>NC_084800.1:108454896-109079896 GCF_963169125.1 Humulus lupulus | reverse complement strand
TTTGTATAGTATCTCAAACTAACTAAGTTTGATGGCCCACTTTAACAAACGTCCCGATGTCTCAGGCTTTCGCAAGACTTGCCTTAAAGGTTGATCAGTTAAGACGTGTATGGTGTGGGACTGAAAATACGGCCTAAGTTTTCTCGAAGCCGGGATCAAACAAAACGCAATTTTTTCAATTAAAGGATATCTGGACTCAACTCCTATAAGCCTCTTGCTTACATAATACATAAATTTATGTACTCGGTATTCCTCTCGAACTAATACAGCACTGACTGTGTTTTCTGTTACAGTTATGTATAATTATAGACCTTCCCCAACAGTTGGTTTTGATAACACATGGGGCTTAGCTAAATGAGTCTTCAGATCATGAAATGCATGTTCGCATTATTCTGTCCATTTAAACTGTTTATTTCCCCTAAACAAGTTGTAGAAGGGAAGACATTTTTCTGTGGACTTTGATACGAATCGATTCAAGGCAGCGACCTTTCCGGTTAAGCTCTGTACATCTTTTCACGACCTTGGTGAAGGCATTTCTAATAGAGATCGAATCTTTTCTAGGTTTTCCTTGATCCCCCTTGCATTGAATATGCAGCCTAAGAACTTTCCCATGACTCCCCAAAGGTACATTTCTTGGGGTTCAGCTTCATGTTGTATTTTTTCAGCACGCCAAAACATTCATCCAGATCAGATACATGGTTATTTGCAGTCTTTGACTTGACGAGCATATCATCGACATACACCTCAATGTTTCTCCCGATCTGATTAACGAACATCTTGTTGACCAACCTTTGATAAGTTGCACCTGCATTCTTCAACCCAAATGGCATAACTTTGTAACAATATATGTTATGCTCGGTCATGAAGCTAGTGTGCTCTTGGTCCGCAGGGTTCATCATGATCTGGTTATATCTAGAATACGCATCCATGAAAAACACGAGCTTGTGATCAGCTGTTGTGTCTACTAATTGATCAATTTTAGGTAGCGGGAAGCAATCCTTGGGACAGGCTTTATTAAGGTCGGAGAAATTTGATCCAGGTTCTCCACTTTCCATTAGGCTTCGGGACTAAGACGGGGTTGGCTATCCAGGTCAGATATTTCGCCTCCTTGTTATAATCTACACTTTAATAAGCGAGCTACCTCCTCCTCCAGATGGCAAACTGAGGTTACAGCTTCGAACACCATCAACGCAAGTCTCCCCAAAATTGCATTGTAGGCGACTGGACAATTGATTACTACAAACTCGAGCATCTTAGCGACAGCTCATGTCACCTCGCCCAATGTGACTATGAGCTCGATTGTTCCTATGGCTATCATTCCCTCTCCTGGAAATCTATAAAGGGTCATTGAGGTCGCTTTAAGATTGGCTACAGATAGCCCCATTTTTCAGGGTGGGCCTGAATAACACGTTTACGGAGCTCCCATTATTGATCAATATCCTTCGCACTCTTCGATTAGCGAGCTAGATGGTTACCACCGATGGGTCATTATGCAAGAATTAGACGTGCCTATTGTCCTCTACCATAAAAATGATCGGTTGTTTCTCCAACCATTGTTTCTTTGATAACCTCTACTTCAGCACAGATTCAACGCCATTGTGCATCTTCAGCTCCTGGATATACCTTTCTTGGGCTCCACTGCTCGTTCCTGCCAAATGGGGCCCTCCAGCGATAGTGGCTATATCCCCTCCATCAACAGGAGGGGGAGATAACCATATTTCTTGAATTGATTAAGGGTTGGCCAAGCTTGCCTGAGATGGCTGTCACGCCGATTGACTAGGAGCTACCTTGTTTCAAGCATATTGTGATAACAGTTAAGCCTGAATTAAAGTTTCAATCTCATCTTTTAGTTGGCGGCAATCGTTAGTGTTGTGACCAATGTCATTATGATACCGGCAAAATTTAGCTGGGTCTCTCTTCACCCTTTGATGCTTCTTGGGCTTGGGCTTCTTCCATGGAAGGTGGGTAGAGTTAGCTAAATAAATATGTTCTCGTGTATCTGTTAAATCTGTATAGGCGGTGTAGATGGAGGTATATATATCCATGTGCTTATTTTTCTTAGGCCCATTCTGGTTGGCCTCACCATTCTGTTTCTGTTTACTACCCCCCAACTGGTTATTCTGGGTAGCGGGCCGAGTCACAGCTGTAGCATCCATCACCACTCCAATGGGATGAATGGGGGTCTGGCTGGTTTGTGCGACAACAGATTCTGCCTCTTCCAAATTAATCTATTCTTCAGTTCAAGCCAAGAACTCATCTACACTCTTCACACCTTTTCTTGGGAGTTCTTTCCACAAATTTCCCCCTACGGTAATTTCTATTCTCATAGCCAGGAGCTTAGAGCTATCATCAACATCTCTAGCTCAGGCTGCTGTATTTGTGAATCGATTGAGATATGCCTTCAGGGATTCACCGGGCTGCTGCTTGATGTTAGCCAATGTATCGGCCTCTACTTGAGCCTCTTTTGCAGCCTGAAACTGTCTTTAGAATTCAGCACACAGCTTTTCCAAGAGGTGATTGAATGTTTTTATATTTATTGAACCACAGTTTGGCCAGTCCAATCAGCGTTGCGGGGAACAAAATACATCTTAGGTAAAAATTTACATTGTGGGCCATCATCAGTGTGTTGAAGGTCCCTGGGTGATTGGATGGATCAGTGGTTCCATTATATGTGGGCATGGTCGGCATCCTGAAGCCAGCAAGATACAAAGCTACTGTAGTATGGGGAGTGTAACGTCCCAAAATTACCTAATAAGGATTAGGGCCTTAGTTAGGGGGCTGGGATGAAAATATATGGAATTGTGTTTAATTGCTATATTAATTGTAATTACATGAATTATGTGATATATGTGAGAGACCACATTATTATATGGGTTAATTTAGGTTACTCAGCACGAGGCGATCCTAGGGAGCAAGTTAGCGGGAAAGTCACAACGGGACCCAGTACCCGACTCGGGGCGAGCCAAGGAGTATTTTGGGTATTAGATATCTAATTGGGTTATCGGGTTATGAAAATAAATAATTGGAGATATATTTGAAGTTAGAAAGTTTAGGGGGGAATATTGGGGAAATTTATCATTTTCCCTTGGGGACGTTTTTGGTACCCCGAGCCTCGGGATTAACTTAAGTCACTAAAGTTAGAAAACAAAAGACAAAAGTTAGAAGCACATAGAGCAGCTGCCCAAACCGACATATTCTCTCTCAACTCACTCCTTTTTCTCTCAAGGTTTCCAAGCTAAAACTATAGAAGAATCAAGGGATTTTTTACTAGAAATCACAAAATTGGAGCTCTAGACTTGGAGATTAGCTTAGTGATAGCTTGTGGATTCAATCAGGAACTGAGGTAAGCTTTGAATTACAATTTTGGGTCATTAAATTCTGTGTTTTCTTGGCTGGTTTTTAGTGTTCTTAAACACTTTAAGGTTATGAATTGAATTGGATATTTGATGAGGTTTTGAGCTAGTTTTCTGTTGGGTTTTATTGATGGGAACATATTAGAGTGATTGGGATAATTGAATTATGTTTTGGGGTGAATTTTGGTATGGTTAGGATTGAATTTGGCTGCTGAAATGGAGGATATTTCTGGGTTCGAGGGGCCAAGTCGCGACCTTGTTCTTGACAAGTCGCGACTTAGCTTGAGCCAGGCACTTTGGGAGGTCTCTGCCTGGGGGGGGGGGCGCCGCGACCCACAGGGGGGCAAGTTGCAGCCCGCCTGGGCATATTTTCCTTGGGGAGTTTGTTTTAGAATGGAACTTTATTCTTAGGGCTTGGGTTTGTTTCCACTGCCCGGTTTGGTGGAACCCGAGGCCTCGGAGGCTAGGACTTGGTCCAGAAGCCTTTGATCTCTCAATATTAATAGAATCCTATTTTATGGTTGTGGCTTCGGGTATCGCTAAGGGCTCGGAATTGGGATCGTGCTCGAGGGTCGTTCTTATTTATGCTTGCTTGGACCTAAGGTAAGAAAACTGCACCCAGAACGTGTTGTATGTGATTAAGGCTTGGCTTGTCTGTTGTATATTAATATGATTAGGGCTTGGGCCCCAGGATTGGTTATGTTAGGCTATTGTTTTAAATGCTTGTTGATAAATGCTTACGTGCTTATATTCATTACATGAATTCTATGATTAGGGTGTGCGGCCCCTTTATGTGAATATGTTTAGTATCGTGGGTATGGTCATTCAATGGGATTATATGATTAGCATGAATATGTGCTTAATTGTCGGGATGTGCCTATCCACATCTATTTCTTATAAGTAAGGTATGAAATCCTGGATCAAGGCTTGACTTATAAGTCAAGGGCAGCAATAGCACATTGTGCGCTGGTCGAGAGGCATTGGCCTAAAGCAGCAAAGTATTATTACGTTGATCGACTCTAAGGTCGAAGATGAATCACGGGGGTTGTGCTAGTTCTATGGCTAGTGAGAAAGAGCTAAGGGTGAGGCCCCAGGTGACTCTATGGTCACGTAGCTAGGGCATAGGCCCGAGAGTTGGCTTAAAATTCAACTGAATAGGGCAACGGCCCAGGTCGATCCAATGATCGTGTATTTGAACTAAATGACATTGGTTATGAAGTAATGTTGCTGATTTTTGTTTAATGATTATTTAAAGTTATATTCTCTGTTGTTGTACATTTTTTTTTCTTGCTAAGCCTCGGCACACGAGTGCTTTGTTGTGCAGGTAATGGAAAGGGAAAGCTTGACCAGCCATGAGTTGGAGAGTTTCGGTGGTGACGTGTACATATGCGGTTGCTCGACCATTACGACCGGGGTTATCTCAGAGGAACTAGGGTCATAGCCCTATTTTGCCGCTTAGGCCGACTGATGTAACTTTTGTTATGTATTTACCCTTTTAAACAGTTGTGTTGTAATATTTTGGGATCCCATTATGTATAACACTTTTGAAATAAAAGTCAATGATTCTTTGACCAAAATTTTTAACCCTAACCCTTGTCACTAACCTTAGTTACACGATTTGAGCCAAATGACCTGATTAGCCGGTCTAACACAATTTTAAGTACACAATGTAGCGGCCCTGAATTAGGAGGGCGTTACAACTTGGTATCAGAGATGCCAAGGTTTAAGGGTTCCTAAAGACTGGTCGGGCATGTACACTCGCCACTAAAGACAAGCTCGAGTCAGGGTTCGGTAACTGTTATATGTTTATATGCTTAAATACTTAAATGCTTAAACATGATATGAATTCCTTATCTGCATGCCTGTTTAGGAAGCATGAGATTATCTGATAGGGCGAGGCCCTTGACTGTTGCATGAATGTTAAAGAATGTACTTATTAGCATTGTTACTGCTTGTGGATGCAAGGGAACCGCTTATTAGCGCTATTATTTATATATAGGCCAGGGGAAAATGTTTATTAGCATTGTTATTATTGGCAGGAATTAAAAAACATGCTTATTAGCTATATTGGATTGGTGAGAAATATTTGGATATGCCTATATGTATTGTTATATGATGATGGATATCAGGAGGTGCTTATTAGCATTATGAATGAATATATATATTGTGTGATGGCATGCTTATTAGCATTGTATATGTATGTTATTTGATGACCTTGGACCGTCAGGCGGCAAGTGATATAGTTATGACTTACCTAATGGCCGATTTGATCTCTATAGGATGGATAGAGTGTCAAAATGAACCCTCGAAGGTCAGAGAGACTGGCTAGCCAAGAGTTACAAGCTAGTGAAGGGAATGTTCAGGGCTAGGCCCCACTACCAGCTCCAGAAAGTTGGCACCAAGTGCTTGCTGACATGCAAGCCAGGTTAGAGAGGCAAGAAGAAGAGATATGCCTCTTGAGACAGCAACAGGTTCTAGCAGGGAACCTGCAGGCCATGGTACCAGCAGTGGTACAACCTGAGGTATCGACAGTTGTTTAGCCCTAGACAGGGAGAGATAGGTGGGAACCCCTATATGAGAGATTCATGAAGCAACACCCTCCAGTTTTTTAGGGTGGTTCTGATCCACTGAAGGTCGAGCAGTGGATGACCATGGTAACCACTATCCTGAAATTTATGAGGGTAGGTGGTAATGAGAGAGTGGCATGTGCCACTTATATGTTTCGGGAGGATGCCTGAATATGGTGGGAGGTGGTATCCCAGACTAGAGCAGTTACCACAATGGAGTGGGAAGAATTCAGAACCTTGTTCAACGAGAAATACTACAACGACGCAGTTAAGGCTGCGAAGGCTGAGGAGTTCAATAGGTTACTTCAGGATAACATGTCAGTGACCGATTATGCCCTAAAATTTAACAGATTGGCAAAGTTTTCCAAGGATCTGGTGCCCACTGATGGGACCAGAAGAGAGATATTTCTACAGGGGCTACAACCTATGATAGCCCGGGATGTTCGCATTACTACTGTGCCGGGAGTGACTACCTATGCACAGGCTGTAGAGAAGGCGCTTACAGCTGAGAGCGCTAAGAACAAGATCTAGCATGATAATGTAGTCAGAAGAGATTCTAGGAGGTCAGGACCTCCATTTCCAGGTTTTGGTAGGGGCGGAGGCCCCAGTGATCAGAAGAGGAAGACCCCAGACACAGTTTCAGTTCCAAGGCCATATAAGAGGCCACGGGGTATGCAGATGGGCCGCCATGGTGGCAGTGAGACATGGAGGGCATTCCCAAAGTGTCCTAGGTGCAGAAGGCGCCATGTTGGGGAGTGTCAGGCAAAGGCTTGTTTTGTTTGTGGTAGTATGGGGCACCTGAAGAAAGATTGCCTGAGAGCCAGAAAGGAAGAGTCGAAGAAAGTGGACAGCCTGACGCCAGCTCAGGTGTTCACTTTGACCCAGACAGAGGCCGAGGCTAGTCCCTCGGTGGTTACAGGTCAGCTTTCTAGTGCTAGAACCTTTTACACTGTTCTTATTGATTCAGGTGCTACACACTCCTTTGTTGCTAGTAGGATTATAGATGGGTTGTGTAGACCTTGTGACTTCTGTAGGGTTTGGTACGGTATTGTCTACTGGAGAGTTAGTAGTATCTAGGAGATTGATTAGGTCACTACCAGTTACAATGGATGGCAGGGAATTTTCAGTTGACTTGGTGGAGTTAGAGATGACTGATTTTGAAATAATTCTTGATATGGATTAGCTAGAGAAGTATGGGGCATCGATAGACTGTAAGAAGAAGATGGTAACTTTTGAGCCATAGGGTGAGGACCCCTTTGTTTTTGTTGGCACTGTGCATGGACCCCATATACCTATGATATCAGTACTTAGAGCTAGAGACTTGTTGTAGGGAGGATGCATATGGTTCTTAGCTAGTGTGGTGGATACCACTCAGGTCATGCCAGTGGGACCAGAACAGGCTCGGTTAGTCTGTGAGATTTTGGATGTGTTTCCAGAGGACTTGCCAGGGTTACCTCCACACAGGGAGATTGAGTTTGTGATTGAATTGGCGCCAGGGACAGAGGCAGTGTCTAGGGCACCTTACAGGATGGCTCCAGCAGAGTTGAAGGAACTGAAGGTTCAACTACAGGAGTTACTGGATTTAGGTTTTATCAGGCTCAGTTTCTCGCCATGGGGTGCACCAGTTCTCTTTGTGAAGAAGAAGGACGGTTCTCTAAGGATGTGCATCGATTACAGGGAACTGAATAAGCTGACTATCAAGAACAGATATCCTCTACCAAGGATTGATGATTTGTTTGACCAGTTGCATGGTAGAATTGTATTTTCTAAGATAGATCTTCGATCTGGTTATCACCAGTTGAGGATCAAGGAGGAAGATATACCGAAAACAGCTTTTCGCACCAGGTAAGGGCATTATGAGTTTTTGGTTATGTCATTTGGATTGACTAATGCCCCGGAAGCATTTATGGATTTGATGAACAGAGTGTTCAAGGACTACCTAGATTAGTTTGTGATCATCTTCATCGACGATATATTGATATACTCTCGGATGGAGATAGAGCACGAGCAGCATCTCAGGTTGGTATTACAGAGGTTGAGAAAGCACAGACTATATGCGAAGTTCAAGAAGTGCGAGTTTTGGTTGCCACAGGTGACTTTCTTGGGTCACATAGTCAGTAAAGATGGTATTAAGGTGGATCCAGTGAAGGTTAAAGCAGTCAGAGATTGGCCTAGACCGAAGAACGCTTCAGATAAGTTTCTTAGGTTTGGCAGGTTATTACATGCGCTTTGTGGAAGGGTTCTCCAAGGTTATGCATCATTGACAGAGTTGACACGCAAGAATCATAAATTTGTTTGGTCGGACAAGTGTGAAGATAGTATTTAGAAGCTCAAGGAGATTTTGATTACCGTACCAATCTTGAGCCTTCCTACAGATAGGGATAAGTTTGTGGTTTACCGTGACGCTTCGAGGCAGGGTCTGGGTTGTGTACTTATGCAGACTGGGAAGGTGATTGCCTATGCATCACGTCAGTTGAAAGACTATGAGCAGAGATACCCCATGCATGATTTAGAGTAGGCAGCGGTTGTTTTTGCACTGAAGGTGTTGCAGTACTACCTGTATGGTGAAAAGTGTGAGATATACACTAATCAGAAGAGCTTGAAGTACTTTTTCACTCAGAAGGATCTGAGCATGAGATAGAGACATTGGTTGGAACTGGTAAAGGATTATGATTGTGAGATCCTCTATCACCCTGGGAAGGCCAATGTGATAGCAGATGCCTTGAGCCAGAAGAGATCGGGATAGTTATATAGTTCCAGATAGATATCGAGGGAGTTGGCTGATGAGATGACTCGAACGTGAATAGAGTTAGTGATGGGTCAGTTGGCCAATATTGCTTTACAGTCTACTCTCTTGGAGAGAATCAAGCAGAGACAGTTAGACGATCCACAGTTGGGGCATGTTAGAGAGGACGTCCTAGCTGTAGTAGCTAAGGACTATTTGGTGTCGAGTATGGGTTTACTGAGGTATAAGGGTAAGATTTGTGTTCCGATGGACACCGAGATTAGACAAGAGATTCTGGATGAATCTCACACCACCTTGTATCCTCTTCATCCAGGCACCACGAAGATGTATCAGGACTTGAGAGTTTTATATTGGTGGCCTGGGATAAAGAGGGATGTGACAGAGTATGTAGCGAGGTGCCTGACCTGTCAGCAAGTCAAGGCTGAGCATCAGAGGCCGACAGGACTGTTATAGCCTCTGGATATCCCAGAGTGGATGTGGGAAGATATCACGATGGATTTCGTGGTAGGCTTCCGCAGGACAGTGGGCCAGCACGATTCTATTTGGGTCATTGTGGATCGATACACGAAGTCAGCTCATTTTCTACCAGTGAGGATGAACTACACAGTTGACCAGTATGTAGATCTTTATGTGAGAGAGATAGTTCGCCTTCATGGGACGCCAAGGTCTACCGCGTCTAATAGGGACCCTATCTTTACTTCCAAGTTTTGGGGGAGTTTGCAGAGGGCGATGGGTACACAGCTGAAGTTCAGCACAACTTATCATCCTCAGACCGATGGTCAGTCTGAGAGGACTATTCAGATATTGGAGGACATGATGAGAGCATGTGTGTTGGACTTTGAAGGGTCTTGGAGTAAATATTTGCCTCTGATAGAATTTTGTTATAACAACGGTTATCAGTCTACCATCGGAGTGGCACCTTATGAAATGCTATATGGTAGGAAGTGCAAATCGCTCATTCACTGGGATGAGATGGGTGAGAGGAAATATTTGGGGCCTGATGCAGTCTAGAGGACCACAGAGGCTATCGAGAAGATTAGAGCTCGGATGCTCGCTTCTTCGAGTAGGCAGAAGAGCTATTCTAACCTGAGGTGGAGGAATGTGGAGTTCCAGGTGGGAGACTATGTCTTCCTTAGGGTTTCACCTCTGAGAAGGGTGAAGAGGTTCGAGAAGAAGGGCAAGCTAAGCCCTAGGTTTGTGGGACTGTTTGAGATCCTGGAAAGGGTCGGGTAGGTGGCCTACAGGTTGGCCTTACCCCCTGCATTGTCTAGTATGCATAATGTATTCCATATTTCCATGTTGAGGAAGTGTGTGTCAGATGGAACCCACATACTGAGTTATGAGGATTTGGAATTGGAGGCAGACTTGTCTTATGAAGAACAACTAGTTCAGATTCTTGAAAGGAAGGACAAGGTCCTGAGGAACAAGACCATACATGTGGTTAAGGTATTATGGAGGAACATCAGGGTCGAGGAAGCAACCTGGGAGTAGGAGGCAGAGATGCGAGCCCAGTTTCCCGAGCTATTCAGGTAAAATTTTGATGACGAAATTTCTGTAAGGAGGGGATAGTTGTATCGTCCCAAAATTACCTAATAAAGCTTAGGGTCTTGATTAGGGGGCCGGGATGGCAATATATGGAATTATGTGTTTAATTGTTATATTAATTGTAATTACGTGAATTATGTGATATATGTGAGAGACCACATTATTATGTGGGTTAATTTTGGTTACTCGACACGTGGCGATCCTATGGAGCAAGTTAGTGGGAAAGTCACAACGTGGCCCAATACCCGACTCGGGGCGAGTCAAGGGGTATTTTGGGTATTAGATATTTAATTGGGTCATCGAGTTATGAAAATAAATAATTTGAGATATATTTGAAGTTTGAGAGTTTAGGAGGGAATATTGGGGAAATTTACCATTTTGCTCTCGAGGACGTTTTTGGTACCCCAAGCCTCGGGATTAACTTAAATCACTTAAGTTAGAAAACAAAAGACAAAAGTTAGAAACACATAGAGCAGCTGCCCAAACCGACATATTCTCTCTCAACTCACTCCTTTTTCTCTCAAGGTTTCCAAGCTAAAACTATAGAAGAATCAAGGGATTTTTTACTAGAAATCACAAAATTGGAGCTCTAGACTTGGAGATTAGCTTAGTGATAGCTTGTGGATTCAATCAGGAACTGAGGTAAGCTTTGAATTACAATTTTGGGTCATTAAATTCTGTGTTTTCTTGGCTGGTTTTTAGTGTTCTTAAACACTTTAAGGTTATGAATTGAATTGGAGTTTTGATGAGGTTTTGAGCTAGCTTTCTGTTGGATTTTATTGTTGGGAACATATTAGAGTGAATTGGATAATTGAATTACGTTTTGGGGTGAAATTTGGTGGTTAGGATTGAATTTGGCTGCTGAAATGGAGGATATTTCTTGGTTCAAGGGGCCAAGTCGCGACCTTGTTCTTGACAAGTCGCGACTTAGCTTGAGTCAGGCGCTTTTGGAGGTCTCTGCCTGGGGGGCGCGCCGCGACCCACAGGGGGGCAAGTCGTGGCCCACCTAGGCAGATTTGCCTTGGGGAGTTTGTTTTAGAATGGAACTTTTTCCTTAGGGCTTGGGTTTGTTTCCACTACCCGGTTTGGTGGAACCCGAGGCCTCGGAGGCTAGGACTTGGTCTGAAAGCCTTTGATCGCTCAATATTAATAGAATCCTATTTTATGGTTGTGGCTTAGGGTTCGCTAAGGGCTCGGAACTGGGATCGTGCTCGAGGGTCGTTCTTATTTACGCTTGCTTGGACCTAAAGTAAGAAAACTGCACCCAAAACGTGTTGTATGTGATTAGGGCTTGGCCCGTCTATTGTATATTAATATGATTAGGACTTGGGCCCCAGGATTGGTTATGTTAGGCTATTGTTCTAAATGCTTGTTGATAAATGCTTAAGTGCTTATATTCATTACATGAATTCTATGATTAGGTCGTGCGGCCCCTTTATGTGAATATGTTTAGTATTGTGGGTATGGTTATTCAATGGGATTATATGATTAGCATGAATATGTGCTTAATTGTCGGGATGTGCCTATCCACATTTGTTTCTTATAAGTAAGGTATGAAATCCTAGATTAGGGCTTGACTTATAAGTCAAGGGCGGCAATAGCACATTGTGCGCTGGTCGAGAGGCATTGGCCTAAACTAGCAACGTACTATTACGTTGATCGACTCTAAGGTCGAAGATGAACCACGGGGGTTGGGCTAGCTCTATGGCTAGTGAGACAGAGCTAAGGGTGAGGCCCCAGGTGACTCTATGGTCACGTAGCTAGGGCATAGGCCCGAGAGTTGGCTTAAAATCCAACTGAATAGGGCAATGGCCCAGGTAGATCCAATGATCGTGTATTTGAACTAAATGACATTGGTTATGAAGTAATGTTGTTGATTTTTGTTTAATGGTTATTTAAAGTTATATTCTCTATTGTTGTACATTCTGTTTTCTTGCAAAGCCTCGGCTCACGGGTGCTTCGTGGTGCAGGTAAGGGAAAGGGAAAGCTTGACCAGCCATGAGTTGGAGAGCTTCGGTGGCAGCGTGTACATATGTGGTTGCTCGACCATTACGACTGGGGTTTTCTTAGAGGAAATAGGGTCATAGCCCTATTTTGCCGCTTAGGCCGGCTGATGTAACTTTTGTTATGTATTTACCCTTTTAAACAGTTGTGTTGTAATATTTTGGGATCCCATGTTGTATAACACTTTTGAAATAAAAGTCAATGATTCTTTGACCAAAAATTTTAACCCTAACCCTTGTCACTAACCTTAGTTACACGATTTAAGCCAAATGACCTGATTAGCATGTCTAACACAAATTTAAGTACACATTTTAACGGTCTTGGATTAGGAGGGCGTTACAGGGAGCGAAAGGCTCGAGCTCCTCCTCAAAATCACAGTCATCAATGTCTTTTCTAGACAGAAGTCTTTTCATCTGCTCCTCCATTAAGGCCAATCGCTCGAGGGTTGGATCTTTGATCTCTTGATTATTTGGGAGCTGGTTATCAGCTCCCACCCTATTGTACACGTTAGATGGGTTATTATCCCTCCAAGCTTGAGCTCGGTTAGGCGGAACATTCTCATTGTCACGTACAATAGATGGATCTACCCTAGCCTGAGTATAACTTAAATCATCGTGGCAAACTTGATGTCCTCTTTGTGAGTTCAGACGATCACACGGGTCGGAATGTGGGTCAGAGCGAAGACTTTGTACGAAGCTTAAATGATTCCTTAGGTCACTCTCGTGCCTACCTCCGTGTTGGCTCTCTGTCCAATAGCCCCCATTCGCAAAGCTTGCAACTCATGGCTAGGATTGAGGACCTGGATTATTGGCATGTGATTGCGGGATATAAGCGTCTTCTGGGGGGGGATTTCCCCTGCTATCCCCTTGGGCTGAAGCATTCCTATGTGGGAGAGGTGGCGTTGGATGTCGAATCGGTGATGGAGGACTCCTTAATTGTGAAGCTATCCTTGTTCCACAAGGATGCACTAGATTAGCTCGACCTTGATCTACTCCAATTTCCTGGGTTGGGAGCAATGCAGATTCATTTCTCCATGCCAAAGCTACTGGTCGAGGCGCAGATGGATTTGTCGGGACGTCTCTTCTCCTTAAATTGGTTTCAGCTCGCCCTGTTTGGCCATGCTGATTCCTGGGAGTGTGAGTTGAATTATTATTCCTTTGAGGATTGGCAGGTTGAGCATTTCGTGGAATCCGTTCAAAAGGTGCGAAACTTGGGGTCGCAGTTCCGACAGAACGGCTGACATTAGCTCGAGGATTCCTTTGGAGATTGGCAGGTTGAGTATTCCGTGGATTTCATTCATAAGGCACAGAACTCAGAGTTGCAGTTCTGACAAAGCGACTAATATTAGGTCAATTATTTCTATGGGATCTATGGGACCCACCTTGCCTCCTTCAGACATTAGCATCGGTTGTAGGAGGGGGTAATTGAGCTAAAATATCCTCAATCTGCTTGTTGGCCTGGGAAAGATGGTTCCTTAACTAGGCATTTTCCATCTTGATGGTTGTCAGGTACCCAGGACGAGGATTTGGCGGGCGTGTAGCCGAGCTCCCACCGTCGTCTTGGTCCACATGTTGTTTTCCAGGGTGACGTTGCACGAATTTACCTTCTCAGGTGGGGGTGGCCGCATGGTAACCCTCCTGATCATCATGTTTCTCTATTTCATTTTCGTGCATAGAATGAGTGACCATCATAGTGATTGTTGGGTTGAAATTTATGTGGGAATTCAAGCCTAATCTTCTCTCCACGAAAGCACCAATCTGTTGACGACGCGGTTTTTTGACAACGGGGGATTTAGAAATCCAACAATAGAGAGATAAGGTTTCTTGTAAACTGAATGTATAAGAAATGGAAAAAAATAAGAATGCAAAATGCTCACACGATTTTAAGTGGTTCAGTGGTTAAAACTCACCTAGTCCACAAGTCACTCTTATTGATCTGTTTATGACTCTTGAAGAAATTTTTTATGACAATTTAAGTAGAGTTTTTGCATACAGAAAGTCCATCCCTTTAACTGTCCATTCCTCTGGTATTTATAGGAGATTCTCATGGATAGTTTTGGGTAACCGTACCTTAATATGGTAATTGAAAATTTTGGGTAATTTCCCATTTACATAAATACATGATTGCCTATTAAATTTATATCCATTATATCAGGTAATAAATGCATAATAAATTTGGGCCTTTATGAGGCGTATAAATATTCGGTGAGTCTTTTGGGATCCTTCACTGTGCATCATGACCAAGTTTCTGCGAGCTGAACACTTCCTTCGAACTGGGTGTCGTAAGACGAATCTGAACTGACACGGGTCGTGTTGAGAGCTTCACGAAGGCAATTTGGATGACAAATATCTCGAACTAAGTTATTGGCGCAAGAATCAATTTGAAGACTATATGGTTGTCGTAAGCTATCAAGTTTGACTCGAGCTGCTCACTCCAAAGTTAGCATCTTGCTTTCTTCACACACCTGCCTGCCAGGTGTACCTTGTGCTGAGTAATTTAGCTCGCATTTTTGGGGTACAACAGACTCGTTTAGTGAGTTGAGCACCAATTTTAATACACAGTGTAACAGTTCTGGATTAGGAGGACGTTACATGAAGCTCCCGAGCCCTCAAATTTTTCAAGATCGAATTTGGTTGATGCGGAAGCCATTGATGCTTGCTTTTTTGAACCTTGAATTCCTTAAACTTTGAGTCTTTAATGCTTAGCCAAACCTGGCTCTCGTACAACTGTTGTAATCAAAAAACACAACACAACTCAAAGTTTGCAAGTTCTATGGAACTAAACAAAGAAACAACCAGATATGCAAAGAGAAAAACTGAGGATCAAAACATAAAAAGAAAAGAACACAACCACATTATACTGGTTCAACCAACAATTTGATGGCCTATCCAGTTTCTTCCAACTGAGGTTCCTTTAAGATGAATATCTATGTTACAGCCTAATGATCAACATTCTACAAGCTTTTCACAACACTTCTTCAAGTGAACAACTTCAAGCAAGAACCGAGACTATTTTACAATACAAGATCTTGAACCAGCTCTCAAGACTCTCAACTCACTCTTGCTCCTTTACAAATTCACTCATCCCAGAACTCAATCTAAAACTTGGTCATTATACAAATGAGCTAATTCGAGGCTATAAATAGAAGTTAGATCAGCACTTGGTGTTGTAACAAAAATAACTACCCCAAGATAGCTGGTAGTTAAGTTAGTTTAAGTGACATGGTTAGTTTAATGAGGATTATAATACAACACCAATTTACTCTTTTCTTTTAGTTTTATTTATTTTGAAGCATATGATTTTAATATCGTGGTATATGTATATTAGTTTTGTTCAATTATTTTTTATTTTAAAGTTATATTATTTTCCAACTGGTGTATATATTTTTTGTGATATAGTATACCATTTATTTTAGATAATATTTAGCTTTTATCTTGTTATATAAAATTGTGGTATATAATTTTGTTAGCATTGTACATATATATTAATAGTGGTATATAATTTTGTTAGCATTGTACGTATATTTTAATGGGGATATATAATTTTGTTAGTATGTTATATATATATTTTTTAGTAATTTTTTTTTTCATTTTTTAAGTGTTGGTATATTATTTTCCAACTCGGTATATATGTTTTTTCATCAGCTTTGATCATGCCACTAGGCATTTGATTAGGACATTCCACGATGATCCGAACACTTTGTCCCATCTCTTTAATACGGATACAGTAACGATCATAGCGATCTCCTCTGGTACGTCAGGATCAAATTGTAGTATGATATATCATTATTTTGTAGATGATATTTAATTTCTATCTTGTTATATATAATGGTGATATATAATTTTATCAGTATACTATATTCATTTTAATAGTGGTATATAGTCTTGTTAGCAAGGTATATATATTTTTTGAGTAATAATATACCAATTTTATTTTTGTTAAAAAATTTGTACGGTATATAATTTTAATATCATGGTATATTGATTTTTGTCTTATGGTATATAAAATACTATGATACATGTTTAACGCCCAAAACGTGCATCCACTAAGCGATGGTTGTAGTATAGATCGGGCGGTCGATTCCACAAGGAGGCAAAGAAATAAAGTTAATCAATAAATAAAGTTTAGAGATAAATAATATGAGGAAAATAGAACAAGTGATATTTTTGTTGTTTTTTAGATTTAAAGATTAGAAATAAAGATAAACTAAAGAGTGATGTAACAATAGGTAACAAGTAGGAAGGATCAAGAGTCATCAATATGAATACTTATTTATTTGGTTCTTTGATTCATAAAAATTACACAAATGAGTAGTTCACATCCAAACTATTCATTTGGAAGATTTAACATTGAAGCACAAATATGTTTCACAAAAATATATTCAAGTGATTACTATTCTTTACCATGGAAAGATGAGATAAATCTTATGAGAAATCTAAAAATGACATTATACCATTGGCAATAATGCAATAAAAGATTGGATATAAAACCTAACACAAATATTACTTTTACTATTTATAACATACATAGAAAGTAGGGTTGTGCAGAAATTTTTACAACCCGCCCAAACCAACCCGAAAAAACCGCCAAAAAATGCAACCCAAATAAACCGACCAAAATTTAAACCGCCCAATTGTTACATCGGGCGGGTTGAAAATAATTATCAACCCGCTCAATATAACCCAACCCGCCTAATTAAGAATTTATTATTTTTAATATATTCAAATAAATATATAAATTAATTAAGTTTTGTTTTAATTTTTTTACTATAAATTTAAAATATTGTTTTAAGCTTAAAAAGATAAACTTCACATTATTAGTACTAGTATTTAAAAGAAAAAAATTACAAAAATGTAAAAAAAAAATATATAACACTTTTGTTTGGGCGGGTTGACCCGCCCAACCCGCCAAAAAAAAATACAATTTCGGTTTGGGCGGGTTAACCCGACCAATCCCCCCAAATTATTGGACGAGTTGAAAAAAAATTTCTTAATTGGGCAAGTTACGGGTCACTTTTGCTAACCCGATTATGACATTGGACGGGTAAAAATGCCTTGTAACCTGACCAACCCGCCCAATGCTCAGCCCTAATAGAAAGAGCATGACTAATTTTATATAGATTTTAGCAAAAGTAAATATATATGAATGAGATAGAGAAAATGATAAAGATATTATCTATATTATTTTCACTAATTTGATAATATATAGAAAGTGCTTGACAAAATCTATATACTATTAGTAAACATAAATATAGATAACAAGATGAAGAAATAGAGATGAAAGAAAATAAATCACTCAAATATATAAACTTTAAGCACATGGTGAATCAAAAATACAAAACAAAGTCATAGTGCATATAGGATCATCCTAACTTTCCTAAGAAGATTAGTCTATTATGCTAGACATTCTCATGAAATTCTAGAGAGAAAATATGAGAAATGAGACTACAATTTGGTAGAGTTTTGCTACCTAAAAATTACATATCAAATGTAAAAGAAGAGTCCCTATTTATAGAATGAGAAAATGACTAAAAAGAAAGTAAATTACAAATGGGGTCTACAAAATAAATTTGAAATCTTAATAATAAAATATGATTTTGAAAAATCAAATCTTATTATTAATATTAACTTAGCTATTTTAGTGAATGGTCATTTTGCCCTTTTTCTAAAACACCACAAAATATGAGATAAAGACCTCAAAATGGAAAGGTGCAAGACCCAAAACCCACAAAAATTGGGTTGAAAGGTGGCTGAAAATGTTGACCAAGTGCAGTCAATAGAGACGCGCCACATGTCCAGGTGGTGGCAAGCTTGGGCTTGGGCTTGTTTGGGCTCATTTTGGGCCTAATTCCCTTAAAAAATGCTACTTTTTCAAGTCTTTTTTTCACTTTTGATTCTTTCTTTCTTATTTCTTTTTCTTTATGCCAAAATGCAACTTTAATTCCTACAAAATAACAATAAATTAAATTATAATCAAATATTTTTATTTATAAAATAAATGATAATAATTCCATAAAAATATTAATTAAAATTTAATTTATTTTGACAATTAAAATCAACAAATGTGCATTTTTCAGCACTAATTAATACATATGGTATATATGTTTACTAGCATGATATATCTATTTGTTGTACTAAAATATATCAAATTAATATACCGTACTAGTAAACTTATATCCTATAAAAAAAAAACAAACAAAATCAATACTAGTAAACTTATATACTATATACACATAATATACCAACTTTATTTTTGTTAAAAATTTTGTATCTTATATAATTTTATTATCATGGTATATAAAATACTATTATACATATGGTATATATGTTTAGTAGCATGATATATCTATTTGTTGTATTAAAATATATCAAATTAATATATCATACTAGTAAACTTATATACTATAAAAAAAAATTAAAAACAAACAAAATCAATTGATATAAAATATAAATAACAAAATTTGATATGTTATAATATAAACAATGCATATCTCATGCTAACAATAATTAAAATATATATTTATATATATAATATTAACGAGATAACTTTAATATACCATCCTACAAAAAATATATATACTAATTAAAAAGTAATACACAAACAACCTATACAAAATTTTAAAAAAATTAATATACCTTTAATATAAAAACTAGTTAAACAAGATGAAAATACAAATCTGAGGATGTCTCCACTCTCCTCTTCCTAGCAGACATCCCTTCGCCCTCCCATGATTGACCATGGTTAATGATACAAGTTACACGATGAAAGAAAAAAAAATAGAGGAAGAGTATCGGGTGAATAGGGTTGGGTTGATGATAGATTTGGAAAAAGATTTTTGTCTTAATTTTATTTCTTCATTTTAATAAATAATTTTGAATTTAATTTATTAATCAAAAATATTTTTTAATGATTTACAATTTTTAAGTTTATTTTTTAATTTAAAATCAATTTAAATGAATTTTAAAAAAAACTATGAGTTAAACCAATAAAATTTCCACACATGTCATCCTAATGATCACTAATAGACCTAAGACAGAATCACACTTAATAGACATAACAGACTACATTTCTTATATATTATTTATTAAGATTGGTATAAATTTTTCACTCATGAGCATATCCAACATTGCCTTCAAAAACAGAATAATATCATTTTAAAAATTAAAATCATACAAAACGCCTATCCAACCCAACTTTATTTTTATCTTAGTTTTAAATAATTGCATTATGCACCTTCAATAATAAAGGCAGCACTATTCATAAGTCAACAAAATAATACCTAAAATACTTTTAATAATTTTATTTAAATATATATCATTTTACATAATATTATATGTGTAATTATTTAGTTTTATAATTATAATTATGTTTTATATTTTATTTTTAGATTTAGATTTATATTATAGTAATAAATTATATTTATATTATATTAATAAAATAAATAAATAAAAGTATACATAACAAAAATAAAAAAACTAACAACTTATTAAATTTAAAATACGAAATGAAATTAACCATAATTAAACAACAACAAAACAATTTTTTTTTTAAAAATGTAATGTTTAATTTTCATAATGTAGCAATTAAGTTAAGTCCATTAATATTTTTGTACTTGATACAAAATTATTATTACTTAATTATTTATATTAATGTTAATGTATAAAATTAATATTTTATTTAGTGATGATTAAAAAGAATAAAACATGAATAATTTTTTTAAGTAAAATTTGAAGTAATAATTGGAGATGAAATAGTCATTTAAAATGAAAAATGTGAAAAAATGAAGACAATTAATTTAAAATGAAGTTATAGTAGATGGCCTGACATACCTAGTTCAACATATTGGGCTTTTTATTGATTATGTTCATTTTTTATTCTAAAATATCTTCTACTTTTTTTAAAATATAGGTGTATTTTTTCAAAATCATAATATACCTATTTTTTTTCTTTTTTTTATATTATTTATTTTAAAAAATATATATCAAGTATATGTATTTTTTTTTTTCATTTATATCTAGATAAAGAGTTATCTACCTTTGACTTAACTAGTTTAGAACTATAAATGCGGGCAGCCCTACCCTACTTCGCACGACCTATATATATTCGAATATGAAAAAAAAATTACAAAAATACTTAAGATTTAAAAAAAAATACTAAAATTACAGAATTTAAAAAAAATATACAAAATAAAAAATGGACATAATTGTAAATATAGGGTTTTTTTTTAAAATAAAAACAATACAAATTTTTTGTAACCAAAGTTTACAAATTTATTACCAAAGTTTAAAAATTTGTAACTATATATTAAAATTTTATAAATAATATTTATAAACAAATAGAAAATTGTAACAAACAATAACACAATTGTCACGAACTGTTGGACGTATTTTTATAATTTTTCGTAAAATTCTGTATTTTAAAAAAAAAATTACAATGCTATGTATGATTTTTCAAAAAAAAATTTGGGCCAGACTTAAGAATCCATATTTGAGAAAAGTGCACTCTTTGTAAAATGCCATGGATGCTTATTGAGAACTTTCACCTTCACAACCAAATTGAGCTAAATAAAATTTTGAAGTATTCTGGGCATCTCTTCTTCCAAAGCACAACATTTTTTCTTGAAAGCTCCATGGTTATATGGCCTATTGGTCAACAACCTCATCACTAAATAAAACTGATAAGCATTACTAACTTGATCATCATCCATATCAGAGAAAGTATTTTCAGATCGGTTAAGGTTGAGAGAAAATGATAAAGAATTAGCTAAATCATCTATGAAAATAGTCATAGGGAGTTCAAACAAATAAAGATAACCAAACATGCAGCTACCAACAGTTACCGTATTATCAAAGTTATATATACTACTTAATCATAATAGAGAATCAACTCACCGAACAAGATATCACCTGAAAGCTAGAAACAGGCGCATGCAAGAAAAAACAAACCAGAATCCCACCTACATAATCTCTAAAATTAGAGTAAATCATTAAGAAAACTAAAGCCAACAGTAGCCATTAAAAGAATCTAAAAGTAGAGGCTACACATACGGATCATAATGATCCAGAAACTTAATGGAGATTGGACGTTATTAGAAAAATCAAAGGATGCAGAGATCACTTGGAACGACATTCCCTTTTAAGAATACAGATTCCAGAGAAAACCCATTAAATAAATCAGCCCAAAGTAGAAAAATGCACACTCAGAACAACATGCAACAACAAGATTCAACTGGACAAGATTCAATCCACTTGGAAGGAAGGTGTATGGACATTTCGAGAGTTCTTTTGAGACCAACTTAATCGACCACCATGCAATTGTTTTATCTTTAATTATGCTTTAAGTAAAAATAAACGCTCGGGCCATGTATATGCATCTGGAGTTTATACAATGATGTTTTATGACTAATTACAAACTAATAAGAAGAAAAATACTAATCACTAAACGAAAATGACGATAATTTTAAAGATGTACTCGCTCGATTATTAAAATGGTATAAATGGGAGATAAAAAAAGAACACAAAAATCGAAAAATTAACTTAATAACCTAAAAAAACCATTCATATAAAATTGTTGAATCTCTGGAAAATTTGAAATAAAAACGAAAATGTATTGAACTGCCAACAAACGAAATCTTTTTCAACTAAGATAAAACGAAATCAAAATCCTAAAATGGTCAAAACAACTAACATATAACTTAATCAAACAAACTGAATCCCATATCATCATCTTCTGACTCTTCAGCCGGTTCTTCCTTCTTCTCTTCAGCCTTGGCAGCAGCTGGGGCAGCTCCGCCTGCAGCGGCAGCAGCCACTGGGGCGGCAGCAACAGCAAACTTGCTAGGGTCCTGAATTGTCGAAAAGATATTTAAACAAAATGCAGAAAGAAATAAACTTCAGCACTAATTTACTCAAAAAAATTTATACAAACATTGCTCGAGCACATTACCTTCAAGTACTCCTTGACTTCATCAGCCTGTGGGAAGGAATATTCGGTAGCAACAGCCACAGCCAGAACATTCTTGTAGGCATTGATGAACATGTGAGGAGCAGCAGCAATAGTGGGGTAAGATATGGCCAATGCCAATGAGGTAACCATAGCTACGCCAGAAGCAAACTTCCCAACAAGGTCATCCTCAGTCAGGTCAAGCACCTCTGGGCTGAAGACTGAACCATTGTCGTAAACAGACTCGACAACAAGACCATATGAAAATGGCCTGATGCCAAGCTTGGCAAGAAGGGCAGCCTCAGAGGAACCAACCTTGTCACCCTTCTTGATGAGCTCAACAGGGGTGATAATTTCGACAGTACCCTTGTTAATCTTGGTTGGGATATTAAGCACCTGTAAAGCCGGAGTATGTAAATCATAAATTCTAAAGAAGTAAAATGAAGGAGGAAAAATAGCTTAGGTAAGCATACAGACCTGGAAGAAGGAGGTCTGTGATGGATCGAGACCAGTGTTGCCAGGAGGAACAACCACATCAATTGGGGCAATCAAACCCACACGAGCAGGGGCTCCAACCTATTACATTTGTAAGACATAAATATTTAAATTGAGAGAAAGTAGAGCTAAATCAATAGCCAGCAGATAAAACGAAGCAAAAACTAAGTATCAATAGAGTTGCACTGCGTTCTCGAATTCAACACTTAAAAGTTAATATCAACAGTTATGTATCTTGTTTTTGAAAAAAATTAATATTAAATAGAAATAATGACATCAATTACCAACATCACTAAGAACTAATCGATTTAGACAAGACTACGGAATATGTGAGATTGTATACAATATCCTACTAGATTCAGCAAAAACTATACGTAATATCAACAGTTATGTATCTTGTTTTTGAAAAAAATTAATATTAAATAGAAATAATGACATCAATTACCAACATCACTAAGAACTAATCGATTTAGACAAGACTACGGAATATGTGAGATTGTATACAATATCCTACTAGATTCAGCAAAAACTATACATACACACGCACAAATAAATAAATAGCATATTTATAATAAATGGTAAAGGGGTATCTCACCTTGTACTTTCCAACCTCTTCACTAACTTCCTTCAAATCACCCTTGGTGAAAATCAGACCCACATTACCCTAAAACCAAAAACAATCACAGATAACAATACAGCACAAAATCAGTTTATGAACATATCAAAAGAAAAGCAAATTTCACATCAGAGCACAACGAATCTTAATATAGCAATAATAAATCAAATAAAAAAACCAATTAAAAAAACGTACCACGAGAAGGGGAATGAGATTGAGATAGGCCTGGTTGCCAGTCTTCTCAGAGTGGATTCTGATTGAGCGCTTCATCATAGTGTTCTTACCCATGAGAACCACTGAATCCCCACGAAGACCCTTTCGAATGTTCTGGAGCTGGGTAGATCCAACATTGTCAGCAGCCACAATAAGGACCTGGGTGAAATCGTCCAAGAGCTGGCATAGCTTGGAGTCGTAGTTGATCTTCTTCTCGGCCTTTGAGAGCTTGCCCATTATTGATAATTCGGGGTTTGAAAAGAGAAGATAAAGGGTGTTACTGTTAAAGCAAAATCGAGGGCCAAGACGAACCAACTACAGCTCAATCAAGGCGGACAGCAAGAGCAGCGCCGTCTCTTTAACCTCGTTATAATGCGGAGAGTGGCGGAGGTTTAAGAAAGAAACCCTAGAGAGACCTTTGTATGAGCTTGAACGCTTGCAACCCTCAAAACTATTTGGGTTTGCTTATATATCAGTATTTGGGAAGTTGGGATTTCTTCTAACCTAGATCCGACGGTTATTGATGTTGCATATTTTTGATCTGATGGTTAAACTGATTCGGCTTTCCGTGGGCATCTACGTTTGAAATTGGAAATAATTCATAAATATGTCATTTTAGGAATGTACTAAATTAAATTTTCCATAATAAAATTTAATTAAAAAAACTTAATTTATGGGAAACTCATACATATTGGAACTCAAAATTAAACAAAAATACATTAGCAAAAAAAAAGGTATTATAGTAATTAACATAGCAAAAATTTCTATGCTGAAACTTAACTCGATCAAAAGCTTCTCCAACAAAATCATTTATTCAGCCACTGCACCCAAACTCCGGCAACACCTTCCACATCCGGCAATATCTTCAAGATCTGATCAAGAAGAACAAATCAAAATAATTTCAGCAACAATCGGCAACCTCCAGCCAATTCCAATCGGCAAACCTCCAGCAACAATCGGCAACCTCTAATCGGTTCTGCTGCACTCTTCGGCATCTCTGGCGACGTGCATCTCCGGCGATGTGCTTCTCTAGTGTCCAAAGCATCCAAGAAACAAAGGTTTGCAAATCTTGCTCTCTAGCTACCTATTTTACTGCAATTTTCTTCAACTTCAAAACTATTAAATTCCTAAATCTTCTACTTATTCTAGAACTATTAATTTCATAATTATTTCGGAACTATTTTATTGATTATAATGATAATGATGAAGTTCCCGATGTCCATTTTCAAAATGCAAACCAATTTATGAACTTGAAATTTGAAAAAAAAAATTATTTAAACATACTAATACGTGTACATTCATGGACCAAAAAATAGACAAATATCAAGAACTGCGAAATTTTTAAAATTTGTAATTTGTCTTTTAAAAAAAATAATTTCATATTGGTGAAGTTTAACTCCTAAAACATTCGGTAAGAACAATATATTCAATAAAGTGTTTCAATAGGGTTTGTGATTACAGATTAAGGTAACCAGCTACCTTCCCCAGATACAACCAACTAACTCCTTAAAATATTGTCAAATTTTGTAGGTATAGACAATACTTATTCTTTGGTTCAATTTGGAGGCAAGTGGAATGAAAACAACAAGTACCAAGGGTACACAATGACTAATATATTAATTCCACCAAATTAATATCTTGACAACTTGGTGAATTTGATTAAAAAAAAATGAGATAAAGGAAACAACGACAACTATTGAAGTTTCTTATCAAGTAGCCAAAGGAACACCACCAATGAAGTTGGAAACAAACAATTCAGTGTTGTTCCACATGGAAATAAAGAAAAAAAGCTACTGCAATAATAACATACTTACCATTATGTGTCACTAAAGTTCAATAATCATACAATAAAAATAACTTTCTTCTACTAGCAAATCAGATAGCTACAACAAAAGAAATGGAGGTGGGGACATTATTAACGCAAGCAAACCAAACTTCCATCAATGAACAAATGTTACTTGAAGAAGGAATGTCAAGCACAACAAATGAGGGCAGCAATGTGTCATACATACCTCATCTTGCTGAAGAAGTAGTTGATTTCATAATTGAAGATAATGCAAAAAGAAAAAAGAAGTTGGAGGAAATCCAAATAGTAATATCTGACTGCAGAGTCAACACAATAAGGAAAGGACAAATTTACAAGGACAAGAACACAACCAAATCAGCTCTTAGCTACTATAACTTGTTGCATAACTTCCAGTTTAAAACAAAAAAATCAAAAAGATCATCTCTTACCTTCACTAGAAATAAAAAAAAAAGAATAATACCTAATTTTTGTGTTTTATTTTACAATATTTAAACTCCACAAGATTGGCTATTGTTTTCAACAGACACAAGAGCATAGGCAATACAGTACATATGGTGTACCCAAATGCTTTCCATGGTGCTTGCATGTTTCACTTGCTCAATAATTTGAAAAGCAAGTATGGAAGCCATGGAGAAAGCTACAAATTAATTTCATTGCAGCATCAAAAGCATACACAAAAACAGAATGTGAACGTTACATGAAAGGCCTTGATAGACGAATTAGACCCTATTTAGAGAAAGCCAAGTATGAATCTTGAGCAAGATCATACTCGCCAACAAAAAGATACACCATGATGATATCCAACATCTCATAATCACTCAACGTTGCACTAAAAGCTGTAAGAAATCTCCCAATTGATATCTTGGTTGAATGCCTTAGAAGTTTGGTTCAAATGTGGGTTTGGAACAACTCAAATAATGCAAATGAAACATTCACAAAAGTCTCTACAGCAACAGAAAATGAGTTGAGGCATGACATTGTTTCAAAAATGAAGTATGAGGTATGCAACTAAACTTATTATTATTATTCTTTAATCTATCAGTGGATGGTAACCAGTTACCTTACATAACAACACAAAAAAAAAACCATTAAGTTACACAGAAGGGTAACTAGTTACCTTCAATGTTAATTCTACATAAAATGCTTATTATTTGATTCTAATTCATAACTTTCAGGTATTGCTTTTCAACCCAAGAGAATACCAAGCTCATGATGAAAATGGAATCAATTTCACAGTAAATATACACAATAGAATATGTACTTGCAATAGGTTTCAAGAAGATGAAATGCCTTGTGGGCATGCAGTAGTTGTAATTGCAAAGAGAAACTTGGGAGTGTATAATTATTGTACGAAGTTCTACAAAAATAGAAACGTTGAAAGCATTGTATCAAGAAAATGTTCAGCCTTCTCCCCATAAAGATGAATGGAATATCCCACAACACTTGGACATGGCAATGCTGCCTCCAAAGAAAACAATCCCAACAGGAAGACCAAGAAAGAAAAGAATAAGATCAAGAAGGGAACCAAAAGTAATAATCATCTGTAGGAAATGTGGCCAAGCATGACATAACATGAAGACTTGCAAGAATCCTCAAATTGAGAAGCCAAACAAGCATGAAAAGCAAAAGACGTAGCTTCATATTTTACAGCAAAACAACCCTATCATAACTTTACTCATTAAAGAAGTGGCTTTCATATTCATCAATTGTTATTGAGTATTATGATAAGTATGTTTCAAATTAAAATAAATTGATTGATTGCACAAACTTATAAATTCCATTTTGACTAAATTGTTGAGTTTTTTGTTGCTTGTTATCTATCTATGCCACCAACACCCAAAAAATATGCATTTTAAAAATTAAACACAACATTATGGATAAGCGGTTACCAAAGTATTTAATTACCTCTTGATATATAAGATGAAGACAAAGTTGGGTACCTAGTTACCATTAAAACATTTTTTAAAACTGAGGAAATATATACAAAACAAAACATATAAACAACCCTAGTTGCTTTAAAAAGTGGAATAATATATATATATATATATATTAAACGTGAAATACAAAAAGATAAACAAGAAATTAGTTACTTTGCTCTAACAATTTCCACAAAAATAAAAAAGAATAACAAAAACATCAAGCAACAAAAGTAACCATTACCCCTTGGTATATAAGATGAAGACCAAGCTGGGTAATTGGTTACAATTAAAATATTCTTTAAAACTAAGGAAATATATACAAAACAAAACATATAAAACAACCAGTTGCTTTAAAAAGTGGAATATAATATATGTATATATATATTAAACGCAAAATAAAAAAAAATAAACAAGAAAATGGTTACTTTCCTCTAACAATTGCCACAAAAAAATATAGGAACAAGAAAAACATCAAGCACCAAAAATAATCATTAAAACATTCATGAAAAAAACTTAGTAAACATAGACAAAACATAACATATAAACTACTCAAATTATATATTAGTAAGTGAATTAAAACAAAACTAACAAAAAATAAATACAAACAACAGGCGAAGAACACAAAAAAGATCAACTCATATATAAAATAGTCTTTAAGTAACCAATGTCTTACAAAAGTAACAATTTAACATAAATAAGTATGCAACTAATTATTGGTCATCATTTCCAAAAGTCAAATATCATTTTCAAAAGCTGGATGGGTCTAGAATATAAACAAAATAAAAAAAAGTCAAATATCCATTCAAAAAACTTCCTAAATAACCTATGCAGAAGTCTTAAGTAAACCTATGCAAAAGATTCCTCCTCTTTTGCCTCTTTTCCAAAAGCTTCTCATTGAACTCATCGCTAGTCAAATATTCATCTTCTTGTTTCTTCTTCCCATGAAAATACAAGCTAACAGCAATGTCTTGGAGAAATAACTGAGCATCAAGTTCTTTTGGTATCTCATTTTCCTTTCCAATAATTAATTGCTCAGCAATAAGTTGTAAAAACCCCACAGTCGCTGCAATATTGCAAACACAAATAAAAACTATGAACATTGTTGACACGGTTTTTCGTCAACAGTGAATTATATGAATAACTATGATGGATTAATGCTTAATGATAAACCGTACTAAGAAAATAATAATACTCAAGGATGTTGGAAGTCAGCTGCAAAGAAAATGATCACTCCTTTTTACGTGGTTCGGATGTTAAAATCCCCCTAGTCCACGAGTCACTATTATTGTTGTGAACCTTTTTTACAGAGTATTTGCATTACAAAAAGAATCCATCCTAGTTATTCATATAATTCATTGTTGACGAAAAACCGTGTCAACAGTTTGGTGCTTTCATTGAGAGGATTTAGATTAGTGCTATCACGAAAAGTTTATCATGATGGTAACTCGTTCAAGGCATGGTAACGAAACAGATCAACATGGTGGGCAGGAGGCTCACCATACCACTGTATCCAATGAACAAAACCCATAGATTCAGCAACGATCGGGAAAATAGTCGATGGGCCATGATGATACAGGAAGTTCAGTGCCCCTACAGCCAAATCCGAACCCGGGTTACCTGACGGCGGTGGAGATGGAAAACATGCAGTTGAGGAGCCATCTAGCCAAAGCAAATAAGAAAATCGAGGAAGTCTTGGCCCGACTACCCCCTCTTGTAACCGACGTTAACGTCAGAAAGAGGCAAAGTAGGACTCACAAGTCCCGCCAGGATAGTCGGCCTAGGCCCAATCGATTGGTTAGAACCTCAACCCCGAGTTCTGCGCCAATGTCGCACCATCACCAGGAAACTATGTTTGATGATTTTCCCAGGGACCATCAAAGAGTCAGCCGGTCAGTCAAACCTTCAACCCCAAGTTCGGCTCCACCTTCGAATACACCCAGGAAAGCTTGTGGCGATTCAAGAAGAAGGTCTATGGAGAGCTTGCGTAGACCACCTGCTCTGGCTAGCCCTCCCGCGCAGCGATCAGATCGCCAGACACAGAGGGCTGGAGGAGCTGGAGCAGAGAGACCGCGGGCTAGTTTGGTCCAACCTAACGGAACTAAAATTGTGTCACCGATCAGACATCCTCCTTCACCGATAAGATATCCATCTCCTCCTCATCCTGCTCGAGACATTCCTACATACGGAAACAATAGGAGGAATCTTCCTCCCGCTACTCCTGTTCATCCCCCATGAGCGCACAGAAATGTCCCAAATCCTCACCCTTGACAGCAGGCTCTGAGCTTCTCTAATGGGAGTTATTGGATGGAAAACCACCAAAGTGGCAGATCTGGTGAAGATCTAAGAAATCATCTAAGTTCGGCACAAAGCCCTTGAGCCGCCCCGCAGACTGACCTTCGAGATTGCCTCAACTCGCAGAGGAGGGATCCAACCAGAAATGAAAGTCATACTCGCCAAGAGGATGGTCATTTCGAAATACGTGACAATTGGAATGTCCCACCAAACCAAGCTCAAGCTTGGAGGGACAACAACCCGCCTAATGCGTACAATGGGATGGAAACTGTTGAATAGCCCCAGAACAACCAAGGGATCAAAGACCAAACCCTCGAAAGGTTAGCTCAGATGGAGGAGCTAATGAAGAGACTCCTATCAGAAAAGGGAAAAGACGAATATGACTCGAGGGACGAGCTCGAGCTTTTTGCCCCCAACATCGCAGCAACAGCGTACCCGTCGGGTTTCAGGATGCCCCATCTATCCAAATTCTATGGGGATGGAGATCTGTCAGATCACTTGGGGATGTTCAACACCCTGATGATGGCCCATAATATCGGGCCCAAGCTGAGATGCTTGGTATTCCCTTCGACTTTGATCGGGCTAGCTAGGCAATGGTTTAAGCAATATAAGAAACATTCTATCAGCTCGTGGAAGAGTTTCTCTGCCGATTTCAAGAGGGAATTCCGAGCCTCTCAGGCAGTTCACGTCAAGGCAGACTCCCTTGCTAATGTAAAGCAGCAGCCCAGAGAACCCTTGAAAGCTTATCTGAGCAGGTTTGCCAACATTGCAGACTCATGGCTATGAGAACTGGAATCCTTGTTGGGGGCAACCTGTGGAAAGAAATCCAGAGGAAGGGCGTCAACACCATGGATGAATTCCTGAACAAGGCCCAAAGATGGATAAACTTGGAAGAAGCACGAGCATCGGTCGCAGGAACTGGCCAAGTCCCTGACCAGCCCGCTGGAGCGGAAATGGACGTCGTAACTACGACTCAAACCATTGCCCATAATAACTAGGGGGAGGAAGCAAGAGAAAGGGAAATGGTGAGGGGGCCCATAATGGTCCAGAGAAAAACAAGCCCGTGGAGAAGTTCAAACCGGTCTACGCGACTTATGCCGACCTCACGGATACTAGAGAGCATATTTTTCTGGCAAATTCTGCTCGCCTTCCTTGGAAAAAGTCGTAGCCCTTAAAAAATCAAAGGGAAAAAAGAGACCCTTCCAAATTTTGTCGATTCCACAACGACATTGGTCACAACACAGATGATTGTTGGCATTTGAAGAATAAGATCGAGACACTCATCAAGGCCGGACCCTTGGCCCAGTATGCGCAGAATTGAGTCCCTTCCAGTCAGCTCGCTGGGCAAAGTACTCTACAAGCTCCAGAGGCTCCTATAGACCAGCCCGGGGCCCGAGTAAATCAGGATACCCCTCCTCCAATAGTAGGGGAAAGATAACCACCATCTCTGGAGGCCCTCATCTGGTAGGCATGAGCAGAGGTGCCCAGAAGAGGTACATCAATGAACTGAGGTCTCATAACGGGGTTGAGTTTATCCTAAAGCAGCATCTACCTAAACAGCAATGATTAGAGAAACAACCAATCAGTTTTACCGAAGAAGATGCTAGTCATGTCCAGTTTCCGCATAACGATCCTCTAGTCATAACTGCCCAGCTCGCCAATCGAAGAGTTAGGAGGATACTAGTTGATAATGGGAGTTTGGTGAACCTGTTGTTTCGATCCACGCTAGAAAAAATGGGGTTGTCTATAACCGAGTTGAAGGCCACCTCCATGATGTTGTATTGGTTTTCTGGCGAAGGGTCGGCAGCGATAGGAACAATCGAGTTAGTAATAACCTTGGGTGAGGGACCCCGACCTATTTCCAAGCTCCTCGAGTTTGTGGTCATCTATTATCCCGCCGCGTACAATGCGATTTTGGGTCGGCCTACGTTGATGGCATTCGAAGCCATAACTTTTATCCGCCTCCTCGCAGTCAAATTCCCCTCCTCTATGGGGATATGTACGGTCCAAGGCGATCAGCTCGCTGCCAGGGAATGCTATAGCATTTCCATGAAGGGAAAGTCACAACCCGAGCAGCAGACGATGGCCATCCAGGACGGGAACGCGAAATCCCAGGAAGTGAGGAATAGCCCTGGGATAAAAGAACCTCATCAAGCTGATGGCGTAGGTACCACCCTAAGTGATGATATCGACCCAAGAGTAGGCGAAGATAGATTCGAGCTCCAGGCTATCGAAGAGCTCGAAGAGGTAAACATCGATCCTAAAAACCCTTCAAGGGTGGTTAGGCTCGGGAAAAGCCTTGACGACGAGAGAAAGGTGGAGCTGCTGAAATTTCTACAAGGAAATCTAGACGTTTTCGCCTGGTCTCATGAAGACATGGTAGGGATCAGCCTGAGCGTCATCATGCATACCCTTAACTTGGACAAAAGCATGCTTGTGAAGTCCCAGAAATAGAGACGTTTGGGCACGACCCGAGCTACGGCCCTGGAAGAGGAAGTAGCTCGACTTTTAAAATGCAGCTTTATTCGCGAAGCAAAATACCCGATCTGGGTCGCCAATCCTGTTCTGGTCCCAAAACGTAACGAAAAGTGGCGGACCTGTATCAACTTCTTTGACCTGAATAAAGCATGTCCCAAGGATTGTTTCCCCTTGCCAAGAATCAACCAATTGATGGATGCCACAGCAGGACACGAGCTCATGTCCTTCATGGATGCATACTCTGGTTATAACCAGATCGCTATGAATCCTGCAGACCAGGAGCATACAAGCTTCATGACTCCAACCAACATCTATTGTTATAAAGTCATGCCCTTCAGGCTGAAGAACGCATGAGCTACATATCAGAGATTGGTTAACAGAATGTTCGCTAATCAGGTCGGGAAAAACATGGAAGTGTATGTTGACGACATGTTGGTCAAGTCAAAAACTGTCGATAACCATGTTCCCGATCTGAGGGAGTGTTTTGAGGTCCTAAGGAAGTATGGTATGAGGTTGAATCCCCAAAAATGTACCTTCGGGTTTCATAGTCAACACTAGAGGGATAGAGGCAAACCTTGACAAAATCAGATCGCTGCTCGAAATACCACCGCCCAGGTCGCGAAAAGACGTCCAGAGTCTGACAGGAAGAGAGGCAGCCCTTAATCAGTTTATTTCCAAGTCTACTGACAAGTGTTTGCCATTCTATAACCTGCTCCTGGGGAACAAAAAGTTTGAATGGACCGAAGAGTGCGAGCGGGCCTTCCTCGATCTAAAAGCACATTTAGCCAAGCCGTCAGTGTTGTCTAAACCAACGGTAGGAGAGTCTCTTTTTCTTTACTTAGCTGTTACGGAAGATGCGGCTAGTGCCGTGCTGGTCCGGGAAGAGGACCGAGTTCAAAAGTCAGTCTATTACATTAGCAAAAGACTTATCGAAGCAGAATCGCGGTATCCTTTAATGGAAAAGATGGCTTTCTGCCTTATCACGACCTCCAGAAAGCTTAGGCCGTACTTCCAATCCCATTCAATCCACCTCATGACCGATCAACCTTTAAGGTAGGTACTACAGAAACCTGAAGCATCGGGACGTCTCTTGAAATGGGCTATCGAGCTCAGCCAATTCGAAATATTGTACGTACCACAGACTGCAATCAAAAGCCAACCTCTGGCTGATTTCATGTCTGAATGCACTGGGTTCCAAGAGGAACCTGTGGAAGAACCGGTGTAGGCCTTGTGGAGAGTATTTGTGGATGGCTCATCTAACAAGAACGGGTCCGGAGCTGGAATCATTTTGATATCCCCAGAGGGGCATCGTTTCCACTCTGCGTTACGATCCGGATTCGAGGCGTCCAACAACGAGGTCGAGTACGAAGCTCTATTGGCTGGGCTTGGAGTGGCAAAGGAGTTGAAGGCCAGGGCCGTCCAGTGCTACAACGATTCCCAGCTCTTGGTAAACCAAGTATTAGGGGAATACCAAGTGCAGGGAACCAAGATGGCGGCCTACTTGGCCAAGGTGAAGAAAGAGTTGTCTGAATTCGAATATAGTCTGGTCAAGCAAATCCCTTGTGAGCAGAACGCCAATGCTGATGCTCTAGCAAGACTCGCCACCTCCAAGGAGGCCGAAACCTTGAGCCTGATACCGGTGGAATTCTTGGAAAGACCAAGCATGGTGGAGAATACAAGGGAATCGAGATGATCGACACTAGGCCAACCTGGATGACTCCCATAGTCGAGTACCTTACAACAGATAAGTTACCCAACGAGTGAAATGACGCGAGGAAGATACTCTATCAAGCTCCAAGGTATTCAATCGTAGATGGAACGCTGTACCGACGTGGCCTTTCCCTGCCTCTTCTGCGATGTGTTATGCCAGAGGAGGCTAAAACTATTTTGGAGGAGGTGCATGAAGGCTTTTGTGGAGATCACGCTGTAGCCTTGAAGATATTGAGGCAAGGGTATTATTGGCCCACTCTATCAAAGGACTCAATTTCCCATGTCTGAAAGTGTGACAAGTGCCAACGGTTTGCCATGATCGCCCGAGCTCCACTAGTCGAGCTGAAGATGATCTCGTCTCCATGGCCATTTGTGGTCTGGGGAATCGACTTAATTGGAGCCCTGCTCACAGGAAAAGGAGGAGTTCGCTATGCGGTAGTGGCCATTGACTATTTCACAAAGTGGGTAGAAGCAAAGCCCCTGACAACGATAACGTCAAAGAGAGTCCTCGATTTTGTGGTTAAGAATATCGTTTGCCGGTTCAGACTGCCAAGGAAGATTGTATCAGACAATGGAACCCAGTTCGATAGGGACCTCTTCACCGAATTTTGTGGAAGACACGACATAATTAAGAGTTTCTCCTCAGTGGCCTACCCCCAGGCTAATAGGCAGGTCGAAGCTGTGAACAAGATGCTCAAGGCAAGCCTTAAGAAGAGGTTGGATGAGGCCAAGGGAGTTTGGCCTGAGCAGCTCCCGCAGGTGCTATGGGCGTATCGGACCTCACACCGAACTTCGACGGGGCACACCCCTTTTTCCCCGACTTTCGGAATTGAGGTCGTCCTTTCTATCGAAACAAAGATAGATACGCATAGGATCCAGACCTTTAGCCAGGATCAGAATGATAAATTACTCAGCGCGTTCCTCGACCTGATTAATGAAAAGCGAGAAGATTCACAGCTACGACTCGCACATTATCAACAAAAAATCGCTCGTTACTTTAATACAAAGGTCAAGAAGCATGTCTTTGGATTAGGAGACCTGGTACTCCGAAGGGTGTTTTTAGCAGGCAAGGACCCCAAAGATGGTGCCTTAGGTCCGAGCTGGGAAGGGCCCTATCAGATAATCAAAATCGTACAGGAAGGTACTTTCAAATTGGCCCGAATTAATGGAGAAGTGGTACCACGGATCTGGAACACTATACATTTGAAAAAGTACTATCAGTGATCAAACCACCTGTCTATGTAAGGCTTGGATATAAAAGCCATTTAAATTTGGAAGTATATATATAAAAAAAAAAATTATGGTACATTTGTGTCTTTGTACAGTTTCATTTGTATTTTAGTTCAAAGTAACCCAGAAAGTCCACTTCCTGATTACTTGGGGGGCAGATAACCCGAGGACCAGGTTCCAAAACTTAGAAGTTGGTTAAATTGATTAACAATGTTTTTTTCTAAGGAAAAAGTGGAGTATTCAATAAAACTAACACGAACTAAGTTTTTAAATTAAATATACTTGACACGACTAGGTTCCAAAACTTAGAAATTGGTTAAATTGATTAACAATGTTTTTTCTAAGGAAAAAGTGGAGCATTCAACAAAATTAACACGAACTAAGTTTTTAAATTAAAAATCCTGGACACGACCAGGTTCCAAAATTTAAAAGTTGGTTAAATTGATTAACAATGTTTTTTTCTAAGGAAAAAGCGGAGTATTCAATAAAACTAACACGAACTAAGTTTTTAAATTAAATATCCTGGACACAACCAGGTTCCAAAACTTAGAAGTTGGTTAAATTGATTAACAATGTTTTTTCCAAGGAAAAAGCGGAGTATTCAACAAAATTAACACGAACTAAGTTTTTAAATTAAATATCTGGACACGGCCAGGCTCCATAACTTAGAAGTTGGTTAAATTGATTAACAATGTTTTTTCTAAGGAAAAAGCGGAGTATTAAACAAAAATAACATGAACTAAGTTTTTAAATTAAATATCATGGACACGACCAGAGTCCAAAACTTAGAAGTTTGATAAATTGATTAACAATGTTTTTTCTAAGGAAAAAGTGGAGTATTCAACAAAATTAACACGAACTAAGTTTTTAAATTAAAAATCCTGGACACGACCAGATTCCAAAACTTTGAAGTTGGTTAAATTGATTAACAATGTTTTTTTCTAAGGAAAAAGCGGAGTATTCAATAAAACTAACACGGACTAAGTTTTTAAATTAAAAATCCTGGACACGACCAGGTTCCAAAAATTAGAAGTTGGTTAAATTGATTAACAATGTTTTTTCCAAGGAAAAAGCGGAGTATTCAACAAAATTAACACGACCTAAGTTTTTAAATTAAATATCCTGGACACGACCAGGTTCCAAAACTTAGAAGTTGGTTAAATTGATTAACAATGTTTTTTCTAAGGAAAAAGTGGAGTATTCAATAAAACTAACACGAACTAAGTTTTTAAATTAAATATCCTGGACACGACCAGGCTCCAAAACTTAGAAGTTGGTTAAATTGATTAACAATGTTTTTTCCAAGGAAAAAGCGGAGTATTCAACAAAATTAACACGAACTAAGTTTTTAAATTAAATATCCTGCACACGACCAGGCTCCAAAACTTAGAAGTTGGTTAAATTGATTAACAATGTTTTTTCTAAGGAAAAAGCGGAGTATTAAACAAAAATAACATGAACTAAGTTTTTAAATTAAATATCATGGACACGACCAGGTTCCAAAACTTAGAAGTTGGATAAATTGATTAACAATGTTTTTTCTAAGGAAAAAGCGGAGTATTCAATAAAATTAACACGAACTAAGTTTTTATTTAAATATCCTAGACACAATCAGGTTTCGAAACTTAGAAGTTGGTTAAATTGATTAACAAAGTTTTTTCTAAAGAAAAAGCGGTGTCAATAAAACTAATGGAACTAAGTTTCTACCGAACACATCATAAAGTATGAGAACAAGATTGAAAAACAAGTAAAACTTGGATAACTAAAATTAATATATATAAATTGTCTTGAGGTGAATAACCTCGTGCTTAGCATTTAATAATGAAAAATACAATAGAAACTAGGACTCCCCAGGACGCCCCGAAGAGGTCACCTCCTTGGTTTCTTGCTCGCCGGCGGCAGAAGTCTCCCCAGTCTCAGAAGGCGGCTCTTGTTGAAGTCGAGCCTTAAACTTCTCGAGATATGGCTCCCACGCCTCGGGGGCCAGGAAAGAGAAGTTGCCATCTTGATTGAAGGCCCAGCAATGGTAAAGCATGGACTCCATGGAGGAGCTGGAAGACACCTTCTCTGCCTTGGTGGTAGCCTTGGCCTCCAGCTGTTTAGCCCTGGCCTCCGCGAGTTCAGCCTTCACAGTAGCCAAGGAGGCCTGCGCAGCCTGCTCGCCTTCTTGGGCAGCCGTCAAGGCAGCCTTGGAACTTTGCTCTTATTGTTGAGCGGTTGTGAGAGCGGCCTGAGCGGTCTAGAGCTCGGCCCTGAACTCTTCATTCTTGGCTCTGGACCGAGCTAGGCTGCGATGTAAGGCCAAAGTCGCCTGTAAAAAAGTAAAGAAAGTTAGGCGCGTGTTGGGAAGAAAACCAAAGAATAAATTTAACTAAGTAGGCTTACTGTGAGGTTCATCCCCAGCACAGACTCTATGGCGTTCTCGGGACTCCTCGCCTCGATCTCCCTTAAGTCCTTCACATTGGCTTTGTAAAAATGCTCCACCGTATAGTTCGCGGTCTCATAGACCATTCCTCGGAAGGTGTCTGGAATTTTTTGTTAGGAACGAGTTTTCTAATACGCAGCGGAACGGTGGTGTGGTTGGCCCAGTGTACAATAAAAAAAATTTGTAACATATTTAAACTACCTTTAAATATGCGGATCCATTAATATACATACATTAATCATAAACAAGATAAAGATAAAATTCATACCTCTTGAAGCCTATCAAGTATCCTTGCTATCTTTTCGTATTTAGAACGATCTTCCTATCCAAGCCACTCCCACGTACTCACACCAAGATCTTCCAAAGCATTCTCTACACCTCAAGAAATGTGTGGGCACTTAGAGAATGAAGGATAGTTTATTTGTGATTCTACTTGATGTACTCAACTCATGAGATCAAGAGAATAGACCTGAGAATTGGTTCTTTATATTTAGGGAGAGAAAACTATCGTTCTATTTTTCACAGAGCGAATGTTCAGAGTTGTCTCACATACACATATCTGAATATTTTTCTGATTAGTCATACTTAAAAGAAAATATTCAAATTTTAAAAAATAAATCTGTAACCATTTTACAATTTACTTTTTAATTAATTAATTATTCTATTAATGAAAAAAATCCAAAACCCAATTTTTGAATTATCCATTAATTAATTAATTAAATAAATAAAAATGAAAAACGCATCCCTGAAAGTGCCCTACACGCCACACACAACTGTGTGTGCACGTGTAGACTCCCTAATTTTAGGGATTTTGTTTTTTCAATTTTTATTTAATTATTTATTCAAACTGTTTTGTCAGATAATATCTAACAACCTGATAACTAATTCAAATTTGAATTCAAATTAATTATCGTTTTAATTATTTATTTGAATAAATATTAATATTTTAAATTCAAATCCAATTTGAACTTATCAGATTATTATCTCCCACTCAAATAAAGATATTTAATTAATTCTACCAATTAATTAAATCCAAAATTTTTGAAAATAAATATTTAATTTATTATAATTTCGAAAATTATAATTAATTATTTAATTAAAATTTGAAATTAATTTAATTATTAATATAATTTCAAAAATTATACAATAATTAAATATTAATTAATTTTATTAACTACAACTAATTCGTAATTAATTAATTAATCACTATTATCATATAATTGCATATTTGGCCTGAAGAACAAATTTCTTCTTAAATATGTCTTTAAACTATTTTCCCTTCATATCAACTCTTGCCTTGAACAGTGTTGATAGAGCCGCTATGGGGACCTATGGACCTATAATTCCAAGCTCCAATAAATTTGAGATTATTAATTAAAATCTTTAATTAAATAATCTTAATTTATTAATCTCATGATTATTCCACTATAAATATGAGACTGCACTCTTGTAATTATAGACATTTCATTTACTGAGTACTTTACAATCATAAAGCGTCCATTGATATAATCATTGCATACAACTTGACCCTCTAATAATGGTTCATAATTAATCGGGAAAAAAATTACCGTTTTACCCTTTTAATTATCTCTTGTTTCCTTAAGTACCATTGACTCTACTAGTGAAGGTTAATTCATAACTAAATTATGAATTTGAGCTCAATAACCTTTCAGTCCCAAAAGTCAACCCTTAAGAGAACCATCATTAAATCTCTTGCGAGATGGTATAGATTCCCTATATGTATACTATGTCCCCAGCCATCTATATTAATGAGTTCCCAAAACAAAAGTTTCTAGCCTGATCATTCTGACAGACCCTAACAAGTGAATCAAAGAACTCATATAACATAAACAGGAGTTCATAGTAACTTCAGGATTAAGATCTATTTGTATATGATCATCAGTTGATATATTTAATTAATACTTCGAAACGATATTTAACTAAGTATTAATAAACATATTTGATCCAGTTCTATATATTCTCTAATATATAAAGCACCTCCACTAAAGTGTCGTACCACACTAGTGATTCGGATCTAGATCACATGTATTCATAATACTAGTGGACCGTACTTGCAGTAATTAATCTAAAGATTCCATAACTTTATTTTACTGCGAACTATTCAAGTTCATTTATCTCAAACACAATCCTCCCGTACCAATACGTGTTTGAGATCACATATATGAACTTAGGAATTTTCCTGATATTTACATAATATTATCATAGAATAATATAGTCCATAAAATATATGCATAACAAATTCAATTTATTTATTTATTTAATAAAACAATGTCTACTACATATGCTTTCAGGGCACATTTCCAACATTTTCTCCAGATCTTGGGCGTTGACCGGGATACGCACAATGGGAGTGGGGACCGACGGAGCTCCGGCTGGTGCCACCTGGTCCTGAGCAGGGGCTAGGTGTCATGGGGGAGGAGGCGACATCTTCTCCGTAGCTGCAGGATTCTGACCTCTCCCCTTGGCAGGGGACTTGGAGGTTGTCCCAGCAGCAGGAGGAGTCTTCTTGGGAAACCGGGGCCTCTTCACAAGTGGCCCAAATGGCCCGGAGGAGGGATTCCCCTCCTGGAAGATAGAGTGCAGATCATTGTCCCCGGGCTGTGCCATCTCCTCGCCTGAAACAAGAGGAAAAAGACATTATTACACATGTAAAGTTATTATATTACAAAGGAAATCTAAAGGTGTATTGAAAAAGTCCTACCCTCCGAGCTAGAGGATGAGTCTATTGCCACGACCTCCGGCCTTGAAACTTCTATAGAGGGGGGGAGTCTAAGTCTACTACTTTGTGAATCAAAGGGGGTTCTGGGTCAGGATCTACCTCAGGACTGGACTCCTTTACGTATTGTCTGAGTCCTGGAGCAACAATACCTCGAGAAGGGAGGGCCACGACCTAAGGTTGGTCTCATACTCCTCAAAAAAGGCCGACCTAAAAGACAAGGTGTTGTCTACTACTACGATACCCCTTGGACGACCCATGTCATGATGCAGTACTAATTGGTCTACGCATTGGAGCAAGGTTATGTTACGGTCTGGGTCATTTTGGTGGCGGTGTACGAGCTGGGTTGGGTTAAACCTAGCTAGCCTAAGGTCTGCGGCAGCCCTATCTAGGTCCCTAAAGGGGTATGGGTTACCTTGGCCGGAGGAACCAGCTACTGCCCCCAATTGAGCTCGGTCCAAATCAGGGTCCCGAGCAGCCTCAGGAGCTTGCCTCTTCCGCACGAGAAGCACCTCGGCCTCCTCTTCCTGCTCGTCGACATCGTCGACTGCAACGTCTCCCTCGGGAATAGGCGCTAGCTCGCAAGCTACTGGGTAATTGGCCCGCGTCCTCCTCAAGGCTAGAGTTTGGCCTGCGGAGATTAACTTACATGCCAACATCATGTCATCAGACACGAGCTGGCGGTAGTCCTTATCACTGGGCGGAAGCCCCACCAGAGTATCATATTGACCCCCAAGGGTCATGGATTTGGCCGTCCTCGCAAAAATGGTTGCATGATGATGCTCCAGTCAGTATACATGCGAAAAGACAAAAAGAAAGAGTAATAATAATTTTGCGAGTTGAGAATAGAAAGGAAACTTACGAGGACGGTTGAAGTAATGGTGCTCGCAGTTGTGAAACCCATTCGACATAAAGAATTGATCTTTGAAGTCGTTGGGGTGGCTGGGCAGTTTGATGACTGCAGGTGAGTTCGGGAAGCGGGTCAAGTAGTAGAACCCATCGCCTCGTCCCCTTTGTTCTGGACTGGCCTTAAGAGAAAAGAAGTAGAGGATATCTGCAGGGGTGGGGACCTCCCACATCTGCTGTAGGAAAAGATACCTCAGCCCGACCAACAGACGATGGGAATTCGGAGGAAGTTGAAATGGTGCCAACTTCACGTAATTGAGGAAGTCGGCAAAGTACTGATCAAGGGGGAGGAAGGCCCCGACCCTTAAATGCTCATCACTCCAGGCCGCGAAGTTTTCATCGAGGGGTGAACAACTCCTCTCCCCCTCGAAGGGAGGTCGGGTAATAAGAGCGCCAGTCTCGATCTCGATGTTATGGGACAACATTATCTTGTTGACCCTCCCTTGGGTCATGATCTTCGAGACTATCCTCTCCGCCTCAAAGTAAGCATCAGGTCCCACCTCGATCTCCCTCTCCACTGTGGGACTGAACTGGGGGATTGGGGATTCTACCACGACCTCCTTTCCCCTGCTGGATTGTTGGGACGACGAGCCGGCCGCACTTTTCTTGGACACACTCCTTTTGGGCGCCATCTGATCGGTGAGTGAACAAGAATGATGAAATACTTAGTAGGCGACCTAAAAGTTATGAAAGGACAAACAGCACGGGAATAACAAAGGTTTTTCATACACGTGCTGAGGTAATCTCAGCCCGCAGTGTGATGCTACGCGCTGCCGTGGATGTTAGGAAAATATAAATTGTCTCAATGGAAATGGTAAGAAAAAATTACAACTCTATGCAAATTATTACAATAGAAAAGGATTGATTAAATAAAGTGTTACAACTCTATAACTGAAAATACAAATAAAAGGAGAAGGAGATGTAAGATGATAGAAATAGAAAGTACAACTCTATTACAAAAGGATACAAGTAAACTAGAAGTGTTTGAACAAAGGAAATAAAAGGATTACAACTCTTAAACTAAAGTACAAGTAAATAGAATAAGAAGAAAAGAAGAAAGAGCAATAGAAGAAAATAAGAACAAGAACCAAAACAATAAACTCTCACTCACACAACCAAAGTGAAGAGTGTTGGGGATCACCAACTTGAACAAGGTTTGAAACCTTTGTCCAAAAGCTTATTTCCCCCTAACTCAAGCACTAAGGAATTATCAAGCCTCAAGGTGTGTAACGCCCTGGTTACCCCAGAACAGTTACGGTGAACGGTGAACTGGAAATTTGACCCGCTACCCGAGTCCTTTGGTTAAAAATGTGATCTAAGTGTTAATATCAGGTTAAGGTGAAAAACCAGCAAAAAGGAAAGGGTGCATTTTATTAAGTAAACAAACTGCTCATGAGCCTTTCAAAATGTTTACAAGTAGTTCGTAATACAAAAGAGTCGCTACAGTTCCAAATTTACAATCCCCGCCGGCCTAAGCGGCAAAAATAGGGTAAACCCCTAGTCCCTCTGAGAACTCCTTGACCGTGGCGGTCAAGCGGCCCTGTATGTACATCACATTGGCCCAAGCTCTCCACTCAAGGCTGGCCAAGCTTTTCCTTTCCTTTACCTGCACCACATAGCACCCATGAGCCAAGGCCCATCAAGAAAACATAATAAAACATGATGTAATATCAACAACGATCATAATAACCATTCAGGACTATCAGTCCAACAAGTAGGTGACATTAGCCAAAAGTCACAATAATGAGCATCGCTCCTTCTAGCCATGTGACGATAGGGTCACCAGGGCTTAACTGATAGGTGATTTCTTTCATAAGCATGTTCAGGACAGGTGCATGGTGATTGGTCACCAACATAACCTTCCTCACGACTCTAGGGTCGAAACTATGGACAACGTCCCTTAGCCACGTGACAAACGGTCACCGGGGTCATATACCTTGGCTATAGTCTTCTGGTCGTAGACCAGGCAAGCGCTTATAAGTTCATCGACCTTAGGGCCGGTCCCGCATTAATGCCATAGAGCCATTCAATGCGTGATCATCGACTTTAGAGTCGGTCCCTGACTAGTCAGTGTCTCAAACAGGTAATCAGTATTCATTAGCATTTAATATGCAATCCACGTTCACATATATCAACCAACATGCCTCAATATAAAACCATGCATTTCGTATACCTGTATAGGGTGCAACTGTATCCATACATTGTTTTCTTACCTCTAGTTCGAGCGAGAAGTATGATAAAGACGACCCCTGAGAACGATCGACCTTTTAGTTCCTTAGCGGTTACCTAATCACAACCAATTACAACCTCCATTAATGAGAATCCACAATAATAGGGTCTTAACCTAAGCACCACCCTCGGGACCCCGAAACATGCCCACACGGTGAGTAGATTCGATCCCGGGCCTTAAGGATTGAAACCCCAAGTCAAAAACCCTTAAAAACACTCAAAACGGGGTTTGGAAGGAACAGGGTAGCGCTACAGCGCTCAACCCCTAGCGCCACAGCGCTAGACTCAGAAACTCCCAAGCACCAGAAAGCCTCCCGAGGAGCGCTATAGCGCCCTAGGGTGGGCGCTGTAGCGCTACCTCCAGCCCAAAACATCCCTGAACCGACCTTCTTCATCTCCTTCGTTTCTAACTCGATTCCCAAGCTTCCAAAGCCTATTCTTGATGCCAAATAAACCCAAAAACCATCCTAACACACCCCAAACATCACAAGCATGGGAACCCTAGCCAAAACTCCCAACAAAAACCATGAATTCATCCTAGGAAACTCAGCTGCAAAACAAAGCCAAAACAGAGCAAACTAGAGAAACCATGGTTAGAAACTTACCCAAAGCTTGGCTTATGATGGCCTTCAATGGTGGAACACACTCCCAAACTCCCAAGGCTTGCTTCCTAAGCCTGAATCCTCAAAATTGGTTCAAAAACCACAAAGAACAGTGAGGAGAAGAAGGTACGGGAGAACTCTAAAGTGTACTCTGTTTTCCATCACCTTTCTCAGCCAACAAGGGTTATATCTATCCTAGGGGTGGGTGATGTCCATTTTACCCCTAGATCAATTAATACTTCCTAAAGGCTCCCAAGGGAATTTTTGGTACTTTCCTCCTAACTCGTTAATCATAATTAACGCTCTCCAATTCCCGCTATTCTCAATAATCTCAAACACCAATAATTCACAACTCGTTACCCTTTATCTCCCGGTAACGCTCTAATCATCAAAACCAACCCAAGTCCTGACACTTAATCCCGTTGTGACTAAACCGCTAATCAATATTCTACGATCGTCTCATGTCGAATAGCTCGAGCAAACCCACATCATAATGTGGTCTCAACACATATATCACTGACATGCATACAATTAACATTATATTATAATATAATTCTCATAAACATGCATAAACACGTTTAATGGCATAACTAAACAATTATGGCCCTCCCGGCCTACAAATCCAGCCGTTAAACCACATTAGGGAATCCGGGGCATTACAAGGTGTTTCTAGCCAAGTGCTCTAATGGATAGAAATGTTGTGTCTTTCAAGTGAGCTATAGGCTCCTATTTATAGAGTTTAGAGACACCCTTTGAATTTCAAATTCCACCAACCCCCATGGCTGTTACCAATGTTTAATTGGATTAATATGGAATTAAAAATGAGATTTGGGAGTTATTTGGGTTTTTTGAGCCGTTCAACAAAGATTGGAAAAACTGAAAAATTGGTCAGTTTTGGCCTGTGGCCGCGGCCAGAGACATTAGTGGCCACGGCCACTGGTCTCTGACCCATAGGCCACGACCACTGAATGTTGGTGGCCGCGGCCACCGACCAATTTCAGCACAAAAAATGTGCTGTTTTTCCAAACGGTTCCAAACCCTCCCAAATGATTTTGTAACTCCTAAAACACATTATTGGGGTTAAAATCATATCTCTAACAACCATATCACATATGGCTTTATGAAATTCATCTCAATATTGTGCAACAACAAATTTACACAATAAAGGGTAATATTTGGAAGTTACAAATTTGTAACACTAAATATGTTACCTTATTTGGATATATCTCATATATCTAAATATTGTAACTCTTTATTATATGTTACAATATGTGACACACTTTGTCACATTTATTTAATCTAAAACATTATATTATAAAATAATATAACAGTGGATATGCGCCTAAGTTTCCAACATATCCTTGATATTCAGGGATCCATGTGTCAGGAGGGTCAGGCTATTACTTGCCTTGGGGGAGAGGTTTTGAGAGAAAAACCACCTAGGAAGCGTGACCCCTAAGCTACCCGATTTTTATACCCTAAAAACCTCTCATCTTCCATATCCCGAGTGGGTATTTCCTAAATTTACCCAGAAATTACCTAGTTATGAACATCACAATCCTAGACATGTTTTAGGATCTACCCAATACGCCTAAAATCGAAACTTATGCACCAAAAGTTATTCGAAAACAACCTACTGTTTATGACTATGAAATGTAGATTTGCATGACAAAGAAAAAGGAAGGAAATTGAAACACACGAAAAACAGGAGACTTACAGTATATTTTCCAAACGAAAGTTGCAGGCAGCGTAGAAGTAGGAGTCCTGGGGAAATCCTTAAGATGGGGCTTCTGAAGGGTTTTTGTGGCGAGAGTATGGGGATTTCTGGGATTTTAATCAGAAGAAGAAGAATATCTTTTGAAACTTGGAAGAGAGAAAATAAAGAAAAATTTCGAATGAAAGGTGATGAGTACTGAAAATTGCCAGCCCTATTTACACATAAAGGCATGAGGAAACGAGGATCGTCCGATCAAATTAATGCGAGATAAAAGGGTCATAATTCGAAAGACGAAACAGCGGCAAAAAGGTGGCCAGGCCATTTAATACAATCCTCGAAATCCGAACAGATGCCAATCGCGGCGTTCCACGTGTCAAGTGCTCAAATGGTGGGCAGGATCCGGATAATCGAAAAGGAAGTTTAAAATTCCCTACCGTGAAAGTCAGAAGTGACGTCATAGAACACGAGCATGGACTTGGGGGGCAAGTGTATGCCCTGAATATCAGCATGTACCTTTTTGAGGCAGCTCGGGTACATCGAGCTAGCTAAAAGCCATAATCGATGTTCCACGTGTTCACTTTTCATCTGAGGAAATTCAATACGATCCCTTAGACAAATAGCTCGAGCTGATGAGTCATTTAGCAACTTACCACCTGGAACCATTGTGTAATATGGCATCAAAAGGCACGAACTAATATTACGTTAAGCTCGTGGTAAGTGTTGCGATAATTTTGTTATGCAAGTGCACACAGTCGCAAATTCGTAATAAAATGGTAAAACCAAGTATCGTCCTCAAGGACTGATTTACCAATTACCAGTCAATTAATTTCTTGTTCTATTTGATGAATTGAAATTCTTGATTTTTGTAAAATACAGCAAAAGTAACAATAAAGTGCAGAAATAATAATCGAAAATTAAATGGAATAAAAACTAATAGTAAAATTTTTACTTTAATCACTGAGAAACAATTAGGATATTCAATCTCATCAACTATCCTTCCTATTATTCCCTAATGCAAAATGTGAATTCTTCTTATTTTTACCTACTTCAATTAACAAGTTGATACAGCAGCCTATAATCATACTATGAATTATAAACTCAACCTAGGTGACAATTTCCTATATTTCTATGGTAAATTGAACCACAAAGGTAGCATTAATTTCCACAACTTAACAACAGTTACACAATTAATTCAGATACTTTCATTCTAAATCAAAATTATGTCCAATATAACCAAAGCATAATTAAATCTAACTTCTCAGATTTTGACTTAAAAACATATATATATATATGACTAAAGATGGCCAATCAATAATCAATCTATAAGAACAGGTTATAAGGAATTGAAGAAGATTGAAGAAGAGGAAATTAAAATTGCATTAGGTCATAACAGAAATTCAAGTGATTCAATTGAACATCCTAAATAGAAAATTAGTTCATAATCATTGTGCTAATCACAACAGAAATTAAAGATAACATCAGGAAGAAAAACATGTAAAAATACTCTAAGCTTGAGCCTTCAAAACCAGAACTTCTCCCTTCGTCCGTACATACGTTTTCCTTCTCCTTTTCGTCATTAAAACCTAGGATCTCAAACTTTAAAGAGGTGGGCCGCAGCTCTACATACACTATGCCGCGGCCCGTGTCCACATTCCTGGGCAAAAAGCCCTTTCCATGCCGCAGCTCTCTGAAGCCATGCCGCGGCCCGCATCATCGTTTTCTGGGCAGAGTGCCCATCCATGCCGCGGCTCTATCTAGCCATGCCGCGGCCCGAAGACTTCCTGAAAAACAATGCTTCTGTTTCCCACCTAGCCGCGGCTCCCCTTTGCTCATGCCGTGGCTCTTAAGGGAATTCTCAATTCTTCAAGTTTTCATCCCAAATTTTCACCAACACTTCCAAATTGTGTTAAAAACCATTCTGGAACGAAATATGATGAAAAACTCGGTTATTTCTTCCCTTTCTTTGGTATTTTCTTCCACATGCTCAATTCTTCCTGACATTCACAAAAACAACCAAACAAAGCATAAACCCGCGCTAAATGAAGGAAAAACAAAATAAAAGACTACTAAAAACATCACCAAAACATAATAAAAACTAGACTCAACAGTAAGCCAGAGGTCTGACGTACCCCAGGATCTTTATAAAGTTGACCACGCAATATAAATGTGCATAAAACAGACATCACGTGTTTGTTTTTTTCCCGAAATCCCGGATACGCAATATAAACGTGCGTGATCAGATGCCACACGCCTGATTTAGGACATGCGGCCCATTATCTTTTTTATCTGTTGATTAGACCACACTTCAATGTAAAATTTAGATATTAATCATCAAGGTCGAAGAGATGATGTGAAGGATCAAGAGATCACGGGATGACCCCGATACCTACCCAGAGATCATTCTCCTATAAATACCAAGACCTTGGGTAGTGAAAGGGGTTGGATTCTTTCTGTAATGCAAATACTCTGTAAAAATAGAGAGAGGTTCACAACAATAATATTGACTCGTGGACTAGGGGGATTGTAACCTCCGAACCATGTAAAAAGGAGTGGTTATTTTCTCTGCAGCTGACTTCCAACATCCTTGAGTATTATAATTTTGTTAGTACGATTTATCATTAAGCACTAATCCATCCTAGTTATTCATATAATTCACTGTTGATGAAAAACTATGTCAACAAACATAAAAACAAAACCATAAACAAACAGGATAAATAAACTTTAAAAAAACTCACCACTCAACTTGTTGAGGAATGCCTCTAACAATAGTTAAATGCAAAGCATCATTCTCAGCGACATCATAAGGACTAAGATCAATATTTATATCAAGACAATCATAAAAATCAATCTTTTCCAATAGAAGAGGAAGCATTACAGCAAATGTTTCAATCACAGGTAAACTCAAATTTTCATGCCTCACCCCCGACATAGAATCATAAACATGATCAAGTAGATTCCAGTGAGTGCTACAAAATAATGACTCGCCCCTCATAATCTTCAAAGGAACACAACTATCGTCAATGTTATATAGAGACCAAGTGGTAGAGAATAAATCATATGGCAATGTGCTATTTGCTTCAATCAGTAAATATAGAGACCAAAATACTCTACAAAACCTTAAATTTGCTTATGATATATGGGAGGTCATCCATGCAACATATGGTCACATATATGATAAGTGGTTTTATGAGAATGAAATCCTATCAGCCAAGAGTGAAATAATCACTAAAATTATGAAGAATAAGAAATGTAAATATGATTTATTCATTCTTATAATTAAGTGGAAAAAGATATATCATCCTGATTTTACACTCAGGATCCACTAACAATGTTTATTCTTCTATGTAGATAATTGAATCTTACGATTCAAAGTAGGTTGCTGATGATGTTCATGAAGTCAAAGAGAGAGAAAGTGTCTTGTTCAAGAAAGCGTTGAAGAAAGTCCTTTTATTTTCAAATTCTTTAGTTTTTATTAAAAGAAAGCTTTATTGTTGTTTGAACAATGTCTTAGTTTGTTTCTTTTAGTATTTTGAATTTTATTGCATGTATTGACTTTAGAATTTTTTATTTATAATTTGATTATTCTTAATTTTTTGTAGACATGTAATTGAATATTCAGACTTTAACGCTTTCATTAAATTGAACAAACACTTAATAACTTAGAATTATTTAAAGTAACAAAACCGCAAGGAAACAAAAGACAAAAAGTTTCAAATGAGGATGACACATATCTTTGGCATCTTAGACTTGGTCATATAGGTCTAGGTAGAATAAACTGGTTAACAAAAAATGTGTTAGGGTTTTATGCCCGAATCAAAATTCAATTTCTTTGTAATCTCATTTATTATCAATAAAAAAATAGAAATCATTTTTTGACTTGGTCAATCACTTTGCTCATATGTTTTATTTTCATGATTATTTGTTTAATATAAACTTCTATTAAATCCCGAGCATATAGCTAATCGTATTTATAGTGACATAATCATAGTGGAATATAAATATGATTATATGTTCAAAATAAGTTAGTTCTAAGATTAGTCAGTGCACAGGATTTACACTGACTTGCCAATTTACGATATGATCTACTTACACATTGTAGTGTTATGTTCTTTCCAGAACATTAGCAAAGTATATAAGATCGGATGTATTTGTTACTGTACGCCCTAATTTTCCACGGGCTATTAGTGAGCTGAGATATGGCATAATTATATCAGCCACGTGGATACCACGTGGCCGGAGCTGCTGTTGTCAGGTCCTACCTCTTTAGCTCGAGGTAGCCAAAGGTTTATCAAGATTATTTAAGGGTCGAGTCAGAAATATGAAGACCGCAGGTCAAGAAGGCATCCAGCTCGAGGCACGAGCTGGAGTTGGAAGCTGTGACCCTTTATAAAGTCAACCACGCAATGTAAACGTGCATATATCAGACATCACGTGTCTAATATATCCCTGAATTCTCGGACACGCAGCATGAACGTGCGTGTTCAGGCACCCACGACTGGGTTGGGCCGTGCGGCCCATTATCCCCCTTACCTATGGATTAGACCACACTTCATTTGTCAGGTTTTAGGAATTAATCATGAATGTCATAGAAGTGACATGATGGGTAAGAAGGTCACGGGATGACCCCCCTTACCAACTCCCAGGTGCCCTCTCCTATAAATATGGAGACCCTGGGAGTTGCAAAGGGTTGGATTCTATTGTGTAACGAAATACCCTGTAAAGAATACCAGAAATATACCAATAATATTGGCTGGTGGAGTAGAAGGATTTTAACCTTTGAACCACCTAAAAATGTATTCGTGCCATCAGTTCATTTTAAGATCATTCATCTGTTTCGGTTCATTACTCAGCACTAATCCCTTTCTCTTATTTTCTTAATTACCTGTTGGCAAAGAACCGCGTCAACAGTTTGGTGCTTTCATTGAGAGCTTGTTAGATTGGTGCTATCGCAAATATCCAACCATGGTGATCACTTGATCAAGAGATGATAATGAGGCAGACCAGCATGATGGGCAGGAGGCCCATCATGCTGCCATCTCCGGTGAGCAAAACCTTGAAGTTCAGCAGCGGCGAGGGCAACCAGCACGACCCCAAGAAGAATAAGTCTGTGGAAAAATTTAAGCCGGTCTACGCGACTTATACGGAGTTCACCCACTCTAGGGAGAACATCTTCCTAGCAAACTTTGCTCACCTCCCCTGGAAGAAGCCGAAGCCGTTAAAGCACCAGAAAGGGAAGCGAGACCCCTCCAAGTTTTGTCGTTTCCACAACAACGTTGGCCACAATACCGATGATTGTAGACACCTGAAGGATGAGATTGAGACTCTCATCAGGGTCGACCCCTTGGCTTAGTATGCAAGGAACAGAGTTCTCGCAGCTCGTCCAACTCCGGAAGTCCCGGTCTCTCAGCCCGGGTCTCGGGTAGTCAAGACATCCCTCCTCCAGTGACAGGAGTACCCAAAAGAGGTACGTCAATGAACTTAAGGCTCATAATGGAGTAGAGTTTGTCCTCGAGCAACATCTGCCAAAGCAGCAGCAATTGGAAAGGCAACCAATCATTTTTACTGAAGAAGATGCCAGCCACGTTCAGTTCCCTCATAACGACCCTCTGGTCGTAGCAGTGCAGCTCGCTAATCGGAGGGTTAGGAGAGTGCTGATCGATAATGGGAACTCAGCAAACCTTCTATTCTGATCCACGCTGGAGAAGACGGGTTTATCAGTTGCCGAACTGAAGGCGACCTCCATGATGCTTTATGGTTTCTCTGGAGAAGAATCAGCGGCTATAGGGACGATTGAGCTGGTGATCACCTTATGAGAGGGACCTCGGACAGTCTCAAAACTCCTTGAATTTGTGGTCATCGACTGTCCCGCTGCATACAATGCCATTTTGGGTTGACCTACACTTATAGATTTTGAACCATCTCCTCTGTCCGCCACCTCGCGCTGAAATTCCCTTCTTCCACAGGGATATGCACGGTCCGTGGCGATCAGCTTGCTGCCAGGGAATGCTACAACATTTCCATGAAGGGAAAATTGAAACCCGGGCAGTTAATAATGGCCATCCAAGGTGGAGAAGAGGAATCTCAGGAACCTTTGCCTAATCCAGAGATTGAAAAACCTCAGAGAGCCGAAGGGGAAAGTATCGTCCTAAGTAAGGATATTGGCCCCCGAATAGGCGAGGATAAGTCCGAGTTCCAAGCTATTGAAGAGCTCGAGGAAGTAAATATCGATCCACAAAATCCCTAACAGATGGTTAAGCTCGGGAAAAACCTCTGTGGCAAGAGGAAGGCGGAGCTGATCAAATTTATGCAGGAGAACCTAGATGTGTTCGCATGGTCACACGAGGACATGGTGGGAATCAGTCCAAATGTCATCATGCACACCCTTCATTTGGATAAGAGCGTTCCTGCAAAGTCCCAGAAACAGAGGTGCCTGGGAACAACTCAGGCTGAAGCCCTAGAAGAAGAAGTAGCACGGCTCAAGAAATGCGGCTTTATCCGTGAAGCCAAGTTTCCAATTTGGATCGCCAATCCTGTGCTGGTCCCGAAGCCCAACGGGAAATGGCGAACCTGCATCGACTTCTCCGATCTGAATAAAGCCTGCCCCAAAGATTGTTTTCCCTTGCCAAGGATCGACCAATTGGTGGACGCCATGGTGGGGCACGAGCACATGTCCTTTATGGACGTGTACTTAGGCTATAATCAGATCGCCATGAATCCGGCGGACCAGGAGCACACCAGCTTCATGACCCCAACTAACGTCTATTGTTACAAGGTCATGCCGTTCGGACTGAAGAACGCCGGTGCTACATACCAGAGATTAGTGAATAGAATGTTTGCCAACCAGATCGGGAGGAACATGGAAGTGTACGTTGATGACATGCTGGTCAAGTCAAAGACTACCGATAACCATGTTTCTGACCTGGAGGAATGCTTCAAGATACTAAGAGAATACGGCATGAGGCTTAACCCGCAAAAATGTACTTTCGAGGTCGCATCTGGAAAATTCCTGGGTTTCATTGTCAACACTAGAGGAATCGAGGCGAACCTCGATAAGATCAGGTCATTGCTCGAGCTCCCCTCACCTAGGTCATGAAAGGATGTCCAAGGCCTGACAGGAAGGGTGGCAGCCCTTAATCGGTTTATTTCCAAATCCACTGACAAGTGCTTGCCATTCTACAACCTGCTCCGGGGGAACAAGAAGTTCGAATGGACAGAGGAGTGCGAACGTGCGTTCCTTGACCTAAAGGCACATTTGGCCGAGCCGTCCGTATTGTCCAAACCAAAGGCAGGAAAGCCTCTTTTCCTTTACCTAGTTGTCACAGAAGATGCAGCTAGTGCCGTATTGGTCCGTGAAGAAGACCGGGTTCATAAACCAGTCTACTACATCAGTAAGAGACTTCTCGGAGCCGAGTCCCGATACCCGTTGATGGAAAAGATGGCATTTTGTCTTATCACGACCTCCCGTAAGCTCAGGCTGTATTTCTAGTCCCACTCAATGCAAGTCATGACTGATCAACCTTTAAGGCAGGTTTTGCAAAAACCTGAGGCATCGGGACGCCTGTTGAAGTGGGCTATCAAGCTGAGCCAGTTTGAGATTTTGTACACCCCATGAACTGCTATAAAAAGTCAGGCCTTGGCCGATTTTGTGGCAGAGTGCACAGGATTCAGGGAGGATCCTATGGAAGGGTCACCCCAGACCACCTCGACCCAGGCGTCATGGAAGATCTTCGTGGATGGCTCATCTAATGAGAACGGCTCTGGGGCTGGAATCATTTTGATATCCCCAGAAAGGCATAGATTCCACTCAGCGCTGAAATTCGGATTCAAGGCCTCCAACAACGAGGCCGAATACGAAGCGTTGCTGACCGGGCTAAGGATAGCCTAGGGGCTGAAGGCCAGCTTCGTTCAATGCTTCAGCGATTCCCAGCTCGTGGTAAACCAAGTGCTGGGTGAATATCAGGCATGGGGGGCCAAGATGGCTGCTCACCTGGCCAAGGTAAAAGTCAAACTGTTCGCATTTGAACGTGGCTCAATCGAGCAGATACCTCGAGAGCAGAATGCTAATGTAGACGCCCTCGCCAAGCTTGCTACCTCCGGGGAGACGAAGGCTTTGGGGTTAGTACCGGTAGAGTTCCTGGAGAAACCAAGTATAGAAGAGGTCGAGGCGAAGGTCAAGATGATCGACGCCAGACCGACCTGGATGACCCCCATCCTCGAGTATCTCACCGGGCGAAAGTTACTCGAGGGGCGTAATGACGCACGGCGGGTACTGTACCAGGCTCCAAGGTATGCGTTATTAGATGGGGTACTGTACCGACGTGGGCATTCCCTACCCCTCCTACGATGTGTTCTGCCAGGCGAAGCAAAGGCCATCTTCCAGGAAGTGCACGAGGGTTTTTGCGGGGATCACACTGGGGGGCAAAGCTTGGCCCTAAAAGTCTTAAGGCAAGGGTATTACTGGCCCACCCTATCAAAGGAATCGATCTCATACATCAAGATATGCGACAAGTGCAAGCAATTTTCCATATTTGCATGAGCTCCCCCAGTCGAGCTGAAGATGATCTCGTCCCCGTGGCCATTTGCGGTTTGGGGAATTGACCTGGTGGGCGCCCTCCCTACTTGAAAGGGCGGGGTCCACTACGTTGTGGTGGCTATCAACTACTTCACAAAGTGGGCTGAGGCATAACCTTTAGCAACAATCACTTCCAAGAAAGTCCTCAACTTCGTGGTCAAGAGCATTATCTGATGGTTCGGTCTGCCAAAGAAAATCGTATCCGACAATGGGAATCAGTTCGACAGCGACCTCTTCATCAAATTTTGTGAAAGGTACGACATTGTTAAAAGCTTCTCCTCCGTGGCCTATCCCCAGGCAAACGACCAGGTCGAGGCTATCAATAAGACGCTAAAGGCGAGCCTTAAGAAGAGGCTGGACGAAGCCAAGGGGGTCTGGCTAGAACAGCTCCCCCAGGTACTATGGGCATATCGGACCTCGCATCGGACTTCTACGGGTCATACTCCTTTCTCCCTAACTTTTGGGAGTGAGGCAGTCCTCCCTGTCGAGATGAAGGTATCTTCGCATAGAGTCCAGGCGTATGACCAGGACCGTAACCATGAACTACTTTGCGCATCCCTCGACGTGATTGATGAAAGACGAGAAGATTCGCAGCTTCAGCTCGCGCATTACCAACAAAAAATCACTCGTTATTTCAACTCAAAGGTCAAAAAATGTGCCATTAGCATTGGCGACCTGGTCCTTAGGAAAGTCTTCTTAGCCGGTAAGGATCCCAAAGATGGAGTATTGGGACCGAACTGGGAAGGGCCATATCAAATCACCGAGGTCATAAAGGAAGGAACTTACAAATTAGCTCGGCTCAATGGAGAAGTAGTCCCACGAACTTGGAACGCCATCCATTTGAAGAAATATTATCAGTAACACCCTTGTAAGGCTTAAAGGCCACCTTTTTTAAGCAATGAGAATTAAATCTTTGTTTATTATTGTGTATATTTGTGGATGTAATCTCAAGTAACCACGAAAGTCCATTTCCTAGTTACTTGGGGGGCATATGGTGCCTAGATATAACCAGGTCAAATTAACTAATCAGTGTTTTTCTTAAAAAGCACAAGATATTATTAGTCAAGAATTAACACAAACTAAGTTTTCAAATTAACGCCCTGGATATAACCAGGTCCTAAAACTTTGAAAATGATTCAAATTGACTAATCGATGTTTTTCTTAAAAAGTACAAAGATATTAGTCAAGAATTAACACGAACTAAGTTTTCAAATTAACGCCCTAGATATAACCAAGTCCTAAAACTTAGAAGTTGATTCAAATTGACTAATCGGTGTTTTTCTTAAAAAGCAAAAGATATTAGTCAGGAATTAACACCAACTAAGTTTTCAAATTAACGTCTTGGACATAACGAGGTCCTAAAACTTAGAAGTTAATTCAAGTTGATTGATCGTTGTTTTTCTTAAAAATCACGAGATATAATATCAAGAATTAACGCGAACTAAGTTTTCAAGGCAATGTCCGGGGAGCAACCAGGACTTATCTTAGAAGTTGGGTCAAAATTGGTTATGTTTTTCCCTAGAGAAACATAGAATGTCAATCGCAGCACCAACAAAAACTAAGACCTGCCAAAATGCATAAAGGTAGAGTGATGCAAATCAATTGAAAGCAAAAAAGTTGGTAAAACCAATTGTCTCGAGGTTAGAAAACCTCATACAAAGTTACAAGAAAAAAAAATACATGTGTTCAAAAAATAAAAAGAAGGCCCTAGGCTCCACCGGGCTGCTCTGTTGTGGTTGCCGTTTCGCCCTCCTGCTCGGCCGCTGTGGAGGTCTCCCTGGTCTCAGAGGGCGCCTCTTGCTGAAGATGAGCTTTAAATCCCTCCTGGAAGGACTCCCAGGCATCCGCTCCTAGAAAGGAGAAGTCGCCCAGCAGTGGTATAACATGTCCTCCATGGCGGAGCTGGAAGCTACCTTCTCCGTTGCCAAGGCGGCCTCGGCCTCCTCGGCCTCGGTTTTCGTAGAGTCTAGCGCGGCCCGGGCAGCCCTGGCCTCCTCGAGTTCAGTCGTTACAGCGGCTAGGGCGGCCTTGGTAGCCTCGGCCTCTTGCAGCTTGGGGTGGGACGCGTCCAGCTCAGCCCGCGTGGCCGCCAAGGCATCCTTGGCCTCCTGTTCCTGCTTTTGGGCAGTCTTTAGGTCGGCCAAGGTAGTCTGCTGGGTGGACAAAATAGCCTGATGCTCGCCCCTCATGTCCTCGAGGCGAGCCTTGGACCTGGATATGCTCCGGTGAAGAGCCAAGGCACCCTACAAAACAAAGAGGCAACTGCCTTAGAAAAAAAAAGGAGAGAATGTGCCATGCATGGTAACCAAAGAATACAAAATGCAAAGCCAGCTTACCGTTAGAGCCATTCCCAGTGAAGACTCCATCACACTCTCCGGGCTCCTTGTTTTGATCGCCCGCAGGTCCTTTTCGGCGGCGTGGTAGTAGTGGGTGCAGGTCGTCGTCTCGTACATCGTCCCCCGAAAGACGTCATGAATTTTCTCCAAGGCTTGGGGGTCCACCGGAACACGCACCTCGAGGACTGCGGTTGCCAAATTCCCGGGCTCCACCTCCATATCCCGAATAGAGGCGGCAGCTCGTGGAGGGGGCGGGGGCATCTTCTCCACTGCTGCAGAAGGTGGAGGTACCTTGGCCTGGGCAGCTGGGGTCTGATATTTCCCCTTTGTAGGGGACTTGGATGTTGTCCCAATGACTTTCTTCGCCACCCAGAGCTTCTTCACCATGGGCCCAGAAGCCCCAGCAGAAGAGTTCCCTCCGATGAACATAACTCGCAGGTCTTTGTTTCTGGGCTGAGACATCTCCTCTGGCAAAAAAAAGACAACATTAGTATACAAGTAAGCATTTATGCAAGAACAACAAAAATAAGAGGGAAAAAGCGGAACTCAAGTATATATCGAAAGGGATCCTACCCCCCGAGCTAGAAGAGGAATCTATGGTCACGACCATCGGCCCTGGAGCTTCTGCGGGGGAATCTAAGATAATGACTTTGCAAGTTGAAACAAGTTCTGGGTCCGAATCTGGTTCGGGACTAGACTCTTCTACATACTGCCTAAGACACGGAGCTACAGTACCCTCCCGAAGAGAGGGCCACGACCGGAGATTAGTCCCATACTCCTCAAAGAAGGCTGACCTAAAGGCTAAGGTGTTGTCTACGACTACAGTACCCCTAGGGCGGCTACTCTCGTAATCCAGCATGAGCCGGTCGACACACTGGAGTAGGGTTATGTCGAGGTCTGGGTCGTTTCGATGGCGTTGGACGGGCTGGTTGGGATCAAACCTAGCTAACCGAGGATTGATGGTGGCCCTATCTAAGCCCCTGAACATGTAAGGATTACCTTGCCCAGAGGGACCTGCGGCTGCTCCGGACCGACCCTCTCCTCGTCCGTTTCTTGGGTGACCTCTAGCGCCCGCTTCCTCCTTGTCCTCGTCCTCTCCTTCCCCCGTGGCCTCCCCCTTGAGGATGGGTGCCATCTCGCGGGCTGGAGGAGGACCTCGGGGTCTCCTCAGGGCCAAAGTTTGGCCTGAAGAGATCAGTTTGCATGCCAACATCGTCTCGTCTGTCACGAGTTGGCGATAGTCCTTTTCACTGTGGGGCAGACCTGCCAGTGTCTCATACTGACTCCCGAGGATCACAGACTTGTCTGTCCTCGCAAAAATGGCTGCATAATTGTTCTAAGTCAGAAACCGATAAAGGGGAGCTAATCAATACTTAACTTACGAGCTAAGAGTAAAAGGTACTTACGAGGACGGTTGAAGTAATGAAGTTCGCAGTTGCGAAACCCCTTGGACATAAAGAACTGGTCTTTGAAGTCATTGGGGTGGCTGGTCAGCTCATTGACCGCAGCCGTGTTTGGAAAATGGGTCAGGTAGTAGAACCTGTCACCTCGCCCCCGCTGCTCCGGGCTGGCCTTGAGGCAGAAAAAATATAAGATATCCGCCGGGGTGGGGATCTCCAACTCCTGCTTCAGGAACAGATATCTCAGCCCCGCTAGCAAACGGTACGAGTTAGGGGGGAGCTGGAAAGGAGCCAACTTCACGTAGTTGAGGAAGTCGGCAAAGTATTGGTCTAGCGGGAGGAAGGCCCCAGCCTTGAAGTGCTCGTCACTCCAAGCCGCGTATTCCTCGTCGAGCGGTGCGCAGCTCTGCTCACCTTGTAGGGGAGGTTGGGCGATCAGGGCGCCCCTCCCCAGCTCGATATTGTGGGAAAGGAATATTTTATTCATTTTCTCTTGGTCAGTGATCTTTGAGACGATCTTCTCAACCTCGAAGAAAGCGTCGGCCGCCACCTCGAGCTCCCGCTCCACGGCTGACCCGAAAACGGGTATTGGAGAGTCTGTCACCACCTTCTTTCCTTTGGATTGTTGAGAAGACGAGTTGCCTGCGGTCTTCTTAGGGGCATTCTTCTTGGATCCCATCGGGTCACCTAGCGAACAAAAGAAGAAAATTTTAGAGAAGGCGACCTAAGCATAAGAAAGAATCTGAAGAGGTGCTTCCTTTGCACGGGCTGAGGTAATCTCAACCCGTGGAGAGTGAGACCACGCGGTTCTACGAACACGCGCCTGTGCTCCCAACGGATCCCCGATTACTCGGAATTCATGTGTCAAGAGGATCAGGATAAAATTTTTCCTTGGAAGGAAAGTTTTAGTAGGCAAGAAGTGCATAACCGCCTGTGAAGCGTGTCCCTAAGCTACCCGGTTTTGCACCCAAAAGGCTGAATATTTTAAACAAGCATACCAAAAAATCCTACCCAGAAGATTTCCCCAGAAAGCGTACCCTGTGAGCCATGCTCCTAAATGGTTTGCTTCTACAATCGATGCCCTAAAATAAAAACATATACCCTTCATACCCACAAAAAACCAACAGAATGTTGCATGCAGCTACAGGAACTATTTACGTAGGCTACAGTGAAAAGAAAATTTAAAGCATGCACAGTCAGAAAACTTACGGAGTGTTTTGCTGTGGAGGGGATGAAAGGATCGTCTAGGTTGGAGCCTCGTCGGAGTAGCTGGTACCAAAGCCTCAAAGAAGCCCTTGCATCTGAACTTCTGGAATGCTGGGAACGGTAACCGGGAGAAAAAGAGGGTTTGTTGAGGATGAGAAGAGAGACTAAGATGGGAAATTTAGAAAATTTTAAAATAAACGGGTGGCCCATGCGTAAGGTGGCCACCCCTTTTATATGCGTGAAAGGCCATGTGAGGAGGGCCGTTGGATTACCCTGATGTGGGATCCGAGGCTCTCTACTCGAAAGGCGAAACGACAGCCGAGTACAGGTTAGGCCATTTAATGCAGTTCTCGGAAGACGTACCGTCACCAACCACGATGCTCTACGTATTCGGTGCCTGCGTAATGGGTGGAGTATGGAGAGTCCATGGAGAAGCCTAAAATCCCCCACTGTGGCCCCAGATGACGTCATGTGCCACGAGCAGAGGCTTGGGGGGCAAATGTACGCCCTAATTTTCCACGGGCTATTAGCGAGCTGAGATATGACATAATTATATCAGCTACGTGGATACCACGTGCTCGGAGCTACTGTTGTCAGGTCCTACCTCTTTAGCTCGAGGTAGCCAAAGGTTTATCAAGATTATTTAAGGGCTGAGTCAGAAATATGAAGACCGCAGGTCAAGAAGGCATCCAGCTCGAGGCACGAGCTGGAGTTGGAAGCTGTGACCCTTTATAAAGTCAACCACACAATGTAAACATGCATATATCAGACATCACGTGTCTGATATATCCCTGAATTCTTGGACACGCAGCATGAACGTGCATGTTCAGGCACCCACGAGTGGGTTGGGCTGTGCGGCCCATTATCCCCCTTACCTATTGATTAGACCACACTTCATTTGTTAAGTTTTAGGAATTAATAATGAATGTCACAGAAGTGACATTATGGGTAAGAAGGTCACGGGATGACCCCCCTTACCAACTCCTAGGTGCCCTCTCCTATAAATATGGAGACCCTGGGAGTTGCATAGGGTTGGATTCTATTGTGTAACGAAATACCCTGTAAAAAATACCAGAAATATACCAATAATATTGGCTGGTGGAGTAGAAGGATTTTAACCTTTGAACCACCTAAAAACGTATTCATGTCATCAGTTCATTTTAAGATTATTCATCTGTTTTGGTTCATTACTCAGCATTAATCCCTTTCTCTTATTTTCTTAATTACCTATTGGCGAAGAACCGCGTCAATAGTTACATCGGACATGACTGATATTGACAGTTGATAGGATAAGTAAACATACCGTTATCATCTATTCTAGTCATATCATATAGTTGACCATAGGTCAATTCAATCTCAATTCTGAGTGGTTAGTATTCTAACGGATTGTATTATTTGAGTTCTTTGACTTGTTCGTTACCAACTTACCCTACGGACTAGCCCATACTTACATCTTGGGAACTCGATAGTATAATTGAGTGGGAGTGTTAATCATAGATATGAATATCTATAGCTTCTAATGAAGAAGTGAAATGATGGTTTCCTTTTAGTTTGGTTCAAGGTGTTAAATGATAAAGATCTCATTTCAGTAATTAATATTAGTTTACTAAAATATCGTTTACAAGGAACTAAGTGTTTTAAGGATAAAATACAATGAGGGGTAAAATGATATTTTAGTCCCATCTCATTGTAGACGGTCTATAGAGGATTGAGTGAAAATTGTGGTTGTAACAATGGATAATTAATAGCGTATCTATATTTGTTATAGAGCATTTTATGAATTAAATAGTGCAATTCCGAGTCTTTAGTGGAGTCACGAGAAATTAATAAGTTAGTAAATTTATTTGTTAGATTAATGATAACTTACTGGAGCTTGATTTCATAGGCCCATGGTCCCCACTGTACCTTGGATAAAATCATCTAGATAGTCTCAATTAATTGATTTAATTATCAAAGTTGACCAGGTCAATTTTGGATAGTTTCACAGAACTATGTAATTTAGAGAAGAAAAGAGAAATTAGGGCTGATTTATTAATTAATATAAATTGGTATCTAAATTAATAAATAAGTTTAAATCAAGGTTCAAATTATAAATAGTTAATTTGATAAAGGATTTAAATAAATATTTAATTAATTAAATCAATAGAAAATAATACAATCCTTGATTTTAAGTCCAATGGGCTTATAATCAAATGAGAAATTTCACGGACCTTAAAGCCCATGATAATTTCGACCTAGGGCTGATAATTGACTATTATTTTATTGATTTTTTAATTAAATAAATGATCTACTTGAGTCTATAAAAAGAATGTTAGGTGAGAGTTGAAATCAGATGACAGACACTAGTTTTCTGATAGGTTTTAGATTCTCTCTAAACATAAGTCATTTTCTAAGCCTCATTGTTCTTTTCTCTTCTTCTCTCCGTATCTATCTCATGTGTTGAGAATTGCCCACTCTAGTCTAGGCAATTCTAAGGATACTTTGGAAGACTGTGTAGAAAATTGAAGATCAGCTCAGTGTCTTGGTAATACTCTGCGATAGAAAGGAGACAAGGTTAGAGAAACTGAAGGAAGGACTCTATTATTCTGCTACGTATAATGTAAGTATTCTTATCATTATTTCTCTTTGAATTCAATTTTAGAAACATATTCTAGGTTGTCTCATATTAATTTGTTTAATATTAGATCTACATGAAAATAAATAAAGATCCTGTATAAGTTTTCCAACAAGATGGACCTTTGAGAGAACTAAGAGTTAGAACTCTTCCAGTTTGTGAATCTTGTCTAGAAGGAAAAATGACCAAACGTCTTTTTTCAAGGAAAGGCAAAAGAGCTAAAGAACCTTTGGAGCTTGTACACAATGATGTTTATGGTCCAATCAATGTACAAGCATGAGGTGGGTATGAGTACTTCGTCACTTTTATTGACGATTACTCAAGATATGGTCATACTTACTTAATGCTTAGGAAATTTGAAACCTTTGGTAAGTTTCAAGAATTCAAAGTTGAGGCTAAGAAGCAATTAGATAAGACTCTTAAAACACCTCGATCTGATCGAGGTGGAGAATATTTGATTTAGAATTCAAAGATTTCTTGTTGGAGCATGGTATTCTATCCCAACTCACAGCACCAGGAACATCACAGCAAAATTGTGTTTCTAAAAGAAGAAACAGGACCTTGGTACACATTGTTAGGTCTATGTTAAGCTACTATTTAGTTCCTCTCTCATTCTGAGGATATGCACTTCAAACGACAACTTACATTTTGAATGTAGTCCCATCTAAGAGCATAAGCAAAACGCCACTGGAACTGTGGAATGGAAACAAACCTAGTTTGCACCATTTCCGCATTTGGGGCTATCCTGCTCATGTTCTTAGACCTAAATTAGGGAAACTTGATTCAATGTCTGAAGTTTGCATTTTTGTGGGCTACGCTCCAAAGACAAGAGGTGGTTACTTCTATAGTCCCAAGGATCAAAAGGTATTTGTTTCCACAAATGCAACCTTCCTTGAACACAACTATACGAATAACTATAAACCTTAGAGTGAGGTAGTTTTGAAGGAACTCACAGCTGATAAGATTCCATCACCATCATCTTCATCATTAAATGATAAACGAAAAATAGAGGAAACCACTATTCTTGAAAATGAAACCCCTATGCAATGTCGTAGTGGGAGGATTGTGAGACAATTTGTTCGCTATGAACATGAGGCACATGTCCTTTTTTCTGGTACAGACAAGGATGATACGTTAACCTTCAAAGAGGCAATGGATGATCCTGAAAAGGAGAAATGGCAAGAAGCCATGAACCAAGAAATGGAATCTATGTATTCCAATTATGTTTGGGAACTTGTAGATCCACCTGAAGATGTCAGGCTCATTGGGTGCAAATGGATATACAAGAAGAAAAAAGGTGTAGATGGGAAAGTGGAGACTTTCAAAGCAAGGCTAGCCAAAGGCTACACTCAGAGAGAAGGTGTTGATTATGAAGAAATATTTTCTCCTATGATCATGCTTAAATCCATTCGCATTCTCTTGTCCATAGCTGCCACCTATGACTATGAGATATGGAAAATGGACGTCAAGACACCCTTTCTAAATGGTAGTCTTGATGAAAGTATATATATGGTACAACCAGAAGGGTTCATCAAGAATGGGGAAGATCAAGAGGTGTGTAAGTTGCTGAAATCCATTTATGGATTAAAGCAAGCATCTAGATCTTGGAATATCACCTTTGATGAAACAATTAAAACATATGGCTTTGAACAAAATGTCGATGAAGCATGTGTGTACAAATACATCAAAGAAAAAGTGGTGGTTTTCGTAGTTCTTTACGTGGATGACATTCTCCTCGTTGGCAAAAATGTAGAGACATTGTCAAATATGAAGAAGTGGTTAGCCGAAAAATTCCAAATGAAAGATTTTGGCGAGGCGAGCTATGTTAAGGGAATCCAAATCCTAAGGGATTGGAAGAACAAGCTCTTGCACTTTCTCGGGCTAATTATATAGATAAGGGGCTTGAAAGATTCTCTATGGAGAATTCCAAGAAAGGTCAGTTACCGACCAAACATGGAATTACTCTCTCTAAGGAACAGTGTCCTAAGACACCTCAGGAAGAAGAGGATATGAGAAAGTATCCCTATGCTTCACCAGTTGGGAGTCTAATGTACGCCATGTTGTGTACTAGGCCCGACATATGTTGTGCAGTAGGGATTGTGAGTCGTTATCAATCAAATCCTAGTTTGGAACACTGGATTGTAGTAAAGCACATTCTCAAGTATCTTAGGAGAATAAGAGATTATATGCTTTGTATATCCAGGGGTGAGTTGAAACCTTCTGGATACATTGATTTTGATTTCCAATCAAACAAAGACAGTCGTAAGTCAACGTTTGGATCAGTGTTCACTCTTGGTGGAGGAGCTGTGGTCTGGAGAAGTATTAAACAATCCAGCATAGCAGATTCAACCATGGAAGCTGAATACATAGAGGCTTGTGAAGCAGCTAAGGAGGCGGTTTTGTTGAGAAAGTTCTACAATGATCTGGAAATAGTTCTAGATATGGATAAGCCATTAATCTTATTTGTGACAACAGTGGAGTAGTAGCTAACTCCAAGGAACCAAGAAGCCACAAGAGAGGAAAGCATATAGAAAGGAAATACCATCTGGTTACAGAGAATGTGCACCGAGGTGATGTGACTGTTATTGTAACACCCTATTGCCTTAGAATCGTTTCCATGTGATTTTAAAATGTGCCATTAGCTCGCTAATCAAGGGTTTCGACTGAAAAGTGTGATTAAATCGGAATAAAGACTCATTTAATAAATATTAAGTATAAAAGGTTTGGACATCCATTAAAGTTATAAAAGAGATACATTGGGATCCCAAAATACTATTTCAAAATATATTTACAATCCAAAAGTTACTTTATAGTCAACCTAGGCGACAAAGTCAAGTGTTTATAACATGTCCCTCAAAACAACCCCGGTCGTGGCGGCCAGGTAGGCCAAACATGTATGCGTCGCTCCATGCCCTCCAACTCATGCGTGGTTGACCTTTCCTTTGCCCTTACCTGCACCATAGAGCACCCGTGAGCCAAGGCCCAGCAAGAAAACTCCACACATAGCATATGAAAATTCAATCCAGTAAATGCACAACTTTAAACAGATAGCAGACTATTCACATAACGACCTATGCCAACCCAGTTGCTGTACCAGGCACTGGGTTCGCGGTCTTCATTGAACGGGTGAGCACAATACCCTAGATAGCCATGCCACAGTGGCCTACATTCAACATGCTTATCGGTGATCCCAGCCTTCGCCGATCAGCTATAATCATACAAACATGGCATAACAATTATAAACATACACACATAGCATTAAACACAGATAATCTGGCCATGCCTTACTCTACGGGCACAAACAGTTTTCTTACCTTTAGTCCAAGCACAAGTTAAATATAAACGACCCTCGAATACGATCCTGTCCCAAGCCCAAGCGGTAACCTAGTCACAACCATAAATAATAATCTCATTAAGATTCAATCCCCAAAAACAAACTTCGGGACCAATCCCGTGCTCTCGGGACTTCCAATCCCACCCAACGGGGTGGTGGAACCATCCCATGAGCCCCCAAGCCTTCCCAAGCTCTAAAAATGGGTTTTGCTGAGACTGGTCTAGCGTTGGGGCACAAAGGGTAGCGCTGGGGTGTAACACCCAACATTTTCATAATACATTTTTTATTATAAATCAGAGTTTCAATACATAAAATGTACAAGTTTACAAATTTAAGAAATAGTAATGGAAAAATAGTGTTTAAAATATGATTTTATGTTATTAATGAGATTACAAAGAGTGAGAAACTTGAGTAGTCAAGTATTGGACCCAAATGTCATATAATTTTAATTGGGGATTTTTATAAAATTAAGAAAGTTTTGTTAAAGGGCTTATTTGAAAAGAATTTTAGTATTTTGGGGTCCAAATGTAATTTTTTAAAAAAGGGAAAGGTCTCAGCCTTAATTTCCCGTTGTTTCTCTCTCTCTCTCCTCATAATTTCTTCCTTTCTTTCTCTTTCTTCTTCCTTCCCATTCTCTCTCTCTCTCTCTCTTTCTCGCGTGCATGCGTCTGCCCGACCACCGAAGATCCACTGGCAGTCACCACATATAGCCACGCGCCAGACCGTTGAATTCAAAGACCTCCAAACTATCAACCACGTGGGAATCTAGAGCTCATTCGCCGATTAAACACCTCAACCGGTCGATTTAAGTTCGGCCACCGCGTGACTTCAAAGTTGTGATTCAGCCACCTCGGGCATCCATTTGCCGATCCGTCACCACCATTGTGTTTCTCGTGTTGTGGGCATCAAAACCCAATAACTTGTTCCCACATCTACCATAGTTGGGTGGTGAGCCCACCACGAGCCACCATAGAACGACGATCGAAATTTAGTGTTCGAGGTTCCAGAGTTTGTTTTTAGTTTAAGAAAATCATCGTTTGACTTGTTGTGAAATCCGATCATTGTGGTATAATTTCTTTGACCTATATTGTGATTAATTAGAATAATTGTTATTATGTGTATTTATAGTATATATTTATATATATTCTTGATGTACTGAATATTTTCTATAATTATACTAGCTGTCTGGGATTATATGTATTTTAGTATATACAGGTTTTGATTTTGGGTTTGTCAATTTTATAGCCATTGTGCTGCCCAATTTTATAGAAAATAATGGACAATTAATAATTTTAAAAAGACATATTTAATTGATTTTCTATTAATATGAAAATTATTATGATTAATAATTTTAATTATTATTGTTATTATTTTGTTAAGTAAATCAAGAATATAGTTTTATGTATATATATATGTGTACGCCCTAATTTTCCACGGGCCATTAACGAGCTGAGATATGGCATAATTATATCAGCCACGTGGAAAACACGTGGCCGGAGCTGTTGTTGCCAGGTCCTACCTCTTTAGCTCGAGGTAACCAAAGGTTTATCAAGATTATTTAAGGGCCGAGTCAGGAATATGAAGACCGTAGGTCAAGAAGGCATCCAGCTCGAGGCACGAGCTGGAGTTGGAAGCTGTGACCCTTTATAAAGTCAACCACGCAATGTAAACGTGCATATATCAGACATTACGTGTCTGATATATTCTTGAATTCTTGGATACGCAGCATGAACGTGCGTGTTCAGGCACCCACGACTGGGTTGGGCCGTGCGGCCCATTATCCCCCTTACCTATTGATTAGACCACACTTCATTTGTCAGGTTTTAGGAATTAATCATGAATGTCACAGAAGTGACATGATGGGTAAGAAGGTCACGGGATGACCCCCCTTACCAACTCTCGGGTGCCCTCTCCTATAAATATGGAGATCCTGGGAGTTGCAAAGGGTTGGATTCTATTGTGTAACGAAATACCTTGCAAGGAATACCAGAAATATAGCAATAATATTGGCTGGTGGAGTAGAAGGATTTTAACCTTTGAACCACCTAAAAACGTATTCGTGTCATCAGTCCATTTTAAGATCATTCATCTATTTCGGTTCATTATTCAGCAATAATCCCTTTCTCTTATTTTCTTAATTACCTGTTGGCGAAGAACCGCGTCAACAGTTTGGTGCTTTCATTGAGAGCTTGTAAGGTTGGTACTATCGCAAATATCCAACTATGGTGACCACTCGATCAAGACACAGTAACGAGGCAGAACAACATGATGGGCAGGAGGCCCATCATGCCCCCATCTCCGGTGAGCAAAACCTTGAAGTTCAGCAATGCCCGGGCAAGTATCCAATAGGCCAGGATGACACTGGAAGTTCAGCACCCCGGCCACCTAATCCAAACCCAGATTTTTACACGGCGGTAGAGATGGAGAATGCTCAGCTGAGGAGTCAGCTGGCGAAAGCTAGTCAGCAGATTAAGGAGGTGTTGGCCCGACTACCCCCTCTTACAATCGACGCTAACGTCGGAAAGAGGCAAGGTGAGACTCATAAGTCCCACCGGGGGAATCGGTCCAGGCCTAGCCGCTCGGCCAGACCTTCGACATCCAACTCTAATCCCTCATCGCACTGCCGAGAGGCAATCTTCGAAGAACTACCCAGGGCCGAGCAACAGTATAGCCGTTCGGTCCGAACTTCAACTCCCAGCTCATAGCCAGCCTCGAGCGTGCCCAGGAGGGCTCGAGGGAATTCTAGAAGGAGATTCGGGTAGGGCTCACAGCGACAACCCGTCCCGGCCAGCCGTCCTGCGCCCCGCTCAGATCGCCAGGCGCAAGGCCCGCAAGTTGGCAAGGCCGAAAGACCCCTACCTAACCTGATCCGCCTTGATGGAACCAGGATTGCATCCCCGGTCAGGCATCCTCCTTCACCGATAAGATACCCGTCTCCTCCTCGGCCTATCCAAGATATTCCAGCTTATGGGAGCAGCAGGAGAAACTCGCCTTCCGCAAGACCTTCCCATCGTAGCAGGGCGCCTAAAAAAGTCCCGGATCCTCACCCCCAAAGGCGGGCTCCGAGCTTCTCTAACGGGAGCTACTGGACCGGAAGTCCCCGGAGTGACCTTTCTGGCAGAGACCTGCGCCAACGCCTAAGCTCGGCACAAAGTCCTCAAGCCACCCCGAGGGGCGACCTACGAGATCGCCTTAACTCTCATAGGGGGGGACCCGGTAGGAAGTGACAGCCATGCTTTCTCAAGGGGAGACCTGTCCGAGGTGCGTGACGGTGGGAATGTCCCAAATAACCTATCTCAAGATAGAAGGGACAATAACCCACCAAACGTATACAATGGATCCGGAGCTGTTGAACAGCCCCGAAATAACCAAGGAGATCATGACAAAACCCTTGAGCGCCTGGCTCAGATGGAGGAGTTAATGAGGAAACTCTTGTCGAAGAAAGAAAAAGACGAACATGATTCGGGGGAAGAGCTTGAGCTCTTCGCCCCCAGTATAGCCACAACGGCATACCTGCCCGGTTTGCGTATGTCGCACCTGTCCAAATTCAACGGAGATGGAGATCTGTCAGATCATCTGGGTATGTTCAATACCCTGATGATGGCCCACAACATTGGCCCCGAGCTGAGGTGTTTGATATTTCCCTCCACACTAACTGGGCCGGCCAGACAATGGTTCAAACAAAGCAAGAAGCAGTCAATCAGCTTCTGGAAAACTTTCTCTACTGACTTCAAAAGAGCATTCCAAGCCTCCCAAGCTACCCGCGTCAAGGCCGACACCCTGGCTAACGTGAGGCAACAACCCGACGAGCCTCTGAAGGCTTACCTGAGCAGGTTCGCGAACGTCGCCGCTCGGGCCAGAGATGCAGATGACAGCTCCAAGCTTATGGCTTTGAGGACTGGAATCCTCGTCGGAGGGGGACTCTGGAATGAAATACAAAGGAAGGGAGTCAGCTCAGTACACGAATTCCTAAATAGGGCCCAGGGGTGGATCAACTTGGAGGAGGCCCAAGTCTCAGCTGCAGGAACCAGCCAGGTCCCTGAGTAGCTCGCTGGAGTGGGAACGGAGATCGTGACAGCGACCCAGAACGTTACACAGAATAACCAGTTCGGTGAAGGCAAGAGAAAGGGGAACGGTGAGGGCAACCAGCACGGCCCAAAGAAGAATAAGTCCGTAGAGAAATTTAAGCCGGTCTACACGACTTATATGGAGCTCACCCACTCTAGGGAGAACATCTTCCTAGCAAACTCTGCTCACCTCCCTTGGAAGAAGCCGGAGCTGTTAAAGCACCAGAAGGGGAAGCGAGACCCCTCCAAGTTTTGCCGTTTCCACAACGACGTTGGCCACAATACCGACAATTTTAGACACCTGAAAGATGAGATCGAGACTCTCATCAGAGCCGGCCCCTTGGCTCAGTATGCGCAGAACAGGGTTCCAGCAAGCCGACCTGCTCCGGAAGTCCCGGTCAGTCAGCTCGGGTCCCGGGTAGATCAAGACGTCCCTCCTCCAGTGATAGGAGGAGAGATATCCACAATCTCTGGAGGTCCTCATTTGGCTGGCACGAGCAGAGGTGCCCAAAAGAGGTATGTCAATGAACTCAAGGCTCATAACGGAGTAGAGTTCGTCCCTGAGCAACACCTCCCAAAGCAGCAGCGATTGGAAAGGCAACCAATCATTTTTACTGAAGAAGATGCCAGCCACGTTCAGTTCCCTCATAACGATCCTCTGGTCGTAGCCGTGTAGCTCGCTAATCGGAGGGTTAGGAGAGTGCTGATCGATAATGGGAGCTCGGTCAACCTTTTATTCCGGTCCACGCTGGAGAAGATGGGTTTGGTTGTCGCCGAGCTGAAGGCGACCTCCATGACGCTTTATGGTTTCTCGAGAGAAGGATCAGCGGCTATAGGGATGATCGAGCTGGTGATCACCTTAGGAGAGGGACCTCGGATAGTCTCAAAACTCCTTGAGTTCGTGGTCATCGACTGTCCCGCCGCATACAATGCCATTTTGGGTCGACCTACACTTATAGCTTTTGAAGCCATCACCTCCGTCCGCCACCTCGCGCTAAAATTCCCTTCTTCCACAGGGATATGCACGGTCCGTGGCGATCAGCTTGCTGCCAGGGAATGCTACAACATTTCCATGAAGGGAAAATCGAAACCCGGGCAGCTAACAATTGCCGTCCAAGGTGGAGAAGAGGAATCTCATGAACCTTTGACTAATCTTGAGATTGAAAAACCTCGGAGCGCCGAAGGGGAAAGTATCATCCTAAGTGAGGATATTGACTCCCGAATAGGCGAGGAAAAGTCTGAGCTCCAAGCTATTGAAGAGCTCGAGGAAGTAAATATCGATCCACAAAATCCTTCACGGATGGTTAAGCTCGGGAAAAACCTCTGTGGCAAGAGGAAGGCGGAGCTGATTAGATTTCTGCAGGAGAACCTGGATGTGTTCGCATGGTCACATGAGGACATGGTGGGAATCATTCCAAATGTCATCATGCACACCCTTCATCTGGATAAGAGCGTTCCTGCAAAGTCCCATAAACAGAGGCGCCTGGGAACAACTCGGGCTGAGGCCTTAGAAGAAGAAGTAGCCCGGCTCAAGAAATGCGGCTTTATCCATGAAGCCAAGTTTCCGGTTTGGGTCTCCAATCCTATGCTGGTCCCGAAGCCCAACGGGAAATGGCGGACCTGCATCGACTTCTCCGATCTGAATAAAGCCTGCCCCAAAGATTGTTTTCCCTTGCCAAGGATCGACCAATTGGTGCGGCGGGGCAAGAGCTCATGTCCTTTATGGACGCGTACTCAGGCTATAATCAGATCGCCATGAACCCTGCGGACCAGGAGTACACCAACTTCATGACCTCAACTAACATCTATTGTTACAAGGTCATGTCGTTCGGACTGAAAAACGCCGGTGCTACATACCAAAGATTAGTGAATAGAATGTTTGCCAACCAGATCAGGAAGAACATGGAAGTGTACATTGATGACATGCTGGTCAAATCAAAGACTGCCGATAACCATGTTTCCGACCTGGAAGAATGCTTCAAGATACTAAGAGAATACGACATGAGGCTTAACCCTCAGAAGTGCACTTTTGGGGTCGCGTCTGGAAAATTCCTGGGTTTCATTGTCAACACTAGAGGAATCAAGGCGAACCCCGATAAGATCAGATTATTGCTCGAGCTTCCCTCACCCAGGTCGCGTAAGGACGTTCAAGGCCTAACAGGAAGGGTGGCAGCCCTTAATCGGTTTATTTCAAAATCCACCGACAAGTGCCTGCCATTCTACAACCTGCTCCGAGGAAATAAGATGTTCGAATGGACAGAGGAGTGCGAGAGTGCTTTCCTCGAGCTGAAGGCACATCTGGCCGAGCTGCCTGTATTGTCGAAACCAAAGGCAGGAGAGCCTCTTTTCCTTTACCTAGCTATCACAGAAGATGCAGTTAGTGCCGTATTGGTCCGTGAAGAAGATCAGGTTTAGAAACCGGTCTACTACATCAGCAAGAGAGTTCTCGGGGCCGAATCTCGATACCCGTTGATGGAAAAATTGGTGTTCTGTCTTATCACGGCCTCCTGAAAGCTCAGGCCGTATTTCCAGTCCCACTCAATACACATCATGACCGATCAACCTTTAAGGCAGGTTTTGCAAAAACCTGAAGCATCGGGACGCCTGTTGAAATGGGCTATCGAACTCAGTCAGTTCGAGATTTCGTACACCCCCCGAACTGCTATAAAGAGTCAGGCCCTGACCGATTTTGTGGTAGAGTGCACAGGATTCAGGGAGGATCCTTTGGAAGGGTCACCCCAGGTCACCTCGACCCAGGCGTCATGGAAGATCTTCGTGGATGGCTCATCTAATGAGAACGACTCTGGGGCTGGAATCATTTTGATATCCCCAGAAGGGCGTAGATTCCACTCGGCGTTGAGATTCGGATTCAAGGCCTCCAACAATGAGGCTGAATATGAAGCTTTGCTGGCCGGGCTAAGGGTAGCCCAGGAGCTGAAGGCCAGTTCCGTTCAGTGCTTCAGCGATTCCCAGCTCGTGGTAAACCAGGTGCTAGGTGAATATCAAGCACGGGGAGCCAAGATGGCTGCTTACCTTGCCAAGGTAAAATTCGAACTGTCCGCATTTGAATGAGGCTCAATCGAGCAGATACCTCGAGAGCAGAACGCTAACACAGACGCCCTCGCCAAGCTCGCTACCTCTGGAGAGACGGAGGCTTTAGGGTTAGTACCGGTAGAGTTCCTGGAGAAACCAAGTATAGAAGAGGTCGGGGCGGAGGTCGAGATGATCAACACCAGACCGACCTAGATGACCCCCATCCTTGAGTACCGTACCGAAGGAAAGTTACCCGAGGGACGTAATGATGCACGACGAGTACTGTACCAGGCTCCAAGGTATACGGTGGAAGATGGGGTGTTGTACCGACGTGGGCATTCCCTACCCCTCTTACGATGTGTTCTGCCAGGCGAGGCAAAGGCCATCTTGCAGGAAGTGCACGAGGGTTTTTGCGAGGGTCTTAAGGCAAGGGTATTACTGTCCCACTCTATCAAAGGACTCGATCTCGTATGTTAAGAAATATGACAAGTGCCAGCGATTCGCCACAGTTGCCCGAGCTCCCCCAGTCGAGCTGAAGATGATCTCGTCCCCATGGCCATTTGCGGTCTGGGGAATCGACTTGGTTGGCACCCTCCCTACTGGAAAGGGCGGGGTCTGCTACGCCGTGGCGGCTATCGACTACTTCACAAAGTGGGCTGAGGCAGAACCTTTGGCAACAATCACTTCCAAGAAAGTCCTCGACTTCGTGGTCAAGAACATTATCTACCAGTTTGGGTTGCCAAAGAAAATCGTATCCGACAATGGGACTCAGTTCGACAGTGACCTCTTCACCGAATTTTGTGAAAGGTACGGAATTGTGAAAAGCTTCTCATCCGTGGCCTATCCCCAGGAAAATGGCCAGGTCGAGGCTGTCAATAAGACGCTAAAGGCGAGCCTTAAGAAGAGACTAGACGAAGCCAAGGGGGTTTGGCCAGAACAGCTCCCCCAGGTTCTGTGGGCATACCGGACCTCGCATCGGACTCCTACGGGTCATACTCCTTTCTCCATGACTTTTGGGAGTGAGGCAGTCCTCCCTGTCGAGATTAAGGTATCTTCACATAGAGTCCAGGCATATGACCAGGACCATAACCACGAACTACTTTGTGCATCCCTCGACCTGATTGATGAAAGACGAGAAGATTCACAGCTTCAGCTTGCGCATTACCAGCAAAAAATCACTCGTTATTTCAACTCAAAGGTCAAAAAACGCGCCTTTAGCATTGGCGACCTGGTCCTCAAGAGAGTCTTCTTAGCCGGTAAGGATCCCAAAGATGGAGTATTGGGACCGAACTGGGAAGGTCCATATCAAATCACCGAGGTCATAAAGGGAGGAACTTACAAATTAGCTCGGCTCAATGGAGAGGCAGTCCCACGAACTTGGAACGCCATCCATTTGAAGAAATATTATCAGTAACACCCTTGTAAGGCTTAAAGGCCACTTTTTTTTTTGTTAAGTAATGAGAATTAAATCTTTGGTTATTATTGTGTATATTTGTGGATGTAATCTCAAGTAACCACGAAAGACCCTTTCCTAGTTACTTGGGGGGCATATGGTGCCTGGATATAACCAGGTCGCCTTAAAGGCTTAGAAGTTGATTCAAATCGATTGATTGATGTTTTTCTTAAAAAACACGAGATATTGATAAAGGATTAATGCAAACTAAGTCCTATCCTGGATGTAACCAGGTCGGCTCAAAACTTAGAAGTTGATTCAAATTGATTAATCGGTGTTTTTCTTAAAAAGCACAAGATATTAGTCAAGAATTAACACGAACTAAGTTTTCAAACTAACGTCCTGGACATAACCAGGTCCTAAAACTTAGAAGTTGATTCAAATTGATTAATCGGTGTTTTTCTTAAAAAGCACAAGATATTAGTCAAGAATTAACACGAACTAAGTTTTCAAACTAATGTCCTGGACATAACCAGGTCCTATAACTTAGAAGTTAATTCAAATTGATTGATCGATGTTTTTCTTAAAAAGCACGAGATATTTTATCAAGAATTAACGCGAACTAAGTTTTCAAGACAATGTCCGGGGGGCAACCAGGACTTATCTTAGAAGTCGGGTCAAGATTGGTTAATATGTTTTTCCTAGAAAAATATAAGTGTATCAATCATAGCACCAACAAAAAGAAAAACAAACTAAGAATATTACCGAAGTGCATAGAGGCAAAAGGATATAAACCAATTAAAAGAAAAGATTGATAAAGCCAATTGTCTCGAGGTGAAAAAACCTCATACAAAAGTTACAAAAAAAATATATATGTTCGAAAAAGAAAAAGAAAGGCCCTAGGCTCCACCAAGCTGCTCCGTTGAGGTTGCCGTCTCGCCCTCCTGCTTGGCCGCTGTTGAGGTCTCCCCGGTCTCAGAGGGCGCCTCTTGCTGAAGACGAGTTTAAACCCCTCCCGGAAGGACTCCCAGACATCTGCTCCTAGGATGGAGAAGTCGTCGTCCGGGTTGAAGACCTAGCAGTGGTATAGCATGTCCTCCATGGCGGAGCTGGAAGCTGCCTTCTCCTTTTCCAAGGCGGCCTTAGCCTCCTCGGCCTCGGTTTTTTCAGAGTCTAGCGCGGCCCGGGCAGCCTTGGCCTCCTCAAGTTCGGCCGTTACAATGGCTAGGGCGGCCTTGTTAGCCTCGGCCTCTTCCAGCTTGGGGTAGGACGCGTCCAGATCAGCCCGCGCGGTCGCCAAGGCATCCTTGGCCTCCTGTTCCTGCTTTTGGGCAGTCTTCTGGGCGGCCAAAACAACCTGATGCTCGCCCCTCATGTCCTCGAGCCGAGCCTTGGACCTGGATATGCTCCGGTGAAGAGCCAAGGCACCCTACAAAACAAAGAGGCAATTGCCTTAGAAAAAAAAGAGTCAACATGCGATGCATGATAACCAAACAGTACAAAATGTAAAGCCAGCTTACCGTTAGAGCCATTCCCAGTGAAGACTCCATCACGCTCTCCGGGCTCCTTGTTTCGATCGCCCGTAGGTCCCTTTCGGTGGCGGTGTAGTAGTGGTCGACGGTGTAGGTCGCCGTCTTGTACACCGTCCCCCGAAAGACATCAGGAATTTTCTCCAAGGCCTAGGGGTCCACCGGAATGCGCACCTCGGGGACTGCGGTTGCCAAAATCCTGGGCTCCGCCTCCATATCCCGAACAAAGGCGGGAGCTCGTGGAGGGGGCGGGGGCATCTTCTCCACTGCTCAGGAGGTGGAGGTACCTTGGCCTGGGCAGCTGGGGTCTGGTCTTTCCCCTTTCTAGGGGACTTGGATAGTGTCCCAGCGGCTTTCTTCGCCACCCAGAGCTTCTTCATTTTGGGCCCGGAGGCCCCAACAGAAGAGTTCCCTCCGGTGAACATAGCTCGCAGGTCTTTATTCCCGGGCTGAGACATCTCCTCTGGCAAAACAAAGACAACATTAGTATACAAGTAAGCATTTATGCAAGAACAACAAAAATGAGAAGGAAAAAGCGGAACTCAAGTATATATATATTGAAAGGGATCCTACCTCCCGAGCTAGAAGAGGAATCTATGGTCACGACCATCGGCCCCAGAGCTTCTGCGGGGGAATCTAAGACAATGACTTCGCGAGCTGGAACAGGTTCTGGGTCCGAATCTGGTTCAGGACTAGACTCTTCTACATATTGCCTAAGACCCGGAACTACAGTACCCTCTCGAAGAGAGGGCCTTGACCGGAGATTAGTCCCATACTCCTCAAAGAAGGCCGACCTAAAGGCTAAGGTGTTTTCTACGACTACAGTACCCCTAGGGCGGCTACTCTCGTAATCCAGCACGAGCCGGTCGACACACTAGAGTAGGGTTACGTCGAGGTCTGGGTCATTTCAATGGCGTTGGATGGGCTGGTTGGGATTAAACCTAGCTAACCGAGGATCGGCGGTGGCCCTATCTAAGCCCCTGAACATGTAAGGATTACCTTGCTCAGAGAGACTTACGGCTGCTCCGGATCGGATCCTCTCCTCGTCCGTTCCTTGGGCGACCTCCAGCGCCTGCTTCCTTCTCGTCCTTACAAGGGGCACCTCGTCCTCCTCATCCTCGTCCTCTCCTTCCCCCGCGGCCTCCTCCTCGGGGATGGACCTCATCTCGCGAGCTAGGGGAAGCCCCCGGGGTCTCCTCAGGGCCAAAATCTGGCCTGGAGAGATCAGTTTGCATGCCAACATCGTCTCGTCTATCACAAGCTGGTGATAGTCCTTTTCACTGGGGGGCAGACCCTCTAGTCTCTCGTACTGACTCCCGAGGATCACAGACTTGTCTGTCCTCGCGAAAATGGCTGCAGAATTGTTCTAAGTCAGAAACTGATAAAGGGGAGCTACTCAATACTTAACTTACGAGCTAAGAGTAAAAGGTACTTATGAGGACGGTTGAAGTAATGAATTTCGCAGTTGCGAAAGCCCTTGGACATAAAGAACTGGTCTTTGAAGTCGTTGGGGTGGCTAGGCAGCTCGATGATCGCAGCCGTGTTTGGAAAGCGGGTAGGTAGTAGAACCCGTCGCCTCGCCCCCGCTGCTCCGAGTTGGCCTTGAGACAGAAAAAATATAAGATATCCGTCGGAGTGGGGACCTCCCATTCCTGTTTCAGGAACAGATATCTCAACCCCGCCAACAAACGGTAGGAGTTGGGGGGGGGGGGAGCTGGAAAGGAGCCAACTTCACATAGTTGAGGAAGTCGGCGAAGTATTGGTCCAGCGGGAGGAAGGCCCCAGCCTTGAAGTGCTCGTCACTCCAAGCTGTGTATTCCTCATCGAGCGGCGCGCAGCTCCGCTCACCTTCTAAGGGAGGTCGGGCGATCAGGGCACCCCTCCTCAGCTCGATATTGTAATGACCCACTACTCTAGACTTTTGGACCATTAATGAAACTATACATACAAATCCTTAATAAAGCTTACATTTGCGAAAATACCATAATTTTATTAGGAAACTTGTAAAAATAAGAGTTACTTACAAAAATATCAAGAAGGATATGGGATCCCATTGTCTTAAAAACAAAACATAATTTAAAATAAAGGAGTTACATAGAAAGTGCGGAAAAATTACACATAAACCCATAAATAAAAGACTACACCCTCGAAATCGAACTCTCGACTCCTTGAATCCATTCACCATCGATATACAATCTCCAAGCATCCACGAACCTTACCGCCACTAATAGCTATTTTCCTGCACACATAAACAAAAAGGAATGAGCCTAATGCCCAGTAAGGAAAATCTAACACATACTTCATATACGTAAATTTCATAAGAAACATAAAGACATAACATAACACTTTATCATACACATACTATAATGGCCATTATTACTTGGGGACCCATAGACTAAACAAGTCATATGCCCATGAGATTAGTGGGGTCCTACTAGCTAAGTAGGTCATATGCCCATAATCTATTTGGGGTCTTGTTAGTCATATGGGTCATATGCCCAAGCCTACAAACATACATATTCATAGCATATTTCATAACATAAAGCATAAGATAACATAAGCATAAAACATATAGTATCTATCCTATTTTCCTTACCAAAGTTATCGGGATAAGAGAACAGCGTTGGGACTTTTGGAACACTCCTAAAACCATATATAATAGGGTGAGTAGATTTGAAGAAAAAGAAATGAAAGGAATGGAAGGACTAAACCTTGGAGAAACATACTTACCAAAAACTTATGTGCAAGTTCTTAGATTTCCTAACCAAAATAAGAATAAGGTTAGAAGACTGAGTAGAAGACTATGAGAAAGAAAATGACATAATACCAATGAACTAGGGTATAGAAATACCTTGAAGACTTGTAGACCAATCTAAACCTCGAACCGAAATACTATGAAACCTTACTTCCCCAAGTGTTTGATAAGCTTATGATGATCAAGCTTATGATTTCCCCACCCAAGTGTTTAACTCTCACACTCTCCTAGAACTTGCAGCCTCTGAACTTAGAGTAAAAGGTGAATAATTGCTGGGTACTAGGTCCTATTTATAGAGTTTAGGAATGAAGGGATCTTAATTTTACTTGAATAAAAATAATAGCTTTTTAGGTGAAAATAATTTGAATAATCGTTCAGCAGAGGCTGAAGACTCGTTCAAAAAGATGCTGGACTTATCAAGAGGTTGAATGGCTGAATGGAAAACAAATTCAAAATGTTTCAAAATGTGCTGAAGGAGGCGATATATCGCCCCCTGTAGGCGATATATCGCCTGGGCCAGTATGCCCGAGGCTATCGTGCTTCATCTCGTGTTTTCCGTATCTACGTGCTGCGATATATCGCCCCCTATAGCTGCAATATATCGGCACACGCTGATTAATTAAACACGAAATTACACATTTTTAGCTAAGTTTGAATGGAGTAAACAGCCTTGACTAAGCCCTCAACGTATTCAAAGCTGCTGACTGACCTTATAGCATTCAAACTTTTACCCTTATTAAATTTAATCCTCAAAATACTTAATCCTTAATCATCCATACTTAACATGTGCTTAAAATCCTATTGGTCCTTATCTGAACCTTATAGTATAATAAATATTATCCTTAATATCAGTCATATAATCAAACCTTAGGTTAACATTAATATTCTTAAACTATAGGTTAAACTTAGAAAATTTACAAGTACTACTATGAGTGTCCAAATAATTCCCGGTCTGAACTAAAAATCCACAGTTACAAAGATAATACTATTAATATTATAATACTATTATCTATCTTAGCTAAGTAAAGTTCTTGGACTCTACAGATATTGTGGGATTGGAATATTTTATTCACTTTCCCCTGGTTAGTGATCTTCGAAACGATCTTCTCAGCCTCGAAGAAGGCATCGGCCGCCACCTTGAGCTCCCGCTCCACGGCCGGCCCGAAAGCGGGGATTGGGGAGTCTATCACCACCTTCTTTCCTTTGGATTGTTGGGAGGACGAGCTATGTAACGACCTGAATTTGCTAATCAGACTTAGGGCCTTGATTAGTGTGCCTGGAGGGAAATAAGTGGTTTAGATATGCTTATATGTGAATCTATGTATATATATGATTATGAGACAAGTTAATTGAGTTAAATGTGATAAATGAAATACATGTTGTATATGTGTGATATGTCTGTACAGCACGATCCGAGACAGTCCTGGGGAGCAATTAGCCAGGGAGTCACAACGGGGTTGAGATTCAGACTCGGGGCGAGTCGAGGGTGCTGAGTTATGGGATTATCGAGACATAGAAATAAATATTTGGAGATATATTTGAGGATAGAATGTTTAGGCGGGAATATTTGGGGAATTTACCATTTTCGCCCTCGGGGACGTTTTGGTACCCCGAGCCTTGAGGTAACCTTTAGACTTAAGTCATATAAAACAAATAAATAAAATAGAACTGTACAGAAACTGAGGGAAACCAACTCATATCTTCCTTGAGCTGAGAAATAGCTTTTGTCTCTCTCTTTCACTCTCTCTAAGGCAAAACTTGAAGAAACTTAAAGGAATTGCTCAGGAATTGAAGGGGTTCGGCTGGGAAACTCTAGGGGCTCGAAGCTTTGGGGATTGAGGATCATAATCCTGGGATTAAGCTCTAAAAGGTAAGCTTTAAACACTAAGGTCTAGTCTTTAATTTTTTGCTGGTTTAGAGGTTTGCATGTAGTTAAGTTTGCTTGATCTTTTGGGTGTTTTAGCTAAGTTTTGGAGCATGCTTTGATGAGGTTTTGATGTTGTTTCTGTGCTGGAGTAATTGTGTTGAATATCTAGGAATCTTAGCTTGGTTTTGGTGGTAATTGGCTTGAAGAAAGGATGAAAAGTTGATGGAAATTCTGGGTTTGTTGTTAGTGCCGCGGCCCGCATGCGCGCACAGCCGTGGCAGGCTGAAGGAATTCGGGCGCGCCGCGGCCCGCGTGTTGGTCAGTGGAGAGCTAGCCTCTGTTTTGAGGCTAGCCGCGGCTCTAGGGGGGTGGGGCCGCGACCCTTAGTGTCAGTGAGGAATTTAATGATATTTTTGACTTGGGAACTTTAAGGGGAAGGCTCGAGATGGATTTTATCACTCGGAGTGATAGAATTCAAGATCCCGGAGGTTAGGGTTACGGTTCAAGGTTATTTGTTGGGTTGGGATTTGATGGTCGGATATTGTTGTGTGTTGTAACTAGGGTTTCGGCAAGGCTCACGTTAGTGGACTGTGCTCGGGGCATCGGTGCTCAGGTAGCTCGGAACTCAGGTAAGAAAACCCCTATTTCCATAGAGCTTATGTGCAGGGCTGAGCCCAATATATTGAATGGAAATGACATGCAGGGCCGAGCCCTATATACTAGAGTTGTAGAGCATGGCTCTTTATTTGTTTATGCTTGAATTCTGTACTTATTGCTATACTGTGTTGATATTATATGTGTGATCAGCAAGAGCCGGGAACGGTGTAGATCGGGAACGGCGTGGGGCCGGGAACGGCGTCAGGCATGTTGAGTGCAAGGCCGAGAACGGCAAAGGGCCGGGAGCAGCGTTGAGCGCAAGGGGTGCGAGTTGCCAGGGCGAGTCCCTGAAAGGATACCTGGGATATCCTCATGGCGTGGTCCGCGAACCTAGGGCTTGGTAAACGCCTGGGCGGCTAGGCCGTATGTGTTTAGCCATTGGTGGCCTGCTTATATGTTTGACTTGTATTTTGCATATGTTATCTGTTTTGGGTTTTCTTGCTGGGCTTCGGCTCACAGATGCTCTGTGGTGCAGGTAAGGGTAAAGAGAAGATCAACCAACCATGAGCACTGCTGGCGTGAGGCGGCGTGTACATGTCCGGCCAGCCTGGCTGCCACAGCTAGGGGATTTCGGGAGATGTTTGTAAGGGAACCTAGGTTTTGTCGTCTAGTCGACTCTGATCAGTTTTGTGTTGTAAATATTTTCTAAACTTTTTTTTGGGATCCCAAGTGTAAACTTTTATGATTAGCAATGAAATTTATTTTCTCTAATGTTTTCTTTTTAATTATGGCTTAGTTACACGTTTTTGATTTAAAACCTCGATTAGCGAGTTGAGGCACGATTTTAAACACACTTAGTAATGGCTCTAAGGGAGTAGGGCGTTACAAGCTGCCTGCGGTCTTTTTAGGGGCGTTCTTCTTGGGTCCCATCTGGTCGCCTAGCGAACAAAAAAAGAAATTTTAGAAAGGGCAACCTAAACATAAGAAAGAATTTGAAGAGAAGTGTTTCCTTTGCACAGGCTGAGGTAATCTCAGGCCGTGGAGAGTGAGACCACGCGGTTCTATGAACACGCGCCTGTGCTCCCAACGGATCCTCGATTACTCGGAATTCGTGTGTCAGGAGGCTCAGGATAAAAGTTTGCCTTGGAAGGAAAGTTTCAGTAGGCAAGAAGTGCAAAACTGCCTGTGAGGCGTGTCCCCTAAGCTACCCGGTTTTGCACCCAAAATGCTGGATATTTTAAACAAGCATACCAAAAAATCCTACCCAGAAGATTTCCCCAGAAAGCGCACCCTATGAGCCATGCTCCTAAATGGTTTTCTTCTACAATCGATGCCCTAAAATAAAAACCTACACCTTTCATACCCACAAAAAACCAACAGAATATTGCATGCAACTACAGGAACTATTTACCTATGCTACAGTGAAAAGAAAATTTAAAGCATGCACAGTCAGAAAACTTATGAAGTGTTTTGCTGTGGGGGAGATGAAGGGGTCGTCTGGGTTGGGGCCTCGACGGGATAACTGGTACCAAAACCTCAAAGGAGCCCTTGCACCTGATCTTCTGGAATGCTGGGAATGGCAACCGGGAGAAAAAGAGGGTTTTTTGAGGGTGAGAAGAGAGAAGAAGATGGGAAATTTAGAAAATTTTCAAATAAACGGGTGGCCCATGCGTAAGGTGGCCACCCCTTTTATATACGTGAAAGGCAATGTGAGGAGGGCCGTTGGATTTCCCTGATGTGGGATCCTAGGCTCTCCACTCGAAAGGCGAAACGACGGCTGAGTATAGGCTAGGCCATTTAATGCGGTTCTCGGAAGACGTATCGTCACCAACCACGATGCTCCACGTATTCGGCGCCTGCGTAATAGGTGGAATATGGAGAGTCCATGGAGAAGCCTAAAAGCCCCCACTGTGGCCCCAGATGACGTCGTGTGCCACGAGCAGAGGCTTGGGGGGAAAATGTACGCCCTAATTTTGCATGGGCCATTAGCGAGCTAAGATATGGCATAATTATATCAGCCACGTGGAAAACACGTGGCTGGAGCTGCTGTTGCTAGGTCCTACCTCTTTAGCTCGAGGTAACCAAAGGTTTATCAAGATTATTTAAGGGCCGAGTCAGGAATATGAAGACCGCAGGTCAAGAAGGCATCCAGCTCAAGGCACGAGCTAGAGTTGGAAGCTGTGACCCTTTATAAAGTCAACCATGCAATGTAAACGTGCATATATCAGACATCACGTGTCTGATATATCCCTGAATTCTCGGACACGCAGCATGAACGTGCGTGTTCAGGCACCCACGACTGGGTTGGGCCGTGCGGCCCATTATCCCCCTTACCTATTGATTAGACCACACTTCATTTGTCAGGTTTTAGGAATTAATCATGAATGTCACAGAAGTGACATGATGGGTAAGAAGGTCACGGGATGACCCCCCTTACCAACTCCCAGGTGCCCTCTCCTATAAAAATGGAGATCCTGGGAGTTGCAAAGGGTTGGATTCTATTGTGTAATGAAATACCTTGTAAGGAATACCAGAAATATAGCAATAATATTGGCTGGTGGAGTAGAAGGATTTTAACCTTTGAACCACCTAAAAACATATTCGTGTCATCAGTCCATTTTAAGATCATTCATCTGTTTCGGTTCATTATTCAGCACTAATCCCTTTCTCTTATTTTCTTTATTACCTGTTGGCGAAGAACCGCGTCAATAATATGAAAAGTGTGATTTATAGTAAACCTATTATTTAACAATTATTATTGTATATTAATATTTTCATTAATATTTGAATATTAAAATAATATCAAATATTAGTTTCTTACAGTTATTGATATTTGTAAGACCAGTGAATTTTGGAGGACGTATATTTATTATATCATTGGGATTAATATTATGACTAATTAATAATAATATAAATATTTATATTTATATTATTATCATTATATCGATTATTACAATTTTATGTTAAAAATATGATTTCTTTTATAAAATGACTATTTGAATATATACATTCACATTAGTATTGTTATTGAGGTATTTTGTTATTAATATTGAAATAAGTTTATTTATAGATGATGATTATTATTTTTATTATTATTATTATCATAAGAGTACATTATCTTATGAGCAAGGTTTAAATCATGGTTTTATATGAGAGTTATTTGCATTACGTTGGTAATAATTATTATTATCATTTATATAGTTTCTGGTATTGTTAATATACACTATCAATAGTGTATATTTACGATTTTGATAGAATTTAATAAATGATGTGCCTTGAATAGGATTTGTATGGATTTGATTGATTGACTCTTGGTGAGAAGTAATAAAATAAGCTAAGGACCTAAGGTAAGTAAATCTCACCTTTTGTGCTTAAGTGTAAGATGCATGACTCCATTGATTGTGTATATCTGATGAGTTAAGTATGGGATGATGATGATGCATATGATAAGTATGTGAAGAATGGTTATATGCATATCATAATGGTGTTGTGTGATATATAATTGATGAATTTCGTGATAGGTGAAAGCTGTCTTATTTGGTTAAGATTGATATGAATTATGTGCAAGTATGTGTTCTTATGTTGATGAATATGTGGATTACTTTTATGTTCATGATTTTGTTATATGTTATGATATATGAAACATTTAAGTTTTTAGGCTGGAAACCTTAGACTTGAGCCATAGCTCTACGTTAAGGTATAACAACGCCACCAACCCAAAGTTTCATGTATTATAACTAAAGATGTTTTGAGTTATATGAGATGTGATACAATGCCTTGATTGAATACCACCAAACATGAATCATGAACATGAACATTGGCATTTTAGCATCTACATGTATGCATGGCATGCACAATTATGTGATACATTGTTATGTGATATAAGACCATGCATAAGAATATGAGAAAAGTTATGAAATGCCTTTAAAAGTCTTATGTAAAGTTAAACATTTTAATGACACAAGGCTTAAGCAAAGTAATAATAAGATGTTTAAAAAGGGTGCCACTATTTCGATGAAGCAATTAAGTAAGTTTAGTAAAGAAGACGGAGGTTTATAAGACTTATAGTGGTTGCCCACTAGTGTGGGCTAGGTCAGAGTTGACCATTCAGATATGTTTGCCACATTCCCTTTCTCCTCCATATGTGTAATAAGTATGGCAGCTATGGCAACAATGAAATGAGTGTTATGATGAGCCTAGCTGCGATGATGGCTAGCCAGAGGAGAACCCATGGGATTCTATATGATATGTGTAACAAGCCCTGTAGGCATTGGCCGAATCAAACAGTGTGCACAAGTGAAATTGGGCCCATAAAAATGTGAAAGTAAAAGAAAGAGCATAAAAGTAAAGTTTGAAAGTGCATGAGAAATAAAGGTAATGCATAAGTATATAAGTCAGCATATTAGTATATGTGTACTTCAAACTCACGACATTCATGTGTATGTGTATGCATGAGATTCGCTTACTGAGTGTTAGCTCATTATGTTATTTTCCAACATTTTTCCAGGTGTGGCTTTAGATGTTGATCAACTTGTGGAGCACGGACTCAGTAGCAATGCAATGGTGGTTTAGGGTTTTTCATATTGCTACATTAAACTTAAAGTATTCATACGTGTAATAATTTCTATTAATAAGTTTATATAAAAGTTTTAGGTTTTTATGTATTTCTTAGTATCATTTTATTTAATTAATTTGGTCAAGTGCCTAACATACTCGTAAACCCTGGAATTACGAGTATGTGGCAGACGTACCCTACCTTAGGGTCATCACATGGGGCGCCAACCAAGTCAGAGAGACCCCTTAGGGCTTCCGCTGCATAGCGTTGGGGAGCCCAAGGGTCACGTTGGGGTACCAACCTAGTCAGAGAGCCCCCTCAGGGCTTCCCCTGCATAACGCTAGGGCGCCCACTTCTAGCGCTGGGGCGCTCCCCTACGAACCCCGAATTCTGGGTTTTTCCACCTATGTAAGCTCTGAATTCAAACCCCCAAAATCCAATCTAAACACACACAAACTCAAAATTAAGCCTCAGAACTTCACTAACACACCAACATCAACAAAACCCAAGCTTACCCTAGATCAAAATCCCATTAAAAACAAAAATAAAAAAAACCAATCATGATCTTTGAAGCTCAAGAACACCTCAAGAACACCCTTAAACCTAAATCAAACTTGAATCAAAGCAGAGGTTAGAGCTTACCTCAGTGATGAATTATGTCTCTTATCTTCCTCCTTCTTGAATTCCTAACTTGAATATTCAATTCCCTAGCCTTTTCCTCAAATTAAGAACAAACCACCAAGATTTTGAGAGAGAGAGAAACTTGAGAACTGCTAAGTGTTCTATTTGGTTCCCCCGGTTCTGAATTACTGAATATATCCTTCCTTAGGCTAGAAAATGACCAAAATACCCCCTAGTCACACTTAGGTTCTTTAGTGCCCTCAAGGGCAAAGTGGTCATTAACCACCACTTCTCACTAATCTCCTAATTATCTCATAATTCTCCAATTAATTCCAACATCCCAAATACTCATCAAATAATTTTCCCATTACCCAATAAAACCCGGTAATGTACAAAATTACCAAAATATCCCTAAGCTTAACACGAGCCAGATATTTGACCCCGTTATGACTAAACCACTACTTGGCTCACTAGGATCGTCTCATGCCGAATAACTCAAATATATCTCCACAATACTGTGGTCTTAAGCACAACACGCACACATAATCACATCTATGTCCCACCGGGCCAAAATTACAAATATGCCCTTAATAACACGAACGGGCCCACATGCATATTTAATTCACCTAAACATGCATATCTAGTCATATAATCCTTTAATTCAAGTAATCATGTACTGATACACATATATCACAATTAATCGCGTAATTATACAATTAAGTCAATTATTGCCCTCCCGACACGCTAATCAAGGCACTAAGCCTTATTAGCAAACTTGGGATGTTATAGTTATGAAGATAGCGCTGGAACAGAACTTGGCTGACCCGTTTACCAAGACACTTCCTCCAAAGTCTTTTATGGGTCACGTATGCAACATGGGATTGAGGGAGATGCCTCACTTGCTTTGAGGGCAAGTGGGAGATTGTTAGGATTAATGTCCTAAAAGCATTTAAATACATTTTATTGAATTAAATAAAAGAATAATTTTATTATATTTGAATATTATAATTATATGATAATATCAAGAAAATTCATTATTTATTCATGAGAATATGATCTTATATTAGTATGAGAGAATTAAGATCATATATAATGAATAAAATAGTCAATAACATATTAAAGTATGGAATCTTTAATGAATGGTTACTAGTGCGGTTTACTAAGCATACGAGATGCAAGTGATCTAGATTTGAATTACTGATGTGGATAGACATCTTAGTAAATGTGTTGTATTTAATAGAGATTATTTATGACATGACCGATAAGAATTAATTATCTGTATAAACTTGCCGTTTGACATAAATATTTGATTCTTATCATAATAGATGATCATTTGTAGATCAGTCTAAATCCTGAGTATTCATGAACTCTTGTTTGTGTTTATTGGATCTTTTAATTTACTCATTAAGGTTTCTTAGTATAATGAGGCTAATGACTTTTGTTTTGGAGATTCAATATCATGAATGGCGGGGAACATAAATTATAATAATGGAATCCATACTTTCCTAACGGAACGAATATTGGTTCCCTAGAGGGTTAATTCTGAAACTGTAGTTATTGAGCTCAAATCTATAATTAGATTATAGATTAATTATTCGCTAGTGAATTAATGGTACTTAAGGATCAATAGGTAATTAGAAGAATAAAACGGTAATTTTGACAACCTCTAATTAACTGTAATGACCCACTACTCTAGACTTTTGGACCATTAATGAAACTATACATACAAACCTTAATAAGACTTACATTTGCGAAAATACCATAAATTTATTAGAAACTTGTAGAAACAAAAGTTACTTTCATAAAATAAGTAGGATATGGGTACCCATTGTCTTTAAAACAAAACATAACTTAATGTAAAAAGGAGTTACATAGAAAGTGCGGAAAAATACATATAAAACCATAAAAAGTAAAACAAGACTACATCCTTGAAAGATCGAACTCTCGACTCCTTGAATCCATTCACCATCGATACACAATCTCCAAGCATCCATGAACCTTACCGCCACTAATAGCTATTTTCCTGCACATAAAACAAAAAGGAATGAGCCTAATGCCCAGCAAGGAAAATCTAACACATAGTCATAAACATAAAGTTTCATAATAAACATAAAGACATATCGTAACACTTATTACATACACTTATTATAATGGTCATTATTACTTGGGGTCCCATAGACTAAACAAGTCATATCCCCATCGGATTAGTGGGGTCCTACTAGCTAAGTAGGTCATATGCCCATAACCCATTTGGGGTCTTGTTAGTCATATGGGTCATATGCCCAAGCCTACAAACATACATATTCATAACATATTTATAACATAACACATAAGATAACATAAGCATAAAACATATAGATTCTATCCTATTTTCCTTACCAAAGTTACCGGGATAAGAGGACAGCGTTGGGACTTTTTGGAACACTCCTAAAACCATATATAACAGGGTGAGTCTAATGAAGAAAAAGAGATGAAATGAAAGGAATGGAAAGACTAAACCATTGAAAGTCACACTTACCAAAACTTATGTGCTCAAGAACTTAGATTCCCTAACCAAGATAAGAATGAGGTTAGAAGACTGAGTAGAAGACTAAGAGAAGGGAAACATAACATAAAACCAATGAACTAGAGTGTATTGAATACCTTGAGGACTTGTAGATCAATCTAACCCTCGAACCGAAATACTATGAAATCTTACTTCCCAAAGTGTTTGATAAGCTTAAGATGATTAAGCTTATGATTTCCCCACCCAAGTGTTTAACTCTCACACTCTCCTAGCACTTGCAGCTTCTGAACTTAGAGTAAAAGGTGAATAATGGCTGGGTACTAGGTCCTATTTATAGAGTTTGGGAATGAAGGAATCTTAATTTTACTTGAATAAAAATAATAGCTTTTTAGGTGAAAATAATTTGAATAATCGTTCAGCAGAGGCTGAAGACTCGTTTAAAAGATGCTGGATTTATGAAGAAGTTGAATGGCTGAAAGGAAAAAGAATTCAAAAACATTTGAATCATGCTAAAGGAGGCGATATATCTCCCCCTGTAGGCAATATATCGCCTGGGCCAGTATGCCCGAGGCGACCGTGCATCGTTTCGTGTTTTCCGTATCTACGTGCTGCGATATATCGGCACACGCTGAATATTTAAACACGAAATTACACATTTTTAGCTAAGTTTGAATGGAGTAAACAGCCTTGACTAAGCCCTCAACGTATTCAAAGCTGCTGACTGACCCTATTGCATTCAAACTTTACTCCTTATTAAATTAAATCCTCAAAATACTTAATCCTTAATCACCCATTCATAACATGTGCTTAAAATCCTATTGGTCCTCATCTAAACCTTATAGTATAACAAATATTATCCTTAATATCAGTCATATAATCAAACCTTAGGTTATACTTAATATTCTTAAACTATAGGTTAAACTTAGAAAATCTATAAGTACTACTATGAGTGTCCAAATCATTCCCGGTCTGAACCAAAAATCCACAGTTACAAAGATAACACTATACATACTATAATACTACTATCTAACTAGCTAAGTAAAGTTCTTGGACTCTACATTAACGAACCAATAATGGAGGACATAACTACATATATTGATTATATCAATTGACTACTATAGAAAACTCTACAAATATAATTCTATAAATACTTAGAGTGTAATTACATATTTATAGTGGACTAATCATTGAATTAATAAATAAGATTATTGGATTAAAGAGTTTAATTAGTAATCTAGTTTATTGGAGCTTCGTATTATAGGTCCATGGTCCCCAAATCACTTCTGTCCTACATTGTCAAGGGTAAGGATATCAAAAGAAAGATTTCTAGAGAGAAGGACTTAATTGCAAATGAATTAATTTTTTAGGGCAAGGAAATAATTATGTGATAGTTATGGGCAATTGATTTATTATGAATTAATTAATTATTTAACTATATAGTTTTTATTTTAAAAAACTATAGGTTAAAATTAATATTAATCTTGTTTGGATTAATATATAGAGAGAATAATAAAAATCTTATTTAGAATATGATATTTATTTATTTATTTAAAACTGATATTTCAAGATAAAGTTAATTTTGAATTAACTTATATTTATGTTGGGATAAATATATTGTCTTAAAAGTTGATTAAACAAACAAATAAGAAAATTAGGAAAAACCCTAATATGTGGGGCGACACACTCACTATGCAATGAGTGTGGCGTCGGGATTCACCAATCCTTGGGATTTGAATTTTGAATTTCAAATTATTTGTTTAATCAGTTATTTAATTATTCCTTTTTAAATATGATTTAAATTAAATAATTCAAAAGTTATAACATATTAGTTTTAATTTGAATTCTATTTTTAATAAAATAAAGATTAATTAATTATATTAATTAGCTTTATAAAAACTGATAGAGCGATACTTTTAGGGATGATGTAACAACCCAAAAATCACTAATAAGGCTTAAGGGCCTTGATTAGTGTGCCGGGAGGGCATAATTGGTTTATGTGTGATTTAAATGATTTAATGCATGATTCTGTGATAAGCATGCTTATACGATTATGTGGATATATGAAATGCATGTATACGGGCATTAGTATGCATCTAGGCCTTGTTTAGCTTAAAGGGGCATATTTGCAATTTTGGCCCGTTGAGGGCATAAATGTGGTTATATGTTTTAATTGTGGAGACCACATTATTATGTGGATATATATTCGTAGCATGCGGCTCGAGGCGATCCTAGGGAGCCAGTTAGCGGGAAAGTCACAACGGGACCCAATACTTGACTCGGGGCGAGTCAAGGGGTATTTTAGGTATTAGATATTTATTTGGGTTATCGGGTTATGAAAATAAATAATTGGAGATATATTTGAAGTTAAAGAGTTTAGGAGGGAATATTGGGGAAATTTACCATTTTTCCCTCGGGGGGGTTTTTGGTACTCCGAGCCTCGGGATTAACTTAATTAATCAAGGTTAGATATAGACGAACCAAGGAAAATAGTAGATACTCCCAAACCGACTCTTTCCTCTCTCTCACTTTAGCTTCCTCTAGACACTCTCTTTCTCAAGCTAACCCCTTTGAATCTAAGGATGGATTTTGGGCTAGGAATTTCCTAAATTGAGTCTAAGGACTGGGGAATTAGCTCAGCAACTACTTGGTGGATTTGTTCTTCAGTAAAGGTAAGCTTTTAATTATGGTTTAGCATTTGAATTCTAGGAATTACTGGTTGTTTTAAGAGGTTTATGAGCTTTTGGGTTTCAAGGATAAAAGTATGATTTTGGTGAGTTTTTAAGCTAGTTTTCCTATGGGTTTTGTTGCTGGGGGTATATTAGAACTATTGTGATAATTAAAGTATGTCATTGGGATGGTTTTGGGTTGAATTGAGTGAGGTTTGGCTGCTGGAAATGGTGAGTTTTCTGGGTTCGAAGGGGCCGAGTTGCGGCCCTCTAGAATAGATGGGAGCCGAATTAAAGGGCGGGCCGCGGCATGGGGAGTGTAGGGTCGAGCCTGTGACTGTTGTTTGGGGAGGCTGGGCCTTTGGTTGGAGGCGAGCCGTGGCAAGAAGGGCTTAGGGTCACGACTCTTAAGGGCATTTTTGGCTTTGAGGAGGTTTTAGGTGCGAGAACTTAACCTAGGATGCTCAGGATCGATTCCACTACCGTGTTTGGTGGAATTCAATCTTCCGAAGGCTAGAACTTAGTCTGGAAACCCTTACATAATTATTATTGATGGAACCCCTTATCTTGGTTGTGACTAGGTGTACGCTAGGGCTTAGGAAAGGGATCGTGCTCAAGGGTCATTTCTCGTAATCAGAGCGTTCAGAATTAAAGGTAAGAAAATTGCACCCGGTTGTGTGATTATGTTGGGACTAAGGGTTCCCTATACCTGTATGCATTACTATATGATGGTATTATGCCATAAGAACATGAAATAAACGGCCTAAGAGAGCCGAAATTAATATTGGCGCATAGAGCGCGGCTCAGCCACTGGTAGCTGAGGATAACTTAATATTCACCGAGCTTGGTTTAAGTAGACTAGAGTTAGTGGGGTAAATAGAGGGTGTGACCTAAGAGCATCGACCCTGGTTATTGTATGACTTGGTTATTGATGTTAATTTGATAAATTTGACATGTTGACTATTTGATTATTAGATTGTGGATTTAATGATTATGTGGATGCTATGGACTGCTGAGTGTATGATTATGCTTAATGAATTATTTGGTTGTTGCTATTGTTCATGCTATGATATTATGGTTTTCTTGCTGGGCCTTGGCTCATGGGTGCTACGTGGTGCAGGTAAAGGCAAGGGTAAGCTTGATCAACCCTGATTTGGAGAGCTCTAGAGGTGGAATGTACATAGTCAGCTGCTCGCCCGCCACAGTCGAGGGATGGACAAGAACAGGAGAACCTTAAATGTCTATTTTGCCCTTAGAGTGGCTTGTAGTTGTATATAACCCTGAAATTTTGTAAATCATCCTTTAAACTCTATTTCTTTTGGGATCCCATGTATGAAATGTTCATTTAAATGAAATGTATCTTTTATGACCAAAATCTTTTAACCCTAGTTCAATTATAGTTTCAGTGACACGTTTTTAACTAATTAACTTGGTTAGCAAGTCTTGCACCTTTATAAACACACAGTGTAACAGTCTTGGCTACCCAGGGCATTACAGATGATGATTTTTTATGTGATTAAAAAATAGACTCTCCCTCCGAGACAAAAGCGATAGTTTTCCTAAACCTGAAAATTGTTCAATTCCTCTTCTCTCAATCAAATATCTCTAGATCTCATGTGTTGAGTACATCTAGAGAGTCAAAAATCAACCTTTTGAATCCTATGTGCCCACACATGTCCTTGTGTGTTTGAAGATTGGTCTGGAAGATCAAGGTGTGAGCTTTCAGAACTTGGATAGGAAGATGGTTGATTTTATACAAAAAGATTTGAGGACACTTAATAGGCTACAAGGGGTAATCTCTAATCTGATTGTATGTGATTTAATATATATATATATGTGTGTGTGTATGATCCTGGTTAGTATTAATAATTATTAAAAAGGGACTATTGACGGTGAGAGCTCGTCAACTATATTAGGTCAGAAAACTCAAAGCTTACTAAGAGGATAACTAAGTAAGAACTTAGAATAAACTTGAGGAAAGATAAGTGTAGATCAACAATGGAGTAAAAATTCATATATTGCTTAATAGCCTGAGTATGCAATGAATTTTCCAACACCCTTCAATGATGAAGTGAGGCCCTATTTATAGGTGAGCTCTAATGGCTCTTGGTACATTATGGTCCCGAAGAGACAGGAGCTGCATATCTAGGATGTAGGTGGTAGTGGTGTTGGAGGAGTGGTGGCCGGCTCTAGTATATGTCAAGGGTTTGCAAAAGTAATACTGCCTTGGTGCCGTATCGTACCTCCACTACTTGTCAGGTACGAACGTCATAGGCGTGTTTGGGGAGTCCTTACTATGTACTATTCTAGTACTGCCACTACTTATCTGGTGTGGACATTGTGTCCATACTCTAACTCCTCTTGGTTTGTAAGTGCATTCCGTACCTCTTCTGACTTCATATCGAATCATTGTGAGGTCTTCCCTAACCTTCCTTGAACGCATGTTCAAGAGGTCCTTGACCCTGCATCTTGTGAGACCCATAGGGGAAGAGGTGCCCCGTTGGTGGCACTTATCTCAGGGAGAGAGATAAAGCCTCTTCAAAGAGGCCTGCTACGCATGCAACGAGACATGATGCCCACGTGTGAGATGAGGGTCTCACTTTGCGAGACCATTGCCTTGCGGTCTCCATGCGCAAGACGTTCCTGGCGTGAGACACCCTTCCAGGCGCGAGGTGCTTTCTTGGTGCGAGGTTCCCTCGAGCGAGGCCCTCTTGGCGTGAGGCCCCCTCCAGGCGTGAGACACCTTCAAGGCGCGAGGCACCCTCCAAGCGCGAGGCGCCCTCCAAGCACGAGGCGCCTTCCTGGTGTGAGGCGCCCTCCTGGTGTGAGGCGCCTCTTTGGCGTGAGGCAACATCCTTAGTGAGGCTCCAAGCGCGAGGCACCCTCCAAGCGCGAGGCGCCCTCCTGGTGTGAGGCGCCTCTTTGGCGTGAGGCAACATCCTTAGTGAGGTGCTGCCATCAACGCGAGGCCACAATCCCTACGAGAGGAAACCTCCGTTGGTTTTACTTTTCCTTGGTGCAAGTCGACTTGTCCATGGAGCATGATACTTTGAGTAAGGTGTCAGGTGACCTCGCGCGAGGTGTGCTTGGTGCCGGATTGTACTCTTTTGCTTCCTGTACTTGTCTGATGCCTTGGGGGACATGTAATGAAGGTCCTTTAAGAGCGGGAATCTTTTGGTGTCCACACGTTGCTTGTTGGGTCAATTCTTTCATGTCCACAGACCCTTATTTATTTCAACACGGGACCATATATTTTTCTTTGTGGATTTTTGGCATCCACATGGTCCATTCCCCGTTGCGTATCTTTGACTTGCTCTTTTAATACCAAAAAATAGATGATTAAAAAAAAATACCTTAATAGGATTAACAAAATTTGAAGCAATCTTCACAGAATACTCCAAATCAGCCCCCAACTTTTCATCAAGTTCAACATCTTGATACCCTCCCACACAAACATCATCAAAATAATCCTAAAAAGGAATAAAAAAATAAGATAAACAAAATATATTTTATGAAAAGAAAATTACACAAGAAACTGGTTACCTGAGAAACATGGTCAAAGTCCATTTGATTTTGTGAATCTAAATCTCCACCATTAGTTTTGACAGACACAACAGTCATAATGTCTACAAGCAAACTGATTGTTGTAGCAAATCAGCTTCAAAACTTTTCTTCAAAGAACCAACTTCACCAAGAATAAACTTTTTGGAAGCTTGGACTTCAGTCAACTTTACATGTAACTCTTTGATTTGATCTTGGAACCTCTTGTTATAATGATCCTACATACAAGTAAACAAGAAGACAAAAAAATTAAAACAGAAACATATATACAAATAGTTTTCAAAACAAAAAAAAAACAAAAACAAACCTCTAAACGCTTCTTTGGCAGAAAAAGTTCAGGCCTCAACAAAGGCATTTCCGATAGTGGAATGTCCTCATATATAGGTGGTGATGTTGGGCAGAATTCACTTTCAAATGATAAATTTTTCAAAATTCCCAATTTCTTTTCCTCCGCATTAGGAAAGACAATATTGACATCAAACTACATTAAATTAAAAAAAAACAAATAGAATCAAATAAAAAGAACATAAATAGTAACAAGTTGCTTCAATAAATAAATATGAGATAAAAAAAACATAAAAATGACAGGTAACCAGTTACTTATAAATATAAAAAAATACAACACAAAAAAAAAAGAAAAAAATTACCTTCTTATCTATAAAGACTTTGTCAAGAATTTCTTGATAACTTACACTATCCTTGCTATGCCAATTCAATATCCTTGGAAAAGCATAACCAACCCTCCGACATAAAAATGATGAACAAATTGGAAGTGTCTTGTAAATCCATATAAGAAATGCAAGAGGAAAACCAAAACACTTGTAACTCCAATTTTCAAGAGACCCATCTGCTTTCCTAAGAATCTTCATATAAAGAGCATTCCTCTCTTTTAAAGTTGAGCGCATATAACACCTAGTTCCTTGCCACAAAAGTTTTCCAAATGCAAACTTTTTCAACATAGAAAATTCACAATCAACCATACCAAAAAACTTGTTGCTTGCCCTTGTCTCAATTTGGGTCCAAACAAAAAACCAGCCAAAAAGTGAACAATTCACAACTTCACAATAAGGTCATCCTCCATAGCATTAAAATATTATGAATTAAAAAGATTACTAACTTCATTTTTGCTAACTTTGTCATTCGCTTTAACATCAGGGAAAAATGCTTTCCTAAGACCTTTTTTACCATCATGAAACATATTTAAATCAACACTACCAACACAGTCTAGCCCAGTAATTAATCCAAACTCACTAATAGAAAACCTCACTTCTTCATCACCAAGCTGAAATCAAAACTCAAATTCTTATTTTTCCTGATGAACTTCCCTCATTAAAGCACTATGTACAAGTTGTGCTTGCCATGAAGTACTTGGAAAATCCAAAAAATGACCAAAAGGAGTTCTTCTAAACATAGCATTTTTCTTCTTAGTGAAAACTTTCTTCAAATCAGTTATAACCTCTTATTTATTCCATTGTTGAACCTTACTTCCAAACCGAAACTCTGGTTTGATCATATAATGCACAACCTGCAAAAAAAATAAAAATAAAACACAATTACCACACTTTTAGGGTCATTTTAGGTTTGTTTTAGAGATCATTTTAGGTTATGTTTTTAGTTATTTAGGATTGTTTAGTGCAGATTTATGCTTATTTTCTTCTTGTTTCAGGTTTTAATGGTCAAGTACATAATATGGAGTAAAATGAGAAGAAAACATGTTAAATATGATGAATAAGATGGATTTAGTATTGATTGTGGAGTTTCAAGACATTATGTGTGGAAAATACTACATTGAAGATGCTCAATACACGTCGTTTATGTTCTATAACACAAGTCTGAGACTTCAAGCCGCATTTTGACCAGGATTTATTCACTTTCTGGAAACACTTCTAGAGATAGAAGTTGTAGATATTTCTCTTATATTTCCATATATTTTTGAATAATTTAATTCAGAGCTATATCGAAGGAGTTATGATTAAAATACGATGAGATGACACTGCAGGCTGTTCAAAATGAGTTCAGTTTTATTCTGGACAAAGTAGTGCCCCAACGCTGCTGAGAAATAGAGAGCATGATTTGATGTGGGTTGTAGTGCCTAGGCACTACATTTCAGCACCCCAGCGCCATCAATTTTCTAGAAACGTGTTTTGAGACTTATTTACAGCGCCCCAACACTATCCCGTGGCGCCCCAGTGCTAGGGTCCGCACGGAAACACAATTTAAGGGAATTTTAAGGGATAATCTTGTCTTTTCATGCAAAATTGAATTAGGATCTATAAAAGCTTCTTTAATGACATTTTTAGAGAGGAGATCAGATTAAGCAACAAGGAGGCTAGAGAAGAAACAAAAACCTAGAGATCTTTTCTTTATCTTTTGATTTAGATGATGTTAAATTCTATGTTTATGTTTGATTTAGTCATATTTATGAACTAAATTTCTGTTTAGGTTTTCTAATTGTCTCTCTTGAAACTCTATTATGATTTAATGCATTTATCTATTTCTTCTTCATCTGAAATCTATTCAATTTGTGTTTATTGTGTATGTAATTGACTGCGCACCTTTTACATATAATTTATGAATTTGAATCAAAATCTGAAAAGTGAGATTTGAATATGCTAAAATTGAATAGACATAGATTTCGATTTAGAACGAGAGTATCAAATTGGTTTATGTGATTTAGGGCTGATTCATTGCTTCCAATTGTTTGAATTGACCATAGAAATATAGGGAATTCACATTAGGTCGACTTTTCTATTTCTTAACTTGAATAGTTAACACTTTTGTATGTCTATCATTTTAGTGAGAAGAGTTTCAGTAGTAGTTGAATTAAAGAATAATAGAGTGGATAGTAGAGAAGATTAGGATTCCTAATTGTTTCATAGTGAATTTAATCCTTGTGTTCTTGTTATTATTTTATTTCTGCAATTTTCATTTATTTATGCAATTTTCATTTATTTATGCAATTTTCATTTATTTCTGTTTTCTTGTTTTTAAATTTCACAAATCCAATTTTCATTAGCCAAATAGAAACTAGAAATTAATTATTTGGTAATTGATAAATTAGTCTTCGTGGGACGATACTCGTTCTTATCGAGATTTATTACAAATTGTGATTACATATACTTGCGTAGCTATAAAATTCGCAACACGTTTTTGGCGCCGTAGCCGGGGACTAAAAAATTATCAATATTAAAATAGTTAATTTTATTTCTAATTTGGCTGTCTTTTAAATAATTTCTAATTTGTTTGGTTGCGGTTGTTCTCTATCTCGGGTACTTTCCTTATATGCGCAGTAGAAGGGGAATTGACAGTCCAGTTCCAATTAATCTTGAGATCGAGAAGGAGTGCAAGCGAAACTTAAGAAACAAGAGGGTTGATAGTTCCACTGTTGTTACAGCAAATATTAATAACAACAGTGTGGAAAACATGAGCGGGGGAGCACCACAAAATCAAAATCCTGCTGGTCAAAGACCTCGACGTGACTATGTACTCCCTACTGTCACAGGATTACACTCATGCATCCGTCCACCAACAGTAGAGGTAAAAAATTTTGAGATCAAGCCTGCTATCTTGCAGATGGTCCAAACTGCAGTTCAATTTGGTGGCCTCCTCACTGAAGACCCCAATATGCACATAGCCAATTTCCTAAAGTTGTGTGCCACTTTCAAGATGAATGGGGTGAGTGATGATGCCATTAGATTGTGTTTGTTCCCATTCTCACTAAGGGAGCGAGCAAAAAGTTGGCTGAATTCACTTGAGTCCAATACTATCACCACTTAGGATGCTCTAGCTCAGAAGTTCTTAGCAAGGTTCTTTCCACCTGCTAGGGCTACTAAATTGAGAGGGGAGATCAATAACTTCTCTCAACTTGAGGGAGAATCTTTATATGATGCTTGGGAGAGGTTCAAGGACTTGATCAGAAAATGTCCCCACCACGATATTGAGAAGTGGATGTTGGTCCACAACTTTTACAATGGTTTGTGCGGTACCACACGCACAATCATTGATGCAATAGCGGGAGGAGCGTTTATGAGCAAAAGTGCTAATGAAGCTTATGAACTCTTAGAGGAAATGGCCACTAATAATTACCAATGGCCAAGTGAACGAGCGGACAGTAATAAAAAAGTTGCAGGGGTTCATGAACTAGATGCAATCAAAGCCTTAACTGCTCAAGTTGCGTCTCTAAGCAGTTGCAACAAAATACCATGTCTGCCCAGGTTGTGCAAGCCCATGTAATGTGTGAATTGTGTGTGTGTGTGGGGGGGGGGGGGGGGGGGGGGGGGGGGGCTCATCCTTTTGACCAGTGCCAATCTGTTTTAGATCCCAACAATGTCCCATTAGATCAAGCTCAAGTCCAGGCAGTGGGTAATTTTCGATGGCCCTACAACAACCCCTACTCCAACTCCTATAATCTGGGGTGGAGAAACCATCCCAACTTTTCTTGGAGAAATAATCAGGACCAACAACAATCGTTTCAACCACAGTATCAGCGGCCTATGACTCAAGCTCCACCACAAGCATCAACCTCAGCAACCTAGGCCATCAGCTCCTACTGAAAAACCTAGTGAATTGCAGGCTGCCCTGTTGACTCTCACCAACACTCAAACTCAGTTTATGACTGAGGCTAGATCCTCCATCAGAAATTTGGAAATGCAAGTGGGGCAGTTGGCCAATATGTTGAATACTAGGCCTCAAGGGAATTTTCCTAACAATACTGTGGTAAATCCTAAGGAGCAATGTCAAGCTATCACTCTGAGGAGCGGGAAAGAAATTGAGGGTCCTTCTCTAAAAGGGACTCAAAGAAAAAAAGGCAGAAGAATAGGAGAGTTATGAAAAAGTTGAGCCCCAAGTGGAGGAAAAGGTTACTGAAGGCCTTGAAACCAAAGAAAAGATTCAACCAGTAGTTATTGATTCTAATGTCAAAATCCCATATCCACAACGACTCCAGAAGAATTCTCTTGACAAATACTTCTCAAAGTTTCTTGAGGTGTTTAAAAAGCTTCACATTAACATCCCATTTGCTGAGGCTTTGAAGCAAATGTTGAGTTATGTAAAATTTATGAAAGAGATTTTATCGAAGAAACGGAGGTTGGAAGACTTTGAGACAGTGGCACTTACTGAAGAGTGCAGTGCAATTCTCCAAAGGAAACTTCCACAAAAGCTTCAAGATCCAGGGAGTTTTACTATCCCTTGTACTATAGAGAAATTTGAATGCAAACATGCACTTTGTGATCTTGGAGCAAGTATCAATCTCATGCTGCTATCTGTATTTCGGAAGCTTGGTCTTGGTGAGGCAAAGCCTACTACTATTACTCTTCAGCACGCGGATAGATCAATCAAGCACCCAAGGGGAGTTATTGAAGATGTGCTAGTCAAGGTAGACAAGTTTATTTTTCCAGCGGATTTCATTGTTCTAGACATGGAGGAGCATACAATGGTTCCCATTATTCTTGGGAGACCATTCTTAGCTACTGGGAAAGCCCTTATTGATGTACAAAAGGGTGAGTTGAGGTTGAGAGTTCAAGGGGAAGAAGTGGTCTTTAATGTAATTAAGACCATGTCTTATCCAAGAGCAAGTGATAGTTGCTTTAATATTGATGTGATTGAGGGGGTGGTGTCGAAAAAGAGGATTACCAATGATCCTCTTGAGTTGACTTTGGCTTTGGGTGATGATTGTTATATTATTTTATAATATAATGTAATATTATATTATATTATAATATAATGTTTTAGATTAAATAAAAGTGACAAAGTGTGTCACATATTGTAACATATAATAGAGAGTTACAATATTTAGATATATGAGATATATCCAAATAATGTAACATATTTGGTGTTACAAATTTGTAACTTCCAAATATTACCCTTTATTGTGTAAAATTGTTGTTACACAGTATTGAGATGAATTTCATAAAGCCATATGTGATATGGTTGTTAGAGATATGATTTTAACCCCAATTACGTGTTTTGGGAGTTACAAAATCATTTGGGAGGGTTTGGAACCGTTTGAAAAAACATCACATTTTTTAGTGCTAAAAATGGTCGGTGGCCGCGGCCTGTGGGACAGAGGCTAGTGGTCGCGGCCACTAATGTCTCTGGCCGCGGCCACAGGCCAAAAACTGACCATTTTTTTTTCTTCAGTTTTTTCAATATTTTTTGAACGGCTCAAAAAACCCAAATAACTCCCAAATCTCATTTTTAATTCCATATTAATCAAATTAAACATTGGTAACAACCATGGGGGTTGGTGGAATTTTAAATTCAAAGGGTGTCTCTAAACTCTATAAATAGGAGCCTATAGCTCATTTGTAAGACACAACATTTATATCCATTAGAGCACTTGGCTAGAAACACCTTGAGGCTTGATAATTCCATAATGCTTTTCCAATATTTGAGAGAGATCCCTTAGTGCTTGAGTTAGGGGGAAATAATCTTTTGGACAAAGGTTTTAAACCTTGTTCAAGTTGGTGATCCCCAACACTCTTCACTTAGGTTTTGTAAGTGAGAGTTCTCTTTGTTTTGTTCTTACAATTTCCTCTATTGCTTTTCTTCTCATTCCTCTTGTTTTATTTACTTGTAATTTTCTTTAGAGTTGTAATCATCTTTTCTTGTGTTCCAAACACTTTTACTTTATTTGTAATCTTTTGCTTAGAGTTGTATTTTTCAGTATTCCATTCTTCTTCTCTTATTCTTCTTCTATTTTGTTTATTTGTACTTTCAATTATAGAGTTGTAACCTTATTTAATCAATCTATATTTATTTGTAATATTATTGCATAGAGTTGTAACATTCTTACCCATATCCATTGAGGCAATATATATTTTCCTAACACCTGTTGAGGGCAGCTACTCTCCCTGTTAAGCTTTGCACTTCTTTGATTGTGGTAGGTGACTTCATGTTGATTAATTCTTTGATCTTCTCGGGGTTAGCCTCAATTCCACGTGAATTGACTATGTATCCGAGAAACTTACCAGAACCAACGCTAAATGAGCACTTGAGAGGATTTAACTTCATGTGATACTTTCTAAGTATTGCAAAACACTCCTAGTCTTGAACATGCCCTCCAACTTCTTTGGACTTGACCAACATGTCATCGACATATACCTCCATATTTTTACTGATCAAGTATTGGAACATGCCATTCACTAAACGCTGGTAGGTGACTCCCGCGTTCTTCAAGCCAAATGGCATTACCTTATAATAGTACAATCCCTTGTCTATCCGGAAGCTGATATGTTCCTCGTCGAGAGGGTGCATACTTATATGATTATACCCAAAATATGCATCCATGAATGAGAGTATTTCATGTCCTACAGTTGCTTCGACCAGTTGGTCTATTCTGGGTAGTGGGAAGCAGTCTTTGGGGCAGGCCTTGTTTAGATCTGTGAAGTCCATGCATGTCCTCCACTTCCCGTTTGGTTTTGGGACCAGCACGGGGTTTGATACCCAGTCTGGGTTGTAGGCCTCCCTTATAAAATTGTTTTCCTTGAGCCGCTCGACCTCCTCCTTTAGGGCTTGAGATCGGTCTTTGTCAAGCAGTCTCCTCTTTTGTTGCACCAGTGGGTAGTTTTTGTCCACATTGAGGACATGGCTTATCAAAGACGGAGAAATTCCAAACATGTCCTTATGTGACTAGGCAAAGACATCATGGTTCTTCTTCAAAAATTCTACCAACCGCGCCTTAATTTCAACCTTTAGTTCCTTCCCGACTTTGATTACTCTAGTCGGGTCCTCTTCATCTAGTAGGACTTCATCAAGATTTTCGACTGGTCCTACCCCCATGCCGTCATCCCCAAAGCGAGGATCGATGTCATTTCTGTAGCGTCCCAAATTTGCTAATAAGGCTTAGGGCCTTGATCAGCATGCCTGGAGGGAAATAATTGATTTATTGTATTAATATGTTAATTTGATGAGTATGTGATTAGAAATGCATGTTTAGGTGAATTAAATATGCATGTGGCCCCCATGTGGTTGTTAGGGGCATGTTTGTAATTTTAGCCCGATGTGGGCCATAAATGCAATATTTGTGTAGATTGTGGTTGACAGCACGTGAGAGTGGTGATATATTTGGGATGCACGATCCGAGACAGTCCTAGGGAGCGGTTTAGCTAGAAAGTCTCAACGGGGTCAAATGCCCGGCTCGAGAGGAGCCTGTAATTTATCGAGTAACGGGTAGTGATTTGGTAGTTATTTGGACATGTCAGGATTAAATGGGGATTTATAGGAATGCTCGAGGACTTAGCGGGATTTGGCAAATGACTGAAATGCCATTGGTGACGCGACAATTTCCCCCTAGCTTTGACTCACCCCCGAGTCGGGTATTGGGTTCCGTTGTGACTTTCCCGCTAACTTGCTCCCTAGGATCGTCTCATCCAGAATAACCCATATAAACCCACATAATAATGTGGTCTCTTACATATATCACATATATACAATTATGCCCATAACGGGCCAAATTACGAAAAATTTCCCTTCTAATAAGAAACATGCCCATATGCATATTTAATACTCCTAAACATGCATAACTAGTTATATTATCATATAACTCACATAATCACATAATCATACACAAATATATCATAAAGGCATATAATTCCATATATTGTCATCTGACCCCCTAATCAAGACCCTAAGCCCTATTAGGTAATTTGTGACGTTACAACTAGTATTACACAAGGTGGTGTAAAACACTTGACGATTTTCACTTAGGTTGAAGGGAAAATGTGAATTTTTGTTGTAGGCATTTATAATTGACATTTTGGGGTCTAAAGTGATATAATGAGGTATCTAAGCTTACCATAAGAGTTTGGAATCGTTTGGAGGTAATTAAGGGTGATTTTGGGCACCCTAGCTAGTAGGGAGGCGATATGTCGCAACCCAGGTGGCGATATGTAGCCACAAAGCTTAAAACCAAATCCAAGATAGGGACCTGCGACGTGTCACTTGTCTCAGGCTTAATGTTATGTTTTTTAGCTCCAAAATGATGTGTTTAAAAGCTCTAACCCTATTGGTTAGACTTAATGATGGTACCTACACTATAAAATGATTCTTTTAGAGTTGAGAAGCCTTGATCACACTTTTCAACTCTCTCTCTCTAGCTCTCAAAGATCATAAGTTTTCTCCAAAAAATTAATAAAAAAAAGTGATTGTCTTGAGAATTTCAAAGGCTTGTTCAATCCCAACTCCATTTCATCTTAGAAAAAGCCTCAAGCATCAATGGTGGGCTAGGAAGTAGAGAATTTGGACAATGATATTTCTCGTGTATGAGCCTTATGGTGTTTCTCCCCCAACATTGAATTGACAAGTGGTGTTCTTCTTCTTGTCATATATTGGATTTCGATTAATGATTTGCATTTGTTTTATTTATAATTTTTTTTTGGATATCTATATATTGTAAGTTTCATCCTAAATCTATCTAGTTAGGTGATGTAAGTTCATTCTCCCCCAACAACTAACATAAAAAGGGAAAATTCTCTTCTTGAAGTCCTAAATTTATAATTTTTTACTTATTTGAAGGACCCCAATTAAAAGCCTCTATTTTCATGATATGAACTAATTATATTTTCAAAAATCTTGTCCATTTTGGACTCTTGTTTATGTCTCCTTAGTATAGTCGATTAATCTTTACATTATCATATTCTCTATTTCAAGAACTATCATATCATCCATAATACCATCAAAACTCAATTCACAACTCATAACCTCGATGCTTAATGAAAATATTATTGCATTCACATAACCCTTGTCTTTCTCAATTTTCACCACTTTCTTGTCATTGTCAAAAGTTTCAACTTTTGCTTCCATCTCACTAAAATTCTTCTCATACCATATACAAGACTCCAACAATATTAGGTCACCCACCATTTCACCTTTTCTTGAATTCATATTCCCATTCAACAATATGTTTGTCTTAATAAGGTCATTAATAAACTTGTATACATTGCCTAAATCATCTTGTTTTGCCTTACTCCTATGCCTAATACGAATATCATACACCCTCAAACTCATGCTCTCAAATTCCACAGCTAGTTGTAACTTTACCTCTTCTTTAAAATTTCACCAATTCATTTTCTTTATCTACCATTTTCTTATCAAATAATGCAACCATACAACACAAAGAGAAGATCATACCAATCAACTTAAACTCATCTACGCCTTCATGCAAATCTAACATTGTAATATGAAAAAAAAAAAAACTTATTAGCAAGTTCCAAACAAATTCTTAATATTTAAAAAAAAATCAACAATAAATAATTTGTGTTAAATTTACTATAGTTGACTAAAATCCACCATGATCATCCACCCATTTAAGTACCCCTTTGAAATCCTATTCACACCAAGAATTTAAAGGGAATAAGCTTCTATCAACATAGTCTTCCTTCCAGACAATGTGATGATACGAAAATTCTTACAACATCACCAAAATAAAATTGCTATCCATCATTCACAATAAAAAAACATCAACTAATCCTTTATAATGACATACTTGTAAAAAATAAATGCAACTTCCTACGAACATGTTTGGTTTTGCATGATATTGTCTTATACTCTTCCATAAATACTTATAAATAATAGACACCCAATTAACACGACACATACTTTCAATGTCAATTATGGACAATATAGGTATCTCAAAATTATGGGCAGTGTAAAGAGATGTCTTAGGCATAAAAAAATACGCTCACAATAAATAATAAAAATTCTTGAATGGAAGACATGTTTGCCTTTTGACCATGTATAAGTTTTTGCTTAAACATCTGTACTGCAGTCGTTTCACCCTTTTGATTCAAATTATCTTCACTGAAAACGTTGTTGTCGACCTTCCATAGATCCATCAAGTATCTTTCATCTCGACATCTTCTCTCCAAGTACTCGCCTTGTCACTGGCACCACTTGACCTCGCCTTGTCATTGACGCCTCATCCCCAAAAAATTTCAGAACCTCTCCTTTCTTCTTTGTCTTGATCTTTCTCTATTTCTCAATCTCCCCCCAAGTGCGAACCTAGAAATTTTGTTCACTAAGGGCGAAAGTTAAAAAATATATGTAAAGTGATGTAATGTAAAAATTTACATAAAAGAATGCTAAATTGCAAAAAGAATATTAAATTTAAAAAGAAAATTCAGATGGGGTAGTTGCCCCTTGCCTAAGTGGATTTTCCACTGCTCTCCGCCCTCCGTTTCTCAATTTGTCCATCTCTCTCTATTTTCTTTCTTAATCTGTCAGGTTTTGTTTAAATGTTATAAATATTTTGTTAGTTTTTTTGTTATTTTAGATTTGTTTTAAAAAATATTTTAATTTTTTAATTAAGAATATAATTTTTAAATTATGTAAAACACATTTTTTTTCAAAATTGAAACTAATTTACATTATTTTATTTTAAATTACACACATGTTACTAATATAATAAAGACATAATAAAGACACATCAATAGTGTTTGACTATGTATGCACCACATCAACATATTTGAGTCTTATTGGATAAATAGTGGTAGACATATTATTTTTATAACTTTGAGTATTTTTTTTAAAGTATTAAAATACTAAATTTATAAAATATGAGTATTTATGCCCCAATTATCAAAATAATTTTTTTTTCCTAATCTACTAATTTTGGTTAAGGGTGAGTACGGTGTTGGTAAGTAGTTAAAAGTTTTAAAAATTCACCAACTCACAAAGTGCGATTATTTAAAAATCTTAACCACGTGATTAATTTTATTTGTATTAACCACAAATCACATCGTCCGATGCGAAATGGTGCGGTTAACTACAGTTAAATTATTAATTTATATATAAGAAAATATTAAATTTGTAATATAACAAAGTCCAAATCAAATCATGTTAACTTACAAACATCACAATAACAAATAGCCAACTCAACTAATAAACAAATACAACACCCAATCCAATATAAAGAATAAAATACATGAGTGAAATATAGAAAAATGAGTGAGATTTGATTTAGGTTTACTACATTTTACTGTGTATTTTGTATAAAATTAGTTTATTATCATCAATAGTATAAAGTTATAAATAAATTTTTTAATATGTGTAATATAAAAAAAATATATTAAATATACATGCAGTGCACTGCAGATATTGCGGATATTATAATTTTTGAACTCATTCCACTTAACTGGACCGCACCGTACATAACAGTATAAGAAATTGGGCTTCCAACCCACAATGCTAAGAAAATTATCCAAACTACACGGTGTGAGTTGGGCACCCCTAATTTTTGGTATAAATGGTTAGAAATATATATATATATATATTTATATATATGAGAATTTTTTTGGTTGGGACTTCACTTTAAGCCCTATCGGTAGGACTCTCAGTATTTACAACTCGTGAATAGTTTTTGGCGCAATTTTTTTTATGACCGTGTATATTGTAGCTATTTAAAGCATCTGCAAATTTTCAAAAAATTCTGAATAGTTTACATTACCGAAAACTAGGTTCAAACATGTTATTGCACGCGCGCGTGGAAAACAACATGTTTGAACCTAGTTTTCGGTACTGTAAGCTATTCGAAATTTTCTGAAAATTTGCAGGATGCTCTAAATAGCTACAATATACACGCTAAAAAAAAAGTCGCGCCAAAAACTGTTCACAGGTCGAGAAATACTGAGAGCCCTACCGGTAAGGCTTAAAGTGAAGCCCTTATAGAAGAATTGTCATATATATATATATATATGAGAATTCTCCTATAGGGGCTTCACTTTAAGTCCTATTCGTAGGGCTCTCAGTGTTTACAAACCGTGAACAGTTTTCAGTGCGATTTTTTTTTATGACCGTGTATATTGTAGCTATTTAGAGCATCTTGCAAATTTTCAGAAAATTCCGAATAGTTTACCGTACCGAAAACTAGGTTCAAACATGTTGTTGCATGCGTGACTAATTTTTTTTATGCGCGTGGAAAACAACATGTTTGAACCTAGTTTTCGGTACTGTAAACTATTCAGAATTTTCTGAAAATTTGCAGGATGCTCTAAATAATTACAATATACACGGTCATAAAAAAAAGTCGTGTCGAAAACTATTCACGAGTTGAGAAATACTGAAAGCACTACCGGTAGGGCTGAACATAAAATCTGAAAAACCGAAAAAACCGTATACACCGACCTTCCGAACACCGAAAAAACTGAAACCTAACAGACACCGAAAAAACCGCCAACGCGCAAACCGCCACTGTTCGGTCGGTTTGAAAATTTTGTCCGGACCGACTGGCGGAACCGAAACCGACCAAACAATATAATATATAATAATATAATATTATATAATTATTACTTATTAAAATTATTAAATAAAGATAAATAAAAAAAATGAAATTATGTTTTAAAAATGCATAAAAATTGATTCCAACAATCCAAAAATTTTAGTTTTTTAACTAAAATTTAAAAAAAAAAAATTTAAAAATTAAAAAAAAGAAGAAATTCGGTTTGGTCAGTTTAACCGACCAAACTGCGGTCCAAAACAGTCAATTTTTTTTTTTAACTGGTTTGATCGGTCGGATTTTAAATTGCACCAATCTGGAACGAAAATTAAATTCTGAATTTTATGCTATGGAAAAACCGCCCGACCGATGGAAATGACTTAATAAGCCAAGCCAGGTGCAATCAACCTTTTCGGTTCACAGGAGCCACCAAACTGTTAAGTGTGTCCGACGGTTCCCTTTCCAAATCTAAGATGGCCTCATCTCCCTACCGAGATCGAACGTTCGAGTTCCGATCACTTACCGAAACTCTGAAAAAGATCGGAGGAATCTCAGCCATTAATCATGCAGAAAATTGTCCGCATCCACCTGAAGCTTCCGTACATGCATCGTCTTCTAGATCCGAATTCAATAAGAAGGCATCGCTGATCGGGTTGGGGATCCATGAAGCCTCACAGAAAATCGCCAAGCTTGCTCAGTGTATGCCCTCGTTGCCCTTATATTGTTTCTTTGTGCTTATTTTCTATAACTATGTAAGGTAGCTGGGAAAATATACCAAAAAAGATTAAATATTGGTTATTGAATCTTCATTTCAATTGTACGTGTTGATTTCTGTGAAAATAATGATTGCAAATTAAGCTGTTGAGAGTCAGTTTTGGGCTTTATTTGCTTCTGACTGTATATTAATTAGTGATTGAAGACAAGGGTAGACTTGAATATGAGTGAGAACTTAATTAAGAAGATTTTATCATTCGGTGTTGAAGATCCAAATTCATTTTTTATGGTTTTCTACTTTGTAACCATTTGGGTGGTTTTACACTTTCATGCCTCAAATCATAAATTATTTACTGCTCGCCTTAATAATTGATCATTAATGGGTTATTTGGAAACTATTTTGTGGCCCTTTAGAAGAATAGGATTTCATTTTTTATTTTAATTATTAACTTGGTATTCTTATCTAGAATTATTGCATCTTGGTCTGGATGGAGTTCAGATTTTGAGTGCCTGAATACTTTTTTTTTATTGTGTTGATATGCAGTGGCGAAAAGATCATCAATGTTTGATGACCCGCTTGTAGAAATACAGGAGCTAACTGTATTGATAAAGAACGACATTACAACGCTCAATGTAGCTCTCACAGATTTGCAAACTATTCAAAACATGGAGATAGCTGATGGCAATTACTCTCAGGACAAAGTTGTTCACTCCACAGCTGTTTGTGATGACTTAAAGAGTAAACTTATGGGGGCTACGAAAAAGCTTCAAGATGTGTTGACTGCTAGAACAGAAGTCAGTTCTAACACTTTTTTTTTATATGTCAGTTCTATCTTGATTTTAAGCCTTAATGCATAAATTTTGACCCCTAAATCTTGTATTCTGTATCTATTGTCTTCCACAGAATATAAAGGCTCACGAGAATAGAAGGCAGATATTTTCCACTAATGCATCTAGAGAAAATCCTTTCAAAAATCAAGCAAAAAATTTGAATGAACCACTCCCTTGGTCAAGTTCCTCCAATGCACGTGGCAGTTCCCAACCATCACTGTGAGTATCTTTGTACGTGATAGTTTGTCTTTATTGGTCATAACTTAGTACATGCTCCATAGTTTGTTTTTGAAATCTGGGGACTTGCGCGCTGTTTTATTCCTTGTAAATGATTCATTTAGTTTTCTCTTTCTTAACAGTCTACCATCTAATGGAGCTCAAGCTAGCAACCAACTAAGGTACATTAATGGTCTTAAATATTGTATGCCCCCCCCTCGTTGGTGTTTTTCTCTGCAAGTTCTGCGTCACTTATATCTACATTGCATACTCGTATTTGTATGTCTCATACTGAAGCTTAACAAACAGATATATCATTTAACTTCTGTACATTTCCAGGGCAATAGTACTTGAGATGCTGTGGTAGAATTTCTGACATTTAGAAATTTGAGGTTGCTATCATAGTGTGTTGTTGAAAAACAGTACCATGCACTTGGTACTGCATTTAATCAGAAATATGTTTTTGATGGTACATAGCTGCTTTTGAAATCTTTTTATGTCAGACGAAGATTAGCTGTGGACAACCCTCCATCCCAGCAAATGGAAATGTCCATGTTACAGCAGGTAGTTCCACGGCAAGAGAATCATGTGCAAAGCAGGGCGGTTGCTCTTCACAATGTGGAATCTACAATTACAGAACTTAGTGGGATCTTTACACATTTGGCTACTATGGTTGCTCAGCAAGGGGAACTAGCTATCAGGTTTGCTATTTTTGGCTGATTATATATGGTGATAAAATTTTGGCTAATGTTCTTAGATTTGGAAAGCTCCTATGTACATTCATTCTAAAGAAACTTTGCACTGCTCTATCTGGTATCAGTTGTGTTGTACTAAATCTGATTGATTGATGTGAGCAGGATTGATGATAACATGGACGAATCATTGACCAATGTCGAAGGTGCTCGAAGTGCTCTTTTGAGGCATCTCAACCAAATATCATCAAATAGGTGGCTTCTAATCAAAATATTTGCAGTACTAATCTTTTTCTTGATTGTATTCATTATCTTCGTGGCTTAAACTTCAATAGTGGAACCGAGCAATAGAAGTTCTTGCTCCGTATCATTTTCACTTGTTATTGTTTGTTAGGTATAGGAATAGGATACCCCGTTATAAGGAGTGATTTGGGCTCCCTTGTTCTGTAGATTCAATGGCCATTCTTGTTGTCTTTTTTTTTTTTTAACCACAACTTGTAGAAGCTACAGCAAAGTAAGAGAATAAATCTTAAATGTTATACATATATGGATATAGATTATTGCTTGTATCGCATATACACAAAACAATATACTGTTGTTGGATTGTCTCTATGCAATTTGAAATTCTTTAGTTGAAATTATTTATTCATAGTTGATTCATTGATGTGAAGTATTGCTGCTTCTTTTTTCCCTAAAGCATTTGATATAAAATATTGGGAAATTTTATTGTGCCAGATTTGCCACTATGGGGCATCTCTGATTCCATCATATAGAGAAATTATAACCTAAATTTTATTATATGGTGTATATTGTAGTTATAGTAGGCATCTCACTAGTTTTAAAAAAATTATTAATTCTTTATAATGTCGAAAATAAGATCGAAAATAAGAGTTCAAAATGGTTAGTTATTGGAATTTTTTAAAATATGATGGATGTCTGCTTATATAATTTTTTTTATTATAATTTATCTACATGTCAGAAACAGAAATACCTTTTTCGGATAGGTACTAAACTGACATTCCTACTATAGAATTTCTCATAAAATATTAACCTTCCCTACTTTAGTAGGGAAGTTTGTCCAAGTCCTGAGGCTGAAGAAGTTATGAAATTTCTAAGTCACAATTTTCATTGAATAAGTGGAGGAAGACTTTCATCTTCTAATCCTTAGAGTTGTATTTTCAAGGAGCATTGTTATCCAATGCATTCATATTTTTCATGAGGAATTTACATGAATGGGAAAATTTTATAATTATAGCATTTTTTTGTTGCATTTTATATGGTATTTTATGTTTTCTTACTTTTTTATGAGATTTGCTTTCTCATATTTGTGTAATAATTTATTAGTTTTATCATATTTAATTACATAAGATTATTTTGGCTATTTTGAATTTTTGTGAGGGAATTTCAATAATTGTAGGTATTATTTTTTATTTATTTTTTTATTCAGACATTGAAAAACGTTTTGTTTTGTTTTATTTTATTTATTTCGTATCTTCTTCAATCAACATTTTCTATCACTATCATAACAATTTTGATTTTTTTTTTGGTAATGATCATTTGCCACTCTCAATTTTTATTTAGTGATGTGTGGTAACTGGTCATAACCATAAAAATAAGTTTTATTTTTTAAGTAGTGTAGTAGTAACTGGTTACAACTATAAAAATAATTTTGTTTTTTTTAGTAATGTACTATTATCAAAATACCAGCTGAATTGTAACTAGTTACTTAGTGAGATTTGGAGAAAAAAAACTGATATAAAACAAATAAACAAAATATATCGTGAAGGTAATGAGTTGCAATTAAGTTTGAAAAAAATATATATGAAAAGAAAACTAATTTTTATGGTAACCGGTTACTTAGCTAGACCTGAAAACAAATAGGATCTAAACAAAAAATCTAAATGATCATAATCGTAATTGGTTACAGCTAGATTTGAAGAAAAAAAATCAGATCTGAAAAAAAAAAATTTACGATGGTAACTGGTCACTTATCTAGACTTGGAAAGAAAATCATATCTATATAAAAACAAAATTTAAATTGATCGTTATTGTAACTAGTTACAGCTAACTCTGAAAAAAAAAATCAAATACGAAAAAAAAAGAATCAGTTGTCACAGTACATGGTTACTTAAATAGGTCTGAAAAAAAAAATCAGATTTGAACAAAAAAACCTAAACAAATCGTGATGGTAACCGGTTACAGTTAAGGCTGAAAGAAAAAAATCATATCTAAAGTGCAAAATCAGATTTAAAATGCAAAATTAAATGTGAAAAAGAAGAAGAGCAACAAGAACTAGGGTTGGGCATAAAATCTGAAAAACCAAAACCAATTAAACCGAACACCGAAAAAACCGTTAACGGCGTAAACCGCTACTGTTGGTCGATTTGAAAAATCCATGTGGACTGACCAGTTTGAATTGAACCGACCAAAATTATAAATATATGTAGGTTATGTTATGCAGGTTATGTTATGCTTATAGACTTTTAATTATGTTTTCAAATTTTCAAATTTGTGAGTGTGACTATGTTCTATGTATTTATGTTTAAAAAAACACAAAAATGGATCTTAACAATCCAAATTTTTTAGTTTTTTTTTTTAACTAAAACTTTATGGAAAAAAATTAAAAAAAAAAAGAACTTCGGTTTGGTAGATTGTAGTCCAAAACAGTCAGTTTTTTTTTAATTGGTTTGGTCGGTCGGTTTTTGGATCGCACCAATTCAGACTGAAAACCGAATTCTTGATTTAATAATATGAAAAAATTGCCCAAATCGACTGGTGCTCAGCCCTAACAAGAACAACCAAAATAATAACATTAAAACCACCACCAGCAGAAGAAGAAGAAGAAGAACCCAAGGGTGGTGGAATTGCATCATCATCGGAGGTGGGTGCTACGTAGCCGGTGGAGGGTGGAGGGTAGAAGTGGTGTCTACAGTGGAGTGCTGAGAAGAAAGAGCCAAGTGAGGAATGAGAGATGGAGAAAAGAGAAAATTAAGAGAGATAAACTTGAGAAGAGAAAGGAGAGGGTAAGAAAGTGTGATAGAGTTTTGTGTAAAAATATGATAATTTAACTTTTATATTTTAAGGGATTCCTATGTTTTAAAAAAAAATTTCCTAAAAAATTCACCATATTTTGTAGTATTTCTTTTTTGTCCATTAAACATAAAATCTCATCTTTTTTCCCACATTTATGTAAATTTCTCTAATCATAATGCTTCGCTCACCAACCGTGCTCCACAACTCTCATATGGGCCCGATCATGAGATTTTGAGGCCAAATATAAGATATGATATTTTTCTAGTTATTATATATGAAATAGTAATTTTCTAAATTGGAGGATTTTTTTATAGGAAAATGACATTTTTCTAAAATTTGGGATGATTCTCTTTTAGGGAAATTTCACACATATATATATACATATGATGTAATTTAATACTAAAAAAAATTTGATTACACAAATACTGTGCCAAATCAACATGGTTCCCAAATTTTGAAATTTTTTTTTGGAGATTCTTGCTTCCCAAATTTTTTTGTTTCTCTAGGTTGTTTATTTTTTGGTTGCTAAGACAACGACGGTTACTTTTTTTATTAAAAAAAAACTTACATTTGGATCATAATATTTAAAATACCTTTTAGTTACTTCCAAAACTTATTTGTAGATACTTTAATATACCAATTAATTAGTTTTATGTTATATTATGGTATTTTATTATTGGAGACACATTTTGGTAACATTTAAGCTTATTTTGAAAGCTAATGAGTTGTCATATAATAAATTAAGTTACCATATATAGCAAATTGTTCTATTTAGTATACTACATAGTAATTTAAAAAAATATATATAATGCACATTTTAGTGACCATGTATTTTACATGTAAATTATAGAGATAATTTTATTAACCAAGCAAAAAAGAAACTTACAAATTATTTTAAAATTATAGTAAAATAATGCATATTTTTTGTTACTTACGATGTCAATAAGATGCTTATTGGTTACTTTTTCATAAAATAAACTTAATTTTTAGACCATATTTTTTATATACATTTTAATTATCTCCAAATCTTATTTGTAGATATCTTATAATAAACAAATGACAAATGTAAATTTCTCTTCTTTTTATTGGGTTCTCATCTGAGGACTAACTCACTTATACTCAAAGCTAGTGTTGTGGCATTTTGTTAATTTAAAGTACAATTAATAAAGAGAATTTACATTGAAAATTGGAATTTAGATTTTTTTTATTACAAAATATGGAAATATCAACATTTCAAAAAAAAAAAAATGTAGTATCTTTTTTAATTCTATTTGTGAATTTTAGACATAGTGAGTACACTCCAATTCTTATTAATTTAGATTTAAAATTCTATTTTTTTTCTTAGTCAATCTAATCTTTTAAATTATATTCATTGTTATAAATAGCACAGCAACAAAATTTTCTGAATGAAAAAAAATAATATAATGTAAAATTTATTTTATTGTTTTGTAAAATTATTTTTCATAAATTTATATTTGAGATGTATTAAAAATTTATGATTTTTTACTTAATTATATATTTTATTATGAAAAACTCAAATTTATCATTTAAAAAATTTTAATTCTCAAATTTTAATAAATAAGATACATAATGTTATTTTACATTTATATTTTTGTAAAAGCCTGTACAAATCAAGGCCTAATATTGAAAAAATATATATTTTTAAAAAAAATTAATATTAATAGTTCTTGTTTTGTGTTTAAGTATACATAAATTTTGCTATTTTTTTTTATTTTAATATGAAGATGTATTAATTTTGTTGTTTACGAATATTTTCGTCAACAAAAAATAAGAGCAATTTAAACGATTATAGAATCTACCTACGTCCATAAATTACTTTTATTGAGAATTTTGAGTTATAGTTTTGAAACTATTTTCCCAGAGTTTTTGAGTACAAGAAGTAAGGTGAAAATATAGAATAACGACCACTTTATTTATAGGACTGGTATCAGATCATCTCTCACATTTTTAGGGAGAAGTTATAAAGTATCTATTTTTAGATTTGAATTACAATCTAAAATATCATTGCTAATATGGTAGCCAAATATCTAATTAATCTCCTAAAAAAGCATAGCAATATTTTAAATTGATAACTACCTTTATCGTGATATCTTTCGCCTTTTGAGCTGACTCATGAGTTGATATCCCTTTGAGCTAAAGTATCAAATTCCTTCCGAGCCAATCCTTTGGTCTTTTTAAAGAAAGTTCCTTACCATTGCTTCAAGCTGATGTCGTTTATTACTATTATCCATTATCGTTTATTTTTGGTAACTTAATTCATAATATCCCTTCCTCTGAGTTTATTTCACATATTTCTCAGGCTGGTCTTGTTGATCTCGAAAATTAGGTATAACATTTGTTATTTTAATAAAGTATGGGTGTAGAAAGATTTAGTTTTATTCAATTTTTTTTATGAAGGGTAATTTGTACCAAATGAAATTTTGAAAAGGGTGTGATTTTTTATTTTACTTTTTAAATGTTATGAGAAGTGTAATTAAAAATGGGGTGCTTAGAGAAATAAAGAGGGTGTGAATAGAAGCACCGTCTAATTATTGGGTAATTGTGGCATGAATACATGTTTTTGTTTCATTACACTTTTATACCAATTTTTTATTTATTTATTTTTTAGGGTAAAACAAACCAACATTATGTTTTAGGTGTAGTTGTAACCACCAATTCAGTTAAGTGTTGTTAAAAGCAAATTAGAATGACACATGTAAAATTATTACTGGTCCATGTCATATTTATTTAAGAAAAAACTAATTAATTTATTTTAAAATGAAAGACTAATTACAAATTATTTTAATTATTAAAAAATCAAACAAAACTAGAAGTAAACATGTTTTTTTCTATTCCAAATCTCTTCCACATTCTTCTTTCACACTGAAAATCTTTTAGACTTCTCATCTTCTCCTCTTTCACAAATGTCATTCATGTCTGCCACTAGGAATGGAAATTTACCTCATCGAGACAAGGCCCGAGGATTCCTCGCCTAAATGGGGAACGAAGGAAGAATTAAGATCATTTTTCATTCGCAATTGTTAAACAGGGTAGGAATAAGGATAGTATTCTCCGCTCCAACGAGGTCAGTTTAATTTTATTTATTTATTTTACATGTTACCTTATGTGTTTTTGTAGCATATTACAATTTTTAGAATTGTAACTAGTTACAAGTATGTTTTTTTTTTTTCATTTAATTTTCTCTATGCGAGATCAAACTAGTGCTATATAGTCAATGAATTAATGGTATGCCTAGTGGCAAATTCGATTTATTCCATCTTTTGTAATATATGTACGTAATCTACCCATACATATACCAGTGTCGACTTATTAAAATAAAAAAGTACTACTCATTGTAGTTAGGATATATATTTTTTGTCAACTCTTTAGCATCAACAAATAGATTAGTTCATTGAAAAAAATATTTGTCTTATTAATCATAATATATATAAATTTATATTTGTTATCATCTATGTGTGTGTGATAAGAAAAACATGCGTAGTATATGAAACATAATATGTCACTGCTTTAACTTAACATGTAGAGCAAACGAGATATTGCAGGATCTCAAGTTAATAATTAATCTGACTAATTCTTACTTCCCTTCTTTTATTGGTGACATAATTTCTATTCTCATTTCTTGTATAGAAGCATGAATGAAAAGAAGAAAAAAAAATTAACTAAAACCTACTACATAAAACATACAATTCTTCATTAAGCTTCCTTAATGCTTTATGCTTAGTATTTGGTTTTACTTAGTCATTTTTGTATAGTGCCATAATAGTAACTGGTTACAACTCTGGAAACTATAATCAGTTACAAAATGACTCTAATAATTGGAACCAATTGCTATGCAATGTTTTACAACTCTAGAAATTGTAATCAGTACAATACCATTCTAAATATTGGAACCAGTTAGTATGTCATGTTTGTAACTGGCAACAACATTTAATATTGTAACCAGTTACAAAACGACTCTAATAATTGGAACCAGTTACTATGCAATGTTTGTAACTGGTTAGGACTCTAAAAATTGTAAATGGTTACAATACCACTCTAAACATTGGAACATGTAACTATGAAAAAATAAATACAAGAAATTAAAGAATTAATTATACTACTTGAAGAAGCATGAAAATTTGGGTCAATGATGCAAAATTTCACGTAATAGATCTCCAGCTACAAAATAATAATAATGATGATAATATATAAACATTAATTAATAACAAATTTAGTTAACATATTTGAGAATGTGTAATTTTCTAAAACTCATTTGTAAAAAAACGCCAGATAAATTATGGTTTTTTGAAAATTAACTTTCTAAAATTTAAACATAAGATAAAACTATATCTATATATATATATAAAGTTTTAAATTCACATATTTTTATAAAATCCCCTATTAATAACTTTTTTATTTTATTTTGGACAATTTTAGTGCTTTAAACTATTAACGTCATATAATATATTATTTTTTATCTAATATATATATATTTAATAAATGGGTCCCCATGGGGATTCTCCGCCCTAATAGGGATTTACCCGTCTTGCCCCCAGCGAGGAATATGCGGGAACATAGGCGAGGATTAAAATGGTTAATGGGGATGGGGATGAGAGGAACACCCCTCGCCAATTTCTCTCCTCGTTTCCATCCCAACGAAGCACTGTAGCCCAGCCCGTGAAGCTTGAGAAGTCACCATCGTCCTTATAGGTTCTCGCTCTTTCTCTCACTCTCCTTCTTTAAAGGAACCATATCTGAGTTCCATTGTAACACCCTACTAATCCAGGATTGTTACACTGTATATTTAAAATTATGTTTTAACTCATTAAGCGAGTTATTTGGACTCAAAAGTGTAATTAACGTTAATTAAAGGGTTAGATATTAATTTTTTTGGTGAAAAGATATAAATTCTTTCATTAAAACTTAAAGTGTATACAAGGGATCCTAAAAAGAGTTTTAAACAAAATATAATTACAGCTAAGGTTACAAAAATAGCGACCTAAGCGACAAAACTGGACTTATACTCTACTTCCCTCAAAAGTATCTTGACCATGGCGACCGATCAGACTGAGTATATGCGCACCGCCCTAGAGCCCTCCAACTCATGGTTGGTCCAACTTCTCTTTGTCCTTTCCTGCACCACTAAGCACCCATGAACCAAGGCCCAACAAGAAAACCCAACAATGCATAACAAGTATTCAACAAGGCACTCCTTGGCCGTGGTCAATTTCTCACCGCCTCTATCTTGGTCGGATCCACCATAATCCCATCCTTACTAAAAATATGACCAAGAAACGTCACTTGAGGTAACTGGAACTAACACTTCTTGAACTTGGCATATAACCTGTGTTCCCTCAACCTCTGTAATACCAAACGAAGATGTTGCTCGTGTTCTGTCTCTGATTGAGATTATATCAGAATGTCATCGATGAACAAAATCACGAACCTATCCAGATAGTCCTTGAACACCCTATTCATCAAATCCATGAACGCTACTGGGGCATTGGTCAGTCCAAAGGACATAACCAAAAACTCATAATGTCCGTACCTCGTGCGACATGCTATCTTCAGAATATCCTCATATTTGATCCTCATTTGATGATAACCAGATCGAAGATCAATCTTTGAAAACACTACCTTACCCTACAACTGGTCAAACAAGTCATCAATCCTAGGAAACAAATACTTATTCTTGATGGTCAACTTATTCAGTTCCCAGTAGTCGATACACATTCTTAACAACCCATCTTTCTTCTTCACAAACAACACTGGTGCACCCCACGATGAGAAGCTAGGTCTGATGAATCCCAAGTCAAGTAACTCCTACAATTGAACCTTCAATTCTTTTAATTCCACCGATGCCATTATGTACTACGCCTTAGATGTGGCAGTAACCCAGATAGATCATCTGGGAACACATCTAGAAACTCACAGACCAATCTAGTCTCGTCTGGTTCAATTGGTACATCCTTCGTGGTGTCTACCACACTAGCTAGGAATCCTATGCAACCTCTTTGCAATAGGTCTCTAGCCTTCTGTTCCAAGATCATAGGAATGTGAGACCCATTCACAACACCTACAAATACAAATGGGTCCTCTCCCTCAGGCTCCCATCATCATTTTGCAATCTATGGTTGCCCCATACTTAGCCAATCAATCCATACCCAGAAACATATCAAAATCATCCAAAGTTAACTCAATCAAGTCTACAGACAACTCCCTACTATATACCTCTACCGGTAATGATCTAACCCATCTCCTAGAGACTACCAATTCCACACTAGGTAGCAAAGTGTTAGGAAAATATTGTTTTTCCTCAATGGAAATGATTATAATATTACAACTCTATGCAATAATATTACAAGTAAATATAGATTGATTAAATAAGGTTACAACTCTATAACTAAAAATACAAATAAACTAAAGAAAGGAAGAAGATGATGATGAAGAAGAGAATAGTGAGAATACAACTCTAAGCAAAAGATTACAAGTAAAATAAAGTGTTTAGACCAAATGAAAAGATTACAACTCTTAAACAAAATATACAAGTAAATAGAACAAGAGAATAAGAAGAAAAGCAATAGAATAAAAAGAAGAACAGAAATACAATCAAACTCTCACTTACACAACCTAAGTGAACAGGATTGAGGATCATCAACTTGAACAAGGTTTAAAACCTTTGTCCAAAAGCTTATTTCCCCCTAACTCAAGCACTAAGGGATCTCTCTCAGATATTGGAAAAGATTTATGGAATTATCAAGCCTCAATGTGTTTTTAGCCAAGTGCTCTAGTGGATAGAAAAGTTGTGTCTTACAAGTGAGCTATAGGCTCCTATTTATAGAGTTTAGAGACACCCTTTGAATTTCAAATTCCACCAACCCCCATGGCTGTTACCAATGTTTAATTGGATTAATATTGAATTAAAAAAGAGATTTGGAAGTTATTTGGGTTTTTTGAGCCGTTTAACAAAGATTGAAAAAACTGAAAATTTGGTCAGTTTTGGCTTGTGGCCGCGGCCACTGGTCTCTGACCCACAGACTGCGGCCACTGACCAAATTCAACACAAAAAATGTGCTGTTTTTTCAAACGGTTCCAAACCCTCCCAAATGATTTTGTAACTCCAAAAACACATTATTAGGGTTAAAATCATATCTCTAAAAGCCATATCACATATGGCTTTATGAAATTCATCTCAATATTGTGTAACAACAATTTACACAATAAATGGTAATATTTGGAAGTTACAAATTTGTAAAACCAAATATGTTACATTATTTGGATATATCTCATATATCTAAATATTGTAACTCTCTATTATATGTTACAATATGTGACACACTTTGTCACATTTATTTAATCTAAAAACATTATATTATAATATAATATAATTTTACATTATATTATAAAATAATATAACATTCCCCCACAAGATTAAATAGTTATCTATTGTAACACTTATTTAATCAATCATTATATTTTGAAATATAACATATCCTCCACTTGATTAAATAAGAACTCTCTCTTATAGGAGTCATTGCATTAGTGCATAAAGTAAAGTGTTTTTCAACTTGAACTTTACTATAGTGTAATTATCACAAAATTTGTCAAAAATTAGGTTGCACTAGGCATTGAACCATCTTTTCATGATGACAAATCGGTGATAACACACACACCTTTGCGATGTTCACTTGAGACCTCTATGTCTCGCTTTGCACCGTTAATGGCCATGTGCACTTTCCATTCATGGACGTTCTTGAGAATACTCCCAATTCTCATGAGAGGCGGCACCACCCCTAGGTCCATATAGGTAGAATTCTTACAGTATTTTGTTACCAAAAATACTTTTCTTTACAAGACTGAACTCTATTAAAAAACCTTTCGGTTTTAACCCTCCACTTGGTAACACACAAGTACTCAATATCTCAGATGAGACTTGTTTTGAATACAACTAATATTCACTTGATTGACTTGTTATTACCTATTGAACCTAACACTAGTTGAATAACTAGTGTTAAGATAGGTTACCATTAATCGTGAATCTCTTTAGGGAGTTTAAGTCCCATCCCTCGAGATGATGCAACCACTAAATCCCTCGTTAGTGGCTTAGTGAAAGGATTCGCCAGATTTTCACTTGTTCTCACATAGGATATTGAGATGACTCATCTTTGAATCAATTCTCTTACATATCCATGTCATAGACTTCCCATTATACACTCCGCTGTATGCTCTAGCCAATGTCGCTTGGCTATCACAATGTATCGATATAGTAAATATATTATCTTTGATTAGGGGAATCTCTATCAACAGATCCCTTAACCATTCGGCCTCTTTGCCGGTAGCAGCTAGAGCTATGAACTCTGCTTCCATAGTGGAATGAGATATACAGGTTTGTTTCTTCGAGCCCCAAGAAATTGCACCTACACCAAGTGTAAATACCCAACCAGTTGTGGACAAGTTGTCCCCAAGATTGGATATCCAACTTGCATCTTTACATCCTTCTAATATCGAAGGAAATTTAGAGTAGTGAAGACTTAGTCCTTTGGTTTTCTTGAGATAACCTAGGACTCTTCCAATTGCCTTCCAGTGATCCACACTTGGATTACTTATAAACCTACTAAGTTTACTTACCGCAAATGATATATTAGGTCTAGTACACTGGGCAGCGTACATAAGACTCCCTATAGCACTAGCGTACTCCAATTGAGCCACCGCTCTTCCTTCATTCTTCTCTAGTTTTACACTATGATCGAATGGAGTATTGGCATCTTTAACCTTGAGATGGTTACATTTGTACAATACTTTCTCAACATAGTGGGCTTGCCCTAACGCAAAACCCCCACTATGTTTCTTTACTTTGATACCGAGTATGGTATCAACTTCTCCAAGATCTTTCATCTTGAAGGTTGATGATAGAACCCTCTTCGTTTCATCTATCCCTTTCATGCTATTACTTAGAATAAGCATGTCATCCACATATAAGCAAACAATGATCACATATCCCTTACAAGTTTTGGAATACAAACACTTGTCTCCATTGTTATGTCTAAACCCATTAGACATAATGGCTTGATCAAATTTCTCATGTCATTGCTTAGGAGCTTGTTTCGATCCATATAAGGATTGTACAAGTCTACAAACTTTATGTTCATATTTTGGTAGGACAAACCCTTCGGGTTGTTCCATATAGACCTCCTCATTGAGGTCACCATTAAGGAATGCCGTTTTGACATCCATTTGATGAACATACAAGTTGTGTATAGAAGCTAAAGCGAACAAAATTCTTATAGAAGTTGTTCTTGCAACAGGCGCATATGTATCGAAATCATCGATACCCTCTTTTTGCCTAAACCCTTTAGCTACTAATCTAGCTTTAAAGGTTTGGATAATGCCGTCACTGTGGTATTTTCTCCTAAATACCCACTTACACCCAATTGGCTTAGACTCCGGTGGGTGGTCCACCAATTCCCAAGTGTTATTGGAAAGAATGGAATCCATCTCATCATTGATGACTTCTTTCCAAAATGCACTATCTCTCGATTGCATAGCTTCTCTATAAGTCTTAGGATTATTCTCAACGAGAAGTACAATAGGAATTTTCCTAATGACTTCCTCTCTATTTCATTCTACCATGTAGAATGAAATTCGTTGAGAATCTATCTCATCCACTACTAGACTTTTATGATTTTTAAGCCTTTGACTTCTTCTAGGTTCAAATGGTTGCTTTACATCCTTTTGAGAGTTCTCCTCTTGAGAATCAACTTTGGATGTAGAAGCTTGAGAATTGTTCTCATATAACAAATTCTCCTTTAGAGATGTTGAAGCTTGAGAATTGTTGTCACATAACATATTCTCAAAAAATTCAACTTCTCTAGATTCAATCATTATGTTAGACTCTAAGTCTAATAGCCTATAAGCTTTACTATTGTTGGCATAACCAACAAAAGCACACTTTATGGCTCTTGAACCTAACTTTGTTCTATTAGGTTCGTTTTTCTTGCAATATGCAAGACACCCCCACACTTTGAAGTACCCTATGTTGGGTTTTCTTCCTTTCCATAGCTCATATGGAGATATCTCATTTTTCTTCATCGATATTCGATTAAGAATGTGACAAGCGGTTAAAAGTGCTTCACCCCATAAGTTGAAGTTCAACTTAGAAAACACCAACATAGAATTTATCATCTCTAGATAAGTCATATTTTCCCTTTCGGCAACACCATTGTGTTGTGGTGTATAAGGTGCAGTGCACTCATGAATTATACCATTTTCTTCACAAAATGTATTGAATTCATTGGAGAAGTATTCTCCTCCTCTATCACTTCTTAGCACCTTAATATTTTATTTAGTTTATTTTCAACTTCTAATTTATACAATTTAAAAGCATCAAAAGTTTCATCTTTATGCTTTAAAAGAAACACATAGGTATATCTACTAAAATCATCTATAAAAGTAAGAAAATACCTTTTACCACCTCTAGTTAAAACACCATTTAATTCACAAAGATCACTATGGATTAAATCTAGTAAATTAGATGATCTTTCTACACTAGGAAATAGTTTCTTAATCATTTTAGCCTTAACACATGTTTCACATTTACCATAGTTTTTAATATTGCATGCAATCATACCACATTTTACTACTTTTTCATGGTAGAAAAACCTATATGCGATAGTCTAAGATGCTACAAAAATAAAGAATCATACTCAACAATATAGGCGGAATTAACATTTTTATTGATAACATTGAAAGTTACATCATTGGTGCACAATTTAACCATACCCTCACAAGAGTACCCCTTTCCCAAAAATACATTTGATTTGGTAAGTATAAGTTTACCGGACTCAAAAACGGCCTTAATGCCGGGCTTTCCAAGCAAATCACCACTTACCAAGTTTCTACTCATTTCGGGAACATAAAGTACATTCACTAACGTAACTTTCTTGCCGGAGGTGAAGTAGACTTCAATAGTACCTTTGCCAAGTACCTTGAATTTTCCCTCATTGCCCATTTGAATCTCATGATTGCCCTTTGACTCTTCAAAGGTCTTGAACAATGATTTTTCATAGGTGACATGGACGGTGGCACAAGTATCATACCACCACCCTTTCACCTTGCCTTGGACCGCATTCATCTCACTAAGGGTAGCAACTATGTTTTCCTCTTGAATTGCGTTCACCTTAAGTCCTTGTTGGTCTTTTCTATGTCTACACTCTCTAGCATAGTGACCCTTTTTCCCACACACAAAGCAAGGACCTTTCTCGCCCTTAAATTTGTTTGGGTTGGTTTTTGGACCCAAAGGTTTCTCATTACCTTTTTTCCCTTTGTTTTTGGGATGTTTTGGTTGTGACACCGCATTTGCTTTGAAAGTCTCTCCATTAGACCCCTCCACAAGTTTATCTCTACATATCGATTCCTCTTCGATTCGAATATGTTTTTAGATTTCCTCTAAAGAATAATCCTCATTTTTATGAATGATTCTTTTCCTATAGCTCTTCCAAGTTGGTGGTAATTTAGCCATTATAGCACCAACTTGAAAGGCCTCGGGAAGCTCAATCTTTAACACTTTCAATTTATTAACAATAATTTGCAATTCATGAATTTGAGGAAGAATAGGTTTATCACTAAAAAATTTGAAATCGAAGTATTGAGATATCAAAAACTTTTTGGCACCTTCTTCTTCCGCCTTAAACTTTTTCTCAAGTGCATCCCATATCTCCTTGGCCGATTTGGTCTCGGTGTAGAGGTCATAGAGCCTGTTGGATAGGGCGTTGAGGATATGACCCATACAGAGAAGATTGTCCTCCTCCCTCTTCCTTCTCTTCTCCACCTCCTCGGGAGTGTCTTTGTCGGATGGCTCGGCCAGAGGTGCCAAGGAAGACTCAAGGATGTAGGTGATTTTGAGAGTGGTTAAAAGAAACCTCACATTGTCTTGCCACCTAGTAAAATTGGATCCATCAAACCTATCCAATCTCACTAGGTCTTGGTTCATGATCTTGATTGTCTCCCCTTCCATTGAAACAAAAAAGGGATAAGCTTTTGAATGTTAGGAAAATATTGTTTTGCCTCAATGGAAATGATTATAATATTACAACTCTATGCAATAATATTACAAGTAAATATAGATTGATTAAATAAGGTTACAACTCTATAACTGAAAATAAAAATAAACTAAAGAAAGGAAGAAGATGATGATGAAGAAAAGAATAGTGAGAATACAACTCTAAGCAAAAGATTACAAGTAAAATAAAGTGTTTAGACCAAATGAAAAGATTACAACTCTTAAACAAAATATACAAGTAAATAGAACAAGAGAATAAGAAGAAAAGCAATAGAATAAAAAGAAGAACAGAAACACAATCAAACTCTCATTTACACAACCTAAGTGAACAGGATTGGGGATCACCAACTTGAACAAGGTTTAAAACCTTTGTCCAAAAGCTTATTTCCCCCTAACTCAAGCACTAAGGGATCTCTCTCAGGTATTGGAAAAACTTTCTGGAATTATCAAGCCTCAAGGTGTTTTTAGCCAAGTGCTCTAGTTGATAGAAAAGTTGTGTCTTACAAGTGAGCTATAGGCTCCTATTTATAGAGTTTAGAGATACCCTTTGAATTTCAAATTCCACCAACCCCCATGGTTGTTACCAATGTTTAATTGGATTAATATGGAATTAAAAAGGAGATTTGGGAGTTATTTGGGTTTTTTGAGCCGTTCAATAAAGATTGAAAAAACTGAAAATTTGGTCAGTTTTGGCCTGTGGCCGCGGCCACTGGCTCTGACCCACAGGCCGCGGCCACTGACCAAATTCAGCACAAAAAATGTTCTGTTTTTCCAAACGGTTCCAAACCCTCCCAAATGATTTTGTAACTCCCAAAACACATTATTGGGGTTAAAATCATATCTCTAACAGCCATATCACATATGGCTTTATGAAATTCATCTCAATATTGTGTAACAACAATTTACACAATAAAGGGTAATATTTGGAAGTTACAAATTTGTAACACCAAATATGTTACATTATTTGGATATATCTCATATATCTAAATATTGTAACTCTCTATTATATGTTACAATATGTGACACACTTTGTCACATTTATTTAATCTAAAAACATTATATTATAATATAATATAATTTTACATTATATTATAAAATAATATAACACAAAGTCCCAAACCCCAAAGCATACAATTCACAAGGTCTACAAAGTCTGTCTATCACTCTACTGGATACAAATGAATGCGTAGAACTAGAGTCAATCCAGTATAAGAGGAGCCAGTGCTAGAAATTTGACATGTACCTACCGAGGGACTAGCCTCTGCCTTTGACTGCGTCAATGTGAACACTCAAGCTGTAACCAAGTATTCACCCCTCTTTGGTTCCTCATTCTTCGACTGCAGGCAGTCATTCTTGAGATGTCTAACCACACCACACAAGAAACTTACCTTGGCATGACATTCTCCCAAGTGCCGTCTCCTACATCGAGCACACTCTGAATAACTTCTCTAGTTTCCACCTTCACTCTGGTGACCACCCTGAGTGCTTGTAAACCTCTTGTCTGAACCGGGGGGTACTAATTGTGTCTATGGTCTTCCTTTTCTGATCATTGGGACCTCCGCCCCCAGTATACCTAGTAAATGGAGGTATCACCCTTCGAGCCTTATGCCTCGTAGTGCCCTCTCTCCAGTTCTTGTCCTTAGCACCCTCAGTAGTAAGGGCCTTCTCTACCACCTAAACATAAGTGGTCACTTTAGGCACCGAGGTAATTCTAACGCCCCAGGCTATCATAGAGTTTAGCCCCCAAACAAACCTTTCCTTCTTGGTCACATCAGTCAGTACCAAGTCAGAGGCAAACTTGGCCAACCTATCAAACTTCAGAGCGTACTATGTCATTGGCATGTTACCCTGAGCCAAATTCACAAACTCATCCATCTTCATAGTTCAAACTACGCCATTTTAGTTCTTCTCATCAAACAACTCATTGAATTTTCCCCAGTTCATCACAGCTACATTCCGGGTTCGGGAGACTACCTCCCACCAAATTCGGGCATCATCCCACCATATATACATGGCATAGGCCACCCTTTCGTTACTTTCCACCCTCATGAAGTCAAGGAAGGAGGTGATCATGCTCATCCACTACTCAGCCCTAAGTGGATCTGGGCCTCCCTCAAAGGTTGGAGGGTGTTATTTCCTAAACATCTCATATAATAGTTCCCACCTGTTTTAAACCTATGGTTGTCCCAGAACTGGTACCTCTACATGTGGTGCGGGCGGAGCAGCGTTCCTTGACAGAACTTGTTGTCTCAGCTGCGTGAGCTCTTCTTCCTGCCTTTGAAGTCTTGCTTGCATATTAGAATGCACTTGCTTCCAATCCTGAGGGGCAAGTGGAAGGTTCTAGCCCTGATTATCATCTATAGCCTCGATATACTCGCCACAGAGTTTGCTTGATCACCTTGGACGCATAGCTTCCAAGTATGTCTACAATCATTGACTTGGCTTATCAGGCAATGATAACATATCTAAAAACTGTACCATGGTCCAAACCGAGCAAAATAAAGCATACACATGCAACAACAGTGCTAATAAGCATTTCTTTCATATACACCTAGCATTCAAGGGCCAAGCCCTAACAGTATATTTCCTGCTCCCTATTCTAGCATTCAGATAAGGCATATATCTCACTTAAGCAGTTAAACACGTATTCAACACATTAGTTATCGATATCGGTGTTCGTGGTGTGGGTGGTGCGGTTTTTCTCTAATTTTTTGGACTGCATCGCAAAAATGCGGTGTGGTGTGGTGTGGTGTGGTGCGATGTGGTGTGGTGCGGTGCGATGTGGGCGGTTTATACTTATTGCCAAATAATTTAACAATTAAATATTATAATTAAGAAAGATTCATAATAAATCTGATAACCATAGAGTGTTTAACAAAATAATTAAAAGTACAACAAGCTAATAAACTTTAAGCAAAACAATAAAAATATAACAAACTAATAACAAAGAAAAAATATAATATAAAAGTAAATATATTTTAATTAAGAAGGAATATATTTAAATTGAAGTAGAATATGTGTTAGCATCCTATGAAACATTATATATTTTTTTAGATAATGTGTATATTATATTAAACTATATAAATATCTATGCATTAACTTTAAATGTAGTAAAATAGAAAAAAATAATATAAAAAGTTAATAAATATAATGATGCGGTGCGGTGTGGTTTGAACCGCATTTATAAAATTTAAAACCGCAAACCGCACTGCACCACATGGTTTGACAAAAATACAAATTGCAACCGCACCGCGAAGGGTTCTAAACCGCAAATTGCGGTGCAGTGTGGTGCGGTGTAGGCGGTTTGTGCGGTGTGGGCGGTTTTATGAACACCCCTAGTTACCTAATCGTGAGTCGAGCTTGTCTTTAGCAGCGAGCGTACATATTCAGCCCATCTTCATGAACCCTAAAGCCTTTGCGGCTCTGATACCAAGTTGTAACAGCCTACTAATCTAGGACCGTTACACTATGTATTTAAAATTGTGCTTAACTCGTTAAGCGAGATGTTTGGACTCAAAAGTGTAAATAATGTTAATTAAAGGGTTATGTATTAATTTTTTTTGTGAAAATATATAAATTCTTCCATTAAAACTTAAAGTGTATACAAGAGGTCCCAAAAATAGTTTTAAACAAATTATAATTACAACTAAGGTTACAAAAATAGTCGACCTAAGCGACAAATTTGGACTTATACTCAAATTCTTTCAAAAGTATCTCGACCGTAGCGCTCGAGTAGGCTAAGTATATACACACCGTCCTAGAGCCCTCCAACTCATGGTTGGTCCAACTTCCCTTTGCCCTTACGTGCACCACAAAACACCTGTGATCCAAGACCCAGCAAGAAAACCCAACTAGGCATAACAAGTATTCAATTATACATAAACATCAAATGCATGCTTCATAGATTACAAACACACTCAAGTCAATTTTCCAACAAGTTATATGACCTATGCCGAATAAGTGCGTAACGTACCCCCACAATGGCCCTGCCATAACGACCTACATTTTGCATGATTATCGCCGATTACTGCCCCTTGCCGACCAATCACAAACTATTATAAAACAATAGAAGCAACAGATGAAATTATAGAACAAAGATATATAATTATAATCAGAATCAGTGCACGGTTATAACCACATTCAAAAGTCAGGGCCTACGCCCTATTCCTGGTGTATGTGCCAATTTTTTTACCTTGAGTCTTGTGCTGAAGACAGAATGACCTCGAGTGTGATATTTTTCTCGAGCCTTGTGGAAACCCTGGTCACAACATAAATTGTACGTTCATTAGGGACTATGTCTAGTAACGGGCTCCAAAACTAAGCCCTAGCTCTTGAGACCTCCGATTCTAAACATCCAGGTAATGGGATCAGCCCTGGAGCCCCCAAGTGGGTCCTTAAATCAGATCCTCTAAGTTTCGAGCCTAATTCCCCAAAACAAAAAAAGTAGTAACCTAAAGATGAACCTATGCTACGACGCCGATCCATTGGCCCCATGGCGGATAGAAAGAAATGTTAGGAAAATATTGTTTTGCCTCAATGGAAATGATTATAATATTACAACTCTATGCAATAATATTACAAGTAAATATAGATTGATTAAATAAGGTTACAACTCTATAACTGAAAATACAAATAAACTAAAGAAAGGAAGATGATGATGATGAAGAAGAGAATAATGAGAATACAACTCTAAGTAAAAGATTACAAGTAAAATAAAGTGTTTAGACCAAATGAAAAGATTACAACTCTTAAACAAAATATACAAGTAAATAGAACAAGAGAATAAGAAGAAAAGCAATAGAATAAATAGAAGAACAGAAACACAATCAAACTCTCACTTACACAACCTAAGTGAAGAGGATTGGGGAACACCAACTTGAACAAGGTTTAAAACTTTTGTCCAAAAGCTTATTTCCCCCTAACTCAAGCACTAAGGGATCTCTCTCAGATATTGGAAAAACTTTCTGGAATTATCAAGCCTCAAGGTGTTTCTAGCCAAGTGCTCTAGTGGATAGAAAAATTGTCTTACAAGTGAGCTATAGGCTCCTATTCAGTGACGGAGCCAGAAATTATGCTCAGTGAGGGCTTGGACAAATATTAATTCGAAACTAACAAAAATAACTAATAAATTGTCTTTATAAATTTTCATGTTCAACAAAATAAAATAGGACACTGTCATAGAAAATAAAATAAAAATTACAATCTGCCTCGACGGGTTTTCATGTTTTGAAATCGTTGCATGATGACTTCATTGTCAAGGCTATTGAAAATGTCTTTTTCAATGTACACAAGTAAACAATCATTCATCCATTGATCTCCCATTCGATCACGCAATCTATTTTTCAAAATATTCATAGAAGAAAATACTCTTTCCACCGTAGTAGTAACAACAGGTAGAATCAATGCCAATGTAATAAGTCGATACACCAGTGGATAGACAATATTTTTCTTTGTCTCGACCATTTTTTGAGCAAGATCTCCAATACTTTTCAAACCCAAGAACTTCTCAGTAGTACGTACATCAATAATGTAAGTTTCAAGTTGATCATCGAGTATCATAAGCTCAAAAGTAGAAAAGTCTTTGGGATAATACTCAGCAAACCGGACCAACATTTTTTTTGTCAAAAGCTACAAATGAATCACCAGGGCACAAAGAAGCTAAACAAAATAATTGAAGAAATGCAAATAGAAGAAAAAAATCAATCACTAACAGAAATTGAAAAACAAAAGAAAGAAAAACAAAATGAACTACTTTGTTGTGTTATTTAAACCATTTATTATATTAAAAAAAAGTAAAGGAAAGAAAGAAGAAGTTACTCACTTTTGCAATTTGTTGTGCTATTTTCTAAGACCCTTTTGAATTTTGGCTCACACTTGCCTCACCAACCAAGAACGTATGGGCTTGCTATCCAGTTCAAAGGTTTTTTTTTTGAGATGATAGCTTGCTCTCAAAGTTTATTTTATTTGACTGTAAAAATTTTGGTCTGAGAAGGAAGGTTCTAGAGAATTTGAAGAGACTTCCTATAAAAGAAAAAAAATAAAATCTAATAGCCTAATAGGAAACAAATAGAACCGTACAATTGCTTGGGTATTAAATATATAATTATCAATTTATTAGGCTGGGTTTGGTTTGAAATAAATGGGCTTAACAAATTTAATTAATGCATTATTCTTTATAAAAGCTACATACATCTGTTTTCTTTTATAAATATATAAATGAAAAAAAGACAAAAATTAATAAATATCAATATGTATATGTTGTTTTTTTTAATATTTTCAGTGAGGGCTTAAGCCTACCCAAAGGCTTGAGTGCCTTCGTCATTGCTCCTATTTATAGAGTTTAGAGACACCCTTTGAATTTCAAATTCCACCAACCCCCATGGATGTTACCAATGTTTAATTGGATTAATATGGAATTAAAAAAGAGATTTGGGAGTTATTTGGGTTTTTTGAGCCGTTCAACAAATATTGAAAAAACAGAAAATTGCTCAGTTTTTTGGCCTGTGGCCGCGGCCAGAGACAATGGTGGCCGCGGCCGCTGGTCTCTGTCCCACAGGCCGCGGCCATTGAATGTTGGTGGTCGCGGCCATTGACTAGTGAGGTGTTTGGTCGACCGGTGGAGTGCATGGCTGATTGGTGAAGTATTTTGGCCGACCAGTTTTTCTCCAAGGAGTGAAGTCGACTTACTGAACAAATTATTGTTATGCAAGCGAAATTCCAACAACGACTTAGACTAGAATTAGTCGTGCCTACGCGGGAATCTCTCAGATTATCCCAAAGAAGTCGCGTAGTGTTGTATTTTAAATATTATTATTAATTAAATATTGTGAGAGTAATAGAAAGATCCCGATTATGAGGGATTTCAGTTTGTACGATCCCGAGCCTATAAATACAGAGCTCATGGCATCATTTAGGGATTTAGATTATGATTTTCCTAAGAGAGTATTCGTATTTTGAGAGAAGTATTGTATTCTTTTCATTTACATTGAAGAAACTCAGTTGACTCAAGTTCATCTGATCTTTAGTGTAGATCTATAAATCGTAACTATAAGTGGACTAGGCTATTACCAACACATTGGGGCTGAACCACTATAAAAATCATGAGTGTCGTTTTTTCTCTTGAAGGTTTAGTGTAGTTTTGACGTCTACTCGTCGTTGGCCAAATCTGTGGTCAACACAGCTCATGAACACATTTATACAACCTCTACACCCATCTAAACAACTTAACATCACTAATTTTGAAAATTTAAACCCAAACCTCAAGTTCCACTCAAGAGCATAATTGATAATTCTACAAAATAGAGCTATTTTACCACTTTTTATGTGCTAATTGTTGCTTAGTTCTTGAGTTTTTAATTGATTTATTAAGTTTTTAAGTAATTTTGAATTTATTAGGTTTATTTTAATTTTATAGATTTTTGTGTATTTTTATAGTTATATTATTGTAAAATGTTATAGTTTAATTATTTAAAATTAATATTATTAAGTTAGGAGTAAAAAGATGCAATTTTGAGCTTAAATGTTAGGTAAATTAAGTTTTAATTAATATTTTCATGAAACTTTTATTGTATAATTTATTATTGAAAATATTTAGTTTTAATTTAATTTATGTTTGTTTTATAGAGAATTTGTTGTATTTTATTTGCTCTTGAAAAGCAAGAAAAATGATGAAAAAAGTAGCAATTTTTGTGAAAAAACAAAGAAAGGTGGCATTTTCTCAAAGGCCCGACAACAAGACAGCCCTCTTGGCCCGCCACCAATCCCTCTTCAAATGTTCAGCTACCACTTAGGCCCCTGCCACTTTCCAGGCCCACCACCGAACTCCTTCAACTGCTGCCTCTTCAAGCCTAGTCTAAAGGCCCACGTTCAGTTGCTGCCTCCCCAGCTCACGCCCAGCCGACACCCACTCCTGCCTTCAGCACCTCCATGCAATCCGCATGCTCCTAGCCAGCTGAAAACAGCCACCAACCAGCTCCTTTATTCCATTTTTTGAGCCCATAAAAATGCCACAATGTACTTTTGTCCCCTATGTTCAAAAATGCCATCTTTTATCCCACTTTCTACACATTTTATCCCAAAATATCATCATTACACCCTATAATTTACTCCTATTTGCCATATTATAATTAATTCAATTAATTTAATTAATTTAATACTCATTTTTGGCTATAAATAAAGGATTTGGGGTGCAAATTTTGGGAAGAGGTTACCATACAAAAAATTCTACACATTTCAAAACCTCTCTATTATCTTCATATTCTTCTTCTTTTTGGTTATTTTCTATGTATTTTTAGAGGAAAAATTTGGGGGTTCATCCTCCAAATTTTCCTATTTATGTTTGTAATTTTTAGTTTGTATTTGCTATTCTAGTTATGTGTTTCTAATCTTTTTAAGATTATTAAGGTGATGATGAAACAATATGTAACTAGATAGTATTTATTTTGTATGTTGATTTCCCATTTTGTGCAACAAAGTTTATAGATTTTTCTTGTTCAAATATCTTCTTTCATCTTAAATATCATGTATTTTGGATTGTTAGCTTATATTTACATTTTGTTCTTCATTAGTGCTAAAACATAATATTCTTTATGTAAGATGTGTCATTAAATTGTACAATCCATGCTTAGAACAAAAATATTATGTTTTGTCTTATAAATAATGTTCATTGATTTATTTGTTATTTCATTAGATTGATTTACATTAAATGCTTTGAAATTATAATTTTGAAAAGTGAAGAAAAATCTTATCTTTTTAGAAGTAATTTGTGCTTAAAATTATATATCTATTTGGAAAATGATAGTTTGATTTATTTTAACTATCAATAAAATTTGGGAATCAATATACTTATAAATATTATTGAACTTATATTTTGAGGATTCTAATCCTGAATAATCTTATTTTACTATCTTGTTTACAATTATTAATTTATGTTTATATATTGCCTTTAATATCTTTATTATTATCTTTTAGTTTATTTTCTTGTCACAAATTTATATCAATCTTTGGAGCTAGGTTAGAATTTATTACTTTTGATTTAAAATAGTCTTCTTTTCAATTTTAGACAACTTCTTTGGGTTCGACCTCGTGCTTACACGAACACTATATTCCATATACGATTCGTGCGCTTGCGAGTATAAATTTTTAAAACATACCCGTTTTGGGTCCATCAATAATGGAGAGCAAGTAGAAGAATTCTTACCTTTTGCTATGATCTAAATTCCTAGGATGAAGATGAAGTTTAGTTGCTCCCAATTCCTTAATGAAGCTTGAATTTCTCTCCAATAATCTTGATTGAATTTCCAAGAGTTTTGACAAAACTTAGCTTAGTGTAATTTGGTTGTGAGGAAGAATGAAGAAATTAGAAATGAGAGTGAGAGAGATAGATAGACAGAATAAGGGATAAGACTCACCCATCAACTTTTCACTACTCTCCAAGCCAAATGACTAAAATCCCTTCCCATTAAATTTCCCACTTAATTAATCCCAAGGCTAGTTAATCATTTATCGCTAATACTAATTATCTCACTAATCTCCAAATTATCAATTGATATCCATCAAACATGAATATTTTATTACTTAATTTTATCTCACCCATATCCTCAAAATGTGAAAATTCCCAAAATAACCCTAGGTTCGACCTGAGCCAGGTATTTTTCTCCGTTGTGACTTTTTCGCTATAACACTCGAAAGGATCCAATCATGCCGAGAATCACAAATATATCCACATAATATTGTGGTTCCAAGCACATAGCACATAATATTACAAATATACCCTCAACGAATCAAAATTATGAAAATGTTTTTTTTTTTTAATAAAAACGGGTCTTTAAACACATTTAATACACATAATCATGCATAATCAACCATATAATAATATAATTCAACTAATTATCATAATTATCCCACATGCCCTCCCAGTACGCTAATCAAATCACTTAGTTCTATTTAAAGTTTTGGAATGCTACATCCATCCTTTGGGTTTTTGGTCGGAGTTCGCCGTGACTAGGTTTCGTCCATCTAGGTGGTGCTAGTCGTTAGAGATGGTAGGTGAATAGGCTATGGACGAGGCAACCAATCCGTACATTTCGTTGTATGCGGTGGTTAGAATTTGGCAGGCGAATGTGCTTCGGCCATAATTGTTGAATGGATTAGCGTGTAGGCTTGGAAAAAAGTGATGGAAATGATTGTTTACTTATATAATCAAACTCAAATGTCCCTTTGATTCTTGATTCTTGATTTTGTTTTGGTTGAATCAAACTCTAAGTTGGTAGTTGTGTTTTGGTTTTTGATTTGGAATGTGGAAGAAATTGAAAAAAAATATGATTTTGTTCTTGATGATAATGAGTGATAATAGTGGTTTTGGTTTTTAATGATGGCGGTTTTTAATTTGGGTTCGATGCTTAAAGGTGATAAGTTCTTGGTGTCTATGGAAGATGAGGAAGAAGAACCGTGGAGGAAATTTTTTTGTTTGAAGCAATCGTGCAAGAGATTTAGAAAGAAAAGAAAAGGTTTATCTTTTAGTTATCTTTTTGTTTTTTTATTAATTAAAATAAATTTTAATTTTTTTCATTTTAAATCAATAATTAGTTTTTTTTCTTCAAATAAATATGACTTATGGACCAATAATAGGTTTACACTTGTCATCTTAGTTAGCTCAAATAAGACTTACTGGAGTTGGTGGCTACGGCTGCACCTAAACATGACATTTGGTGGTCTGAAGGTTAAAAAAAATATTCGGTAGAAAAGTGTAATGAAACGAAAACAATAAATATTTATGCTGTAATTACCTCTTTTAGCAAATACTAGATTTGGCAGTTTGGTTTCATAAATTCCAGTGATAACCTTATTTTTTATACAACATTAACAAAATTAAAAGTGCATCTTATTTTGGTAAAAAAAATTAAATAAGATATTTTTATCTTTATTTTATTATACTTTTTATAGAACGTGCTAATTTTTTTAAATAAGAATTTTTTGCCCTTGTTTTATTACCATTAATATAATTCAATTAACTTTTTATATTTAATTTTTGAAACAAAATGTATAATAATAATAAACTTTATAAAAATTTCATATAAGATTTAAAAAAAATTAATATTAGTTTAAAAATTACTAAAATTTTATTTATTATAGTACAAGAAAGGAAAAATATAAGATTTTTTTTTTACCATTTTTTGTTTTACAATTAATCTAATTAAATTTGTTAATTTATTTTATATTTCTTTAAATTACATGTAAAATACGGGGATTTTGAAGGAGAAGTGGGGCCCATCGAGGACCTTGAAGAGGTCCAACTCGATGAGGAAAATTCGACCAGAGTTGTGAAAGTCGGTAAAAACTTAGAGACAACAACAAAACAAGCACTGGTGGAGATTTTAAGGAGGAACCAGGAGGTCTTTGCCTAGTCGCATAAAGACATGGTCAAGATAGATCCTGCAGTCATCAGCCATGTCCTAAACATTGACAAGAATTATCCACCAGTACAACAAAAAAGAAGGCTGCTCGACAAAGATAGATCAAGGGCCTTGAAAGAGGAAGTCGAGAAGCTGAAGGAGAATGGGTTCATCAGGGTGGCATTTTATCCATCGTGGGTCTCTAATCCAGTACTAGTGCCCAAGCCGAATGGCAAGTGGTGTATGTGCGTGGATTTTACAGACCTAAATAAAGCATGCCCCAAAGATTGTTTCCCACTCCCAAGGATCGACCAGCTGGTCGATGCCACTGCAGGGCATGAGATCCTCTCATTCATGGATGCGTACTCCGGGTATAATCAAATTAGTATGCATCCCCCTGATGAAGATCACACTAGCTTTCGGACTGATACATGGCTCTACTGTTACAAAGTGATGCCTTTTGATTTGAAAAACGTTGGTGCGACTTACCAGCGACTCGTCAACCACATGTTTAAGGAGTTGATCGGCACAAACATGGAGGTCTACATCAACGACATGTTGGTCAAGTCAAAGAAAGCAGAAGAGCATGTAAGGGATTTACAAGAGTGCTTCAGCGTCTTGAACAAATATCAGATGAAGTTAAATCCCCTTAAATGCTCCTTCGGAGTAGGATCAGGGAAGTTCTTGGGATTTATAGTTAACTCGAGAGGAATTGAAGCCAGTCCCGAGAAAATTAAAGCCCTGATCGATATGAAGTCGCCAGAAAACGTCAAGGATATTCAAAACTTAACCAGAAGAATTGCCGCTCTTAGTAGATTTATTTCAAAGTCAACAAATAAGTGTGTCCCATTCTTCAATCTACTTAGAGGCAATAAGAAGTTCAAATGGACAGAGGAGTGCGAACGGGCCTTTCAAGCTCTAAAAACACATGGCGCAACCACCCATCCTGTTAAAGCCAGTCGATAAAGAAACTTTGTTCATCTACCTGGCAATCACAGAATATGCTGCTAATGCCATCTTAGTAAGAGAAGAAGAAGGCGTGCAAAAGGCTGTGTACTATGTAAGCAAAAGGATGATTGGAGTAGAACAGCGGTACCCGCCCATCGAGAAACTAGCCTATTGCCTAGTTTTGGCCTCTAGGAAGCTATGACCTTACTTTCAAGCTCATCCAATTACAGTCTTGACCAACCAGCCTCTTCGACAAGTCTTGCAAAAACCAGAGGCTGCAGGTAGATTGCTAAAATGGGTAGTCGAACTCAGGCAGTTCGACATATCTTACTTACCGCGAGCAGTGATAAAAGGTCAAGCCTTGGCTGACTTCGTTGCGGAATTCACTGAGTTTACGAATGGCGAGCAGGTTGAAGAGCTCAATGAACGTGAAAGTCAAATCCAAGCACCCACGTGGAAATTATTTATAGATGGCTCTTCTAACGAGTCCCACGTTGGGGCAGGAGTGATATTGATAACACAGGAGGGGCATCGATTTCACTGTGAAATCAGATTTGACTTCACTGCTTCTAATAATGAGGCCGAGTATGAAGCACTACTCGCTGGATTGCAGTTAGCTAGGGACATGAATATAAAAGTGCTTGACATCTACAGTGATTCTCAGCTGGTTGTGAATCAAATCCTGGGAGAATACCAGGTGTGGATGCCAAAATTCCACCAAGAAAAAAATCCCCAGTACATGGTTAAAATACAAGGCTAAAGGTCACTTAGTTAGATTATCAGGCTCAGACCTAGAAGTCTTGTGAAACCGGGAGATTTTCCCAAGGGAAGCATCACCTTGTGAGCCGTGAAGTATGGCCTTGCTAGGCTAAGAGGCCAAGCTACGCGTCACAAGAGGGCAGGTGCACAAGGGCCTCGCAGTTCGGCCACGCACCAAGGGCCTCGCGGCAAGGGCCTCGCGCCATGCACCCCTCGGCCACGCACCAAGGGCCTCGCGCCTTGCACGTTCGAAGCCTTGCACCAACCTACAGCCTCGCCCAGCGAGGCCAAGGGCCTCTCGCCTTGTACATCCGAAGGTCTCGCACCATGCAGAGCCTCGCACCACGTCGAAGCCTTACACCAACCTACAGCCTCGCATAGCGAGGCCAAGTGCTTCACACCTAGCACACCCGGAGGACTTGCGCGCGCATAGCCTCGCGGCATAACCAGGGGCTCGCGCCAAGGGCTGTGCGTCATGGCCTCACTCCAAGAGACCCGCGCGCCCATGACCTCGCGCCAAGGGCTGTGCGTCATGGCCTCGTTCCAAGGGGCCTCGCCCAGGCACCATTTCGCGTAGGTGCTCCTCCGGCCTCGCACCTCAGGCAGCCACGTCCTCACGCCTCATGCTTCTACGGCCTTGCGCCTCATGCAGCCACGACCTCGTGCCTCATGCTCCTATGGCCTCGCGCCTCATGTAGCCACGGTCTTGCGCCTCACACGACCACAACCCTCGCCTCACCTTGGTGCCATCTCGCGCGCCTAGGGGCCTCGCCTCGCATGACCACCCATCACAAGGATTGCTGGGGGTGTCCCGACGAAGGCATCACGAGACACCTTTCAGCTCATTTTCATGAAGCCATCCTGCAAGGTCCATAATTTCCAAGCACCTTAGAATAATGTATAAGGGTACATAGGAGGTGCCTCATAGTAATTCACACCAAGTTTGATGGAGTACGGACGCTGAGCCCCTGTCAGACAAGTAGTCGCTGTACAAGTGAAGTACTTGCTACGGTCCACACCAGACAACCTCTGACACTCATACTCAGTAGGTAGAGGAGACATCCCCACGAATTCAGAACATGTACTGGAGCCGACACCACTACCCCTGAAACCACTCTCTTGCTAATCTATTCATGTACCATCTGGTCTCCTGGACCACCATATATCAGGGGCCATTAGAGCCCACTATAAAAGTAATTTCACTTCCACTTGGAAGGGGGTTGGAAAATTCATTGTATGCAGAGGCTATTGAGAAATATACAAAGGCTTGCTCCATTGTTGATCTGTGTTTACTTTTCCTTAAAGTTTAATCTAAGTTCTTATATAAACATCACCCGACTTATCTTCGAGTTTTCCGATCTAATTTCGTTGACGAGATTTCACCGTCAACACCAGGCGTGAGGTTTAAAGATGGTTGCCTATCTGAACAAAATGAAGGATCTATTGGCTCAGTTCGACAAATATAGTCTCCAGTAAGTGCCTCGCGATCATAATTCCAACGCGGACACTTTGGCAAAATTGGCAAGTACTAAAGATGCTGATACTCTGAACATAGTGCTAGTCGAGCGACTATCCGTACCAAGCATCAAAACAACTGAGACCACTCTAGTGATCCAGATGACGGACACGTGGATGGCACCATATGTAGAGTATCTAACGAATGGTGTGTTGCCAACGGACAGAAACAAAGCCAGGAGCCTTCAGCGGTAAGCTGCTAGGTATATCCTGGCCGATGGAATCCCGTACCGAAGGGGATACTCAATGCCACTCCTCAGATGTATTAAAAAAGAGAAAGCCAAAGAATTGATGAAAGAGGTGCACGAAGGTTTTTGTGGAGACCACACTTGGGGGCAGAGTTTGTCAAAAAAGATCGTAAGGCAAGGATATTTCTGGCCAACGATGAATGAAGACTCGATGGAATTCATGCGAAAGTGTGATAAATTGCAGAGATTCTCCAAAATCCCGCAAGCAGCCCCCAATGAGCTTCAACAGATACAAAGCCCTTGGCCATTTGCAGTTTGGGGGATCGACCTTATCGGATCTTTACCCACAGGAAAAGGCAGTGTAAAATATGCTGTGGTTGCCGTCGACTACTTCACCAAATGGGCTAAAGCTGAACCGCTTGCAACCATAACAACCAAGAAGGTCCTGGATTTTGTGGTCAAAAACATCATTTTTCGTTATGGATTGCCAAGTTTGACAGTGATTTATTCACGGACTTCTGCAAACGACATGGTATTATCAAGAGCTTCTCTTTAGTTGCTCATCCCCAAGCAAATGGACAAGTTGAAGCAGTTAACAAAACGCTGAAGGATACACTGAAGAAAAGGCTAGAAGAAGCTAAGGGGGCGTGGCCAGAACAATTTCCTGAAGTACTCTGGTCGTACAGAACTTCCCACCGAATAGCAACGGGTCATACTCCATTCTCTTTGGCTTATGGATATGAAACTATGTTACCTGTTGAGTTAGATTTGCCTTCGCATCATCGAATAACGTACGATCAAGATTCAAACAGCCAGCTATTGATGGAATCCCTGGACTTGATCGATGAGAAATGTGAACAAGCCCAACTCCGAGTAGCTGCGTACCAGCAAAAAGTCGCCCGATATTTCAACTCTAAAGTGCGCGAAAGAAAGTTCAGCGTTGGAGATCTTGTACTCTGAAGAGTTTTTCTCAATACCCGTGACCAAGCTGCTAGAGTACTCGGACCTAATTGGGAAGGGCTATACTAGATTGAAGAAGTCCTTCACCCAGGCACTTATAAGCTTGCACGCTTAAACGGATATCTCGTTCCTTGCTATTGGAATGGAGAACACCTGCGCAAGTATCACCAATAAACAATTCTTCTTAAAGAATTGGCTTGTATTAATTTTACTTTTTACAAGTTTTGAAAAAGGGTTGGTCATTTTATGTGACCGATCGCTTATAAGTGTAAGATCTTATTGATCACTCGTACATACATGTTTCATCCATTTATTACGAGAAATATAACGGACTGTGCGCAGCCAGTCATTTCTTGCCAATTATTGTATTTATTACAAGTATTTGCTCATTATGTGTGTTGTTTTTCTGTATTATAATTCTAATTATATTGCTACGAGCAGTAATGTTCGAACAGGTTCTGGTCCAGGCAAGTGACCAAGGACCTAAAGCTCCTCGATCACTTGGGGGGCATATAAGGTACAAGTAAGCAAAGCATATCGTTAAAAGGTATGTAAACACATGAGAAAAATAAGTGAAAGTATGCTAGGGTACTTAAAGTATTTTTCAAAATTTTGTATTTTGTTAAATCAAACCAAAGTGCTATGCTAAGTTTGGTCATGCGAACAAGATATTATAATAAAATAAAAAGTGTTATAATATAAAAAACGAATTACTTTACACTGCGAGCAGAACTGCTTGGATGTAATTGTCTGATTAAAAGGAAAATAGCTGCCCATGCAGCAATAAAAAATTAATGTCTTTACATTACGACCCGTAGGTCGAGTACTTGAAAGATTAAAAGAAATAGTAGACTACGAATCTGGAGGATCTTGAGGGGTACCCTGATCGACGACATCTACAGTTTCATTATCCGCCCCGTCCATGCCAGTCGCCAAGGAGATTTCGGGCGAGGCAGGTACTCTTGCCCTCTCCTCCTGTGCCAGTCGAGCAGCGCAGCGCACTATCTCGGCTTGCCTTGCGCGTTCGGGAAGGTAGTTGAAGTTTTCCCCTGGGTTGTGTTTCTAGAAGTCATAAAAACACTTACTTGTGGCGTTCTTGTACCTTTCCAAATTGCTGGCATTGGCTTTCTCAAGCTCCTCGACTCGGCCCTCCAAAGTTGTAGTCTCCTGTCTGCTCGCGGCCAAATCCTCTTCGAGCTTTTTAGCTGCGCGGTAATTGATGCGGTTAGAATCCTTAAATTTGTCTCTTTGCTCGATGGCCTTATCAAGAGCACTTTGCTTCTCCTTCAACTCCTCAGCCAGTTTGTTCTTCTCCTCGAGCACCGCTGCAAGCTGTTCAGCATATTTCGCTTCGGCAGCTTTGAGTTCGTCATCATGTTGTTGCTCCAAGGAATTAGACTGTTCGGTGACAGTACCCGAGCGTAGCCAGCCGGTGGTAAGGGTTAGAAATCCCTACGGTCAGAGCAAAGATTAGACTGACTGTAAAGTATACAAGAAGCCTTCTCCACAGGAAAAGATAACTTACGCTGGCAAATTCATTTAAAGCACAGGTTAGGATCTGGTCGACATCCATTGTCTCAGTCGCAACCATTGCCTCTCGGCAGCGGTCGTGCTTCACAATTTTCGCGACCTTGTCTTTGACTGATCTAAAGGCACAACTTGTTATGTAACCCTCGGTGGAAGCAAGACCAGCCTGCTGAGTCTGGTCAGTTGGGGCCGCTAGAGATGGAGTCGACCCGGCAGGAGCAGGGGGTGTCGAGAAGGGGGTGGTGTTGCATTGGCTGAGGGTCCGTCCTCCGGGAGGCCTGTAGTGAGAGGATTCTTAGCCTGAGGCATTTTACTGCTTTCCCCAGGATGCCTCTTGCTCGCTTTCTTTTTGCTCAAGGGAGCCGCAGGAGCATCGAGGGCGCTGTATATGTCGAACACGCACTCGGAGTCCATATCTGAAACAGAAGCAAACATTCGAGCAGTGAGACAATATAAATAATTAAATATGTTATGTCAGGAAAAGAAACAGAAAAAATTGTAAGTGAAATACCCAAGCTATCATTACTGGTCGTTACATTATAAAATCTACTAGTCTTATACTCACTCTCTAGCATGAAGAAGGATGAATCTAAATTTGGAGCGTACTTAAAATTGCCGTCCCCATCAAATAAGTGACAGGGAATTGGCAAGCTATCTAAGAGCGAGAGATCAGCACCGTTCTCGTCCGAAGATTCATTGAGGGGCTTGAGAGGTTCGGTGGCTTTCTTTTTCCCTTTTCCCTTTAGGGCAGGGGGAGCGGAAGCCCGCGGGGTACTGGAAGGTTCCCTGATTGTTACTCTGGTGGCCCTCCTCAGAGGAGTTTGTTCCACGTCCGGGTGTTGCTCGGGAACTTCTTCGCCAGTAGCACTCCTCGCTGTTGACTCCCTCATGTCCTGATGAGGGGCCAAAAGGCCGACCAGCCTAAGGTTAGCCTCTGTGACCAGATGTTTGATGCTTTTCTCCACGCCAGTCATACTGGCCAAGAGAGCTGATCTCAACTCTATGTCTGGAGTGGGGTCTGGTCGCAGCCATGGGCCTGAAAAGCTTTAAAAGTCTAAGAAAGTGTGGAGGAAGCACTAAATAAAGATTAACAGCCAGTGATACAAAGGATTTACCTCCTTGAGCAAGGCCAGATTGTTCGTGATCATGTCAGTCATAAGGAAATACTCCTAGTAGTACCTCCCCACGTTCGATATGTGAGTGGTGTCAGTCAAGAAGGTGCGCCCAATCTCTTGGTGACAAAAGTGAAAGAACCCCGTACCTTCTTGGTTAGGGTTGGATTTGAGGTCGAACAAATAGTTAACCTCATGAGGAGTTGGCACGGGCCATTTTTTGTGGCTGTAAAGGATATAGAGTGCTGCAAGCAGTCTATACCCATTGGGAGTTATTTGGAAAGGGGCGACTCCGAAATAGTTGGTCACCCCTTGGAAGAATGAATGAAGAGGCAAGGTAGCCCCTGCCTCAATATGGTACCTCGACCAGGCGCTGAAGGCGCCTTTGGGCAGGTTCGTCCATTGGTCTTGGTTGGGTCGGACTAATGTCACCCCCGGAAGACTATATTTTCTGATATAGTTGTCGATCATCTTGATTGTCACTCGGCTCTCAGGTACTACATACCACTCAACATCTGGTTGAATGGCATTTCAGGGCTGAGTGTGAGTTTGGATATTGGGGTTAGGAATATTTTCTGCTCGACCACTGGTCGAGGGAATTTCAGCCCGAGGAGCAGGCTGATTTGAAGGATTGGGAGTTTTCTTTTTCTTGGTTGTAGTTTTTGCTCGAGCCATATTTTGAATAAGGACAAATGGAGTGTTTAAAGTGGCACGAGAAAAGCGAATGTCAGGTATTAGTGATGATGGTTGTTCCTCATCATCAAGCAGCTGAGCCAATAAGTCGTCGTCGATGGGTCTTTCTCCTCCCCATGGATCTTGCATGAAATCTACAAACAGAGAAAGGAGGAGATAAGACGCACAACTTGAAAGCTTATGTTGAAAGTTGGAATAATGTTGCTTGCGTATACGACCAGTAGCATTCTAACAGAAACACTAAGTTCTATACGAGCAGTTTGAAAAACAGATTGAAAAGCGGAAGTAAAAAGTCTTTTAGGAAAAAGCTTTTTCGACTCCGAAGGGGCGGGAAAAACCCAATTTTCACCTAGCTTAAAAATCGAATTTTTACTTCGATTTTATGCCCTAAATCTACAATATCGACTACCAAATTGGCTCCTAAGTCATACGAAACAATATTTCACTACCCTATTAATCATATGTCAACATGCAAACAATCCCCATATATTTTCAGCCAAGAACATGAAGGGGTTCAGAGATAAAAACACGCATAAGGCAGTTTCGAATAGCAACTAAAAGGACAAGAAAGTTCGTAAAACTTACTCAGGTAAAGATTGAAGTCCAGAGATGAGAGCTATCGGGCGTCTGAGTATAGATGTCTGAAAGTTTCTGGGCTCTGGGGCGCGAGTTCTTCAGTGTTCTTCAAGAAGGCAAAGGCAAGTAAAAGGTAAAAATGGTAACTTGAGGATTATTTATGAAGACCAAGGCACGATAAAAGAGGCAATCATGGGTTACTTTTTTCTAAGTATGGGGAAGTGGAATAGCCGTCAGACACACTTTTGGGAAACTGAAAGGACCTGATTAGAGAAGATTGGTCACGTTTTTTGAGAAGACATGGGCGGTTCTGACAGATTTCGTGGGGCATACGAAAGGTTAGTTTCCTAAGTTTACTTATTGCTGGCCGCAATAAATAAACTTGGAGGGCAAATGTTTACCCAAAAAAGGTCATTGATGACGTGGCAAGGATTACTTACACATAGATTGACACATGGCAGAATTAAAAGGCAGATGTGCTGTTCAGCTATCGAACAGAGGCGCGCCTCCTTGTCGGTGTTAATGTTTGTCACGACCAGGCTGGTCGTGAAGCCCGATTTATTTCCTTCTTAGGTTGTAATCTAATATTAACAACATTTTAATATCTCTTCATAATTATTCTTAATACGCAGTTATTAAGGATAAGATATGACACGTTATCATATGTAACCCTCCTTGAGCCTATAAATACACATGAAATAGCTCAAGGAAAGGAATTTTGGATTCATTTTAGATTTTTTGCTTAAGATTGAGAGAAAAAGAGCTAAGGTGAGTTGTTACCATCTGATTGTATTACGCCTAAGGTTTGTGAAACTCAAGAACCCTAGTTCTTTGTTCATAACTTTAGGATTCTATAATAACAATATCACAAAGTGGACGTAGGTCATTACCAATCACTAGGGCCGGACCACTATAATTCTTGGTGTTTTTTTCCTTTCCATTAGATTATCTTTTCAAGCGTCGTGCTATTTCCTGTCGTATATTTGACTCCGTGTCGTTGGCTAATTTGAGGGTCAACACCCTTGTTCTTGAATTTTGTGGTGATCTTTGATATCATTTGAACTTGGTTGCATGGTTGTGAGGAAGTTTTAAATATAATTGGTGTCCATTGTGCTTATTTCTTTGTGTGCATATTTTTTTGAGTTGTTATTGTTGAAATGGCCCCTTCTAGGAAAAGGAATAAGAAAGTGCAAGAACAATAGCCTGAACCTAAAGATCCCGTCCTAGAACCTTCATCTAGATTTATAGTTGCTAGGGCTAAGTCTAGATATAGCGTGGAAAAGGCTAGGGGTTTGATTCAAGAGAGGGGTTCTGCAACTGATGCTCAGGGAGAGTTTACCGTCCATGATGAATATATCTTATTGATTAATGCTCATCATTGGAAGTATTTTTGTTCGCCACCTATCCATGTTGTGATACCTATTGTTAGGAAATTCTATGCCAATGTGTATGACCATGACTATACTTGGCAAACATTAGTGAGAGGGAAGAATGTTTCTTTTGATATAAAGACCATTAATGATTTCTTTAGGTTGCCAACACGTGACAATAACGATTATAAAAATCTTAAAATATAATTTATGTGAGGAGAGTACCTGTGATACAATTTTGAGTACTTTGACTCCAGCTGGGATTCAATGGACTTTCAATGGGACGGTTAGAATAGGTTTTCCTTTTAACCTATTGACAAGAGAAAAAAGAATTTGGTTGAATTTTCTTTATGCTAATATGACACCTAGTATTCATGTGACTGTGACTACTGTGAATCCTAATAAGGCAGTATTACTTTATGCTATTTTATCAGGTATGACTATAGATATCGGTAGGATTATAGCCTCCCAAATCCATTATGCACTGTTCACGCAAAATGTGGGGTTGTATTTTCCTAGTTTGATTACTAGTTTATGTTTGCAAGCTGGGGTCCAGTTTGATGAGACTGAAGAGCTTTTAACTCCTTTAATATATGATAATGTTCAGATTAACAAGACCAAAACATTGGTCCCACTAGTGTTGCTTCTATAGGTGGCACTTTGTCTCAGGGTCGGCCTAGACATCCTCGTCCCTCTTCTTTGGAGGAGAGGATGAGTAGACTGAAGCTAAATTTTCAGGAGCATCATTTATGGAGCATCAATATGGTGTAGTATCAACATAGGTACCAGTAGGCGTTCGCCTCTCATTTCAGTGTTGACACCAGTCAATTGCCCCAGTTTCCACAATCACTGCATGTTGGCTTTCCTCCACCTGAGGGAGATGGTGGTGAGGGTCCTTTGTCGAGAGCAGTCCGAGTGTTTTAGGAAAGTTTCTTTTCCTTTGCATTTATTTAAAAATTGGGGACAATGTTTTTGTTACTTTGACAATTGATAAAAGTAACAAAGATGCCACTAAAGAGAACAAAAAAAGTAACCTAATAATTTTTGAATACCATAAAAACAACATGGAACAATTACAAACATAACAAACACATCCACAAAAAGTAACCTGGTATTTTGCAATATATAAAATTAACAAGGATAGCAACAAAAAGTAAACTAGTACTTTTTGGATACCATAAAAATAACCTAGAACAATTAAAAGCATAATAAAGACAACAACAAAAAGTAACTTGTTACCTTGCTTATAAAATTAACAAAGACAACAACAAAAAGTAGCAAGATACTTTGCAATCTATAAAATTAACAAAAGACATCAACAAAAAGTAACATAGTACTTTTTAGACTCCATAAAAGTAACCTAGAACAGTTACAAGCATATCAAAGACAACAACAAAAAGTAGCTTGGTACTTTGCTATTTATAAAATTAACAAAAAACATCAACAAAAAGTAACCTATTTCTTTTTGGACACCATAAAAGTAACCTAGAACAATTACAAGCATAACAAAGACAAAAAAAAAAAAGAAAGTAATATGATACTTTGCAATCTATAAATTAACAAAAACAACAACAAAAAGTAACATGGTACTTTTTGGACAACATAAAAGTAACCTAGAAAAATTTCAAACATAACAAAGACAACAATAAAAATAACCTGGTACTCTACAATCTATATCAAAATCAACAACAAAGTACTTGCAATCTATAACAAAGACAACAACAAAAAATAACTTGGTACTCTACAATCACAACAAAATTTGCTAACAAGGCTTAGAGCCTTGATTAGTTGCCGGGAGGGCATAATTGGATTTATATGTGGACTTAATTGAACACATGTGTGATTATGTGGCAATATGATTATATCTTCAAAATAAGTTAGTCCTAAGATTAGTCAGTGCACAGGATTTACACTGACTTGCCAATCTACGATATGATCTACTTACATATTGTGATGTTATGTTCTTTCGAGAACAATAGCAAAGTAGATAACATCAAATGTATTTATTACATTGGACTGGACCGATATTGATAGTTGATAGGATAAGTAAACATGCCATTATTATCTATTCTACTCATATCATATAGTTGACAATATGTCAATTCAATCTCAATTCTGAGTGGTGAGTATTCTAACTGATTGTATTATTTGAGTTTTTTGACTTGTTCGTTACCAGCTTACCCTACGGACTAGTCCATACTTACATCTTGGGAACTCGGTAGTATAATTGAGTGGGAGTGTTAATCATAGATATGAACATCTATAGCTTCTGTTGAAGAAGTGAAACGATGGTCTCCTTTTAGTTTGTTTCAAGGTGTTAAATGATAGAGATCTAATTTTAGTAATTAAATTAGTTTACTGAAATATCATTTACAAGGAACTAAGTGTCTTAAGGAAATAATACAATGAGGGTTAAAACGATATTTTAGTCCCATCTCATTGTAGACTGTCTATAGAGGATTGAGTGACAATTATGGTTGTAACAATGGATAATTAATAGCGTCTCTATTTGTTATAGAGCGTTCTATAAATTCAAGAGTACAATTCCGAGTCTTTAGTGGAGTCACGAGGAATTAATAAGTTAGTGAATTTATTTGTTAGATTTATGATAACTTATTGGAGCTTGATTTCATAGGCCTATGGTCCCCACTGTACCTTGGATAAAATCATCTAGATAGTCGCAATCAATTAGAATTATCAAAGTTGACTAGGTTAATTTTGGATAGTTTCACAGTGTTATTAATTTAGAGAAGAAAAGAGAGATTAGAGCAGATTTATTAATTAAGATAAATTGGTATCCAAATTAATAAATAAGTTTAAATCAAGGTTCAAATTATAAATAATTAATTTGATAAAAGATTTAAATAATTATTTGATTAATTAAATCAACAGAAAATAATACATGCTTTGATTTTAAGTCCAATGGGCTTATAATCGAATGGGAAATTTCACGGGCTCAACATAATCAAATAATCAAACTTTGATTTTTGGATGTGGGTAAGTTCCTAAAACTCAATGCTCAACATATTAAATGCTGGAATTCTTGGTGTTTTTGTGTATTTTATGGTAGATTGATATTGGTATTAGGTTGTTAGAGTTGTATAGGGTGTTTTGTGGCTATAAACTTGCTGGAGAGTCTTGTTATCCAAAAAACAGGTATGGGTGACGTGTCAAGCGTTTTCAACACATGGCTGACACCTGGCGGAAGTCTTGTTCGACTATTGACTAGAAAGATTTCCATGGTGCAACGCTTGAACGTTATGTACGACCAGCTTGGTCGTATACGCGATATATTTGGAGAAAATCTTATGCAGTTATGATCATATCCGAGATTGTCTCCCATGATTTCCTGAGTATCCGATTATTAAGGAGAGAATATCTGTAACTAATTCATGTAATCCTCCTTGAGCCTATAAATAGAGAAAGATAACTCAAGGAAAAGGACTTTTGGCTTTTGCTTAATTAAAATTACATACTTACGAGAGAATTAGAGCTATTGCATTACGAGTGTACTGTTATTCTCTCTCAGGTTTGTGAAACTCGGAGAACCCTAGTTCTTTGATCACCCCTTTGAGATCTCATATCAATAATAGCTTAAGTGGACGTAGGTCATTACCAGTTCTTGGGGCCGAACCACTATAATTTCTTGTGTCTTTTACTATTTTTGTCATTATATTCATTCCAACGCATCTATCCACATCAAGCTTTTTGACTCCGTGTCAGTTGACCAAAACAAGGGTCAACAAGTCTATTTGGGGTCAATTTTCTGGGATTGATATGCAGGGAAATGCAAGTTTGAGAAATTGGGGAAGAACATAAGAACCTAGGCACGCTTTTGAGTTTCGGATGATTTAGCACGACCACGATAGGATAGGGCGCAATTGCGCTAGTGTTTGAGGGAGTGGGGATATTGATTTTTGATTTTTGGGTTTCAGAGTTAGAGGCGCGACCGCACTGGGATAAGACGCGACTGAACCAGTATCCCAAAAAGCCCAAACTTTCTGCAGGCGCGACCGCGCCAGGGGTAGGCGCGATCGCGCTAGGTGCCTTGAAACATGGATTTTATGGTTTTTGGATTAGGGCACGCAGAGTCTGGTAATCCATTTGGTTGCCCACTTGGGGGCTTGAGGGACGTTTTTAATGTCCCGATAACTGAGAATAGTAATCTTAGGGATAGGGTTTAGAGTGAGGCTTGGGATTTGGATTCAATCCCTATTATGAGTATGTTTATGTTGTGACTAGATTATTGCAAGGCTCGGGATCAGGATAGTACTTGAGGCCGTATAGTCTATTGCACGGAACTCGAGATAAGAAAACTGCACCCTGGTTGTGATCGGGGCTTGGACCCACCTAAATGGATATATCTGTCATCATAATTGTAATTACTCGATTAGGCATGCTCACATATGATGTGTCTGGTTGTGTGTGGTGCAATATGTATATATATGTGACTATACCTATGTTGAAAGTCCAGCCTAAGGGCATCAGGGTCGACATTAAGCGTGCGTAACACAGCTTAACCTAAGCGAGCCAGGGTCAGCCTGACCAAATGACTTGACCTAAGGGCACCGGGTCTGAACATCACTTAAATAAATAGAAGTGCCAATTGCACTTAACTAACTATATTGATCGTTGAGATTGGTATATGTATTTAATTGAACAGATTGTCACTGCAAAGTTTATTGCTTGTATCCCATTACTTATTGAATTAGTTGATTCAATTTTATTGCTTATATGTTGTTGCTCATCGTATTCGTGATTTAAGTTTTCTTGCTGAGCCTTGGCTCGTGGTAAATCAACAGCTACTCGACTGCCACGGCCGTGAGTTTGAGAACTTTAGGGGCGGCATGTACATCAATAGCTACTCGACCGCCACGACCGAGGGATCAACAGGGACTAGAGCCAAACTCACACCTTTGATAGTGGAGCTGAGAATCTTTGAAGTGGCCACTCTTTTATCCACAGGCTGGCTTAAGTTGTAATTATTTTGAGAGTTGTAAATGCCTTGTAAACACTTTTTTTTTGGGATCCCATGTACAAACTCACACCTTTTAATGAAAAACAACTATTCCTTTTATTAAAATATTTTAACCCTAATCCATTAATTATCCTTAGTAACACGTTTATATCCAAATGACTTGATTAGCCAGTCCAACACTATTTAAAATACACAGTAATGGTCTTGCCTACCCAAGACATTATAACTTGGTATCAGAGTGGTCTAGGTTTAAGGGTTTCTGAAGTCTGGCTGGGCATGTACACTCGCCGCTAAAGACAAGCTTGACTCAGGGTTTGGTAATGATATATGTTGTCTGTCCCTTGACTGTTATATGTATATGATAAGGCATGCTTATTAGCATTGCTGCTATATGCAGATAACTGGTAAAATGCCAGTTAGCATTGTGATTTCATATTGTTTCTTGATTGTGGCATTAGACCTTGGGTGACTTTAAAAACTTGTTATCATTTCCTGATCAACCAAGTCATTGATTGTAGATAAACTTGGAGAGTTATGCCTCCAAGGCGATCACTTCAACTGGCCAGCACTAAAATTGAGGCTAGAGATGATAACCAGGGCCAGAACCCTCCACCAGTCCCTGAGAATTGGTAGAAAATGCTTGCTGAAATGCAAGCTAGGCTTCAGAGTCAAGAGAAAGAGATCCGTCTTCTGAGACAGTAGGTTCCGCCAGGGACGCTGCACCAGACTTGCCACCTATTGTGGCAACAGCCGTACAACAGCTTGATATTGGGAGCAGGTGGGAGCCGCTATACGAGAGGTTCAGGAAGCAACATCCTCCAATATTTGAGGGAGGACCAGATCCACTTAAGGTTGAATAGTGGATGAGCCTGACCACCTCCATCCTGGACTTCATAAGGGTGGTAGGTAATGATAAGGTGGCCTGCGCCACTTACATGTTTTGAGATGATGCCCGCATTTGGTGGGATGTGGCATCTCAAACTCGAGATATTTCTATTATTGGTTGGGATGAGTTCAAAGACTTGTTCAACCAGAAGTACTACAGTAGTGCCGTTAGGGCGGCGAAGGTGAACAAATTCAATAGTTTAGTACAGGGCAGCATGACAGTTACTAAGTACGCCCTGAAATTTGACAGACTTGTGAAGTTTGCACCCGATCTAATGCCTACAAATGCAGCCAGGCAAGATAGGTTCGTTCAGGGGCTGAATGCTATGATAGCCCGGGATGTGAAAATTACGTTAGTACCTGGGGAGACTACTTATGCTCAGGTGGTTGAGAAGGCCCTTACAGATGAGGATGTAGAAAACAAGATTTGGAGGGAGAGTGCTGCAAGATGAGATGTTCGGAGGGAAATGCCTCCATTTGTGGGATTTGGTAGGGGCGGAGGCCCTAGTGATCATAAGAGGAAGACCCCTGACACCTCGACCACTACTGGTCCTGATAGGAGGGGTTGGGGTGTCCAGGGCGGCAGTGAGGCATGGAGAAGTTACCCAGAGTGTGCTTGGTCCAGGAAGCGCCATCTGGGCAAATGCTAGGCAAAAGCATGTTACTTGTGTGGGGTGATTGGGCATCTCAAGAAATACTGCCCGACTTTGTAGAAGGAAGAGCCAAGGAAGGTGGATAGCTTGACTCCAGCTCGAGTGTTCGCCTTAACTCAGGCAGAAGTTGAGGCTATTCCCTCGGTGGTGATAGGACATCTTTCAAGTGCTGGCACTTCATATACTGTATTGATTGACTCTAGTGCTACACATTCATTTGTTTCTAGCAAAGTGATTAATAGATTGTGTAGGCCTTGTGATTACTATACTGCGAGGTTTGGGACTGTATTGCCTACAAAGGAACTAGTAGTTTTTAGGAGATGGGTTAGATCACTGGCAGTGGTGGTGGGCAATAGGGAACTATCAGTGGATTTGATTGAGCTAGGCATGGATGATTTCGAAATGATTTTAGGGATGGATTGGTTGGTCAGGTATGGGGCGACTATAGACTGTAAGAAGAAGATTGTGACTTTCGAGCATGAGGGTGAGGAGCCCTTCATTTTTGTTGGCACTGTGCATGTACCCCACATTCCCATGATATAAGCATTGAGGGCTAGAGACCTATTACAAGGAAGTTGTATAGGATTCATAGCTAGTGTGGTGGACACCACTAGGGTCATGCCAGTGGGACTAGGGGAGACTAGGTTGGTATGTGAGTTCTTTGATGTGTTCCTTAAGGACTTACCGGGACTACCACCTCATCGAGCGATTGAGTTCGTCATTGAGTTAGCACCAGGTACAAAACTAGTGTCGAAGGCACCATACAGAATGGCTCTGGCAGAGCTGAAGGAATTGAAGGTACAATTACAAGAGTTATTGGACCGTGGGGCACTCCGGTATTATTTGTGAAGAAAAAGGATGGGACCTTGAGGATGTGTATAAATTACAAAGAGTTGAACAAGGTGACTATCAAGAACAAGTACCCTCTGCCATGGATAAACGACCTGTTTGATCAGTTGTAGTGTAAGATAATATTCTCAAAGATTGATCTTTGATCTAGTTATCACCAGCTGAGGATCATGGATGAGAATATTCCGAAGATGGCCTTTCGCACGAGGTACGAGCATTACGAGTTTCTGGTCATGTCATTTGGGTTGACCAATGCCCTAACAACATTCATGGATTTAATGAACAGGATGTTCAAGGATGATTTCGATCAGTTCATAATTTTCTTCGTCGACAACATCCTGGTTTACTCTTGTTCAGAGGCAAAACATGAGAAGTATCTCCAGTTGGTATTGCAGAGATTGAGGGAGCATCGACTGTACGCCAAGTTTAAGAAGTGCGAGTTTTGGTTACCGCAAGTGGAATTCCTGGGTCGCATTATCAGTGAGGACGGGAATAAGGTAGATCCGGCCAAGGTTGAAACAGTTAGGGATTGGCCGAGGCCAAGGAACGCCTCAGAGGTTAGGAGTTTCCTTGGGTTGGCGGGGTATTATCGACGGTTCATGGAAGGATTTTCAAAGATCGCTACACCATTGACATAATTGACATGGAAGAATCTGAAGTTAGTATGGTCAGATAAATGTGAAAGTAGTTTCCAGGAATTGAAGTGTAACGACCCGAATTTGCTAATCGGGCTTAGGGCCTTGATTAGTGTGCCTGGAGGGCAATAAATGATTTGATATGTTTATATGTGGATTTATGTGAATATATGATTATGATGCATGTTTAGTTGAGTTAAATGTGCATGTGGACCCCATTTGGATATTATGGGTATAAATGTGATAAATGTTATATACATGTGATATGTCTGTGCAGCACGATCCGAGACAGTCCTGGGGAGCGGTTGGCCAGAGAGTCATAACAGAGTTGAGATTCGGACTCGGGGTGAGTCGAGGGGTAATGTGGGCACAAGGTGTGCTATGGGATTATCGGGATATGAAAATAAATATTTGGAGATATATTTGAGGATAGAATATCTAGGTGGGAATATTGGGGAAATTTACCATTTTGCCCTCAAGGACGTTTTGGTACCCCGAGCCTTGAGGTAACCCTTTAGACTTAAGTCAAGTAAAACAAAAAGGAGGATTTATTTAGAAGCTTTAGAAACCGACTCATTTTCTCTCTAAGCAAGAATATGTCTTTTCTCTTTGGAGACTTAAGGGGAACTTGGAAGAATTGGCTAGAAACTAGAAGGATTTCAGCTGAGAAATCTTGGGGAGCTTGGAGCTTGAGGATTGAGGATCAACTTCTGGGATTGAATTTAGTAAGGGGTAAGCTTTAATTATAAGAATATGCTTAGATTTGCTGCAGGTTTGTAAGAGTATGCATGTTGGTTAAGTTTGATCTGTTTTAAGTGTTTTGGTTGAGCTTTGGATTAGGATTCAATGGGGTTTTGATGTTGATATTGAGCTGGAGTCTTTGTGTTAATTATCTTGGATGGTTAGCTAAGTTTTAGGGTGAATTGGCTTGAAGAAAAGGTAGAAAACTGATGAAGAATTTTGGGTTTGGAGGTGAGGGCCGCAGCCCGTGTGCGCTCGCCGCGGCCCGTGTGGGGGTTAGTGTGGTGCTAGCCTCTGTTTTGAGGCTAGTCGCGGCTCTTGTGGGTGGGGCCGCGACTCTTAGTGCCAATTTGTGTTTTTAAGGGTGTTTAGGCTTGGGAACTCAATGGCTAAGGCTCGGGATGGATTTTATCACTCGGATTGATAGAATTCAGAGTCCCGGAGGTTAGGGTTATGGCTTGAAGTTATTTATTGGATTAGAACTTGATGGATGGATATTGTTAATGTGTTGTGACTAGGGTTTCAGTGAGGCTCTAGTTAGAGGACTGTGCTCGGGACTCAGGTAAGAAAACCCTTGTTCCCATAGAGCTTGTATGCAGGGCTGAGCCCAGTGTGTTTGAATAGAATTGGTATGCAGGGCTAAGTCCAATATGTTAGAACTGCGGGGCGTAGCCCATTATTTGTTGAATGTGCTAGAATTCTGTATTTGCTTGCTATGCTATGTATGTTATCCTGTGAATGGTCGACAAGGGCCGGGAACGGCGAAGGGCCGGGAACGACGTTGGGCACGTTGAATGCAAGGCCGAGAATGGCAAGGGGCTGGGAGCAGCGTTGAGCACGTGGAGTGCGAGTTGCCAGGGCGAGTCCCTAGAAGGATACCTGGGATAGCCTCACGGCGTCGTCTGCGAACCTAGGGCTTGGTAAACGCCTGGGATGGCTAGGACATATGTGTTTAGCCCATTGGTGGCCTGTTTATATGCTTAAGTTATGTGTTGCATATGTTATCTGTTTGTGGGTTTTCTTGCTGGGCTTCGGCTCACAGATGCTCTGTGGTGCAGGTAAGGGTAAAGAGAGGATAAACCAACCATGAGTATAGCAGGCATGAGGCGGCGTGTACATGTTTAGCCAGCCTGGCTGCCACAGCCAGAGGATTTTTGGAGATGCTTGTAAATAAACCTAGATTTTGTCGTTTAGACGACTTGGTTCAGTTTATATGTTGTAAATATTTCTAAATTGTATTTTGGGATCCCAAGTGTAAAACTTTTATGATTTTCTATGGAAATTATTATTTCTAGAGTTTTTCCTCTGTATATGGCTTAACTACATTGTTTGACTTAAAACCTCGATTAGCGAGTTGAAAGCACGCTTTTAAACTCACTTAGTAACAACTCTAAGGAGGTAGGGCATTACAACTTGGTATCAGAGCGAGCCAAGGTTATTGGTTTTGGAGATTGACCGAACATGTACACACGCTGTCAGTGACAGGCTCAACTCAGGGTTGGTTGGTAAGATTGGATAATATGTCTGAGAATGTGTTTGAATGCCCTGTTTGCCTGCTTATTTTATCTATAGAGCATGATGAATGAGTTAACATATGCATGATGTTAGGGCATGGGCCGTTGTGTGTTATATGTTATATGAGATATTATTGTGGATGACTGATGTGCCTGGGAGGTGGTTTTGGATGTTGTTATCATGCCTGATGAGCGACATCATTGGTTGCAGGCATATTTGTTGAGATGCCTCGAAAATCAGCTAGACTCCGCAGCAGTAGGGCCGAGGATGACAACCAGGGTCAGGACCCTCCACCTGCCCCACAGAAGTGGCAAGAGATGTTTGCTGAGATGGAAGCGAGACTACAGTGAACTGAGGAAGAGTTGCGACAGTTGAGGCAACAAGCCCCTCCTTAGGTTACTGGGCTGCTAGTGCAGCAGGTTGCAGCGCCAGTGGCAGCGTAGTCCGCTGCGGAGAATAAGTGGGAACCTTTGTATGAGAGGTTCAGAAAGCAGCATCCTCCCACCTTTGAGGGTGGATTAGACCCACTGTGGGCAGAGCAGTGGATGAATATGATTGCCTCAATTCTGGATTTTATGAGAGTTCAGGGGAACGAGAGGGTAGCCTGTGCTAGCTACATGTTTAGAGAGGATGCCCGCATCTGGTGGGCCGTGGTAGTTCAGAGAAGGGGTGTAACAGTTATGACCTGGGAAGAATTTAGAAACTTGTTTAATGAGAAGTACTACAGTGTGGTAGTACGAGCTGCGAAGGTTGATGAGTATATCAACCTAACTCAGAACCGATCGACAGTGACAGAGTATGCCATAAAGTTTGATAGATTGGCGAAGTTTGCGCTAGATTTAGTGCCGACTGATGCAGCAAGCAGGGATAGGTTTGTGCGGGGACTGAATGTTATGATTGCCCGCGATGTGAATATTACCTTGGATCCAAAGACTACTACCTATGGCCAAGCCGTGGACAAGGCCCTTACTACTGAGAGGGCTGAGGATCAGATTTGGAAGGATAATGCTACTAGGCGCGATGCCAGGAGGGCAATGCCTCCTTTTGTTGGAATTAGTCGTGGTGGAGGTTCTAGTGAGCCGAAGAGGAAAGCCCTAGATTCCTTTGTTCCTCCCAGCTCAGATAGGAGGGCACGAGGTGCTTCTACTGGTCGTTAGGGTGGTAGTGATAACTGGAGGAGTTTTCCTATGTGTCCGCGGTGCAGGCGTCGACACCAGGGTGAGTGTAGGATCAGGGCATGCTTTGTTTGTGGGAGTGCCAGCCATCTGAAGAGGGATTGCCCTCAAGTTAAGAAGGAGGAGCAGAAGCAGAGTGACAGTCTTGCTCTTGCTAGGGTATTCACTTTGACACAGACTGAGGCGGAGGCTAGCCACTCAGTGGTGACAGGTCAGATCTCTAGTGCTGGTTCTTCGTATGTTGCATTGTTTGATTCGGGGGCTACCCATTCATTTGTATCTGCTAGAGTGATAGATCAAATTTTAGACCTAGTGGTGTGTATGCTAGGGGATTTCAGACTTTGTTGCCAACAGGGGAATTGGTAGTCTCTAGGAAGTGGATTAGAGCATTGCCTGTAGAGGTAGATGGTAGGGAGTTGTCTGCTGATCTGATTGAGTTATAGATGGATGATTTTGACATGATTTTGGGAATGGATTGGCTATCCAAATATGGGGCAACGATTGACTGCAGGAGCAGAATGGTGACTTTTGAACCAGAAGGGGAGGTACCCTTTGTGTTTGTAGGGTCAGTTAGTGGACCACGTGTACCGATGATTTCAGCCCTAAGGGCTAGAGACCTGATGCAGGAAGGTTGTGTAGGATTCCTAGCGAGTGTTGTGGATACTTCTAGGGTGGTGTCGGTTGGACCGGGTGAGACCAGATTGGTGTGTGAGTTTCCAGATTTGTTTCCAACAGATCTGTCGGGGTTGTCGTCGCAGCGGGAGATTGACTTTGTTATAGAATTGGTACTAGGAGCGGAGCCAGTATCTAGGACACCTTATAGAATGGCTCCGGCGGAGCTAAAGGAGTTAAAGATTCAGTTGCAGGAGTTACTTGATTTGGGGTTCATCAGACCGAGTTTTTCGCCATGGGGTGCTCCAGTGTTGTTTGTTAAGAAGAAGGATGGGTCCTTTAGGATGTGTATCGATTATAGGGAGCTGAACAAGTTAACCATTAGGAACAAGTATCCACTGCCTAGGATCGATGATTTATTTGATCAGCTACAGGGAAGAACAGTGTTTTCCAAGATAGATCTCCAATCAGGTTACCATCAGTTAAGGATTAAAGAGGAGGACATACCAAAGACCGCTTTCCGGATGAGGTATGGACACTATGAATTTCTGGTTATGTCCTTTGGATTAACCAATGCCCCAGCAGCTTTCATGGACACGATGAATAAGGTTTTCAAGGATTATCTGGACAAGTTTGTGATTGTATTCATCGACGACATCCTAGTGTTCTCCCAGTCAGAGGCAGAGCACGAGCAACATTTGCGGTTGGTACTACAGCGGTTGAGGGAGCATAAGTTATATGCTAAGTTCAGTAAGTGTGAGTTCTAGTTACCACAAGTTACATTTCTGGGCCATATTGTCAATAAGGAGGGGATTCTGGTTGACCCAAGTAAGATTGAGGCGGTCAGAGATTGGCCTAGACCGAGCAATGTTCCTGAAGTGAGAAGCTTTTTGGGTTTAGCAGGGTATTATTGGTGATTTGTTGAGGGGCTCTCCAGAATAACTATGCCATTGACAGAACTGACAAAGAAGAAGACAAGGTATGTCTGGACGGACAGGTGTGAGAACAGTTTTAAGGAACTAAAGCGGCGATTGATCACTGAGCCAGTGTTAAGCTTGCCGACAGAGAATGAAAAGTTTGTGGTTTACTGTGATGCATCTAGGCAGGGTTTGGGGTGCGTGTTGATGCAAGCTGGCAAGGTGATAGCCTATGCATCGAGACAGTTGAAGGAATATGAGCAGAGATATCCTAAGCAAGACCTGGAGTTGGCAGCGGTGGTGTTTGCACTTAAGATTTGGAGGCATTATCTTTATGGTGAGAAGTGCGAGATATACACCGACCATAAGAGCCTAAAGTATTTCTTTACACAGAAGGACCTGAATATGCGCCAGAGGCGGTGGCTGGAGTTGGTTAAGGATTATGATTGTGATATCCTTTACCATCCTGGGAAGGCTAATGTAGTGGCTGATGCATTGAGTCGGAAGGGCCTAGGACAGTTGTTTAGCTTGAGGTAGATATTTGATAAGTTAGCTGAGGAGATGACCAGAGCAGGTATAGAGTTAGTGGTTGGACAGTTGGCCAACATCACTCTTCAGTCTACACTCCTTGAAAGGATCAAGGAAGCACATGGGAAAGATTCTTAGTTCCGAGGTCATAGGGAGAGTGCCTTAGTCGGAGTGACAAAGGACTTTTCCATTTCAGAGATGGGGTTACTAAAGTACAAGGGTTGGATCTGTGTTCCGATGGATTTTGCTATCCGGTGAGAGATCCTGGATGAATTGCATACCACTCCTTATTCTTTGCACCTGGGTACGACGAAGATGTACCAGGACTTAAGAGCTCTGTATTGGTGGTCGGGCATGAAGAGGGATGTGGTGGATTATGTGGCTAAGTGCTTAACTTGTTAGCAGGTTAAGGCTGAGCACCAGAGGCCAGCGGGGTTGTTGCAGCCTTTGGGGATTCTAGAATGGAAGTGGGAAGATATTACTATGGATTTCGTAGTTGGCTTACCGAGAACTGTGGGTCAGCATGACTTAGTGTGGGTGATTGTGGATAGGTATTCCAAGTCCGCCCACTTTTTGCCTGTTCAGACAACTTATACTGTGGAGCAGTACGCTAAGTTGTATGTGAAGGAGATTGTTCGACTTCATGGGGCACCGAGGTCAATTGTGTCGGACAGAGACCCCACCTTCACTTCCAAGTTTTGCGAGGGTCTGCAGAAGGCTATGGGCACGTAGTTACGGTTTAGTACCGCTTATCATCCTCAGACGGATGGACAGTCTGAGAGGACGATTCAGATATTGGAGGATCTGCTGCGAGCCTATGTGCTTGATTTTGGGGGATCGTGGAGTAAGTATCTCCCTTTGATCGAGTTCTCGTACAACAACAGTTATCAGGCGACCATTGGTGTGGCTCCGTACGAGATGCTTTATGGAAGGAAATGTAGATCACTTATCCATTGGGATGAGACAGGTGAGAGGAGGTATCTGGGTCCAGAGATGGTTCAGAGGACCAATGAGGCGATTGAGAAGATTAGAATGCATATGCTTGCCTCCCAGAGTCGATAGAAAAGTTATTCAGACCTGAAACGCAGGAGCATAGAATTTTAGGTTGGTGATCATGTGTTCCTTAGGGTTTCACCCATGAGGGGTGTGAAACGGTTTGGTATTCGGGGCAAGTTAAGCCCTAGGTTTATTGGCCCCTTCGAGATTCTGGAACGAGTTGGAGAGGTAGCTTATAGACTATTGATGCCTCCAGCTTTTTCAGGGGTTCATGATGTTTTCCATGTATCCATGCTCCGGAAGTATATGTCAGATTCAACGCATGTTCTAAGTTTTGAGAATTTGGAGCTTGATCGGGATTTTTCCTATGAAGAGAAGCCGGTTCAGATTCTTGACCGAAAAGATAAGGTCTTGAGGAACAAGACCATCACCTTGGTGAAAGTGTTGTGGAGAAACAGCAAGGTTGAGGAGGCGATGTGGGAACTTGAGTCAGAGATGAGGGAGCGGTACCCCGAGTTGTTCAAGTAATTTCGAGGATGAAATTTCTGTAAGGAGGGGATAGTTGTAACGACCTGAATTTGCTAATCGGGCTTAGGGCTTTGATTAGTGTGCCTGGAGGGAAATAAATGATTTGATATGTTTATATGTTGATTTATGTGAATATATGATTATGATGCATGTTTAGTTGAGTTAAATGTGCATGTGGACCCCGTCTGGATATTATGGGTATAAATGTGATAAATGTTATATACATGTGATATGTCTGTGCAACACGATCCGAGACAGTCCTGGGGAGCGGTTGGCCAGAGAGTCACAACAGAGTTGAGATTCGGACTCGGGGTGAGTCGAGGGGTAATGTGGGTACAAGGTGTGTTATGGGATTATCAGGACATAAAAATAAATATTTGGAGATATATTTGAGGATAGAATGTCTAGGCGGGAATATTGGGGAAATTTACCATTTTTCCCTCTGGGACGTTTTGGTACCCCGAGCCTTGAGGTAACCCTTTAGACTTAAGTCAAGTAAAACAAAAAGGAGGATTTATTTAGAAGCTTTAGAAACCGACTCATTTTCTCTCTAAGCAAGTGAATGTCTTTTCTCTTTGGAGACTTAAAGGGAACTTGGAAGAATTGGCTAGAAACTAGAAGGATTTCAGCTGAGAAATCTTGGGGAGCTTGGAGCTTGAGGATTGAGGATCAACTTCTGGGATTGAATTCAGCAAGGGGTAAGCTTTAATTATAAGAATATGCTTAGATTTGCTGCTGGTTTGTAAGAGTTTGCATGTGGGTTAAGTTTGATCTGTTTTAAGTGTTTTGGTTGAGCTTTGGAGTAGGATTCAATGGGGTTTTGATGTTGATATTGAGCTGGAATGTTTGTGTTAATTATCTAAGTTTTAGGGTGAATTGGCTTGAATAAAAGGTAGAAAACTGATGAAGAATTATGGGTTTGGAGGTGAGGGCCGCGGCTCGTGTGCGCGCGCAACCATGGGTGCCCGAGAGGTTCATGCGCGCCGCGGCCGTGTATGGGTCAGTGTGGTGCTAGCCTTTGTTTTGAGGCTAGCCACGGCTCTTGTGGGTGGGGCCACGACTCTTAGTGCCAATTTGTGTTTTTAAGGGTGTTTAGGCTTGGGAACTCAATGGCTAAGGCTCAGGATGGATTTTATCACCCGGATTGATAGAATTCAGGGTCCCGGAGGTTAGGGTTATGGCTCGAAGTTATTTATTGGATTAGAACTTGATGGATGGATATTGTTAATGTGTTTTGACTAGGGTTTCGGCGAGGCTCAAGTTAGAGGACTGTGCTCGGGACATCGGTGCTCAGAGAGCTCGGGACTTAGGTAAGAAAACCCTTGTTCCCATAGAGCTTGTGTGCAGGGCTAACCCCAATGTGTTTGAATAGAATTGGTATGCAGGGCTGAGCCCAATATGTTAGAACTGCGGGGCGTTTCCCTTTAGCTGAATATGCTAGAATTCTGTATTTGCTTGCTATGCTATGTATGTTATCCTGTGAATGGTCGGCAAGGGCCGGGAACGACGAAGGGCCGGGAACGGCATTGGGCACGTTGAGTGCAAGGCTGAGAACGGCAAGGGGCCAGGAGCAGCGTTGAGCACGTGGAGTGCGAGTTGCCAGGGTGAGTCCCTAGAAGGATACCTGGGATATCCTCACGGCGTGGTCCGCGAACCCAGAGCTTGGTAAACGCTTGGGACGGCTAGGCCGTATGTGTTTAGCCCACTGATGGCCTGTTTATATGCTTGACTTATGTGTTGCATATGTTATCTGTTTGTGGGTTTTCTTGCTGGGCTTCGACTCACAGATGCTCTGTGGTGCAGGTAAGGGTAAAGAGAGGACCAACAAACCATGAGTACAGTAGGCGTGAGGCGGCGTGTACATGTTTGGCCAGCCTGGCTGCCACAACCAGAGGATTTTGAGAGATGCTTGTAAATAACCTAGATTTTGTTGTTTAGATGACTTGGTTCAGTTTATATGTTGTAAACATTTCTAAATTGTATTTTGGGATCCCAAGTGTAAAACTTTTATGATTTTCTATGGAAATTATTATTTCTAGAGTTTTTCCTCTGTTTATGGATTAACTACATTGTTTGACTTAAAACCTCGATTAGCGAGTTGAAAGCCCGTTTTTAAACTCACTTAGTAACAGCTCTAAGGAGGTAGGGCGTTACATGAAGTGACAATTGATTACTTCTCCAATGCTCAGTCTCCCTACAGATGGGGATAAGTTTGTTGTATATTGCGAAGCATCGAGACTGGGGTTAGGATGTGTGTTGATGCAGAGTGGGAATGTTATTGCCTACGTATCACGATAGCTGAAGGAATATGAAAAATGATACCTTACTCATGATTTGGAGTTATTAGTGGTGGTATTTGCATTGAAAGTGTGGCGACACTACTTATATAGAGAAACTGAGAGAGATACACACCAATCATAAGAGTTTGAAGTATTTCTTCAGCCAAAAGGACCTAAACATGAGACATAGACATTGACTAGAGTTGGTAAAGGATTATGACTATGAGATACTTTATCATCTAGGGAAAGCCAATGTGGTGGAAGATGATCTAATTTGGAGGGGTCCAGGACAGTTGTTCAGCTCAAAGCAAATATCTAAGGAATTGGCAGAAGACATGACCATAACAAAGATAGAATTGGTAGTGGGCCAGTTGGCCAACATTAGGTTGTAGTCCACCCTCTTGGAGAGAATAAAAGAGGGTCAGATGGGTGATACACAAATGATGAAGCTTAGAGATGATGTCTTAGCTGGAGTAGCTAAGGACTATTCCATTTCAGAGATAGGTTTGCTGAGATATAAGGATCGCATTTGTGTTCCAATGGATAAGGGTATCAGACGAAAGATCCTTGATGAATCTCATACCACATCATATTCATTACATCCAGGCACCATGAAGATGTATCAGGATCTGAGGTCATTGTATTGGTGGTCTGGAATGAAGAAGGACGTGGTCAACTATGTAGCGAAGTGTTTAATCTGTCAGCAAGTAAAGGTTGAACACCAGCAGCCAGTGGGGTTGTTAAAGCCTTTAGGTATTCCCGAGAGGAAATGGGAGGATATTACTATTGATTTTGTCAGAGGCTTGCCCATGACAGTGGGGCAACATGACTTGGTATGAGTGATAATGGATAGATATACCAAGTCAACTTATTTTCTATCGGTGAGGACAAACTATATTGTGGACCAACATGAAGAGTTGTATGTGAGGGAGATTGTACGTCTCCATAGGGTTCCAAAATCTATAGTATCGGACCGGGATCCCATTTTTACCTCCAAGTTTTGGGGTAGCTTACAGAAGACCATGGGGACTCAGTTGAAGTTCAGTATAACCTTTCATCCTTAGACATACAGGAAGTCTAAGAGGACGATTAAAATACTGGAGAACATGCTTAGGGCATGCGTACATGATTTTGAGGGGTCTTTGAGTAAATATCTTTCATTGATTGAATTTTCATACAATAACAGTTATCAATCAGCAATTGGAGTAGATCCATACGTGATGTTGTATGGAAGGAAGTGTAGGTCACCCATTCATTGGGATGAGATGGGAGAAAGGAAACATTTGGGTCCAGAGATGGTTCAGAGGACCAATGAGGCTATTGCGAAGATTCGAGCTCGAATGTTCGCATCAGAGAGTAGATAGAAAAGCTATACTGATCCTAAGCGTAGGGACGTGGAGTTCCAGGTAGGGGACCACGTATTTCTGCGAGTTTCGCCACTATGTGGAGTAAAGAGGTTTGGAAAGAAGGGCAATATGAGCCCTAGGTTCGTAGAACCTTTTGTGATCTTGGAGAGGATCAGTTAGGTAGCCTATAAATTGGCTCTGCCCCCTTCATTATCAGGAGTGCATGATGTGTTTCACATCTCAATGCTTCGAAAGTATGTGTTAGATACGACCCATGTATTGGGATATGAGGATTTGGAGCTCCAAATGGATTTGTCCTATGAGGAGCGACTGCTCAGATCCTAGATAAAAAAGACAAGGTTCTGAGGAACAAGACGATTCCTCTAGTTAAAGTGTTATGGAGGAATAGCAAGCTCAAAGAAGCGACCTGGGAGCTAGAGTCAGTTATGCGTGATCAACATCCCGGATTATTCAGGTAAACTTTGAGGACAAAATTTTCCGTAGGATGGGATAGTTGTAACGTCCCAAATTTGCTAATAAGGCTTAGTGCCTTAATTAGTGTACCAGAAGGGCATAATTGAATCTATATGTGGAATTAATTGAACATATGTGTGATTATGTGGCATATGTGAATTATATGGTAATATGAATTTATATGCATGTTTATGTGTACTAAATGTAATTGTTGGCCTTTTTTGTGAAAAAGGACATTTTCACAATTTTGAGCCGTTAAGGGTGTAAATGTAATTATATGAGTTATGCGATTAGAATCACATTATTTTGTGGATATATTTGCGATGATAGACTTAAGTTGATCCTTTAGAGAAATTTGGCGAAAAAGTCTCAACGAGGATTTATACCCAGCTCGGGGTGACCAAGGGGTATTTTGGTAATTTTGCGTAAGTAAGGAATTAGTGGAACATTATTGGAGGAAATAATTGTATTTGGAGGGTTAGTAATTTAATTGGGAATTATGAGTATAATTTGAGGTTTAGTGGTATTTAGGCTAAATGACCATATCACCCTTCAAGGGCTTTGGTGGAAATTTGGAAGAAAGGGGTAATATGTTAATTTTTACCCAAGGGATAGAGGGATAGACCAAGGTAACAGTTGCCTCTGTAAGGACCCAACTAATTCTAGACTTTGGACCATTAAAACTGCTTATACATAGACATTATTCTTAAGAAAACATACATATGAAACATTCATAACTTTATTAAAAACTATAAAGGGAATGTCAAAATACATAAAATTCAGAGTATGGTATGGGATCCCATTGTTTGAAAATAAAACATAACTTAAATCTTAAATAAATTTGTCACAAAATCAAGTGCGGAAAATACATAGAAATCATAATTAAAAAACAACGTCGTCCTCAAATCATTCACGCAGTCCACCAAATCCATTCTTCCTCAATACACAACCCTAAGCTGCTAAGAATCTTTCCGCCGCCATAACTATTTTCCTGCACATATAAAAATAAAGGAATGAGCCTAATGCCCAACAAGGAAAATCTACTAAAAGCATACACATAAACATAAACTATAAACATATGACTATAAAAACGTATACCATATAGGACTACAATATTAATGGCTATTATGACATGTGATAAACCATGTACATCCCCTGTCTAATATTTGAGGTAGGTTAGATCACATGATAGTATATGATAACCCATCTAGGTCCTCTGTCTAATATCTGAGGTAGGGTATATCATAACTCTAAACATAAAAATGATAAACACTAGGGCTTGCTAAGCAACTATGAGCCCTAGATAAAAACATAACATAAAATTATCATGACATACTATACATAAACATAACTCATAAGCATATAGAAACTATCCTATTTTCCTTACCAATACCGGGATGTGTGAACAAGGACAGGATTTTGGAACACTCCTAAAAACCAACAATAGAAAGGTGAGTATTCTAAAGAAAGATGAAAAGGAATGAATTAAACCACCGAGAAGAAACTTACCGACAAGAAACCTCAATTTCAAAGAACTTAAATGCCTAACCAAGAATGGAAAATAGCGAGTAAAATTTGAGTAGAGAAAACTACAAGAAACTAATGAAACATACAGAAATGAACTAGGAATAGGAATACCTTTGAATGCACTATAACCGAACTACACCTTGATATCGACAAACACACTGTTAACCTTACTTCCCAAGTGTTTAATAAGCTTAAGATGATAAAGCTTATAACCCCAACCTAAGTGTTTAACACTCTAAAGTAAACCTAGCAGCTTCAAGGCTCTGAACTCAGCTTGAAGAATGAAAGAAATGACTGGGTACTAGGTCCTATTTATAGAGTTCAAGAATGAAAAGATCTTCTTTTAGCTTGAATAAAATAATGATTATTTAATTGAAAAACATTTGAATATTTGTTCAGCAGAGGCTTAAGACTAGGTCAAAAGATTCAGAGGCTTGCTAAGAGGTTAATGATTAAAATGAGCTCGGTTCAAAAAATGTTTAAAATTCTTGCCCTAGAGCTGATATATCGCCTGGGCTTGTATTCCCAAGGCTTGTTGAAACGTTCGTGCAAAGTTATGTGTTTTTTGTACTCCCCGTGTGGCGATATATCGCCCCTAGAGCTGCGATATATCGGCATATGCTGAAATATTGTACATGTAATTGCACTTTTTCAGCCTAATTTGACTTGAGTAAACAACTTTGACTAAGTCATATAACGATTTTAAAGCTGCTGGCAGATTCTGGTGTTTCAAATATTTCTCTTATAAAACTATTCCTCAAAAATACTTAATTTCTCAATAAACATACACCCGACAAGTGTCATGATCTTAATGGTTCTATCTAAACCTTATAGTATAATAAATATCATCTTTATAATCAGCTATTTTAATCAAACCTTATGTTATAATTAATATTCTTAAACTATAGGTTAAACTTATAAATTCTACAAGTGTTGTTACGAGTGTTCAACTAAGTCCCGACTTGAACCAAAATCCACAGTAATAAACATACTATAACTACTACTAGCTATTACTACTACTACTACTACTACTGTTGCTGCTGCTACTACTACTATCTAACTAGCTAAGTAAAATTCTTGCACTCTACAGCTTGGTACCCCATGTTTGGGAACTCACCACTTCCCTTAGTTTCTCTCACAATTGGTGTTAGACTTGCAAGCTCAAGATATGCAATTGAAGGATTTTGGTGAAAATCAAGGTGACTCAAGGTTATACGGAAGGGATTGAGCTGCCAAAATCTTCATTTAGCTACTGGGAAATTCAAAATCAAGGAGGTAAGGACTTGTAGCTATGTATTCATTTTGGACTTTGATATTCCTTGTAAAGATGAGGATAAGGCAAGTGATGATGAGTTTTAGGTTTCTAGGAGATTTTGTCCTAGTGTTGTTGGAGGAAAACGTTGGCGGTTGTATCAAGTTGGGAAGTTAAGTTCCAAACTCACAATTCAGACTTTGATTTTCGGATTTGGGTAAGTTCCTAAAACTCAAAGCTCAACATATTGAATGCTGGAATTCTTGGTGTTTTTGTGCATTTTACAGTAGGTTGATATTGGTATTAGGTTGTTAGGGTTGTATAGGGTGTTTTGTGGCTATAAACTTGCTGGAGAGTCTGTTTGGGGTCAATTTTCTGGGTTTGATATGCAAGGAAACACGTGTTCGAGAAATTGGGGAAGAACATAAGAACCTGGGCTCGTTTTTGAGTTTTTGATGATCTAGCGCAACCATGCTAGGTTGGGGCGTGATTGCGCTAGTGTCTTAGTGAGTGGGGATTTTGATTTTTGGGTTTTAGAGTTAGTGGTGCAATCGGGCTGGGATAGGGCGCGACTGTGTCAGTAGCCCAGAAAGCCCAAACTTTCTGCAGGCTCGACCGTGCTAGGTGCCCCGTAACATGATTTTTCTGGTTTTTGGATTAGGGCTCGAGGAGTTTGGGAATTCATTTGGTTGCCCACTTGGGGGCTTGGGGGACGTTTTTGACGTCCTGCAAACTGAGAATTGTAATCTTAAGGATAGGGTTTAGAGTGAGGCTCGGATTTGGAGTTAATCCCTAATAAGAATATGTTTATGTTGTGACTAGATTATCACAAGGCTCGTGATCAAGATCGTACTTGAGGCCATATAGACTATCGCATGAAACTTGAGGTAAGAAAACTGTACAATGGTTGTGATTGGGGCTTTGACTCCTGTAAATGAATATATCTGTGATCGTAATTGTAATTACTTGATTAGGCATGCTCATACATGCTGTGTCTGGTTGCATGTGGTGCAATATGTATATATATGTGATTATACATATGCTGAAAGTTCGGCCTATGGGCACTGGGGCCAACATTAAGCGTGCGAAATGCAGCCTGGCCTAAGCGAGCCGGGGTCGACCATAAGATCAAAGGACTCGACCTAAAGGCGCCGGGTTTGAACGTCACTTAAATAAACAGAAGTGTCGATTTCACTAAACTAACTGTATTGATTGTTGAGATTGGTATATGTATTTGATTGAGTAGATTGTCACGGCAAAGCTTATTGCTTACATCCCATTACTTATTGAATTTTTTGATTCAAGTTTACTGATTATATTTTGTTTCTCATGGTATTCGTGATTTAAGTTTTCTTGCTGAGCCTTGGCTCATGGGTGCTATGTGGTGCAGGTAATGGAAAGGGAAAGTTGTACCAGCCATGAGTTGGAGAGATTTAGGGGCGACGTGTACATCAGCAGCTGCTCGACTGCCACGACCGAGGTATCAACAAGGACTAGAGCCAAACTAAATTTTTTCGCTTAGGGTAACTTAAGTTGTGATTATTTTGAGAGTTGTAAATGCCTTGTAAACATTTTTTTTGGGATCCCATGTACAAACTCACAACTTTTAATGAAAAATTACTATTCCTTTGATTAAAATCTTTTAATCCTAATCCATTAATTATCCTCAGTAACACATTTATATCCAAAAGACTTGATTAGCAAGTACAACACTATTTAAAATACACAGTGTAATGGTCTTGGCTACCTAGGGCATTAAAATTAATGGAAACATATGTGTTCTTACACATGGCAACTTTTTAAATAGCCTATGGGTTTTAGCTTATCTCTTTGCTTTTTGATGTATAAATTTAAATTTATATATATTGTGTTTTTTTTATTATTTTTTTTTGTTGTTTATCACACATTTAGATCTATTTTACAGCCTAGCAATTTGGAGTTTGGGGCAAGAAAATCACAAGTTCATAATCATATGAAAATAATTCAATCATGGGTTACAGAACACAACTCACCAGCAACATTGACTGTTATGACTATGACTTTTGTGTACTGAGACTGATATTTTAATTTAATTTTTTATTTGACTATAAGTTATGCTTATATAAATTAAAGTTCTTATCTTTTTTTTTCTTTCTATCTTTTGAAATGGAGCATTTTATATCATATCATGAACATGTTAGAGAAAAAGAATAGAATTGAGGGAAAAAATGGTTGAAATTATAATAGGGAACTATGAAGAAGAAAATGAGAAAAAAAATTGAATGGTTTATTAAGATTTTTACAATGCAAATCAATATATTTTATTTTAAAAAAAGTATATAAAAGAAAACATGAATGATATTTAAAAAATATATACATAATCACAAAAAAAAAAATAAAAACTTAAAATGTCTATATTTGTGAAAAGATTGAAAAAAAGTCCAATTCTTCATAGCCGTTTTCGGGTGGGTGTCGTAGGCGTTTTCAAAAATTTGAACCTGTAAAACACGAATTGGGAAACCTGAAATTAGACAAATATGATCTGCGTGCACCCTTGTTTCGTCTAAGCAAACTAGTGGTATGTGGAAGCAATCAAGTCAATGTTGGTTTTTGATCATGTGATTGACAGTGCAGCAGAAGCATGAGATAATTTTTAATTGCAATAATAAAAATGATTAAAGCACAAGAACGAATTGCTCTAGGAAGTATAATTAGAATGTGATCTTTCTCATGCACATTAATATTAATAAAATAAAAAATTACAAATACCTTTTAGATGTAGATCACGTGTAGATCAAATAGCGTCTTAGCCTCGTAACCTGCCATCTTCCATACTATGGCTCGCACAAAGCGATTGAGACAGGAGGATATCTATGCTATTTTGTAGGATACACGAGAACACACTTTTGAATCTCAACACATGAGAGAGTGTTCTTCTCACAATTGAGAGAGAACAAAATTCTCTATTTTTCTCTCTTGGAAAATATATCGTGAAATTGCATATGATGTCTTATCTTTTTTCATGATGTTATATTCTATTAATATAACAATCAAAATAAGACATAGTCCAAATCATATTGGGACTATGCGTGGGCCACAGTCCATTTGGACGGTGGTTGGCGCCAACTACAGGGCTTTGGGCTTAGGATATTTTATCTCTATAAAATGCTATTTGTTGGGCCTTTATCATATTATTTTATGCAACATACAAATATACCACAAATTATGATTAAATTGATTTTCAATAAAAATTAATTTCACAAATTATAAATATAATTTTAATTTCCATTATATATTATTTAAAAAATAATATTAATTTGAGAGATTAAAATTAATACTTTATTATTTTTAATTATTTTTTTAATACCAAAATCCTACCTCTATGTTATCGACCTAGTACAGGGACAATATGAACTCGTAGTTCTAAACTCCAATAATTTAATTAATTTCACTAACTCTTAGTTCCATTAATGAATTTATTAACTATGAAATATTCCACTAGAAATTCATAGTTGAACTCTCAAAACTGCAGTCTTATAGTATTAGAAGCTATGACTATAAAACCGTCCATTGATTTAATCATTGCGTGAGTTATGACCCTCTGCTAGTTGTTCATAATTAAAGCAATGTCTTAATATCCGTTAACCTCTCTAATTATGTTTTTATCAATTAGTTCCATTGATCATCTAATGAAATATATTCTATAAATTTTATTACAGAATGAAATTTATGTTCTCTAACAAAAATTAAGCACTCTATGTTCAAGCCTCGAATCAGCTCTAAAAGGAACAACTAATCTACTTCATTTAAGTAAGGAGCATATTCAATGGCTGTGAATTATGTTCCCAGTCACTTGTAGTTCTATGACTCAAAAATATCAAAAATTTGGTGGTAGGAATATTGAACCTTCCCCGATAAGTAAAAAGTCATGAAAGCACAAATAAGAGTTCATTACTCACTTCAGGTTTGAGGTTAAGTCTCAAACAACCATCGTTTGATGAATGTTGAACTTCTATATTTTAACGAATATTATAAAAAATTATTTCTTTCATCGTGTTCCACTCCAATACAATCTATATTGTATACGATACCTCTATCTTTTTATGTCACTACACTTAACAATCTGGATGAACTACTCTATCTTAAACATAAGATAGACCATACTCATTATCTTTATTAAATAAATCACCCAATTTATTTAGTAATTATGGACAGTTTTTATATTATTATTATTATCTTGAATTGAATCCTCTTGTATATGTATCATTATACATATACTTAATTCAATACCGCATCAATAGTATTGGATCTTCATGATAAATTACATGTATAATTAAATACAAATACGAGTGAAAAATATTATCTTTATTTAATTAAGAGTAATCGTTCATACAGAAATACACTTTAAGGGCACAAATCCCAACAATCTCACACTTGCACTAAAGCAGATTAGACATGTCGTGTAATTCTAAGTCTATGAAATGACTATCAAAACTCATAGCAGGCAGAATCTTTGTAAAGGAATCAACATGGTTGTTTGCAGATTCAATTTTCTGAACGATTACATTTCCTCCATGTACTATCTCTCTTATGAGATGGTACTTACGCTCTATATGCTTTGATATCTTATGGCTTCTCTGTTCTCTTGAGTTGGAAACCTCTCCAATGTTGTCACATTAGAGTTCAATTGGCTTATCCATATCTGGAATAATTTCCAGATCACCCAAAAATTTCCTAAGCCATACAACCTCCTTAGTTGCTTCGCTTGCAACTAAGTATTCTGCTTCCTGGGTGGAGTCAGCAATGCAAGCTTTCTTTTTACTCCTCCATATAATTTCTCCACCCCCAAGTGCGAAAACAGATCTAGACGTAGATTTCCTAGAATCTTTGTCAGATTGGAAGTCAGAATATGTATATCCAATTGGAATTAAATTCTCTTCGGAATATACAAGCATATAGTCTCTCATTCTCATAAGATACTTGAGAATATGTTTGACTACTTGCCTCTTCCAAATCTTTCATTTGGAATTGGTTGGCAAGCAATACTTTTTTCGTCAGATAATTTATTCACACCATTCCCTATGAGTAATATATCATCAATGTATAAAACTAGAAAGACCACTTTGTCCTTGTCAATTTTCTTGTATATATAAGGCTCATCAACATTTTTATCAAAACCAGAAGATTTAACAGCTTGGTCAAATCTTATGTTCCATGATCTGGACGCTTGCTTAAGTCCATAAATGGACCTTTGCAGTTTGCAAACCTTTTGCTCTTTTCCTTGTTCTATGAAACCCTCTGGTTGTACCATAAATATACTTTCATCAAGGTGGCCATTCAGAAAAGCCATTTTGACTTCCATTTTCCAAATCTCATAGTCAAAATGATTGGCAATGGATAAGAGGATCCGAATGGATTTTATCATGGCCACTAGAGAAAATGTTTCTTTATAATTCACACCTTCTTTCTGTGTGTAGCCTTTAGCTACTAGCCTCGCTTTGAAATTATCTACTTTCCCATAAAGTCCTTTATTTCTCTTGTATATCCATTTGCACCCAATGAGTTTTACGTCTTGAGGCAGATCTACAAATTCCCAGACTGAGTTGGAGTACATCGACTCCATCTCGAGTTTCATCACTTCAAGCCATTGTTCCTTATCAGGATCATTCATCGCTTGACTAAAATTCAACGGGTCATCAACATTGTCATCAAATATTGCCACTTGTGCTTCTCCTAATCCAGTGTAACGAACGAGTTGTCTTACAATTCTCCCACTACGACGGACTACTGTAGTATCCTGGTTTAGAATTGTGGTATGTTCTGTTCCAACTTCTGAAGTAGGTTGTGGTGTGATCTTATCACTAACTAACTCCTTGATTACAACCTTACTTCGAGGTTTTAAGTCCCTCATATAGTTTTCTTCTAGAAAAGTAGCATTTGTCGATACAAATATTTTCTTTTTTGTCAGACTATAGAAGCAACCTCCTCTAGTGCCTCTGGGGTATCCAACAAATAAACATACTTCAGATCTAAGTTCAAACTTCCTAGTCTTAGCTTTTAGCACATGTGTTGTACATCCCCATATAGGCACATGCCTTGGGCTAGGTTTGCGATCTATCCATAATTCTGAGGGTTTCTTAGCTATAGACATAGATGGAACTAGGTTCAAGATATATGCAAATGTTTGAAATGTATATCCCCAAAATGATAGAGGAAATGATGAGTAACTGAACATTGATCTCATCATGTCTAGTAAAGTCATATTCCTCCTTTCTGCAACACTGTTTTGTTGCGGAGTACTTGGTGTAGTGAGTTGTGAAAAAATTCCATGCTCTATCAAGAAATCTTCAAATTCCTTGTCAAGGTATTCTCCACCTCGATATGATCGTAGCATTTTAAGGGTTTTGCCTAACTGATTTTCAGCTTCGGCTCATAATTCTTTGAACTTTTCAAAGGTTTTTGATTTCCTTTGCATTAGGTATAAGTAACCGTATCTTGCGTAGTCATCAATGAATGTGACATAATACTCATAAACACCTCAAGCTTGATCATTCATTGGACCACAAACGCCAATGTGAATTAACTTGAGAGGTTCTTTGGCTCTAACACCATTAGAGGAGAAAGGTCTTTTGGTCATTTTTCCTTCTAAACAAGATTTGCAATCTGGTAGAGTTCCGACCCTTAACTCACTTAGAGGCACATCCTTAACTAGTATTTGAATCCTATCTACGTTAATATGACCTAGTCTTAGGTGCCAAAGATATGTATAATCTTGAAGCACTTTTTGTCAGATTTGGCTTTGGTTGTTCAGATTTGAATATTTCAGTATTGAGTAGTGAAGACATTTAAGATCTTATTACATATAAACATTCCTCTAGATTTTCGTTACAAACATGTGAACCATTTCTTGAAAAAATAATATAATTATTATTGAAAGAAACAAAATAACATTGTTCTAAACATTTTGAAATAGAAATTAAATTCCTTTTGAAATCAAGAATAAAATAGATGCCTGCCAGAGATAAAAATTTATTTTCATTAAAATAATTTTTTGCTTCTCCCACTCCTCAAGTAGAAACAAAAGCCTATGTCCCCACTCTCAGTGTGAACACACCTTCTTGGAGATCTCTCCAAGAGCTAAGCACTTTCAAATCAGAACAAATATGATTAGTGGCTCATGAATCAACTATCCAGGTATAATAGTTATTTTCCACTAAACAAGCCTCAATGTCTATCAAATTAGATTTACTTTCCTTTTTGTTCTATAACTCCTCAAGGTTTCTTTTATAGTTCCTCTTACAATACCCATCTGTATGATATTGGGAACAATTCCCATTGTAGTTGGAGTGGGCAACTTCTTTGCCCTTGCCTTTGTGTTAATGCTAGGCTTATGAGTTGTGTGCTCAATCATTAGCAATAGATTCTTGTTACTTTTCCACATTTTAATATTACCAGTTAATTTGTCATTAGCAAGAATAGACATATGAGAGTTTCCTACAGTCATTGTAATACTGTAATAAACAAAAGAAAAATAATAATAAATACATCCATACACTCATACACCATAAATCATATTATTTTTACAATGAAATAAAAAATAAACATTATACATGCTTACAAAAACCTATTCATATAAGTACAACGATGAGATAACCAACACAAGTAAGTGCCGTCGATAGGATAGGTCAAATACTTGCTAATTAAAATGAGATGCTCTCAGTTGTTATTATATTAAAATATTTGATATCTTTACAATAAAAAATTACCATTATTTTGGGCAAAAGTATATCTAGTTAGGGTATATATATTTTTCGTGAGTATAACCTACTATTTCAGGTTTCTTGACTTAACCCATGAGTGTCGTCGATAGAATAGGTCAAACATAGAATACATCTCAAAACCCTATCGCAAAGAGGTCTACTTGTTAAAATCCTAGCCAAAACACCTTCCGATAGGGAGGACGAAAGAAAAGCCATCTCGCGACCTTGACTAGAATCAACGCTTTTCAACCAATAGTAGAGACCGTAGCTTATAGTGCCTTATAGCCTTCGCTCACTCACTATTTTAGAAACAAAATGGTTTCTATTAAAATATCTCATAATTTAATTACTAAGTTATTATTATCAAAATTAAACTATTAAATCTAAATCACTTATGCAATCCAAATTTTAACTGTTAAAATTCTAAGATTACCAAATTTAGAATAATTACTAACAATTACTAATTAATTCTAAACTACGTTTTTCTTAGGTTTTAAACTAATTCATAACATTAAAACATACTAAGGTAATATTGACATGCCATTAATGTGACATTACCCAATTTAACTACTTAAATCTAAGTCACATTATGTGTGTCCATTTATGGTAGAAAAAGAACTATACTACTTTTCTATCCTAAGAGACATGTTAATAAAAAATAACATTCATACATAGCATGCCATTTAAATGATGCAATGAGTGGGCGTTCCTATTCTATATGGCATGTGAAGTAGTCATATCAACATGTTACCAATCATACAATATAAATTAACATTAGGGTATTGACCGAGTTTTATTTGTTAAATGCAATTACAAAAATACACTAAGCCATTCCTTGGGCTTCAAAGCTTGTAATCTCCATGGACTTCGTTCTTCGTTGTGGGCTTTGGGAATTGTATACTCAAACCCTAACCCTAGGTTCTAAATGAGATGCCCTAATGTTCAAAATTAGGATTTTATCAAAAGTTTGTAAAATAATATTTTCATAAACTATTAATTAATAACTAATGGAAAGTGGTTACCATTTATTAAATAATAATTTCATAAATTATTAATTAATAACTAATAGTTTCCAAAACTATTATAAAATTTTTGGAAAAAAATAACTCATAACTATTTTTATTTATAATAAATAGTTTCTCAAGCTGTTATTAAAATTAAAATTATCGGGATTATAATTACTTAAATTATATTTAATTAATAATTAATTAGTTTATATAAACTAAATTTTGACTCCAAGTATTCAAAAATTTCCATTTCTCTAAATGAAAATAAATTATTAGTCTTATTAGTTATTTCTTAAACCAATATTTAATTTCAATAAATCAAATATTTTATAAATGAGAAACTAATAATCTTGTTTCATAAACAATACATTTGACTAATTTAATAGTCAAATGATCCCAATAATAAAATGAAGAAAAGTGAATAATTAACTTTCTTAATTTTGAATTAAGACATAAATGTCTTGTTTCCCAAAATGAATAATTTAAAATTTATTTGGTAATAAATTAATTAATTAAACAACTTAATTAATATAGTTAATTTTTTAAAATTTAAAATTAATTAACAATAAGATAATTAATTAATTCAAATTTGAATTTGGTAACCATTACAACATCCAGATTATTCTTATTTTGTTTCTTAAACAAAAAAGATTGGATCGTTCATCTAACAACCCAAATAATTCTCATAAATATCAAATATTAAAATATATATTTATTTAAATTAAATCATTAATCATATTAATTAAATAATTTAGAAATCTCCTTTTGCTAAAAGTGCTCTCTCGCAAAGCATATGTGTGCATACATGGATCAAGTCAAACTTGATAAGTTGCACCAAGGATCCACTCACGCCTTCTTGATGATGGCATCTTTTGAACGAAAAAAATATATCTGCCTTCAATCGTAACATATCAATTGATATATGTGCAACTTAATTATTGTAGAACCTATGCTACACATGGATCATGACATCAATCAATTAATGTGCAAAATTGCACATTCATCACTCACGGCAATGCCGTGAGTTTTTTTTTTTTTTTTAAAAACTCTTTTATTTTTTAAATAATTACAATGATCATAACAAATTTTATGATCATTGTAAACATTTAAGAGAATCCAAAACAATTTTGGTTATCTTCATTTTTGTTGAATAATATCTTAAGAACATAATTAAAATTTTAAAAATAATAAAATTAAAAAAATTACAAAGAACCTATACCAACAAAAATAATATGGGTGTATATCAAATCTAATTCAGTAATTAAGAACAAAATAAAAAACAAAGAGAATCATATAGTTAACAATCAATCACATTCATCACATCCATAAAGCACATTCAAAATATATAAGAAATAAAAACAACCCTTAAGCCCACTCATAAAACATGTGCTCTATGTGTTCATACATTCAAAATAAACATAGATCATATTCATGACACATGATCTCAACCATGACTCTGATACCAATTGTTGGTTTTTGATCATGTGATTGAAAGTGCAGCGGAAGCATGGGATAATTTTTCAATGCGATAATAACAATTATTAAAGCATAAGAAGGAATCACTATAGGAATCATAACTAGAATGAGATCTTTCTCATGCGCATGAATCTGAATAAAATAGAAAATTATAAATTCATTCTAGATGTAGAACGCGTGTAGATCAAATAAAGTCTTAGCCTCCTAACCCACCATCTTCCAAACTATGACTCACACAAAGAGAAGAAGACAGGTGGATATCTATGCTATTAGGTAGGATACACAAGAACACACTTTTGAATCTCAACACATGAGAGTGTTCTTCCCAGAGAGAGAACAAAGTTCTCTAATTTTCTCTCTTGGAAAAAATATCGTGAATTGCATCTGATGTCTTATCTTTTTTCTTTCAAGATGTTATTGTTGACTACGTTTTTAGCCAACGACGTGAGAACGTCAAATACGACAAGCCTTCAAGAGAAATAAAAACGACACAGACGGTTTAAACAAGAAAAGTAAATAACACAGGAGATTTTTATAGTGGTTCAGCCCCGATTGTCGGTAATAGCCTAATCCACTTAGAGTTATGATTTATAGATCCGTACTCAAGATCAGATGGACTGAGCCCACTGAGTTTCTTCAGTACAGATTGCAAAAATACAAAAATTCTCTCTTATTTCAGCACTTTCTCCCTCTAGAATACTTAGACCCAATTTTCTCTCTCTAGAAAGAAGAAGCAGAAGAAGAAGCCCCTCTCTCATCCATAAGCCCTCTATTTATAGGCCTGTGATACTCAACTGATATCTGTAATGACCCACTACTCTAGACTTTTTGGACCATTAACGAAACTATACATAAAACTTACATTTTTGCGAAAATACCATAATTTATCAGAAACTTGTAGAAACAAAGTTTACTTTCATAAAATAAGTAGGATATGGGTACCCATTGTCTTTAAAACAAAAATAACTTAAAAACTAAAAAGAGTTACATAGAAAATGCGGAAAATACATTTAAAACCATAAAAAACATAAACAAGACTACATCCTCGAATCGAATAACGCTCGGCTCCTTGACTCCATTCACCATCGATACACATCCTCTAAGCGTCACGAATCTTTCCGCCTCTAAAGCTTATTTCCTGCACATAAACAGAAAGGAATGAGCCTAATGCCCAGCAAGGAAAAATCTAACACATAGTCATAAACATAAACATAATTTCATAATAACGTAAAGACATATCATAACACATAATTCACTTATTATAATGGCCATTATTACTTGGGGTCCCATAGACTAAACAAGCTTATGCCCATGAGATTAGTGGGGTCCTACCAGCTAAATAGGCATATGCCCACAATCTTTTTGGGGTCTTGTTAGTCAAATAGGGCATAAGCCCAAGCCTACAACAAACACATGCACAGCATATTCATAACATACTCATATCATATCACAACATAACACATAAGATAACATAAACATAAACATATAGATTCTAGCCTATTTTCCTTACCAAAGTTACCGGGATAAAATGGACTGAGTTGGGACTTTTTGGAACACTCCTAAAACCATAATGAACAAGAGTGAGTTGAAAGAAGAAGAAGAAATGAAAAGGATGGAAAGACTAAACCACAAAACATACTTACCGACTTATATGCTTAAGAACTTGGATTCCCTAACCAAAATAAGAATGAGGTTAGGGGACTGAGTAGAAGGTTTTGAGAAAGGAAATAACATGAAATGACTGAAGTAGAGTTTCGGGTTTACCTCAAAGATTTGCAAGATCAATCTAACCTTCACCGAAATACTATAGAACTCACTTCCCAAAGTGTTTGATAAGCTTATGATGTTTAAGCTTATAGTTTTTCCCCCAAACCAGGTGTTTACACTCTCACACTCACTTAACACTAGCAGCTTCTGAACTTAGAGCAAATGGTGAATAATGGATGGGTACTAGGTCCTATTTATAGAGTCTGGGAATGAAAATATCTTGATTTTACTTGAATAAAAATAATGGCTTTTTAGGTGAAAATAATTTGAATAATCGTTCAGCAGAGGCTGAAGACTCGTTCACAAGATGCTGGACTGTTGAAGGAGTTTGAATGGCTGAAAGGAAATGAATTCAAAAGAGTTTGAATCCATGCTGAAGGAGGCGATATATCGCCCCCTGTAGGCGATATATCGCCTGGGCCAGTATGCCCGAGGCGACCGTGCATCGTTTCGTGTTTTCCGTATCTACGTGCTGCGACATATCGCCCCCTATAGCTGCGATATATCGGCACACGCTGAATATTTAAACACGAAATTACACATTTTTAGCTAAGTTTGAATGGAGTAAACAACCTTGACTAAGCCCTCAACGTACTCAAAGCTGATGACTGACCCTATAACATTCAAACTTTACTCCTTATTATATTTAATCCTCAAAAATCTTTAATCCTTAATCACCATTCATAACATGTGCTTAAAATCCTATTGGTTGACATCTAAACCTTATAGTATAAAATATATAATCCTTAATATCAGTCACATTAATCAAACCTTAGGTTAACTTAATATTCTTAAACTATAGATTAAACTTAGAAAATCTATAAGTACTACTATGAGTGTCCAAATAATTCCCGGTCTGAACCAAAAATCCATAGTAACAAAGATAATGCTATAAATACTATCATACTACTATCTATCTTAGCTAAGTAAAGTTCTTGGACTCTACAATATCCCCTTTAGATAGGGATATTTTATTATTCATCTTATATTTATATTACAAGAAATATTTAAAATACAACTGATTCCTCAATTTGAGTGAGGAATGAGAGATTCCCGGATGCTTAGACCAACTCTTTGCTAAAGTCGTTCCGGGGATTTTGACGTAGTCTCACATGCATGTTGATTACTCCTTCAAGCTTTCCTTGGACCAAGGTGATACAAGCTTGGCTCTCCTCGGACCAAGGTGGTCCGAGCCAACTCCCTTGGCACCTCACCTCGGGAAACTTTGAGGCAACCTCCTCCATGACATGTCCGATCGAACATGATGACCTTCTCCTCGGACCAAGGTGGTCCGAGGCATCCTTCTCTATTATTTCTCTCCTCGGACAAGTCTGAGCATACCTCCTCCATTCAAGGTCTCTTCGGACCTTGTGGCCTTCTCCTCGAACCAAGGTGGTTCGAGGCATCCTCCTTGGCATCTCACCTTGGACAAGTCTGAGGCACTCTCCTTTAGCATCTCCCAACTATGTCCGATCGGACATTGTGTAGGCTCTCCTTGTCAAAATCTAAGTCTCCATTCTTGACTTGCATGGGACTCCTACTCCTTAGCTACTTACCTTGGACACTTTCGAGCCAACACTTAGGAAACCTTGGGAGGCTTACCTCGGACACACCCTTGGGGTCTCCTAGGACCACATACTCCTTGGGGTCTCCTAGGACTACTTTCTCCTTGGGGTCTCCTAAGACCACTTTCTTGAGTTCTCCTAGGATGCATTTAGTCATCTTTATTGCCATGCTATTGATCTCCAATTTTTGGGTATAACAGTTATATTCTATTAATATAACAATCAAAAGAAAACACAGGCCTACTCATAGTGGGCTTATGCGTGGGTCGCAGTCCATTTGGGCTATGGTTGTCGCCAACTACAGGAATTTGGGCCATGTGGTATTTTATCTCTACAAAATACAATTTGTTGGGCCTTTATCATATTATTTTATGCAGTATACAATTATATCACAAAATATGATTAAATTAATTTTAAAAAAATAATTTCACAAAATTATCAATATAATTTTATTTGCCATTAAATATTATTTATATATTTCACAAATAATATTAATTTGTGATATTAAAAATAATACTTTATTATTTTTTAATTTTTTCCTTTTAATACCAAAATCTTAACTCTATGTTATCGAGCTAGTACATGGACAGTATGGACCCATAGTTCTAAGGTCCAATAATTTAATTAATTTCACTAACTCTTAGTTCCATTAACTATGAATTATTCCACTAGAAATTCATAGTTGAACTCTCAAAACTACAGACTTTTATTATTAGAAGATATAACTATAAAGCCGTCCATTGATTTAGTCATTGCGTGAGTTATGACCATCTGCTAGTTGTTCATAATTAAAACAATGTCTTAATGTCTGTTAATCTTTCTAATTATGTTTTTATCAATTAGTTCCATTGATTATCTAATGAACATTATTCTATAAATTTAATTACAAAATAAAATTTATGTTCTCTAATAGAAATTGAGCGCTCTATGTTCAAGCCCTGAATCAACACTAAAAGGAACAACTAATTTGCTTTCATTTAAGTAAGGACCAAATTCCATTTCTGTGAATTATATTCCCGGCCACTTGTAGTTCCATGACTCCAAGATCTTAGGAATTCGGTCGTAGGAATATTGAACCTTACCCAATAAGTCAAAAGTCATAAAAGCACCAATAAGAGTTCATTACTTACTTCAGGATTGAGGTCAAGTCTCAAATGACCAACGATTGATGAATGTTCAACTTCTATATTATAACAGAGAATATTATAAGTTCTTTCTTTCATCGTGTCCAAGTCCAATACAATCTATATTGTATACGTTACCTCTGTCTTTTGTGTCCCTACACTTAACAGTCTCGATGAACTGCTCTGTCTTAAATAGAAGATGGATTGTACTCATAATCTTTATTAAATAAAACTCCCACTTTATCTAGCGATTACTGACAATTTTTATATTATTATTGTGGATACAAAATTTTTGCTTGAACGAGACCCCCGCCTCGTGGCCCTCAGAGTATAGGCTTGGGATGGAAATAGCCCTCACGCCCCTGCATGTCGCGCTAGGGCCTCGCGGACACCATCTCGCCCACACGCCCCTGTGTCTTGCGCTAGGGCCTCGCGGACACCGTCTCGCCCACACGCCTCTGCGACTTGCACCAGGGTCTCGCGGACACTGTCTCGCCAACGCACCCCTGTGTCTCGCGCCTGGGTCTCGCGGACACCGTCTCGCCAACGCACCCTTGTGTCTTGCGCTAGGGCCTCGCGGACACCGTTTCACCCACACGCCCCTGCATCTCGCACCAGGGCCTGGCGGACACCGCCTTGGCCACACAGAAGCGTCTCGCGCCCCATAGGTGCCTCACGAGGGCATCGTGCCTTGGCCACTCGGGAGGTGCCTCGCACACCGGCCTTACCCATCTGCTTAGACACAAAGGCCTCGCCTAGCGAGGCCTATCTCGCCCATCTCGCCTATCTACCGTGATGTCGCTCACACATAGGGCCATATGCCATTTGCCAAAGCGTCCCTAGGCAAAGGCATGCCTCGCCATAGGCCCATAAGCCTCGCTATACGAGAAATCGTGCCTTGTGCTCAAGGGTCCATGTGAGACCCCACATATTGCAGGGATGAAGACTCGTGAAAGGCACCTTGCCTCATCATATACGACCCATGCTTCACCTAAGAAGCCCTACTTATCCCCCTAGAGTAGGTGTCACCAGCGAGGCACATCTTCACTGCGACTTATCATAAAATGTAAAGTCTAAAGCTTCTTGAGTATACATATGAAGAGAATGAGTAAGGGCCCAACCATCATTTGGTGTCAAGCTAGAATTGGTGAAGGTGACTATGTCTGTTACTCATGATGGCTTGTAAGCTTTCCCACACTTAGAAAAATACACGGGAGCTTGGAAAAAAGATGTGTCTTGGAAATGTAAGAAGGACCATCAGGTACATGGCACACGTATCGGTACGAGATGTACGACCCTAAGGAAGACAAAGGCGTGATTCTGAAATCTGTATCCGACAAGTAGTGGTGGTATGTATTAGTACGAGATGTGGTGGCATGATCTGGACAGGCAAAGCAGCCTAAGAGGCCAGAGTGGAGGAACAACGCTAACCCTCATAACAAAGTGGAGATCACTTCAAGAGAAACACCCCCAGACTTGAGGGAAGAACTCAACAGGAAAAGGACTAATAAGAGGACCACACCTTTTGTGGATCCCTCGGAAGAAAAAAGGAAAGGAAAGGCCAACCCATTCGACTTGAGAGACTCCTTGAACAAAAGGAGGTAAGACTTAGACTCCGAGATGAGGAGCCTATGGAGCAAGATAATCACCATGTCTTGAGGCATGCTGTCAACAATGAGTTTGATTACGAATCACCCTTCGTTAGAGAACTCCAAGCTATGCGGCTCCCAACCAACTTCAAAGAGCCTCACATGACCCTTTACGAGGGCAATACTGATCTAAAATACCATCTTGATGCATTTAATGACCTAATGAAGTTAAGGGGAATTACTAGCAGAGCCAGATGTCACTGTTTTGTTGTCACGTTAAAGGGTCATGTGTACAAGTGGTTTAAGAGACTCCGACCAGGGTCCATCAGGTCTTGGCAACAATTTTCTGACGAATTTCTCCAGCAACATCACATTGTACGTGATTACACCTTGCCAGCCACCATTATCGCTAATGTGAAACAATGAGAAGAAGAGAGCTTGAAGAGCTAGCTATATCCATAGGTTCAATATGGAGGAAACCAAAGTAGGAAGCCTAACTCGTGGGGAATTACAAATGGCCATTACAGCTGGGGTGTGCCCGTGTAGTAAGCTGTGGGATAACATGCTAAAGAGGGAGGTCACTGACTTAGACAATTTCTACGAATGAGCACAAAAGTACAGTCGTGTCAAGGATGACCATGAGAAACTAAAGGCATCACTTGTCAAGCCCTCAGTCCCTGAAGGTTCAAATGACGTAAAAAAGAAAAGAGTGTACAAAGGGCCAAGAGATGACCACTAGAGGAAGCACAAACACAGAGGTAATCCTAGGAAAACATCCCACACCTTCTACACTGACCTAACACATACTAGGGAGCATATCTTCGTAGCGAACGAGAATCAGATCCCCTTCAAGAGACCCCCATCAATGAAGAGAGATTGGTCAAAGAGAGATCCTAGAAAGTACTATCAGTATCATAAAGACATTGGCCACACCACGGCAGAATGCACTCATTTAAAGGTGGAAATTGAAGAACTCATATGCATGGGGCACTTGGGTAGATATGTTCGAAGAGAAAATGAAAGACCAGATGATAGAACACCCTCGCCACGAGCACGATATGTAGCCCCATAAGTTCAAGGAGAGGTAAGGACGGTCTTTGGAGGACCAGGATTCAGAGGAGAATCGAGAAAGGGGTGCGATAGATACGCCAAGGAAGCTAGTCTAAGCCACCCCCATGCAAGCTAAGCTTATAACAACGGTCCCCGAAAAACTTTAAAGGGGAAAATGACTCAATAACCTTCACCGAAGGAGACGTGCAAGGTGTGTATTTTACGTAGTGTATAGTTGGCTAACATGAAGGCGCATCGGGTTCTGGTAAACGATGGGAGCTCTGTAGACATCCTATATCACCCAGCCTTTGAGAAAATGGGTCTGGGTATCTAGAACCTAAAGCCCTGTAGCACCTCCCTGTATGGGTTTATAGGAGACTCGATACAACCCTTGGGAAAAATCGAGTTAGCCCTCACCATGGGAGAGCCACCCAGACAGACCACTGTAATGATGAACTTTGTCGTAGTAAGTTGTATTAGGGATACCCTCCCTAAGAGAATTGAAGGCGATAACCTCGGTATACCACTTGGCCATAAAATTCCCAACTCTTGAGGGGTAGCGAGTGTGAAAGGAGAACAGAAATAAGCAAGGGAATGTTAACATGTCCCTCCGCATAGTCATGAAACTGCCAGAACCTATGGCGATGGTAGTGCATGCGAGCACAAACCCATGTGAGTTCAACTCCAAAGTTACTGATGAGATCAAAATTGATGGTTGTGCATACGCGCCTGAGAGGGAACATCAAGTAAAGGTCCACTTTTAGTATGATAAATCAAAAGGGTTACCATAGTTAGCCCCCCAACATAGTTGTGAGTCCTCCCCTTAAATGCAACTATGAATTAGAGGGGTAACCTAGATGCCCTGATATGTAGTAAGAATATTGTTGCCATAGATACCTGTGTACTCTACTCATTTTTAATGAACATGTTTCTTATTGGCATGTCATACTCCTCATTTACGTGAGCACGTATCTAACTCTCGTGTACTTATCACCAATTGGAATTATCAAAGTGCATGGGAAAAATGATCAAAGTGCCCGACGAGATAAATCTCGCCAACCACTTGGGTCCTAAAAGTGACCCTTATAAAAAAAAGGAAATAATGAAGAAAACCTTGCAAGGCATCTCTTGAGTTCATGAGGATTAGCTACCCTTATGAATATCAAGAGTTCACGAGTAACACTAATTTAGACCCATTAAGTGCAAGAAAGGGTAAAGGCATACCTTGAGCGGGTAAAGTAGCGCACCGTCGCAGCTGCAGAAATACCAGGGGTCGAAAGTACATGCCTACAAAAAGAAAGGAGATAGATGTTTTAGTCTCCTAGCACATATACATACATTTATATATAAAAAGAAAAAGAGAAAAGAAAGACAAAGTGCCCTTGTGAGTGATATAACCCGTCACCTCTTGGAAGCTTTGAAGACAAAAGCACCACCAAGCCAAGAGGAGTAAGTGTATAAATTATCCTTGAGAAAAAGACCTATTTATAGGAGACTCAAACTCATCCTAACCATTGAATTCAATATTTGATCTATGGTCAAGAATGAAGTCAAATACTCACATTGGGATCCGCAAAGACAAATGATAGGTTCACATTTATCCTCAAGGAATCATGAGGATCACCATCCCAAAGTGTGTTACTTCACACCACTAAGGCAAAGAAATACACTAACACCATAAGGGTCTCAAAGGAACCATTCCAAAAAGTCTACCGGAGCACCTAAAGGCCCTCCCATAGACTGGGGGACAATTGTGGATAACAAAATTCTGCTTGAATGAGACCCCCGCCTCATGGCCCTTGGAGTATAGGCTTGGAATGGACATAGCCCTCACGCCCCTGCGCCTCACGCCCGGGTCTCGCAGACACCGACTTGCCCACACGCCCCTGTGTCTCGCACTAGGGCCTCACGGACACCGTTTTTCCCACATGACCCTACGTCTCGTGCTATGGCTTTGCGAACACCATCTCGCCCACACGACCCCGTGTCTAGCGCCAGGGTCTCGCAGACACCGTCTCACCCACACGCCCCTACATCTCGCACCAGGGCCTCGCGGGCATCGTCTTGCCCACACACCCCTACGTCTCGCGCCAGGGCTTGGCGGACACCGCCTCGACCACACAGTAGCGTCTCGCACCCCACTTGGCCACATGACGATACCTCACGCCCCATAGGTGCCTCGCGAGGCCATCGTGCCTTGGCCACTTGGGAGGCGCCTCGCACATCGGCCTTACCCATCTGCCTAGACACAAGGGCCTTGCCTAGTGAGGCCCATCTTGCCCATCTCGACTTTCTACCGTGATGTTGCTCACACATAGGGCCATATGTCGTTTTCCAAAGCTTCTTTAGCGAAAGACATGCCTCGCCATAGGCCCATAAGCCTCGCTATGCGAGACGCCGTGCCTTGCGCTCAAGGGTCCATGTGAGACCCCATATCTTACTGTGATGAAGACCTGCGAAAGGCGCCTTGCCTCATCATATACAAGCCATGCCTCGCCCAAGAAGCCCTACTTATCCCCCTAGAGTAGGTGCCACCAGCGAGGAACATATTCACTGTGACTTTTCATAAAATGTAAAGTATAAAGCTTCCCGAGTATACATATGAGGAGAACTAGTAAGGGCCCAACCATCATTTGGTATCAAGCTAGAATTGGTGAAGGTGACTAAGTATGTTACTCATGATGGCTTGCAAGCTTTCCCACACTTAGCAAAATACAAGGGAGCTTGGAGAAAAGATGTGTCTTGGAAATGTAAGAAGGACCATTAGGTACGAGGCACGCGTACGGGTACGAGATGTACGACCCTGAGGAAGACAAAGGCGTGACTCTGAAATCCGTATCCGACAAGTAGTGGTGGTACGAATTAGTACGAGACGTGGTGGCATGACCTGCATGTCTCTGACCATCTATCAACATTGAGACCACAACCCTCTGCTCCACCATGACCTGTGCCACTACCATGACAGTGTACCCAAGTACCTTCTTGTCCCTTGGGACCACCTTGTATCCGAGGCCATTAGAGCCACGCTATAAATAGACCTCCACCCCTCAAATTAAGGGGTTGGAAAATTCTTGTAATGCCAGGCTATTCGAAGAGCAATATACATGTTTTCTTTCATTACTCTCATGCTGTTGTTCTCTGAGTCTCCATAATTTTTCCTAAATTTATAAGTTCCTGGTTAAGGCTTTGAATTTTCTGACCTTAATTTGTTGACGAGTTCTCACTGTCAACAATTATCTTGAATTAAATGCTCTTGTATATATATCATTATACATATACTTAATTCAAGACCATATCAATAGGATTGGATCTTCTTGATAATTGGCATGTATAATTAAATACAAATATGAGTGCAAAATATTATATTTATTTAATTTAGAGTAATCGTTCATACAAAAATATGCTTTAAGGATACAAATCCCAACAATTAACCTAAGCATCCAGGCTTAAATCAACAATGCCAGCGAAAAAAGAGAGAATGACAACCACAACCAAGGTAGTCTTCAGCAAGCAAAGCACAATGAGGAGGGATTAAAGTATGCTCATTGATTTATGAACTACACAAATCTGATCAAGTCTAGGGAGAAGATGTTGACGACAACAAAAGTTTAGCTCTCATACTGACAACCCCCACCCGTAAGGAAAGACAAGGGCTTGAGATTATCATGTTTTTGATTCCACAATGGTATTGTCCATAACACTAATGAATGCCACCACCTCAAGGATGAGATACAAATTTTAATCAAACAAGGATACTTAGGTTAGTGTACAAAAGCAAGCTCTCAAGAATAGGAACAAATGGCAGGTGGTAAGTTTTCTAAGGTTCAGGGCGTGATTTGTTAATCAGATTGGCAAAGGTTGAAGGATTCAGATTTAATAATAAAAGTTAGTCATACATTTTCTATACTTTAGTTTTTATAAGAGATTTCTCGTTGAAGGGTTCATTTATTATTAAGGTTGCATGTGTTAGCAACTCATTTAATTTCTTTTAGACAATTTTTTTAATAGTGGTCGCATTACAATGTGAATTTAGTTCTCAATTGTGTGAAAATTACAATACTATTTTTTTTATGTATAATGAGGGCACCCTCAAAGTGCTCGATATAAAATTTAGTCCTGATGGACCTAATTACCTCAATTTTTTTTCTTAAGAAACATATTATAAGTGAGACCATTCCTTACAGTGGTCACTCGTATATGAGTTAAAGGTTAAGTCTGTTTTTTTAAAAAGGTCGCTCATATATGGATTTGAGATTAAAGACCGCTTTTTAAAGTGGTCGTTGTACTTGAGTGTTAAGGCTTCTTCTTAAAGGGGTCGCTCATTTACAAGTCTGATAAAGATCGCTACTTACAGTGGTCACCCATGTATAAGTATTAAGATTACTTCTTAAAATGATTGCTAATTTTATGGGTGGTGTGTTATAAAGGATCGCTCTAATGGCAGTCAAATTACTATTTCATATTACATTAGATTGGTCAAATGAACCTACTCGAGACAAATTATAACTAGTCCAAACAGAGGCTTGGAATGCCCGGATTGCTCATTATACAAGTAAGGCAGAAACAAATACCACGAGCACATTTGCAAAATAAATGATTTTTAGAATGACTAGTTCATCAGAATGTATATGCTTGTATAATAGAATACTACCAGTGAGCAAAGCCAAAGGTATGAGAAGATGAAGAAGCATGCATATTATTATTGTAGAGTCCACGAACTTTACTTAGCTAGTTAGATAGTAATAGTAATAGTAATAGTAATAGCTAGTAGTAGTTATAGTATGTTTATTACTGTGGATTTTAGTTCAAGCCGGGACTTAGTTGAACACTTGTAGCAACACTTATAGATTTTATAAGTTTAACCTATAGTTTAAGAATATTAATTATAACATAAGGGTTGATTAATATAGCTGATTATAAAGATGTTATTTATTATAATATAAGGTTTAGATAGAACTAATAAGATCATGACATTTGTCGTGTGCATGTTTATTGAGAAATTAAGCATTTTTGATGATTAGTTTTATAAAAGAAATATTTGAAAACCCAGTTACTGCCAGCAGCTTTAAAAATGTTATAGGACTTAGTCAAAGCTGTTTACCCAATTCAAAGTAAGCTAAAAAGTGCAATTACGTGTATAATATTTCAGCGTATGTCGATATATCGCAGCTATAGGGGCGATATATCACCACACGGGGAATACAAAAACATGTGAACTTCGCACAAACACATCGACGAACACTTGGGGCATAAGCCCAGGCGATATATCGCCTACAATGGGTGATTTATCGGCCCTAGGGAAAGTTTTTCAAACATTTTTTAAACCGAGTTCATTTTATTCCTTAACCTCTTAGCAAGCCTCTGAACGTTTTGACCGAGTCTTAAGCCTCTGCTGAACGAATATTCAAATGTTTTTCAAGTAATATTCAGTATTTTTATTCAAGCTAAAAGAAGATCTTTACACTCCTTGAACTCTATAAATAAGACCTAGTACCCAACCATTTCTCTCATTCTTCAAGCTGTGTTCAGAGCCTTCAAGCTGCTAGGTTTTCTATAGAGAGATAAATATTGGGAAGTAAGCTATTAAACTCTTGGGAAGTAAGATAAATATTGTTTTTTTTTTCTATATCGAGGTGTAGTTCGGTTCTAATACATTCAAAGGTATTCCTAATCTTAAGTTCATTTTAGTTTAATTCTTTAGTTTTCAATCAGATCCTAACTCATTATTTTTCCATTCTTGGTTAGGTATTTCGAACTTAAGGTTTCCTTTCGGTAAGCTCTTTCTCTCGGTGGTTTAGATTCATTTCTTTTTCATCTCCTTCTTTTAGAAATACTCACCTTCTCATTGTTGGTTTTTAGGAGTGTTCCAAATCACGTCCTTGTTCTCACATCCTGATTTTGGTAAGGAAAATAGGTTAGATTATATGATATTTTTATATGCTATGATATGTTATGTGCTATGTATAAATATGTTTTCTAGTTACTTGGGACTTATAGTAACTTTGATAGCAAATTCCAAGATTTTTATCATTATCGTGGAGTAGAGTTATGATATACCCTACCTCGATTAGTAGACTGAGGACCTAGATGGGTAATCATATACTATTTTGTGATCTAACCTACCTCGATTAGTAGACTGAGGACCTAGATGGTTTTATCACATCCTACCGTAATGAGTTAATGGCCATTAATATTGTAGTCCTATATGATATATGTTCTTAGGTCATATGTTATAGTATATGTTTATGTTTATGTTTTACGTTTTTAGTAGATTTTCCTTGCTGGGCATTAGGCTCATTCCTTTATTTTTATGTCTACAGAAAAATAGTTATGGCAGCAGAAGGATTCTTGGTAGCTTGGGGTTGTGTATTGAGGAAGAATGGATTTGGTGGACTGCGTGAACGATTCGAGGACGACGTTGTTTTCAATCTTTTTAATTATGTTTCTATGTACTTTCCTGTAATGCCCTGAATTCTCCGTTCTGTTTAACGGCGTGAATAGTAGGCTGGGAGGGCCATACTTGCTTAATTATGTTATTAATTTATAAATGCATGTATATGTTGATTATATTATGATATGATGTGAAATGCATGCATGTGAGTCCATATTTCTAATTACAGGGGTGTGATGGTAATTTGGCCCGTTGAGGATAAATTGATTATTTGTACGCATATTGGTGATATAATTTGAGACCACATTATGATGTGGGTTTGTTCGAGCCATTTGGCATGAGACGATCAAGGAATGTTAATTATCGGTTTGGTCATAACAGGCTCAAGCTCGGGGCTCAGGGTGAGTCTCGGGGTGTTTTAATGATTAGAGTGTTACCGGGCATTAAAGGGTAACGGGATGTGGATTATTGGTGTTTGAGTATATTGAGATTAGCGGGAATTGGGAAGCGTTAATCATGATTAACGGTGTAAATGGAAAGTGCCAAAATTACCCTTGAAGTGGCTTTAGAAGCTTTAAAAGACCTAGGGGTATTTTAGTCTTTTGGCTTGGATATTTATGATGTTTGGAGGCTGTAGAATAAACAGAGTAAAACAGAGACAATTCTTCTTCTCCTTCCCGTACCTTCTCATTCCTTCATCTTCCTTGTGAATTTTTGTGATCTTGTTGAGGATTTGAGCTTAGGAGCTAGGCCTTGGTACTTTGGGAGAGTGTTCCATTGTGGAAGAGCACCATAACCTGAACTTGAGGTAAGCTTTTAGCCACTAGTTTCCATGTATGCTCTGTTTTCGTTTTAAGATTTCAGCTCTAGATTTTGGTGTGGAAAGTTGGAATCAAGGAGAGTTTTTGTGGTGTTTTACTTGGGTTATGATGAGGGAGAGTTATGGGTGATGTCTAGGGGTTTAAATGGGTGTTTGGAAGAGGTTTTGGGTTGGTTTGAAGGGCTGGTTTGAGAGGGAAAACGCAGGGGAAATTTCTGGTGCGTTGCTGGTTTTTGGCTGAAAGGGGTGTTGAGCCGCGGCATGGCATAGGTGCGCCGCGGCCCAAGGTGCCTGCCAGGGTTTGGTCGCCTCTGTTTGGAGGCGCGCCGCGGCGCAGCTGGGGAGGGCCGCGGCCCTTAAGGTAATTTTGGCCAAAATGGAGTTTCTAGCATGGGGATTCAAGCCTAAGGCCTCGGGGTTGAGCCTACTACCCGGTTGAGTAGTGTTTGATGTCCCGGAGGTTAGGTTTTGGTTTGGGAACCTTTTATTGTTCAATTTACTGATGGAATCCCATAATTGGTTATGACCAGGTAACCGCTAAAGGACCAAAAGGTTGATCGTTCTCAGGGTCATTCTTTTATTCATTCTAGCTTGAACCAGAGGTAAGAAAACTGCACCCCAAGTGTGACATGCATGGATAATCGTGAGGCATGTTGCTTGTGTAATATGGACATAGATTGAATATGGAATGTTGGGCATATGTTGCTCACTTGTGCATGGTACTGACTTATTAGTCAGGTTTGGCAAAGGTGCTAGTATCAACTGTGAAGTTGTGACTCATTAGTCAGGTTCGGCAGTGGCACTGGGCACTGGTCACGTTGCACTGACTCATCAGTCGAAATTGGCAAAGGTGTTAGTATCAGCTGTGAAGCTGTGACTTATTAGTCAGGTTCGACAGTGATACTGGACACTGGTCACATAGCGCTGACTCATTAGTCAGAACAGCCTTAGCGTGTATCACACAAGCCAACAAAGATTAGATCTAAATGACTCAAAGAGTATTAGTGCCAGACCGACCCCGAGGGTCGATGAAAGAAACAAGCGCTTGGGGGCTAGTGGCTTACCCAGCAGCCACTCTCCACTTGAATCATGTGATGTTTACTCATTTGTTTAAAAGCTTTATGCTCAGTGTGATTATAATTATAATCATTTGATAATGTTTATATAAAGTGTTATGTTTTCTTGCTGGGCTTTGGCTCATGGGTGCTATGTGGTGCAGGTAAAGGGAAAGAAAAGTTCACCTAGCCTTGAGTGGAGAGCTGATGTGGTGATGTGTACATATGCGACCGCTTGACCACCACGGCCAAGGAGTTCTCAGAGGAACTAGGGGGTTTACCCTACTTTTGCCGCTTAGGTCGGCGGGATTGTAAATTTAAAACAGTAATGACCATTTTTTTACTGAGAACCACTTGTAAATGTTTTGTTTAGCTCTGCAGAGCATTTTGTAATAAAAATCTTCATTTCCTTTTTATTGGTTTTATACCTTAACCTGTTAATTACACTTAGAGCACATTTTTGACCAAAGGACTCAGGTAGTGAGTCCAATTTCTGGTCCACCGTTCACCGTAACTGTTCTGGGGTAGCCAGGGCGTTACATTTCCGCACTTGGTTTTGTAAAAAATTTTAATTAAGTTAAAGTTATGGGTTATTTTTCAAACAATGGGATCCCATACCCCGAATTTATGAATTTCAACATTTACCTTAGAGTTTTTAATAAAGTTATGAATGTTTCGTATGTATGTTTTCTTAAGAATAGTGTCTATGTATAGTCCTCACTACACAAAGTATGAGCAAGGACTTGGGGGAAAATATTGTATGTATTTTTAGCACATCCAAAAATTAGTTCTGTGAGTAGGAAAAATCTAGCAAGGTTTCTTTATCAGAATAAGGCACCCTCTTACATGTATTTTGCTCGAGGTAAAAGAAGTACTCGAGTCTGATAACTCAATTTTAGTGTCATTTTAGAATGTATTTTGTGGTAATCTGGAGTCTTTTTATTTGTTTTGTGTAAGATTACGCTTGTGATTGTCTTTGTTGTAGGTAGGTGCTATGAATCATGAGCTAAATGTGAAAAGAAGAGGAAATTGTGGAAAAATGGAGCTTTTGGTGGTTGTTTGACTCAAATTGGCGTTAAGGATGAGGTTACAAGAAGTTTTTGACGAATGAAGGATTTCAAAAGGTCAAAATATGAAGAAAAAAAAATAGAATTAGAGTCGTAGCATGGGCTAAAGGTCCGCAACTCTAGCAAAGTCAGAGGCTGCATAACTTGCTGAAAGGAATTAGGACCGCGAATTGGTCAAGAGAGTTGCGATGCTAGAAGAAACAAAGGAAAATCTAAGATGCATATCAAGATGCGGGCCGTGACCTGGTTGAAGAGGGCCGCATCGTCTAAACACCTAACCAGATTCTGAAATGCCTTAAAAAAAGACACGGGCCGCGACCTAAGAAAGGCCAAGTTGCGACCCGCCTTGCCAACAAAGAAGAATTCAGTATTTTTTTTTTTTTTTATATATAAATTCAGACTTTAGTTTTTAATGAGAATTAGGTCAGATTTTTTTATTACGAATTTAGAGAGCAATTCTAATTCTGAGATGTTTTTTTTCTTCTGCAGTTTCATATTTTTATTTCTTCTTCAAGCTTTTGGATTTTATGTTTCTGAATAATTATTTTGTTGTTTTAGTCATGTCTGATACGAGCTAAATCCTCTATCTAGGGGTTAATGTAGTCACTTGGATTTCTATTTAATTTTATTATGATGTTCAATTGATTCTTCTTCTTTATTCTAATCTATATAATGTTTGCTTAAGGCTAGTAAATACCTGATCAATATTAGCTTAATTTATGATTTTGATTCAAAATTCGAAAGATGAGAATTGAACATGCTATCTTTATATAGACATAGGTTACATATTGGACAAAGTACCTGTATGGCTTGTGTAGTAATTAGGTTTCTATGCTTAATGTATGCTATATGTTTATGTTTATCACAGAGATGTAGAAAACCTGCATATAGGTTGAGATCTTATATCTTGAAAAAGAATAGGAATTAATTTTTGTTAACCTGCTATTAGAATAGGAAGAAAGAAATTTAGAACTGATTAATAAAATTAATAGAATGAAAAGTTGATGAAGTTAACACCCTAAGTTTTTAATTATTGAATCAATCTTTATTCTTGCAAAGTTTATTTTAATTTTAAGTCTTAGTTTAAAAATCACTCTATTTTCGACAGCCAAATAGAAATTAAAAGCAATTATTAGTAATTGGTTGATAGTCCTTGTGGGAACGATACTTTACTTACTATTTTATTACTTGCATCGATTGTGTATACTTGCAAATCATATTTTACCAATCAAGTTTTTGGTGCCATTGCCGGGGACTAATATCCAATATCAAAATTAATTGTTTTTTTTTTGTTCTACTTTGGATTTTACTTTAAGTACTCATCGAATTGTGACTGTATTGTGTTTCAGGAATTATTGGTATATGCGAGGAAGTAGACAAAAGGAACTCATACTGATAGATCTTGAAATTGAGAGAACATGCAGACAGAACTGCAAGATAAAGAAAATGATGGAGGTAATGCAGGTAACGTAGCAGCTGAGGCTAACCCGCCATTAAGAAATTATGTACTCCCTACTGTTACAGGGATTTCAAGTATTCGTCCTCCTACTATAGAGGCGAATAATTTTGAGATAAAACCCTCAATCATTTAGATGGTGCAAAATTGTGTACAATTCGAGGGATTACCAAATGAGGATCCGAATCTCCACATCACCAATTTTTTAGAGCTATGTGCAAAATTCAAAATGAACTGGGTGAGTAACAATGCTGTCAGATTAAGGTTATTCCCATTTTCATTAAGAGACTGAGCTAAGAGTTGGTTGAATTATTTATAAGCCAACTCTATAGTCACTTGGGAAGACTTGGCTCAGAAATTCCTTGGTAAATATTTTCCTCCTGCGAAGTCAGCCCGATATAGATGAGAGATTAATAACTTTCATCAGTTGGATGGGGAGTCTATATATGATATGTGGGAATGTTTTAAAGAGTTTCAAAGGAAGTACCCACATCATGGAATAGAGAAGTGGCTGCTGGTGCGCACATTTTACAATGGTTTGGGGGGAAATACAAGGAAAATTATTGATGCATCATCGGGATGAACGTTTATGAGAAAAAGCACTAATGAAGCTTATGAATTACTGGAGAAGATGGCCATGAATAACTACAATTTCCCCACTGAGCGCGAGAATAAGAAGGTGGTAGGAGTCTTAGAGGTCAATCCTATTACTTTATTATCTGCTCAAGTGGCATCTCTAACCAAGCAATTGCAGCAGAATAGCCTTGTAGCCCAAGCAATGCAAGTACATAATGTAATGAGTTGTGAGATTTGTGGGGGTTCGCATTATTATGAGCAATGCCCGAGCACTGCTAGTTGCTCAACAGGCGTGAACAGTTTGTCTTTGGAACATACACATGCTATTGGTAACTTTCCAAGACCTACATACAACACTTACTAAAATACATATACTCCTGCGTGGCAGAAGCTATCCAACCTGTCTTGGAAAAATAACCCAGGTTTACAACCACAGTATCCACCTTAACACCCACCTCATCAACCGACTTATTGACTACACTCTAGGCCCTATTATGATCTAAACCCACACCCATCTCATCCACTACCAAATCCTCCAATGAACTCACAATCAACTCAACCTGACCATTTAAATCAATTCATGACAGAGATAAGGTCTTCAATTAGGAATTTGGAGACACAAATGGGTCAGTTAGCTAAACTATTTTCTAGTAGATCACAATGTAATTTTCCTAATTCCACAGAGGTAAATCCCAAAGAGTAATGTCAAGCTGTCACTTTGAGGAGTGAGACTACGTACGATGGGCTATAATGGATGACAAGGGAAAGAAGACAGAGGATCAACATGCCACTAGTCGAGCACAAGAGGAGGTTACTGAAGACCTTCCAAAGAAAGAAAATTTGAAATACACTGAGCCTACACCAAAGATTCCTTATCCTCAACGGTTCTGGAAGGCCAATCTTGACAAAAAAATCTCCAAATTTCTTGAGGTATTTAAGAAACTTCACATTAACATTTCCTTTCCTGAGGCTCTTGAAAAAAATTCTAGTTATGTGAAGTTTATGAAAGAGATATTGTCTAATAAGAGAAAAATGGAGGATTATGAAACTGTGGCATTGACAGAAGAGTGTAATGCAATTATTCAAAAGAAACTCCCTCAAAAGTTAAGAGATCTGGGTAGCTTCACTATACCTTGCGCCATTTTGAACTTTCATTGTGAGAGGGCTTTATGTGATTTGGGTGCAAGAATTATTTTAATGCCGCTGTCCGTATTTAGAAGACTTGCTTTGGGGGAAGCTAGACCCACTACCGTTACTCTTCAATTGGCTGACCATTCATTAATGTATCCCCGAGGTATTATTGAAGACGTTCTTGTCAAAGTGGACAAGTTCATTTTTTTCGTTGTTTAATTTCTCTTGATATGGAGGAAGATGAAGATGTTCCTATTATATTGGGAAGAACGTTTTTAGCCATCGGTCAAGCTTTGATATATGTCCAGAAGGGTGAGTTAAGGCTTAGAGTATAAGGTGATGAGGTAGTTTTTAATGTTTTTAAAGCCTTGAAATATCCTTCAGCTAGTGACAGTTTTTTTAGTGTTAGTGTATTGGAGGAACAAGGTGAAGGGGTCAAGTCTATTGAGGATCCACTTGAGTTAAGTTTTATTGCAAGTCCAGAAGAGTGTGATGGTACCGAAGCCAACGAATATGTTAAGTGGTTGAACTCATCGGGGAAAATTTATAAAAATAAATATGAGGAATTGGGGCAAGTGCCTGAGAGGTCGCTTCCATCTATTGAGAAACCACCAATCCTTGAGTTAAAGACATCGCCTGACCACCTTTGGTATGCATATTTGGATGAGAACAACACACTACATGTTATTATTTCAGCTTCGTTGTCTCTGATTGAAGAATAGAAGGTACTTAGGGTGTTGAGGGCTCACAAGCTAACAATTGGGTGGACTTTGGCAAGTATCAAGGGTATAAGCCCTTCAACGGTGATGCACCACATATTAATGGAGAATATTAAGCCTAGTATCGATGCTCAGAGGAGGCGTAATCCTTCAATGAAGGAGATGGTAAGGAAGGAAATCCTTAAATGGTTGGATGCAGGGGTGATTTACCCAATATCTGACAGTGCATGGGTTACACTTGTTCAGGTAGTCCCGAAGAAAGGTGACATGATAGTGGTTACGAACGATAATAATGAACTGATTCCAACTTGTATGGCGACGGGGTGGAGAATTTGTATAGACTACCATAAACTTAATAAGGCAGCAAGGAAGGACCATTTCCCCATGCCTTTTGTAGATCAGATGTTGGACAGATTGGCAGGCCATCCTTATTACTGTTTCTTGGATGAGTATTCAGGGTATCATCAAATTTCCATAGCACCAGAGGATCAAGAAAAGACCACCTTCACGTGCCTTTATGAAACATTTTCATTTCGGAGAATGCCATTTGGGTTATGTAATGCTCCATCAACATTTCTAAGATGTATGATGTCTATCTTCTCAGACATGGTAGAAAAACGTATAGAGATCTTCACGGATGACTTTTTAGTCTTTGGGGCCTCTTTTGATGGATGTTTGACTAATTTGGAGAGGGTTTTGAAAAGATGTGAGGAGTCAAAATTAATATTAAATTGAGAGAAATGTCACTTTATGGTGACCGAAGGAATAGTCTTGGGCCACAAAATTTCACGCCATGGAAATGAGGTGGACAGGGCCAAGATATCTACAATAGAAAACTTACCTCCGCCGGTGTCTATTAAGGGGTTTCGTAGTTTTTTGGGCCACGCTGGATTTTATAGGAGGCTTATAAAGGACTTTTCGAAGATGTCGAAGCCCTTAACCACTCTACTTATGAATGGTGTGGTGTTTAACTTTGATGCTGAATAATTAGCACACTGAAGGAGAAATTGGTATCTGCTCTTATTGTTGTGTCACCGAATTGGGAACTTCCTTCTGAATTGATGTGCAATGCGAGCGATTATGCAGTAGGAGTGGTTCTGGGAAAATGACTTGACAAGGTATTTCGAACGATTTATTATGCTAGTCGAACCTTGAATGATGCTCAATTAAATTATGCAACTACTGAGAAGGAATTGCTTGCAATTGTCTTTCCATTTGATAAATTCATGCCATTTTTAATTGGTAATAAGGTAATTGTTTACACAGATCATTATGCTATTAAGAACCTTATGACCAAGACGGATGCTAAACCCCGCTTGATTCAATGGGTCCTATTATTGCAAGAGTTTGATATGGAAATTTGCGACAAAAAGGGGACAGAAAATCTAGTTGCAGATCATTTATCTAGATTGGAAAAAAGAGAAGAGCCTAATGAGAAAGAGGAACAAATTGATGAAAACTTTTTGGATGAACAATTATTTTCCATTGAAAGTGAAGAAAAGCAATCGTGGTTTGCTAATTATGTCAATTATTTAGTAGCTAACGTTGTGCCTACTGACATGTCAAGGCAACAACTTAAGAAGTTCTATTCGGAAGTCAAGCATTATTATTGGGACGAGCCTATTCTCTTTAGTCAATGTGTTGATCAAGCAATTAGAAGATGTGTCCAGGAAGAGGAGATGATTTCCATTCTCACTCATTTCCATACTTTACATTGTGGTGGTCACTTTGGAGGAACAAGGACAACAGCAAAAGTTTTGCAATGTGGGTTTTATTAGCCTACGTTATTTAAAGATGCTAGTGCCTTTGTCAAGAGTTATGATTGTTGCCAAATGAACTATCAAGAAGAGATCAAATATTGATGAGTGGAATTCTAGAAGTTGAGTGTTCGATGTGTGGGGAATAGATTTTATAGGGCCTTTCCCGTCATCTTATAATAATAAGTACATTTTGTTTGTAGTAGATTATGTTTCTAAATGGGTGGAAGCTGTAGCAACTCCTACTTGTGATGGTAAAGAGGTACTTAAATTCCTTCATAAAAATATTTTTACCCAGTTCGGTACACCAAGAGCAATTATTAGTGACAGAGGAAGTCATTTCTGCAACAAGTCATTCAATGCTCTATGCGCTCATTATGGAGTTCATCATCGAAAGGCTTTGTTCTATCATCCACTTGCCAATGGTCAAGCAGAACTGTCAAACCGGGAGATAAAAAGTATTTTGGAGAAGACTGTAAATACATCAAGGAAGGAATGGTCGAAAAAGCTTGATGATTCACTGTGGGCATATCGAACAACCTTCAAGACTCGGATCGATATGTCACCAAATCTATTGATGTTTGGAAAGGCATTTCATTTACCGGTGGAACTTAAGCACAGAGCTTACTGGGCAGTAAAAAAGCTAAACGTTGATCTCTTTATGGCAGGATAGAATAGGCTTCTGGAGTTGAACGAGCTTAATGAATATCAGAATGAAGCCTATGAGAATGCAAACATTTATAAAGAAAAGTCTAAGTCATTTTATGATAAAAGGATACTTAGGAAGAATTTCCAACTGGGAGACAAGGTGCTATTATTTAATTCTCGATTAAAGCTTTTTCCAGGAAAATTAAAGTCGAGATGGTCGAGACCATACATAGTTGTTATCTCATTGCCTTATGGAGCGGTGAAAATTCATAGCGAGAAGACGGGACACTTTAAGGTGAGTGGTCAGAGATTGAAGCACTATTTGGAAATACCGATAGAAAAATGCAAGTCTATGTTGCTTTTGGAACCCCTTTGAATTGGGTGTTCAGCGTCCGGCTAAATGACATTAACGACAGCGCTGTAGGAGGCATTCCTATAATTTATTTTTTTGTGATTTTTTAATACTTAATTAGTTGAAGAATTTAATTCAATTTTCCTTTTGGATTTGTAAAGATTCATTTTTTTATTTATTTAATTTTTGAGTAAAATGTATGTAGAAACTGTGAAATTCATGAAAATGTAGTTTTCAAATTCTTCTGGAGATCAAATCGCGACTTACTCTTATAAGTGGTGGCACTAAACAAAGTAAGAGAGCTCAGAAAATAAAGGAGGAGGCAGGCCGCGACTTAATCTTATAAGTCGCGACCCTAAATGAAGTCAGAGAGCATGCGGGTTCTGGTGGAAAAGGCGGTCCGCGACTTGCTATTGCTGGGTCAGGACGCCTGCACAACAGAAATTTGAGAAAAAACGAGGCGGGCTGCGACTTGTTATAGCTGGGTCGCGGTACGCCTCCATCAGAAAGGGAAAATTAATTATAAAATCATTTTTTCTCAAGCCATAACCCACATTTCAAATATTTCCTTCTTCAAACCCAATTTTTTTTCTTCATAATTTCTCTCATTCTCTTATCTTCATCCTTCTTAAAACCACCATAAAGCCAAACCCACAACTTCATAGATTCATATTCCCTTCTTTCATTCTTCTAAGCCAAACCCTAAATAGTTTTATTTGTGGCATTAAAGACAGGAGGAGTATTTGAAGAGTGGGAAATCTCAACAACTCAAAGGCACGTAAGTCTCTATTTTCTATGTTCTTCAAGTTCTGGGATGAATTAATTTTGTGGTAGATAGACAAGAGATTTCATTGGAATTTTGGGATGGATTGTTAGTATATATTGTGTTCTTTGAGTTGGTATTATTGGGGTGTTATTCAGTTAAGGAAAGTTGTAATAACCAAGGTTATTATTTTCTTATAAGCTCCTTAAATATGATCTTAGGTTAGATTTAGTTATGACTTGAGTTTTAGAACAAAGATTGCTTAAGTTTAAATTATTTAAGTTATGATTTTATGACTTAGAAATAATTATAGTTTTGGTAATTATAATTATTTTAGCATATGATTAAATTAGTGTATAGTTTATTAAGTATTAAATGCACATGTTATTTGATGGATTAAGAAGTGAGCATGTGGCATTAAACTAAGTCTAATTATTAGAATTAAAATGAAAACCAAAATAGGCTAGTCTTAGGTTTGACACAAAAATAGGAAGGATTTGACTCTTTTTAAATTTTAAAGATAGGCAAGATTAGATCTATTTGAATTAAGTGACTATGTGTCAAGAAGAGTTAGATAAATGGGGATTTAAAAGATTTAATTTAAGTAGTCAAATAACTAATTAGAGATAGTGGTGTGATGGTTGAACTAAGAGTTAGATAAGTAAATGAAGTTTTCGTAACTTTAGGATATTGTAATTTCGTACCTAGTTTTGACCTAGTTATATTATGATTTTGAAGAAAAAATAGTGTTTCTACAAAGTTGTAGATAATTGAATTTGGTTTCCAACTATTTAAAAATGGTTTTAATCTAACTTTTACAGCTCCAGTTATGTTAATTTTACTGCAGAAGGGTCCAGAGTTACGAGATATAGGATAGTAGTTTGGATTTTGACTAAAGTTTGAACCAAATGGAGACTACGTGGCATACTTGGAGATGATGTAGAAAAAAGAAGGGAGTAAGACTAGGCTGGAAAAAACCATATAGTGGAGGGGAGGTTTGATTTTTAAAATTTAAGTTGAATAGTGTGGAGAAAATCAAGGAAGGGAGTTGGGGTTTGAAACCTATAAATAGAGACTTACCCTTCACCATTTTTCTCACACTCTAAAGCTAAAAAAATTAAAAAAAAAAAAAAAACCTCTCATACTTTTGAAATCCATAGTCCCAAAAGCTCTCTTCATTTTTCCATAAACACTCTACATAGCCATAGCCGAAACACTAGTCCAAATAGTGCTCATGATCTTTTTCTTCTATTTTCTTTATTTTTCCTTAAACACTATTGTCTTTCTAAACTCTATTATAGCTAAAATATTGAACTCCATCAAGCCAATATGTACGCCCTGATTTTCCCACGGGCTGATTAGCAGGACGAGCCTCAGACTAATCAGGTTTAGTCCGAGGTGCCCACAGGACGAAGATCCTATTTCCAGGGCGGATCTTCTCAGCTCGAGAGGGGCATCTGAAGGCCACGCCAGGAGAACAGCTTGGAATACGAGCTGTTTGTGCGCGAGGAGCCCAGGAAGCTCTGAGCCTTTATGAAATCAACACACACAAGATAAACGTGCATATATCTGACATCACGTGTCTGATATCCCCTTGACTTCTCGGACACGCAGTAGGAACGTGCGTGTCAGACACCCATGGATGGGTTGGGCCGTGCAGCCCATTATATCCTTCCATGCTGATTAGACCACACATATGTGTCAGGTTTAGGAATTAATCATGAATGCCACAGAGTGGATATGACAAATGGTAAGGTCACGGGATGACCTCCCTACCAACTTCCAGGTGCCTTCTCCTATAAATATGGAGACCCTGGGAGTTTATAGGGGTTGGAAAAAATAGTCTTTGAAGGACTATATACTTTGTAAACCAAATACCCAGAGAGGATGAATAATATTGACTAGTGGAGTAGAAGGATTTTAACCTTTGAACCACTTAAAAACGCGTCTTGAGTCACCTAGTTCATATATAAGATTTCATATCTGTGACGGTTCTACCTTGAGTGCTAATCTCTTTCTCTTCTTCTCTTAATTACCTGTTGCCGAAGAACCGCGTCAACAGTTTGGTGCTTTCATTGAGAGCATTTTCGATTAGTACTACCGCGGACATCCAACTATGGTGACCACTCGATCCAGGCATGGTAACGAGACAGAACAGCATGATGGGCAGGAGGCCCACCAGGTTGCCATCCCTGATGAGCAAGCTCCTGAAGTCCAGCAGAGGCCGAAAAAGCAGTCGACGGGCCAAGACGACACTGGTAGTTCAGCGCCCCGGCCGCCTAATCCGAATCCATGTTATTATTCTGCGGTGGAGATGGAGAATGTTCAGCTGAGGAGCCAGTTAGCAGCAGCTGGTCAGCAAATCCAGGATATTCTGAGCCGACTACCCCCTCTCACAACCAACGGTAACGTTGGAGAGAGGCAAGGCGAGGCTCCTAAGTCTCGCCGGAGTAATCGGTCCAGGCATAGCCGTTCGGGTAGACTTCCTGCAGCCAAATCCACTCCTTCATCACACCATCATGAGGCAAACCTCAGGGAAATGCCTCGGACCGGACAGCAGCAGTACAGCCGTTCGGTTAGGACATCGACCCTTAGCTCTCAGCCTTCCTCGAGAACGCCCAGAAGAGATCGAGGAAATTCCCGAAGAAGGGCCGAGGAAGGCCAGAGACGTCGGGCCGTCCCCAAAGGACATCTAGTTCCTCGTCCGGCTTGCCCAGCGCGGGACCAGCAAGCTGGCAGGGTCGAGAGGCCCCCACCAAATTTAGTCCGTCTGGATGGCACTAGGATCGCCTCCCCAGTCCGGCATCCTCCTTCTCCCATCAGATATCCGTCTCCTCAGCCCGTCCGAGACATCCCGACCTACGGATATAGCAGGAGGGGCCCGCCGTCAGTTGGACCCTCCTGGCGCGGCAGGATGCCGGAGGAAGGATCAGGTCATAGCCGCCAAAGACGCACCCCGAGCCTGTCCAACAGGAGTCAGTGGACCGGTAGTGGACGGAGTGATCTCTCGGGAGGAGACCTGCGCCAGCGACTAAGTTCGGCACAAAGTCACCATACTACCTAGGGAGGCGACCTTCGAGATCGCCTCAATTCTCACAGAGAGGATCGAGTTAGGGATGGTAACCACGCCCACTCGGTGGGGGTCCGATCCGAAGTACGTAACGGTGGAAATGTCCCAAATAACCTATCTCAAGATAGGAGGGACAACAACCCACCTAATATGTACAACGGGACCGGAGCTGTTGAACAGCCCCGGAATAACCCAGGATCTCAGGACAAAACCCTAGAGCGCCTAACTCAGATGGAGGAGTTGATGAAGAAGCTCCTATCGGAAAAAGAAAAAGACGAATATGATTCAGGGGACGAGATGGAACTCTTCGCCCCCAATATAGCAGCAACGGCATACCCTTCTGGTTTTCGTATGCCCCACCTGTCAAAGTTCAACGGGGATGGAGACCCGTCTGACCACTTAGGGATGTTCAACACCCTAATGATGGCCCATAACATCGGCCCGGAGCTGCGTTTCTTGATCTTTCCCTCCACCCTGATTGGACCTGCCAGGCAGTGGTTCAAGCAGAGTAAAAGGCAGTCAATCAGCTCCTGGAAGACCTTCTCGGCGGACTTCAAGAGGGCATTCCGCGCCTCTCAGGCCGCCCGGGTCCAGGCCGATTCTTTAGCTAACGTGAGGCAGAAGCCCGGTGAGACGTTGAAAGCCTACTTGAGTAGATTTTCAAATGTCGCTGCTCGAGCAAGGGATGCTGACGATAGCTCCAAACTAATGGCCATGAGGACCGGGATCCTAGTCGGAGGAGACCTGTGGAAAGATATGCAAAGGAGGGGAGTCAGCTCGGTTAGCGAATTCCTTAACAGAGCCCAAGAGTGGATAAACTTGGAAGAAGCTGAAGCTTTGGCCGCCGGGACCAGCCAGGTCCCCGAGAAGACCGCTGGGACGGAGACGGAGATCGTAGTGGCGACTCCCGACGTCGCGCAGAATAACCAGCCCGGTGGTAGCAAAAGAAAAGGACATGGTGAAAACAACCAGCACGTCCAGAAGAAGAATAAGTCTGTGGATAAGTTCAAGCCCGTGTTCACAACCTATGCCGAGCTCACCCAGACCAGGGAAAATATTTTCCTGGCCAACGCTACTCGGGTCCCCTGGAAGAGGCCTGAGCCATTGAAGCACCCTAAGGGAAGGAGAGACGCTTCGAAGTTCTGCCGTTTTCATAACGACGTCAGGCACAATACCGACGACTGCAGGCACCTCAAAGATGAAATCGAGACTGTCATCCGAGCAGGACCATTGGCGCAGTACTCGCAGAACTGGGTCCCGGCAAGTCGACCCGTTCCGGAGGTCCCAGCCAGTCAGCTCGGGTGTCAGGCAGATCAGAACGTCCTTCCCCCTGTGGTCGAGGGGAGATATCCACCATCTCTGGAGGACCACACATGGCCGGCACGAGTAGGGGCGCCCAGAAGAGGTATGTGAATGAATTAAAGGCCCACAACGGAGCGGAGTTCGTCCCGGAACAACGTCAATCAAAACAGCAACGATTAGAGAAACAACCGATAACTTTCACGGAGGAAGACGCAGGCCATGTCCAATTCCCTCATAACGATCCCTTGGTCGTAGCAGTCCAGCTCGCCAACCGGAAAGTAAGGAGAGTGTTGGTGGACAATGGGAGCTCGGTGAACCTCCTGTTCCAATCCACCTTAGAAAAAATGGGTCTGACTATTGCTGAGCTTAAGGCAACCTCGATGATGCTGTATGGTTTTTCAGGAGAAGGATCAGCAGCGATAGGGACAATCGAGCTGGTGATCACCCTAGGAGAGGAGTCCCGGACAGTGTCCAAACTACTCGAATTCGTGGTCATTGACTGCTCCGCTGCCTACAATGCCATTTTGGGCCGACCTACACTCATAGCCTTCGAGGCTATCACTTCCATCCAGCACCTCGCCATGAAGTTCCCTACTTCAACAGGGGTTTGTACTATCAAGGGCGATCAACTCGCTGCCAGGGAATGCTATAGCATTTCCATGAAGGGAAAATCTAAACCCGGGCAAGTGACGATGGCCGTTCAGGATGAAGAGGAATCTCAGGGACCCAAGGCAGCTCCTGAGTTTGAAAAACCTCAGATTTCCGAAGATGAAAAGCCCGTCGTGAGTGAGGATATTGACCCCCGTGTAGGCGAGGACAGGTCCGAGCTACAAGCTATTGAGGAGCTCGAGGAGGTGAGCGTCGATAAAAAAAACCCATCACGGATGGTTAAGCTCGAAAAGAACCTCTGCGATAAAAGAAAGGCGGAGCTGACTACGTTTCTGCAGAAGAACCTAGACGTATTCGCATGGTCGCATGAGGACATGATAGGAATCAGCCCGAGCATCATCATGCACACGCTCCACCTGGATAAAAGCCTCCCTGCCAAGTCTCAAAAACAGAGGCGTCTGGGAACAACCCGAGCCGAAGCCCTCGAAGAAGAGGTGGCTCGACTCAAAAAGTGTGGCTTTATTCGTGAAGCCAAGTTTCCAATTTGGGTCGCCAATCCCGTGCTAGTTCCAAAGCCCAACGGGAAGTGGCGGACCTGTATTTACTTCTCCGACCTGAATAAAGCCTGCCCCAAGGATTGATTTCCATTGCCAAGGATCGATCAATTGGTGGATTCCACGGCGGGGCACGAGCTCATGTCCTTCATGGACGCGTACTCAGGCTACAATCAGATCGCGATGAATCCGGCAGACCAGGAGCATACCAACTTCATGACCCCAACTAATGTCTATTGTTATAAGGTCATGCCATTTGGTCTGAAGAATGCCGGAGCTACCTACCAAAGGCTAGTGAACAGAATGTTCGCGGACCAGATCGGGAAAAACATGGAAGTGTACGTCGATGATATGCTTGTCAAGTCAAAAATTTCCAGCAACCACGTTGCCGACCTGGAAGAATGTTTTAACATATTGTGTGAATATGGCATGAGGCTCAATCCTCAGAAGTGCACTTTCGGTGTTGCATCGGGGAAATTCTTGGGTTTCATAGTCAATACCCGAGGAATCGAGGCAAACCCCGACAAGATCAGGTCACTACTCGAGCTTCCTTCCCCCAGGTCGCGGAAAGACGTCCAAGGCCTCACAGGAAGAGTGGCAGCACTGAACCGGTTCGTCTCCAAGTCGACCGATAAGTGTCTACCCTTCTACAACCTGCTCCAGGGAAACAAGAAATTCGAATGGACAGTGGAGTGCGAAAGCGCATTCCTCGACCTGAAAGCGCATTTGGCTGAACCGTCTGTGCTATCAAAACCCAAGGTAGGAGAACCTCTTTTCCTCTACATGGCCGTCACTGAGGACGCAGCTAGTGTCGTTCTGGTGCGAGAAGAGGACCAGGCTTAGAAACCGGTCTATTACATCAGCAAGAGACTCCTCGGAGCTGAATCAAGATATCTAATGATGGAGAAAATGGCGTTCTTCCTAATCACGGCCTCGCGAAAGCTCAGGCCATACTTCCAGTCCCACTCTATACACGTCATGACCGATCAGCCTTTAAGGCAGGTTTTGCAAAAGCCTGAAGCATCGGGACGCTTGCTAAAGTGGGCGGTCGAACTCAGTCAGTTCAAGATTTTCTATACTCCTCGAACTACCATAAAAAGTCAGGCCTTGGCCGAATTCGTGGCGGAATGCACGGGATTCCAGGAGATTCCATCAGGAGACTCACCTCAGGTCACCTCTCCCCACTCATCGTGGAAGATCTTCGTTGATGGCTCATCTAACGAGAATGGCTCCGGGGCCGGAATCATTCTGATATCCCCAGAGGGGCATAGATTCCACTCGGCGCTAAGGTTCGGGTTCAAGGCGTCTAACAACGAGGCAGAGTACGAGGCTTTGTTGGTTGGACTTAGGATAGCTAGTGAGCTAAAGGCGAGCTCTGTCCAATGCTTCAGCGATTCCCAGCTCGTGGTGAACTAGGTTCTAGGCGAATATCAGGCGCGGGGACCCAAGATGGCCGCCTATTTGGCAAAAGTAAAGTCCGAAATGTCTGCGTTTGTTCGATGGTCAATCGAACAGATACCTCAGAAGCAGAACGCCAACGCAGATGCTCTCGCCAAGCTCGCCACCTCGGGCGAGACAGAAACCCTAGGGTTGGTGCCAGTTGAGTTCTTGGAGAATCCTAGCATAGACGGGGATCGGGCTGAAATTGAAATGATTGACATCAGGCCGACCTAGATGACTCCCATTATTGAGTATCTTGTCGAGGGCAAGTTACCCGAAGGGCGCAACGACGCACGGCGGGTCCTTTATCAAGCTCCGAGATATACGCTAGTCGAAGGGGTGTTGTACCGACGTGGGCATTCCCTACCTCTCCTCTGGTGCGTTCTTCCAAGTGAAGCGAAGGCCATCCTGCAAGAATTTCATGAAGGATTCTGTGGAGACCACACTGGGGGGCAAAGCCTTGCTTTTAAGGTTCTCAGGCAAGGTTATTACTGGCCGACTTTGTCCAAAGACTCGATCTCATATGTAAAAAGGTGCGACAAGTGTCAGCGATTCGCTGCGGTTGCCCGAGCTCCTCCGGTCGAGCTAAAAATGATTTCGTCTCCCTGGCCATTTGCCGTTTGGGGGATAGATCTAGTAGGCGCCCTGCCTACCGGAAAGGGCGGGGTCCGTTACGCCGTAGTAGCCATTGACTACTTCACCAAGTGGGCCGAGGCAGAGCCGTTGGCGACAATAACATCGAAAAAGGTGTTAGACTTCGTGGTTAAAAGCATCATATGTCGATTTGGCCTACCTAAGAAAATCGTCTCCGATAACGGAACTCAATTTGACAGCGATCTGTTCACCGAATTTTGCGAAAGGCACGGAATTGTGAAAAAATTCTCATCCGTGGCCTATCCCCAGGCGAACGGCCAGGTCGAGGCTGTCAACAAAACTCTGAAGGCGAACCTCAAGAAAAGGCTAGATGAGGCAAAGGGGATCTGGCCCGAACAGCTCCCCCAAGTCTTGTGGGCGTACCGGACCTCACATCGGACTCCCACGGGTCACACGCCTTTCTCCCTAACCTTTGGGAGTGAAGCAGTCCTCCCCGTGGAGGTTAAAGTTCTGTCACATAGGGTCCAGCACTACGACCAAGACAGGAACTACGAGCTCCTATGCCATTCCCTAGACTTAGTGGATGAAAGGCGAGAAGATTCACAACTCCAGCTCGTCCATTATCAACAGAAGATCACTCGCTACTTCAACACTAAGGTCAAAAGACGTGCCTTTAGCGTCGGCGATTTGGTCTTAAGGAGAGTTTTCCTGGCCAGGAAAGATCCCAAAGATGGGGTTTTGGGACCAAACTGGGAAGGACCATACCAAGTCATCGAAGTCATCTAAGAGGGAACTTATAAGTTAGCTCGGCTTGGTGGAGGGGCGGTCCCGCGGACATGGAATGCCATCCACCTAAAGAAATACTATCAATGAGCCACTTGTAAGGCCTAGGAGGTCACTTTCCATATATAAATAAAAATCAAATGTTTCTCTTTAGTTGCAAGTGTGATTTTAAAGTAACCACGAAAGACCCTTTCCCAGTTACTTGGGGGGCATATGGTACCTGGATATAACCAGGTCTCCTTAACGACTTAGATGTTAATTTTTATCCATGGATAAGAGTTATCACAAACTAAGCCCTATCCTGGTTTTAACCAGGTCATAAAACTTAGAAGTTAACTAAAATTTATTGACCGCGGTTCTTCTTTAAAGAGCCCGGGATATGGATAAAAGTTGACGCGAACTAAGTTTTCAAAATAAGTTCCTGGTTTTAACCAGGTCATAAAACTTAGAAGTTAACTAAAATTTATTGACCGCGGTTCTTCTTTAAAGAGCCTGGGATATGGATAAAAGTTGACGCGAACTAAGTTTTCAAAATAAGTTCCTGGTTTTAACCAAGTCATAAAACTTAGAAGTTAACTAAAATTTATTGACCGCGGTTCTTTTTTAAAGAGCCCGGGATATGGATAAAAGTTGACGCGAACTAAGTTTTCAAAATAAGTTCCTGGTTTTAACCAGGTCATAAAACTTAGAAATTAACTAAAATTTTTTGATCGTGGCTCTTATTTAAAAGCCCGGGATATAAATAATGGTTAACCCGAACTAAATTCATAAAAATGAAGAGATGAATTGTAGCCAAAAGCATAAAAAAAAATATATATATGTTAAAGTTGCTGAGCAAATTGTCTCAAGGTGGAAACACCTCATGAAAAAGTACAACGGAAAATAAAATAGTTCAAAATGCCCAAAGAGAAGTATCCTAAGCCCCACCAGTTGGCCCTTTGGAGGTCGCGGTCTCGTCCTGCTCTGCCGCGACAGGGGCCTCTCCAGTCTCCGAGGGAGGTACCTCTTTATTGAGGCGGGCTTGGAGCTTCGGCAGCAAAAACGCCCAGAGGTCCGGCGGCATGAAAGAAAAGTTCGCATCCGGGTTGTGGGACCAGCAATGATAGAACAGGTCTTGCAAGGACTGCTCCGAGACGGCCCGTTCGGCTTCCATGGAGGCCTGGGCCTCGGTCTTCGCTACCTCGAGATCTGTCCGCGACGCGGCCAGGGAGTTTTTAAGCTCTCGGTTCTTGGAGCGGATCTTCTCTAGCTTGGCTTTAGAGGCCGCCAGCACCTTTTTCGCCTCCTGAGCCTCCTGGAGGGCGGTCTGGCGCTCAGCCTCCACACCCTCGAGCTGGGCCTTGGTCCTAGCGATGCCTCTGTATGCAGCAGCAATGCCCTGCAAGAAAGGAAGGATAAATTAACTAACTGAAAGAAAAAAGGTGGCGTGTAAGTGTTAAAGCTCTAAAAGAATGGGGCAGTTTACCGTTAGGGTCATGTCCATCGAAGACTCCATAACTCGGACCGGGCTCGTTGTTTCGATGGCCCGGAGCTCCCTCTCCCTGAGCTTGTAGAAGTGGCTGACGGCATAGCTAGCCGACTCATACACCGTCCCCCGGAATGCTTCTGGCATCTTCTCCAGATCCTGGGGATCGACCGGGATACGCACATTCGGGGCTGCCGCGGCCGGATTCCCGATCTGTATTACCCCGTCCTGGGCGACTAATGGAGATCGTTGGGGTGGCGGGGGCATGGGCCCTGTCCTGGCAACAGGAAGGATCGCCCCCGCGACCTGGGATGGAGGGGCTTTCTCCTTCTCCTTAGCCGGGGATTTGGTGGAGGTCCCAGCCGAGCCCTTGGACTCTCGAAGCCTTTTCAACCTTGGCCCCACTGGGGGGTTCCCGCCGAAGACCACGCCCCGTAGATTACCTCTGGGCTGAGACATCTCTTCTGCCAAGAACAAAAAACATGGTTATTACAAGGTAGCAATCATGCAGAAATAGAGGCAAAAGGTTTAAAGGCAATGAGTAAGCGAATACTAAGGGAGCCCTACCCCCCGAGCTGGAAGAGTCTAAGACGATTATCTCACGAACTGGCGTAGGTTCTAGGTCCGGTTCCGACTCGGGGCTGGACTCTTCTACATACTGCCTAATCCCCGGAGCATAGATGCCCCTCTGGAGCGCCGGCCACGTGCGTAGGTTGGTCCCATACTCCTAAAAAAGGATCGACCTAAAAGCTAAGGTGTTATCTACTGCTATGGTACCCCTAGGCCGACTCTCTTGGTGATCCAGCACGAGCCGGTCAACACAATGGAGCAAGAGAGTGTCCAGGTCCGGATTCCTCGGGTGACGATGGACGAGCTGCCTAGGATTGAACCTAACCAGCCGGGGGTCTGCAGTGGCCCTATCTACATTCTTAAATAAGTAAGGATTACCTTGGCCGGAGGGACCCGCGGCTGCTCCGGATTGGACCCTCTCCTCATCCATCATCTGGGCGACCTCCAAGGTCCTCTTCCTACTCCTCACGAGAGGAACTTCGTCACTCTCTTCCTCACCTTCGTCGTCTGCGATCTCCTCCGCGACGATCGGTCTGTTGTCGCGGGCTGGGGGCGGCCCCCGGGGCCTCTTCAAATTCAAAGTCTGATTTGGGAAAATCAGCTTGCAGAATACCATCGTCTCGTCGGTCACGAGCACGCGGTAGTCTTTCTCACTGGGGGGCAGGCTCGCCAGTGTGTCGTATTGACCCCCGAGGGTCACGGACTTCTCGGTCCTCGAGTAGATGGCTGCAAGATTGGTTGAAGTCAGAAGTGGAGTAAGGAGGGAGCTAAAATAAGATAACCCTTAAAAGGCGGGCTAAGGTCAAGGACCACTTACGAGGGCGATTAAAGTAATGATGATCGCAGTTGCGGAACCCAGTTGACATGAAAAACTGGTCCTTGAAGTCATTCAGGTGGCTCGGCAGCTCGATGACCGCCGCCGAATTAGGGAAACGGGTTAAGTAATAGAACCCGTCGCCTCGCCCCCGCTGGTCCGGGTTGGCTTTGAGGCAAAAGAAGTATAGAATATCAGCAGGAGTGGGGACCTCCCACTCGTGCTTTTGAAATAAATACCTCAACCCCGCCAGCAGACGGTAGGAGTTGGGAGGGAGCTGAAATGGGGCCAACCCCACATAATTCAGGAAGTCGGCGAAGTACTGGTCCAGGGGGAGGAAGGCCTCTGCCTTGAAGTGTTCACCGCTCCAGGCCGCGAACGATTCATCGAGCGGCGTGCAGCTCCGCTCGCCCTCTGCGGCAGGTCGGGCAATCACTGAGGCTTTCCCCAAGGGAATGTTGTGGGTGATGAAGAGTTTGGTGATCTTGGCCTGCTCGGTTGTCTTCGAGACGATTCTCTCCGCCTCGAAAAACGCGTCAGGGGCCACCTCGGCCTGTTTCTCCACGACCGGGCCAAAGTGGGGAATCGGCGAGCTGGGCATCACCGCCTTTCCTTTATCTTGTTGGGAGGCCGAGCTTCCCACGTTCTTCTGGGGCAGGTTCTTCTTCGGCGCCATCTGGTCGCCTATCAAACAAAAGAAAACACTTTAGAAAAGGCGACCCAAGCAGAAGGATGAAACAAGTGTTAATTACACGAGCTGGGGTAAGCCCAGCCCGTGGAGAGTGGAACCACGCGGTTCAATGAACACGCGCCGAGGCCCTCAACAGATCCCAGATTACTCAGAATTCGTGTGTCAGGGGGCTCAGAATAAAAATTTGCCTTGGGGGGAAAGTTTCAATAGGCAAAACGTGCAAAACTGCTTTTGAGGCGTATTCCCTAAGCTACCCGGTTTTGCACCCAAAATTCCTAAAGGTCCTACCCAGAAATTGTCCCTGAAGAAACACCTTGAAACCCATGTTCTAAAATGATTTCCTGCAACAGGCGTGCCCTAATCTAAGAAGGGTTGTGACCCTCCATATCCACACAACCCAGAAAACCCCTGCATGTGGCTACAGTAAAATTTTTTTACCTAAGCTACAGTGGCATGCTTTCAAAATAAACTGGGTCAGAAAACTTACAGTGTATGGCTGGATGGTGAGCGAGATTGCTGCGCTGGTAGGAGCTTCGTTGGTACAGTGGATTCAAAGGCTTTGAAGAAACTCGTACGCTTAGGCTTCGTGAACGGAGAAGATAAAAACAGCAGAGATGAGGGTTTCGTCCTTCGGAAAGTCAGAGAATGGAGAAGGAAATATGAGAATTTTTTGAATGATAGGGTGGCCCGTGCGTAGGTTGGCCACCCCCTCTTTATACAAAGGGAGGATCACGTGTAAAAGGCTCTTGGAAGACCCTCCACTCGAAATGTGAAACGACGGCTGGTCAGTAGGCTAGGCCATTTAATGCGGTTCTCGTAGAGTGTACCGTCGCCACCCACGACGCTCCACGTATCAGACGCCTGCGAGAAGAATGGAATGCGAAGGGTTGTGGGGGAAGTCTAAAAGCCCCTACTGTGGTCTCCTATACATGACGTCATATACCACGAGCAGGAGCTTGGGGGCAGATGTACGCCCTGATTTTCCCACGGGCTGATTAGCAGGACGAGCCTCGGACTAATCAGGTTTAGTCCGAGCTGCCCATAGGACGAAGATCCTATTTCCAGGGCAGATCTTCTCAGCTCGAGAGGGGCATCTGAAGGCCACGCTAGGAGAACAGCTCGGAATACGAGCTGTTCATGTCGCGAGGAGCCCAGGAAGCTCTGAGCCTTTATGAAATCAACGCACGCAAGATAAACGTGCATATATCTGACATCACGTGTCTGATATCCCCTTGACTTCTCGGACACGCAGTAGGAACGTGCGTGTCAGACACCCACGGATGGGTTGGGCCGTGCGGCCCATTATATCCTTCCATGCTGATTAGACCACACTTATGTGTCAGGTTTAGGAATTAATCATGAATGCCACAGAGTGGATATGACAAATGGTAAGGTCACGGGATGACCTCCCTACCAACTTCCAGGTGCCTTCTCCTATAAATATGGAGACCCTGGGAGTTGATAGGGGTTGGAAAAAATAGTCTTTGAAGGACTATATACTTTGTAAACCAAATACCCAGAGAGGATGAATAATATTGACTAGTGGAGTAGAAGGATTTTAACCTTTGAACCACTTAAAAATGTGTCTTGAGTCACCTAGTTCATATATAAGATTTCATATCTGTGACGGTTCTACCTTGAGTGCTAATCTCTTTCTCTTCTTCTCTTAATTACCTGTTGCCGAAGAACCGCGTCAACACAATATATAGCCAAAATCTACCCAAGTATCCAAATTCTTGGTGTTGTTGTTGGAGATAGACATTAGAGAGAAGACTCGGGATTTCATCATTTTGGTTCTAGGTTGAAGGTATGACTTTATGAGGTTTAGAAAATTCTTGAAAGTATAGTTTTATTATAAGGCTCTAATATAAATATCTTATGTTGTATTTAAGGTTGATTGGACGTTTTCTATAGCAAGCAATCTCTTCTCTTTCTTTTTCTCTCCACACTCAAGGTAAGGAAAATTAGGTAGTTTAGTTTATGACCTAGTTTATGCTTTGTATGTCCTAACATTTCAGGTACAATAAAGGGGTAAGTGTGGCTGGACCTAAGGTGTCCAATGATGTATGACGGACTGATGTCAGTTGGCTTGGTTGCCAAACTTGTATGACAGACTTATGTCCTGGGCTTAATTGCCCCCCTTGTATAAGCACTTATCGTTTTATTGTATCTATCTTGTTATAATGACCTATGACCTATTATTATGACTTATGACCTATGACCTATTGTTATGATTATGACTTATGACCTATGACTTATGACTACGAACTATGATTTAGATTATGATTATGACTTAGGCTATGTTATGACCTAGGGTTTTACGATGTTGTATGATCCGTATAAATAAGTTTTGTTATGACTCTTGTGAAATTTGTGATATGTTTGATTATATGATTATATGACTGACTCCTGTTTGTATTTTCCTTACTGGGCTTAGAAGCTCACCCCTTATGATGTTGTTGATTCAGGCAATTAAAGATAGAAAGACCTGTGGTGAGTGGGACCTAGGAGCTTCGTGATGTACTCGTGGGGACCAAATAGTCGAGGAAGAACAAGCGACCCTATTTTTATTAAAGCATGTTTCTTTTACAGTTTTATTTAATGTTGCTCATTTTAGTATGTTAAAGACAATTATTTTATTTTTGTAAAACCATGGATCCATTTACTTATTTTAAATTTTCATTCAATAAAAGAGCAATGTTTATGTTTATGATCCAACGTTGTGTTCTCGATAATTTTTGAGAAATTAGGGCGTTCCAAAAGTAAGAAAAATTAGCGGAATTGCTGCAGAATTTTTGTAGTAGTATGTGGTGCATTGTGTTATTATGGGACCAAGAAAAAATCCTACTAGGGCTGCTTCATCTAAAAGTGCAAATCGCCCTTCCACATCCCACACCCAACCACCACAACAACAATAAGCCCCACCACTACCACCCCTCCTCAGGAATTTGACCCTGCTCGATTCATTAGTAAAGATGCCTTTGACCATTATCAAAGGTTGTCTCAATTTCAAGTCATTCAAGAACGGGGGATGGAATATGAGGACCAACTATATCCTCTGAAAACATATGAGATAATTCGAGCCGAAATTAAAGGTCGCAATTGACAAGGTTTTGTGGACCATCAAATGAGCAAGGCCAATTGCTCCATGGTTTATGAATTTCATGCTAATTTTCTAGGAGCGATAAATGGGAATGTCTTTGTGAGAGGGGTATGGGTGGAGTGTCATATTGATAATATTGAAGCATTATATGGATTACCGATGTTGTCCTTTGAGGAAGATGAATATTATCAGATGGCCTATTATAGTGAGATCGATTCAACTGATGTGGCTGAAACATTGGGCATTCCTGAAGCTACTTTTGTAATGAAAGATGGACATCCAAAGAATTTCAGAAGGTTTCAAATGAATAAGGTGGCAAAGGCTTGGACTCTTTTTGTGAGTGCGAGGCTTATGCCCAACACTCACCTATCTGAAGTGGGGATTGATAGATGTCTTCTTGTCTATGCTATTATGAAGGGACTCTCCATGGATATTGGACGAGTTATACGCAATAGTATCTGTGACTTATGCCGAATGACTACCACTGCTTGTTTGGGGCATGGTTCAATGATTACCGATTTATGTGAGGTGTGGGAGGTGCCTAAATATCCCAGTGATATTTATAGGAAATTAATGGGGCCCATTTCTCGAGCTTCTGTGTTTAAATTCAATGCACAATCTTTGGAGCCTCCTACACCACAACACCGCAAAGTGAGAGTTGAAGAAGAGGGAGATCCTGCTATTGAACCCACCCATTGTAACGCCCCAAACTCCAAGGACCATTACGGTGTGCCTTGTAAACAGTGCTAAACTCGCTAACCGAGTCATTTGTCCAAAATCGTGAAGTAAGTATGATTAGCGGTTTAGGGATTAAAAACCTTGGTTAAGATGTAACGTCTCACTAGAACGTTTAATATATACATTGGGATCCCGAAAATATAATTTCAGAGTCTATTACAGAAAAGCATTTACAACAAGCCATTCTAAGCGGCAAAACAGGGTTCAACCTTAGTTCCACTTTAAACCTCGACCGTGACGGATGAGCAGATGCATATGTACATGTCATCACCTAAGCTCTCCAACTCAAGGATGGTCTAGCTTCCTCTTGCCTTTACTTGCACCACGTAGCACCCGTGAGCCGAAGCCCAGCAAGAAAACACAATATAACATGATATAATATCAACAGATAACATGATGTAATATCATCCGGTAACATGACATAATATCAATAGATAACATGATGTAATATCAACTGATAACATGATATAATATCAACAGTAATTGTAACAGCCATTCAGGACCAACGGTCCAAAACAGGTAGGTGACAATAGCCAAAAGTCACAGAAGTTGGTACAGCTTCCTCTAGCCATGTGATGATAGGGTCACCAGGGCTTAATTGATAAGTGGTTCATTCACAAGCTTGATCAGGATAGGTGCATGGTGATATGACACCAACATAACCATCCTCCCGACTCTAGAGTCGTAACTAAGGACAGTGTCCCCCAGCCGTGTGACAAGCAGTCACCGGGGTCATATACCTTGGCTGAAATCATCTGGTCTTAGACCAGGCAAGCACTTATAAGTTCTTCGACTTTAGGGTCGGTCCCACATTAATGCCATAGAGCCATTCAATGCGCGTTCATCGACCCTAGGGTCGGTCCAGCATTAATGCCATAGAGCCATTCAATGCATGATTCTCGACTTTAGGGTCGGTCCCTGACTAGTCAGTGCCATACACAAGTAAGTCATGCCACCAATTATATTTCACATGTCCAATACTCGTAAACAAGGTGTTCAGCATGCTTACTAAACAGATACTAGAACAATTAGGACCATGCACAACCATAGAGGCACAAGCTCTGAACAATATCATACCCAGTATACAAAGCATGTCCTAATCACATGTTTCCCATGCATCATATGAAATATATCCAACAATCCAACATGCACTAATAACAGCCATGCATGTCACGTTTAATAGTCAACCAACATGCATCAAGAATAGCCATGCATGCCACACTTAATAATCAACCGACATGCATCAAGAATAGCCATGCATATCATACGTAACAATCAACCAACATGCATCAATAATATCCATGCATGTCATACTCAATAATCAACCAACATGCATCAATAATAGCCATGCATGTCACATATACACATGGTGCAGCTTTCTTACCTCAGGTTCGAGCTAGAATGATTAAAAGAACGACCCTTGAGAACGATCAACTTTTAGTCCTTTAACGGTCACCTACTCATAACCAAATATAAGATATCATCAATAAAAATGATCAACACAAGTTCCCAAACCAATATCTAGCCTCCGGAACATCAATCCCCATTTAACCAAGTAGTAGGATCAACCCCGAGGCCTATGGTAAGCATCCCTAAGCTAAAAACACAATTTTAGTCACATCTGCCCTGATGGGCTGCGGCTCACCAGAGCCATGCCGCGACTCATCTCCATGACAGAGGCATTTTTGCCTCAGAAGCCACCTTAGGCTGCGGCACACAAAAGCCAGGCCGTGGCTCATTACCCAGATCAGGCAAAAATCAGCAACGCACCAGCTCGGCCCCCCTGCGTTTTCCCTTAGAACCAAGCCTTCAAACTAGCTCCAAACCTCCTCAAAATACTCAAATAAACCTCTAAACATCACCCATAACTCCCCCTCATCAAAACCCAAGCTAAACATCAATTAAAACCACCTTGAATCCAAACTATCCCCAACAAGAACATAGGCTGAAAACCAAAAGGAAAACAGAGTATGGCTCAAACTCAGGTTCAATTCCTTACCTCTAACTGATTTGAATCCTTCCCAGTGGCTGAACTCAATCTATAATCCCCAAGATTTGACCCCCTAGCTTGCTTCTCCACCTTGAGCTCAAAACTCCAAAGAAGAGATGGTGAGGGATGGTGTACGGGTTGAAGATGAAAACCCCTGTTTTGGCTCTGTTATTTCTATAACCTACTACAGCCAACTAAAGGATAATATAAATCCTTTCAAATGACTAAAATACCCTTAAGTCATTAAAGGCTTCTAAAACCATTCCAAGGGTAAATTTGGTACTTTCCACTTACACCGTTAATCATAATTAACGCTTCCCAATTCCCGGTATACACAATATTCCCAAATACCAATAAATTATATCCCATTACCCTATAACTCCCGGTAATGTTCTAGTCATCAAAATGACCTCGAGACTCACCCCGAGCCCCGAACTTAAACCTGTTATAACTAGACCGAACACTTACATCTCATGATCGTCTCACGCCGAATAGCTCGAACCAATCCACCTTATAATGTGGCTATATTAATTAATCACAACCATGCACCCAAAATATGCAATTACGCCCACAGTGGCCAAATTACCAAAATACCCTTATAATAATAAATACGCCCATATGCATGCATTCACCATCATATAATAATATAATTCACGTAAACATGCATATATTCATTAAATACAATAATAAATCAATTATGGCCCTCCCGGCCTCCTAATCAAGGTCCTAAACCTTATTAGGAAATTTGGGGCATTACACCCATGCTAATGTTCCACCAGAAGAACCAAAGGCAGCAGAGGAGGAGAGGAGAGGAGCGTATCCTCAATTTCTAGCCATTGAGGCACCACGGGATCCACACTTGGCCAGACTAGATTACATTATCCGCCAAAACCAACATACCCATAATTATTTGGGCGAACTTCACAATTATCATCAAGCCCAAACGGACCGACAAAATGAATTGGTTTACCCGTGGTCTAACCAAGAGGAGGACAAGCACTATTTTCTTTATCCATCACCATGGCATTCTTTCCAAGACCCACCACCATTTTGACATGATTTGTAGCATGTAAGTTTTTTTCTTCAATTATTTTTAAACATTGGGGACCATGTTTAGCATAAGTTTGGGGGAGGTGCTTAATTTCCGCTCGCTTTGTTTGTGTTTTTTTATTGTGTGTTTGTGTGTCTAGTTTGTGTTAGATGTTTGGTTTAGAGCTTTGTTTTAGTGTGTGGTAAGACCAACATGAATGATGGTTGACATCAAGTGCCATTGAGAACAAAGTGAATGTTATGAGTATAATCCAAAGAAAATGAAATCTGAAAATCTGTGTGCTTAATTGAACACTCCATTAGTTCACTTTACTTTAGGCAACATTTAATGAATATCTTGTCATGATATTTAAATTTTTGTTTTTGATATTGATTATGCTTGCTGGAATTGGTTGGTGGATTGATGAATGGGAAGTGGAAATTATTTTCTACAATTCTAGAACTTGCTTACTTGTTATTTGAGGCAAAATAATATATCATGTATGCTTAGGAATATGATTTAGGCTATCATTTGGATCGTTTGAGCTTTTCTGGTCGACCTAAAATTAATTAATCCTTTGATTAGCCCTTTTAGGCATAACATTGTATCTTTTTGTTCTAAGCCACTATTTAAGCGTAATATTTGAAACTTGGTTAGATATCCATCCCTAATATACTACGAGCACACGATTGAAAAAAGTTATGGGGATTGATTTGTAATGGGTTTTATTTGTGAATATAATCGGATTAGAAAATGAAAAGTATAAAAGATTATAGAGAGTATATATATAAAAAAAAAAGTTCAATAAAAACTACACTCCCAATATGAATATCTAAAAGAAACAAGTTTGGGGGAGTGTAGTTATCATATGGAAAAGAAAAAAAATTATTTTATATCTCTCTCTAAATAAAATCAAGAACGGGGATTATGAGATTATATATACTATGAGAGTAAAGTCGATGATTTTTGGTCATGTGCTTAGAGTATAGTGAGCTTAAAAATTACTTTCTCATCTACATGTACCTCAGCCATCATTGCAAGCCTATATAAGTCCCATTGATTCTTATGCATATCATGATTTATATTAGTGGAGAATAGCAAGTAAATGAGCTTATGGAATTATTTGGTTGGAATGGATTGATTGGAAAGAATTTGGCTAGCATAATTGATTTCAAATATGTATATTTAATGATCATGACTTGTTAATCCAAATTTAGTAGACTAAAGTGTGCCGATGGAGTGTGTTGATCAAAATTCTGGATTGCATAAACTGTTGAGTAGTATTTTTGAGAATTATATGATTAGCATTCATGATTTTGAGGCATAAGTGTTGTTGTTGGTATGATTCATGTTGTGTGTGTTGTCCGATGTTGTCTTTGTTGTTAGACCCTTGGTTCGTTTTGAGTCCTTTGTTCGAGGGCGAGCAAAGAGTAAGTTTGGGGGAGTTTTATAACTCCATTTTAGTATCATTTTAGGATGTATTTTTGTGGTAATCTTGAGTCTTTTTGTTTGTTTTATGCAAGATTACACTTGTGTTTGTCTTTGTTGTAGGTAGGTGCTATGAATCATGAGATAAATGTGAAATGAAGAGGAAATGGTGGGAAAATAGAGCTTTTTGTGGTTGTTTGACTAAAATTGGCGTTAAGGATGAGTTACAAGAAGTTTTTGATGAAGGAAGGATTTCAAAAGGTAAAAAATCTGAAGAAAAAAAAAATAGAATTAGAGTCGTGGACTCTAGCAAAGTTAGAGGCTGCATAACTTGCTAAAATGAATTAGGGTCGTGACTTGGTCAAGAGAGTCGCGACGCTAGAAGAAACAGAGGCAAATCTAAAAGGAGCATCAAGATGCGGGTTGCGACCTGGGTGAGGAGGGCTGCGGCGCTTGAAGACCTAACTAGATTATGAAATTCCTTAAAAAAAAAGACATGGGCCACGACCTAAGAAAGGTGAAGTCGCGGCCCGCCTTGCCAACAAAGAAGAATTCATTTTATATATATATTCAGAATTTAGGTTTTAACGAGAATTAGGTCAAATTTTTTTATTACGAATTTTGAGAGCAATTCTGATTTTGAGACGTTTTTTTCCTGCAATTTCATATTTTTATTTCTTCTTCAAGCTTTTGGATTTTATGTTTTTGAATAATTATATTGTTTTTTTAGTCATGTCTGATATGAAATAAACCCTCTATCTAGGGGTTAATGTAGTCACTTGGATTTCTATTTAATTTTAATATGATGTTCTATTGATTCTTCTTCTTTATTATAATCTATATAATGTTTGCCTAATGTTAGTAAATACTTGATCAATATTTGCTTTTTAATTCGAAAGATGCAAATTGAATATGCTATCGTTATATAGACATAGGTTACATATTGGACGAGAGATCATGTATGCCTTGTGCAGCAATTAGGTTACCGTTCTTAATGCATGATATGTGTTTATGTTTATCACAGAGATGTAGAAAACCTGCATATAGGTTGATATCTTATATCTTGAAAAAGAATAAGAATCAATTTTTGTTAACTTGCTATTAGAATAGGAAGAAGATATTTAGAACTGATTAGTAAAATTAATAGAATGAAAAGTTGATGAAGTTAATACCCTAGGATTTCAATTATTGAATCAATCTTTATTATTGCAAAGTTTATTTCAATTTTAAGTCTTAGTTTAAAAATCACTCTATTTTCGATAGACAAATAGAAATTTAAAAGCAATTATTGATAATTGGTTGATAGTCCTTGTGGGAATGATACTTTACTCACTATTTTATTACTTGCATCGATTATGTATACTTGCACATCATATTTTACCGATCAGGTACTATCGTCGAGTAAGACTTAAGTTCGAGCATTACTCGACTAGCTCCTATAAATTAGAAATCCAATTAGAATTTATTACCGTTGTAACATAAATGAAGGCCACTATAATGTAAAGAGGAGAAATCTTCATTTAGAAAAATACTATAGAAAGTTTTTTCTATAAAAGATTGATTAAAAAGACTAGTGGACACAAGTCAACTTTTTTGGGCCAAACAACTATAATTCTTTTATTCGTTCTTCTCTTTTCATATTCTTACATATAAACACTCATTATTCTTCTCAAAACAATTTATTAACGAAATCTTACTTCAACAAGTAAGTTGTTACATATTTGGCATATTTATTAATCAATAAAATGTATAGTTTTAGTAAAGAATTATTAAAACAAATGTGGAAGAGGTTGGGGAAGAGTGATATTACACCACCAAAATTATAAGATTCTACATTAAATTATCCTTAATAGAGACCAATAAAAGATTGAGTTAGATGATGCAAACCCTAGTAGTAGACAAATGTTCTTCAACCTTCTCGAAGCTTCAAAACCCTTGTTGAAACACCACCTTGAAATTCTTCTTCCTTATGCAAAACAATGTTATGATTGGTTCAATACAACTGAAATTGGTTAGGCACGAAGATGTGCAAAAACTACAACGGTTTCACTAAAGTCAACACGTGAGAGTTGACTTTTGGTATAAGCATTTTAAAATCATCTTTTTGGGTCCAAAGTCTTTCTTTGGAGTGTATAAGAGTGCCCAAAACGTTTGGTAGCATTTGAGGATGTTTTGAGATAAGTTTTGGAGTACCAAGTCAGCAAGATCTACATAGCGTCACCTATGGGAGGCGACGTGTTTATGTGAATTATATTATAATATGATGTTATATGCATGCATGTGGGTCCACATTTGATTATTAGGGTGTTTTGGTAATTTGGCCCGTTGAGGGCATATTTGTGTATTTTGGTGCATAATGTGAATTATGATTGAGATCTCATTATTATGGAGATATATTCGAGCTATTCGGCATGAGACAGACTTATATTTCAAATTAGCAGTTTTGTCATAACGGGGTCTTTTATTGGGATATTGAGTAATGAGAATGTTATTTTATGATAAATTGGGAGTTATTGAGATCAGGAGGAAATTCTGGGAGTTTTGACTATAATGTCCCCGGGGGTGTTTTCGAGACCCCGAGCCTTAGGTTTTATTTGAGGTTACTTAAGCTTGAAGTAGCTTGTCAGATAGAACCATACGTTAGAAAACCCTTTTTCTCTTGCCGTTAGTTCATTTTACCGTTCGAGGCATTTTCGAAGAAATCTCGAGTTCTAGGAGTCAGAATCAAGAGAGGATCGAGGCATAGCGATCCTAGGAAAGATTAGAAGCTTCTTGACCGAAGGATTTGACGAGAAACAACCCAATCAGAGGTAATCTAAGTTTTTTAAGTTTTGAGTTTTTAGAGTTTCTAAGATTCAAATTGGATTTTGTGAATCGTTGATTTTTTGGTTCATTTGAGCCTCGGGATTTGATGGTTTTGAATAATTGGGAAGTTTGATTTTTGGATTTGGAAGTGTTTAGGTATGTTTTTGGGAGATTTGGGATGAAGGAGATCGAGTTTTGGCTGGTTTTGGGTTGGGGGCCGTGGCCCTGTTCTTGGGCGTCGTGGCCTTAGCTCGAAGAAGCAGCTGGGGAGTTTTTGGCCTTGCTGGTCACCGCAGCCCTTGCTCCTGGTGTGGCTGGGGGCCGCGACTCTTGAGTGGTGTTGAGGCCGTTTGAGTGTTTTGGCCTCGGGAACTTGGTTTTAGGCCTCGGGATTGTTCCTATTACCCGAATTAGTGGGGATTGATGTCTCGAAGGCTAGATTTTGGTTTGGGAACCTTTGATGTTCATTTTATTGATGGTGTCCCATATTTGGTTATGACTAGGTGACTACTAAAGGGCTAAAAGTCAGATCGTTCTCAAGGGTCGCTCTTTTATTCATTCTCGCTCGAATTAGAGGTAAGAAAACTACACCCTGTGTATATGACATGCATGATTGTTGTTGAGGCATGTTGGTTCATAAATGTGGACATTGATTGCATATTACATGCTTAGCAGAGCTTGCTTACTTGTGTATGGAAATGATTAGTTAGGGACGACATTGGTCGTATATTACTGACTTGAGAGTCAGAAATGGGATAAGCGTCCTGAACACGGGGCCGATAAAAGATTAGATCTAATCGATATCAGCATTGAATGACTCTAGGCCATTAATGCTGGGCCGACCCTAAGGTCGATGAAACTTATAAGCACTTGTCTAGTCTAAGACTAGTTACTTAGAACCAGGGCCTAAGGCCTAGGTGACAACTTGTCACATGTTTAGGGAGCGGAATCCCATGGTTATGACTCTATGGTCAGGAGGTAGGTTATGTTAATGACTAGTCATCATGCACCTAACCTGTTTAAGCTAGTGAAAGGATCACTTATTTCTAAAGCCCCGGTGACCCTATAGTCACATGGCTAAAGAGAACAGAACCCACCTTAGTGACTTTTGCGACCGTCACTCATCTGTTTTGGACTGAAAGTCCTAAATTATTATTATGATCATTGTTGATATTATATTCATGTTATATTGTGTTTTCTTGCTGGGCTTTGGCTCATGGGTGCTATGTGGTGCAGGTAAAGGGAAAGAAAAGCTCACCCAGCCTTGAGTGGAGAGCTTAGATGGTGATGTGTACATATGCAGCCGTTTGACCACCACGGCCAAGGAGTTCTCAGAGGAACTAGGGGGTTTACCCTATTTTTGCCGCTTAGGTCGGCGGGTTTGTAAATTTGAAACAGTAATGACCATTTTGAGTTGTAAATAACTTGTAAATGTTTTTAATGGGCCCATGAACTGTTTTATGTATTAAATAAAATATATCCTTTCCTTTTGATTGGTTTTCCACCTTAGCCTGTTAATAACACTTAGAAGCACGTTTTAACCAAAGGACTCGGGTAGCGAGTTAAATTTCCGGTTCACCGTAGCTGTTTTGGGGTAACCAATGCGTTACAGTATTGCCTTCTAAGGGGTAATGTTGTTAACTAGATAGATGTGTGTGCTGCTATGAAAGACCAAGGATTCTTAGAAGACGCGATCAATGAAGACATAAAGGGACGTGGCACAACCCCTAGTATCTATTGGAAAACAAAATGAGGCGCGACCATCAACACTAAAGGACGACGACCAACGAGGCGGAAAAGGCAAAGAGAGTGTATATTCAAGGCATGGAAAACAAGAAGGATTCCCCAACGTAGCATATAAAGATTCAAGGAACGACTGACAACGAACTCATCATATATTCAACTCCTAAGACCCTAAGACGTTCACCTACGACAAAAAAAATTAAAAAAGGATGCAAATGATGTTGTAACAATTGAAATAATAAGTTAAGGACTGCTAATATAGGTTTGGAGCGACCATCGATGAGAAGAAAGTAATATCATTTGTGTAGACAACAAGGAGAGAAAAGTATACAAAGTGGTTGCTACAAGGTTTAAAGGAGCACTAGTTGCAAGCAAGGTCAAGAATGGAATTCTTGATCAAGAATTATAATTTGGAAAAGTACAGTATCCAAGGATGGAGTAACGGTCGGTCTGGCCAAACTAAGATGTAACTGAGGAATAGTTACTACACTCAGATAAGACAAATGTAGGAACAGAAGGCCGTGAGTGGGCACAGTCATGGAAAACTTGTTCACACTAAAAAAAAATTAAAATGGATGCTACAACAGAAGGATTACAAAGACGAGAATTAGGTGATAACTAAGAAATTGATAAAACCTTATGCTACAGTCAGCTCCACTTGAACAGAGAGACAAATGGTAGTCTGCATAAATAGGAAGGTGTTTTGCCAAAAAAAGGGGAAGGACAAGTGGTCACCCTCTAAGAACAAGTTTGTCACAGTGTAAACAGTAAGTTGGGCGATAAGGACTTAAGGACAAGCGTGACATAAGAGACACAAGCTGGGACTTAAGCACCGACATATCCTGAAGCAAATGAGTAATATTTGAAAAATGGTACAAGTATGATTTTAAAGAGGATGTTATTGAGAAGTAAGATCATGAGTGAGTAAAGAGTTTTGTCATAAAGAGATATATGTTAGATCACATGAGATCTTGGACAATTTGACATATGGAGATACACAGGGTCTCTCATGACTTTGGCTGAGAATGTAATTATTAGAACCACCTCACACGTTGTTTTATGAACCGTTGGCATTAAAGACAGGACCCAAGTTTTGATGATCTAGTATAGATCTTAGAGAATGGAATCAAGGAGCTGTGACCCAAGAAGGATTCCACCAGTTAAGGTCCTGTAGATAAACTGTTATATTATTTTATAATATAATGTAAAATTATATTATATTATAATATAATGTTTTAGATTAAATAAATGTGACAAAGTGTGTCACATATTGTAACATATAATAGAGAGTTACAATATTTAGATATATGAGATATATCCAAATAATGTAACATATTTGGTGTTACAAATTTGTAACTTCCAAATATTACCCTTTATTGTGCAAAATTTTTGTTACACAATATTGAGATGAATTTCATAAAGCCATATGTGATATGGCAGTTAGAGATATGATTTTAACCCCAATAATGTGTTTTGGGAGTTACAAAATCATTTGGGAGGGTTTGGAACTGTTTGAAAAAACAGCACAATTTTTTGTGCTAAAATGGTCAGCGGCTGTGGCCACCAACATTCAGTGGCCGCGGCCACCAATGTCTTGGCCGGGCCACAGGCCAAAAACTGACTAATTTTCAGTTTTTTCAATATTTTTTGAACGGCTCAAAAAACCAAAATAACTCCCAAATCTCTTTTTTAATTCCATATTAATCCAATTAAACATTGGTAACAACCATGGGGGTTGGTGGAATTTGAAATTCAAAGGGTGTCTCTAAACTCTATAAATAGGAGCCTATAGCTCACTTGTAAGACAACAACATTTCTATCTATTAGAGCACTTGGCTAGAAACACCTTGAGGCTTGATAATTCCAGAAAGCTTTTCCAATATCTGAGAGAGATCCCTTAGTGCTTGAGTTAGGGGGAAATAAGCTTTTGGACAAAGGTTTTAAACCTTGTTTAAGTTGGTGATCCCCAACCCTCTTCACTTAGGTTGTGTAAGTGAGAGTTTCTTGTATTTTTGTTCTTCTTTCTATTGCATTATTTTCTTCTTATTCTCTTGTTCCTATTACTTGTATTTCTTATTCAAAGGTTGTAATCTTCTTTTCTTTATTTCAAACATTTTACTTTACTTGTAACATTTTGCTTTGAGTTGTATTTTCACCATTCTATTCTTCTTCTCTTTTTCTTGTTCTTTAGTCTATTTGCATTTTCAGTTATAGAGTTGTAATCTTATTCAATCAATCATTATTTATTTGTAATATATTGCATAGAGTTGTAATATTATAATCATTTCCATTGAGGCAAAACAATATTTTCCTAACATTCAAAAGCTTATCCCCTTTTGTTTCAATGGAAGGGGAAACTATCAAGATCATGAACCAAGACCTAGTAAGGTTGGATAGATTTGATGGATCCAATTTTACTAGGTGGCAAGACAAGGTGAGGTTTCTATTAACCACTCTCAAAATTGCCTACATCCTTGAGTCTTCCTTGGCTCCTCTAGCCGAGCCATCCGACAAAGACACTCCCGAGGAGGTGGAGAAGAGAAGGAAAAGGGAGGAGGACAATCTTCTTTGCAGGGGTCATATCCTCAACGCCTTATCCGATAGGCTCTATGACCTCTACACCGAGTCCAAATCGGCCAAGGAGATTTGGGATGCAATTGAGAAAAAGTTCAAGGTGGAAGAGGAAGGTACCAAAAAGTTTTTGATATCTCAATACTTTGATTTCAAATTTTTTGGTGATAAACCTATTCTTCCTCAAATACATGAATTGCAAATTATTGTTAATAAATCCAGCAACATGATCTCTTCACCATTATTTATTTCTTTAAATCCCAAAGTTTGATTAAACCACATAATACATTATTTTTAGATCATAAAAATAGTTCATTTAACTTTTTTCTTAATTTCTCATAAAATAATAATGTCATTTATTATTTTAAATTGCATAGAAAATAACTTATTAATTTGTAGCTATTTGGAAGTACTTAATAATTTCTTATTTCCTTTAGAAAAAATGAAGCCTTTCTATATTAATAAAATTTTATGATAAATGTGATAACTTATAATTTAAAGTGTGGGAAAAATATATTTTCACCCATATTATTTAAGACTTGAATTATGTAGGTGTAAGATCCATTAATTTTAAACAAAATAATTATTTAACTTAATAACACAAACTTTCAGCAACTTTTATTTTGTTTAAAAAAATCATAAGGAAATTTAAACCAAAACATTTTCTCATTTAAATAAAAAAAATATGCACTTAGATAATAGTGTGAAAATTCATAGTTACATTTAAAAAATATATTGTTTTTGCATATACATAACTTAGGGCATGATTATTTAATATACTAACATTATAAATCTTATTTAAAAGTCATTTCTTAATTTTAATCAAAAAAATTCGAGCAACTAATAATTCATTAAAAAAAATCACAAACTTACATTAAAATCACATTTTCTTCATAAAAATCAGCATGTGTTAATTTGATAAGAGCTCCATTTAAATGTGAAATAAAATACAATTTTATTTACATAAAATCAAACTATCACTAGAGACATCACATGAGCATTTAAAACATTGTTTCACCAATTTTCTCACAACTTATATACAAAAATCAGCAAGCATAATTAACATGAAATTCATCTTAAATTCATGCTTCTCAAAACTCAAACCATAACATTCATGCTCAATCAACAACAAACCCAAACACAAACCCTAGCATGCACTTATTAACATATTTTTATTCTTACAATTAGATCACTAAGATTAAAATACTAACAATAAAATAAACATAGGACTCCCACAAGGATTTTATAAAACCCTATATGATGCAACATTAATACTAATATGATCATTTTTCTAAATATCCAGATAGAATCAACAATAAGATCAACCATAATCACCATTCATTTTTAAGTGCCCTAGGCCGAAACCCAAAACCCATACAAAATAAATAAATAAATAAAAATTCTAACCCTATACCCCAAAATTAAAAAAATAGCAACCAACCAATATAACCCGGGAAATCATAACAACAATAGGGCTTGTGATTATATTTCCTCTCTTGATTTTAGAATCAAGAACACAAAAGTGACCAAAACCAAAAATTATAGCCACCACTTGTTCAAGCTTAGGGTTTCGAAACCCACATGAAGAAAAGAAGAAAACCAACTAACAACAACCAAGAACACTTATCAAAACACAAGAAACAAAAGAAGAGAGGATCTAGAAACCACAAATACAAGAAGACGTACCCTAGGATTGAATCTTTTTCTCTTCTTCTTCTCTTCTCTCTTCCTTTCTTTCTCCCTCTATCTCACGCTCACTCTCTCTCCTTCTCTCTTTAGGCCGATGGTCACAAGAGCACAAATGCTCTCTTTCCTGTTCTTTCCTTCCTTTTAATCTAACCTAGGACATAACTATTCCTAATGGGAAATAGGTAAGTTTCCGCTTTTCAATTATTTTCATTCATTTATTTTCTATTTGATATTAAAGGAAAATAAAGAGTGCATAAAAGATGACAACTCTTTTCCTATTTTAGCTAATAGTCATCCAATCAAAAAAATTTAAGACCAAACCAAATAGGATAGGAAATCCCCCATTCCCACTATAGTCCACACGCCACCCTCTATTTCCTCTTCTTTTATTTTATTTTATTAATTATTTTAATTAAATAAAATAAAGGAAATAATGTGTACGAAATCCTATTGAATGCTCACCATGCAACCATGCACATGCACACACCCAATTGCTAAGGTGCATCGCTACCTACCATGCACCTTGGTGCGTTCAATCAAAACACATTTTCTCACTTAATTAAATCAATAAATAAATAAAACAATTAACAATTAAATTCACACAATTTCTACCAAACAATTCAAACAATAAAAAAAATTCTAACACTTAACAATTAAAAAAATAAAACAAAACACAAAATTAATAAATAAATAAAATAAAATAAATTGGTGCGCTACATATTAATAAACTAGTGATTAATTGATTAGTTTAATAAAACACATTATTTCTAAAATAGTAAGTGGGAGAAGGTGAACATCTCAATGTGGCCTATGGTCTCCATTATTAGTACAACACCGTGAGATATGAATAGGGCATCGAGGCGGCTTTGATTCCGTCCCCCTAAGAAAGGTTTTTAGACATATTAATATCAAGGTTGACTTCTTACAAAGATAGGATGGAGTGATGTATTTTAGGCATGACTGACCCTAAGGCGACAGTCTCTAAGTTAAGTCATGAATTCCTAAATAATGGGTTACACTTGCAAAGTTGCAATTAAGCTTTTGCAATGGATAATTGCATCTTGGCCAAACCAGTGGTACTTTATTTCTATAGGAGAAAATAAAGAGTTATTTTAAGTTTTAAATAATAAAGATAAGATTGTCTTATAAACTATCTGAATTTAACTTGACTGACCACAAGGCTACACTTTATTTGTTGGCTAGTTTTATTGTGGAAAAGTAAATGTTAGTTTATGTGTTTTAATTGTTGCATTCATGCATCATATTTACTTTTCGAATGATTGATATTTTTTAAATAGTAATACTATTGTATTTTTATTTTCAGTCATAAAATGTTGCCACCCAACTACTTTCTCATTATGTGCCCGATCATGCATCAAATGATTGATGATCATATAAGAAAAGTTAAACTTGTTGAAGAGGATGAAGGAGGATAGATAAATTCACTTTATTCCTTTTTTCTGGCTTCTAAAACATATTTTTAATGAAAGACGACCTCGGCATCATGGGGTGTAAGGAAAAAGGAACATGAAAAATATGTTGATTGGATGAGATCAAATCACATGGCAAGATTTTATATTCTTAGCAACATGGAAGAAAAGCTGAGGAAAAAGTTAAAAAATATTGAATACGCTCGTGATATGTGAGATGTTGTATATGAGGATATACAGGCAAGACCACATTCGCGAAAAAGGTAAATATGATTTGTCTTTACCTTAAGCTTAATAGTTGATTATAATGTATTATTCTGAATCTTTGATTTAGAAACTACTAATCATATTTTTCTCTTCTTTACGGACACTTGAGCAATCAAGAGGAACTTGCAGATGGGGACAAAAAGATTAGAAAGAAGAGAGAGAAAGCGTCTAGTTCAAGAAAATGTTGAAGAAAGTCATTTTATTTTAAATTCTTTAGTTTTTATTAAAAGAAAACTTTATTGTTGTTAATTTTAGTATTATGAATTGTATTGCATGTATTGACTTTAGAATGTTTAATTTATAATTTTATTATTCTTAATTTTTCTTTACACATGCAAATTTAATATTCGGACTTTAACGATTTCATTTATTGAACAAACACTAAATAACCTATAATTATTTAAAGTAGCAAGGAAACAAAAGACAAAAAGTTTCAAATGAGGATGACACATATATTTGGCATCTTAGACTTAGTCATATAGGACTAGACAGGATAAACCAGTTAACAAAGATAAACCTTTGAGATAACTAAGAGTTAGAACTCTTCCGGTTTGTGAATCTTGTCTAGAAGCCAATATAAATAAACATCATTTCTCAGCGAAAGAAAATAGAGCTAAATAACCTTTGGAGCTTGTACACAGCAATGTCTATGGCCCAATCAATGTGCAAGCAAAAGGTGGGTATGAGTACTTCATCACTTTCATTGAAGATTACTCAAGATATGGTCATACTTACTTAATGCTTAGGGAATTTATAACATTTGGTAAGTTTCAAGAATTCCAAGTTGAGGCTGAGAAGCTATTAGGTAAGACTCTTAAAATACTTTGATCAGATCGAGGTGGTGAATATTTGAATTCCAACTCACAACACCTCGAATGACATAGCAAAATGGTGTTTCAAAAAGATGAAACAGGACCTTGTTGGACATGGTCAGGTCTATGTTAAGCTACTCTTCACTTCCTCTCTCATTCTGGGGATATGCACTTCAAACGACGACTTACATTTTGAGAGTGGTCCCATCTAAGACCATAAGCAAAATGCCAATGGAACTGTGGAATGGAAACAAATCTAGTTGGCACCATTTCTGCATTTGGGGCTAACCTACTCAAGTTGGTCGACCTAAATCAGGGAAACTTGTTTCGAGGTCTGAAGTATGCATTTTTGTGGGCTAAGCTCCAGAAACAAGTGGCGGTTACTTCTATAGTCTCAATGACCAAAAGGTATTTGTTTCAATAAATGCGACATTCCTTGAACACAACTATATGAATAATTATAAACCATGGAGCAAAGTAGTTTTGTAGGAACTCACTGTTAGGAACTGTTCCTAGTACATAGAAGAAATTGCAGTAATGGTAGCAATGTATATTACAAAACAAAATTTCCATATAAACAACTTTATATGAGGATCCTTTAATATGCAATATGTTAATCAACAAAATATGTATACATGGAATTGATACGAAATGATTTACCTCCTGTATCCTATCAAGAATCCTTGAATCTTTTCATAAATAATTCGATCTTCCTATCCTTGCTAGAGTAATCACACCAAGATCTTCCAAGACGTTCTCTACACCTCAAGATGTGGGTGGGCATGTAGAGAACAAGAATCAAATTTGTGACTCAAAAGTATTCTCAATACATGAGACTCTTGATTATAGGCTTGAGAGAAATGTTTTTCTTTTGTGAGAAAAAGATGATCACTTTTACTGATGCTTCTTCTAAAAACTTATTCTCCTATTTTCTATCATATAGAATATATAGGTATTATTATCGTAATAATAATAATCAAATAAAATTGATCATATTAATAATAATAAAATAAATGATAATTAAAGACAAAGTCTTACATTCCATTTTAAAACCCTTTTCAGAATGTTTAATTAATTAATTAAATAAAAATAATAATAAATAGCTGATCATTATCAGTAGTGGTACACGTATAAGGCAGTCCAGGAAACCCTATGCGTGTAACACTTCCCTAAAAAAAGGGATTTGATTTTTCATGCATATTTATTTTAATTAATTAATAATTAAAAATTCAAATAAGGTACATATTTTTAAGGAAAAGATAACAACTTAAATTTCAATATTCAAAATTTGAATTTTCATTATCATCTTATTATTAATTAAGTAAATATAATAATTAAAACTAATTTTGACTATCCATATTTATCATTTCTCACTTAAATAAAATAATTAATTAAAATCAATTTCTTTTATTTTTATACAATTTTGAAAATTGCATTGATGTAATAATAAATGGTGCAACTTCAATCATCACATAATTGTATATTTATCCCGAAGAATAAATATTCTCTCACATAGTTCATTCACAATTTGACCCTTGTATCAACTCTACCTTGAATAGTGTTGATAGAGTCGCCCCGGAGACCTATGGACCAACAATTCCAAGCTCCAATAAATAATAGATTATTAACCAAAACTCTTTGATTCAATAATCATATTTATTAATTTCATTATTACTCCACTATAAAAATGAGACTGCACTCTTGAGAATTAAAGACATATATTTACTCAGTACTTTATTGTAACTACAATGTGTCCATTGATACAATCATTACATACAAATTAATCCTCTATTGATGATTCATAATTAAGTGGGAATACAATTATTGTTTTAACCTTTTAATTATATCTTGATTTTTAGTGTATTATTGACTATACAAGAGAAGGTTAATTCATAATCTGATTATGAATTTGACGTCAATAACCTTTTCAGTTCTAAAAGCCAACCGATAGGGAACCATCATTCAATCTATAAGAAGGTATAGATTCCATATCTGTTAAGCTATGTCCCCAGCCATATACATCATTGAATCCCCAAAACAATAGTTCTTATCCTGGTCATTCAGACAAACTATAACACATGAATCAAAGGATCAAATGACATATATAGGAGTTCATAGTAACTTCACGATTAAGATCAGTTTGTATATTATCTTTAGTTGATGTGTTTTATAATACTACGAAACGGTATTTAAACAAGTATTATCAAATCACATAAGGTCTAATTCTGCATACTCTCAGTATGCAAAGTACCTCCACTAAAGTGTCCTACTACACTAGTAACTCGGATCTAGGTCACATGTATTCATAATTAATCTAAAGATTTCACAACTTTATTTTACTACGAACTATTTAAGTTCATTATCTCAATCTCGACCCTCTCATAACAATATGAGATTGAGACCACATATATGAACTTGGAGATTTTCTAATATTTACTTAATATTATTAACAATAATATAGTACATAAGCTACATATACACAATAATTCAATTCATTTATTCATTTCATTAAAACCATTATCAACTATAATCACTTTAAGGGCACAATTCCCAACAATCTCACACTTGCCCTAAAGCAAATGAGGCATTTCCCTCAATCCCACGCTTCTTACATTACCCTGAAAAGATTTAACGGATAAATTCTTTGTTAAAAGATCTGTAAGATTATCTTTAGAGGCAATCTTCAATATAGTAACATCTCCTCGGTTGACTATCTATCAGATCAAGTGAAATTTCCTCTTGATGTGCTTTCCCGTCTTTTGACTTTTGGGTTCCTTTGAATTAGCTACTTTCCCACTGTTATCACATTATAGAACAAGTGGCTTATGCCTGAAACAACTTCCATATCAATATTGAACTTCATGAGCAACACAGCCTCTTTAGCTGCTTCATGAGCTACTATGTATTCGGCTTCCATGGTGGAGTCTGCAATACTGGATTGTTTAATACTTCTCCAAACTGCAACACCTTCTCCATGTGTGAAAACTAATCCTGATGTCGAATTTCGACTATCTTTGTTTGATTGAAAATCAGAATCTGTATATCCAGTGGGGTTCAGGTCTCCACCTGAATACACAAGAATGTAATCTCTAGTATGTCTGTCCAACGACTTAATCAAGGATTGGATTGATAACGACTTACTATCCATACTGCATAATAGATATCAGGTCTAGTGCACAATATTGCATACATTAGACTGCCTACCGTAGAGGCATAGGGGTAATGTCTCATGTCCTCCTCTTCCTGAGGTATTTGTGGACATTGTTCTTTAGACAATTTAACTCCTGACCGGGTAGGCATAGTGCCTTTCTTGGAGCTTTGCATGCCAAAGTGCTCTAGCACTTTATCAATATAAGTTGCTTGAGATTGTGCCAAAACTTTGTTCTTTCAATCTCTACAGATTTGAATTACTAGAACATATTTGGCTTCTTGCAAATCCTTCATTTGAAATTGCTCAGCTAACCATTTTTTTTACTTTTGATAATGTTTCTATGTCATTCCCAATGAGTAGAATATCATCAACGTAAAGAACGAGGAATACCACAATCTTATCATTGATTTGTTTATAAACACAAGGTTCATCAACGTTTTGTTCAAAACCACACGTTTTGATTGTTTCATCAAATCTAAGATTCCAAGATCTTGAATCTTGTTTGAGTCCATAAATAGACTTAAGAAGCTTGCAAACTTTTGTTCCTGATCTTTAACTTTGAACCCTTCTTGTTGAGACATGTAAATGGTTTCGTCAAGATAACCATTCAGAAAAAGTTGTTTTAATGTCCATTTGTCGAATCTCATAATCCATGCAAGCAGCTATGGATAAGAGTATGACGATAGATTTAAGCATGGCCACAGGTGAAAAAATTTCTTCATAATCAACTCATTTCTGTGTGTAGCCTTTTGCTACTAGCCATGCTTTGAAAGTCTCTACTTTCCCATCTGCTCTTCTCTTCTAATTGAATATTCATTTGCAACCAATATGTTTAACATTTTCAGGTGGATCTTCAAGAGTCCAGACAAAATTGGAATACATCAATTCCATTTCAAGGTCCATTGCATCTCTATATGTCAATGGATCATCATTTTTTGTGTCAGACACAAGCATCGAAACTTCATGTTCCTAGCGAATTGGTTGCTTACCAACCTTCCCAATGAAGCACTCTATTTTTTTGACTAGAACTAGCGATATCATGTGGTCATTTTTCTGTTGCCATTGCTGGTTATTGGTCTTGTTTATTTGAGACCATTTCCTGTTGCACGACTTTATTTTAAGGTTTGCGGTTATTTATATAGTCATGCTCCAGAAAAGCAGCATTTGTAGATACAAATGTTTTGTTATCTTTAGGACTATAAAATATACCACCTTTTGTTTCTTTGGAATATCCTTCAAACATGTGCACTTTAGTGCGTGATTCCAACTTCCCAGTCTTTCCTTTAAGCACGTGTGCAGGACAATCCCATATACGGAAATGGCGTAAACTAGGTTTAGTGCTATTCCACAATTCCAATGGTGTTTTCTAAATAGACTTAGACGGAACAACATTGAGTATGTGTAAAGCACATTTTATTGCATAACCCCAGAATGTCAAAGGCAATGATGAGAAAATAATCATCGACCTAACCATATCCAACAAGGTTCTGTTCCGTCTTTCTGAAACACCATTTTGTTATGGTGTTCCAGGTGCAATGAGTTGGGATTAAATAGCATGCTCACGTAAATGGTCCTCAAATTCATAATATAAGTACTCTCCACCTTAATCTGATTAAGCACTTTTAGTGATTTACCTAAAAAAAATTCAGCTTCTGCTTGGAATTCTTTAAACTTACCAAAAGTTTTGGAAATCCTTTGCATTAAGTATAGGTAACCATATCTCGAATAATCGTCAATGAAAGTGATGAAATATTCATAACCTTCTCTAGCTTGGACATTTAATGGACCCTAAACATTTGTATGTACAAGTTGAAGTGGTTATGTGGCTCTTGAACCTTTAGCAAAGAAAGGTCTCTTTGTAATTTTGCCTTCTAGGCAGGATTCATAGACAGGAAGAGAACCAATAGATAGTTCTCTTAAAAGACCATCATTTGTTAGTTTGTTAATTCTATATAGACCAATATGTCTCAATCTCAAATGCCACAGATATGTTTCACTACCGGAATCTGTCTTCTGTATTTTATTAGATCTATGATTTGCAGTTTTATATAATTCAGAATTATAAATATGCTCAACATTGGACTCTAACTTGTAAAGTCCACCTTCAGACTTTGCAGAACAAATGTCAAAATCGTATTACAAAAAAACAATCGAATTATTATTAAAAGAAATATTAAAACCTTGTTCATAAAATTTTAACAAGGAAATCAAATTTCTAGAAAATCCAGGAATAAAATAAACATTGTACAACACAATAAATTTATTATTAATATCAAAAGATAGGCAATTTTTTCCAACTGCAGCTGTCGAGATCTCCTGCTCACTTCCAACTCTCATGGTCACCTCTCCATGAGCTAGCTTCCTCGAAGTACTAAGACTCTACGAAGAAAAAAAAACATGATTAGTGGCTCCGGAATCAACTATCCAAGATGAAAAATCACCTTCCACTAAACAAGACTCTAAAACAAGTAAATCAAATTTACCATTCTTTTTATCTTTCAATTCAGCCAGGTACTTAGGAAAATTCCTTTTCCAATGACCATCAACCCCACAATGAAAGCATGATCCTTTTGGTGCCTTCTTTTTGGAGTTCTTTGCAAAATTATTCTTCTTGGAAGACTTGTTGGTCTTCCACTACAACAAATTTGACTAAATATTACATTAAAATATTACATAATTTAAAAAACGCTATTATTGATGATTAGCCAAATGGGTAGAACACGGAAGAGAAAAAAAGGGGCGGCAAATGAATTTTTTTGTTAAAACACCCGCTTTTACTTTTTCCCCAACTCTTAACTCACATTTTCATTCTCTAATATCATAAAACCAAAGCAAATGCTCTCCCCTCTGTCTCTCTCTCTCTACCATAACCTTCTCGCCTCACGCCTCTCCCCTCGGTCTGCCTCTTCCCTCGGTCTCTCTCTCTCTCTCTCTCGCATGGCCAACAGATGAATGGAAGGGTATAGTGCCTCACGCCTTTCCCCCTCGGTCTCTCTCTCTCTCTCTCTCTTGCATGGCCGACGGATGAATGGAAGGGTATAGTGCCTCACGCCTCTCCCCTCGGTCTCTCTCTCTCTTTCTCGCATGACCGACGGATGAATGGAAGGGTACAGGTGCTTCTATATGAAATTTCCCTCTCAAAAGTCCCTCCTCTCAATCCAGCCAACGGTGGCAATTGGAAATGTCCGAGGCTTCGCTCCGAGCTCCGCGAGAGAAGACCAGTAGCCAGTAGGAGAAGAAGAGTGAAACACACTCTATAACCGTACCAGATCACCAGATCTAATACACTCTCCTCTCCTCCTTTTCAGATCTCTCTTTCGCAACTTGCAAAAGTCTAAGGTAAGTGTCTCTCTCCATGTCTCTGCAATTGCTCATCTATAGCTGTTCTTTCCTTTATCGGATCTTGGCTCAATGGCTTTCGATCCGAGTTCTCGGCATTTGTTTCTGGTTGATGCTAATTTCAGTCAGGCGTCCTTTTGATTCACATGTTTTTTTGGTTTAATATTGGGGAGAATTGCGGAACGAGGGGAATTTTGATTGAAGAAAGTAAAAATGGCGGGTGGTGCAGCTGGTGGTTTTGTTACACGGGCATTTGAATCGATGCTGAAAGAATGTTCGGGGAAAAAACATCCTGAACTTCAGAAGGCTATTCAGAATTATATAGGTTATGCTTCTTTTCAATTTGAAAGTGATAATGTCGATTTTTTCGAATGCATTTTCTTGTTTGCGATTGAAATTAGAGGTGGCTGTTATTGACTAGAATTAGCAATGAACAGTTTTGTTTTGGTTTGTACATTTCACCATCATCACAAACATCCGCTTACTATGTCAATTGTCCATTAAGCTGGAGATGAGAAAATTCAAGGTGTAACTCACTAGTTTGTTTTGTTGTAATAATTTTTTCTCAGATGGTACGAAAGAGGTCAATCAGGTTCAGCCTTCCGCTTCCAGTGAGACAAACAAAGCTGCATCGGTTGCTGGTGATGAGAGGTTTGTACTTCTTATTCCCCCCCACCACCCAAAAAAATAATAATAATAAAATAAAGATTAATGTAACTGTTACAATCTTTAACTTGTTCTTGTGTAATTTCTGTTGATTTTTTTTTATGCAATCAGGTCAAGTAGCACATCTTTAACATGTAAAACTTTACTTATCAAATCCTCTGTAACAATAAGATGTCCTTTAATTGTTGTGTATGGTATCTCTTTCTGTTGCAGTTCACTTGAAGATGGAGCTGCAAAATCTGAAACAGAGGAAAACCAGTCACAAACAGTTCCTCACGATGCCGAGGCTATTCCAGTTGCTAAGCCAGTGAGCATAAGTGCAACTATTTCCACTGTCTTGGCAAGTGCTGGGAATACTTTGGAGGGGTCTGTGGCAGAACTTGTGTTGAGTCCTCTTCGACTTGCATTTGAGACAAAGAAATTGAAAATCTTAGAATCTGCTTTGGATTGTCTTCATGTATGTATTTGTCATGTTTTTTATTTTCATGCTCTGAATTTTATAGGTTAGCATTGTGTTTAAAATTTTCCATTTGGCTCTTGATATCAGTTCTCCTGTGCGAAAGATTGAGGAGATTGATAGATGGGAAGTGAATTTTGAGTTTAATTGAGAGATGTAATATGGGAACGGTAAATTTGCAAAACAAGCTTGAATTGTTGGTTTTTGATTTGCATGATCATGGAAAAAAAATATGAAATTCTCTTTTACTAGAGAAAGATATACAAAAAAAAGAATATTAGCATTTTGTTGGAAGTGGTTGGATTGAGATGAATGGAAGTGGTTGGATTGGAAGGGTACGGAGGAATGGACTTCCAGGACTGAAACTGCTAATGTGCTGCATGAGCCAGTATGTCTCTTTTCATCTCATCTCATCTTGCAAGTCATTTATAATTTAAGTAGTTTCTTTTTCTCTAGAGTTAATTATGAGAAATTCATAAACATTGTTTGGTAAATGAAAATTGTATTGTTCTGCTTTACTAACTCTGTTAGATCATTCCTTTTAGAGCCTGAAGTTATTATAGTATTACTCAGTTGTGTAGCATCTTTTTCATTTAAAACCGATGTCTTAGGTTTTATTCATCTTATTTTGTTTTTCAGACTTCACCTTCTGAATTATTGCAGTGATCACTAATTCACTATGATTAATGTGCATCATTATTCATTACAATGTTATTAATTAATTTGTCTGTTTTACTCTTATTTACAAATTCTTTGTGAAATGTTGGAATTTATTAGCTGATGAGATATTCTGAAATTTCATAATGTTCCAAGTGAAATATTTCTTTGTTTTAAGTTAAAGGACAGTGCTGCCGGTTAATTACTGTTTTGAAAGTTAGATGCTTATATTGTTCAGTTTGGGATTGATATAAGCAATGTGCTATATTATATCTTGGTACTTTTTTTTGGTTGTCTTCAGGTTTGGCATATTCAATCCTTCAACTGTTTATGATCATTTGGGAGAAATATATTCTGCCCTTATTTTCGGAAGCTTGGTTTTTTGCATTTTATTATACATAAAAGTAAGGATTTTGAATTGTTATGTAATACAATTGTTGTTCCCCTTTCACAAATATGAACTTAGAGATACATTTTTGAGACTCTTTCTTTCTGTTTTAAGGGCCATGTGGCACCGTCTTCCACTGATTCTGGGTCGTCTGGGAACATCATAATTGATTTCTATTGGGTAAGTGTGATTCTTCTGGGATTTCTGCTTTTCTTGTTTATTAAATTTGGGATGTGGTAAATTAGAAAAAAACTGTAATGAGATAAGGTTGTGAAGGTACATGTAAATTTAGGATTGTCGACTAGATTTTTGGAGTGTGACATTCTTTGTAAGGATAATTCACCTATCAGTTGTTCTTAAGTCTTATTCAAGGGCTTTGTGCTATCACATGTAAATACTATTAGAAATCACAATAGTTCTCTGCTTGATTTCTTCTTCTTTTTTATTTATCTAGTTTTTTAATTTAAATAATCATAATAATAAAATTAGCACAAGTCTTGGCACCACTTGTCAACTGTCAAAAGGACTTTGAGTGGATTTTTGGTGGTGGTGGTTGTTACTTGTTTCTGTTAGTTTTTTGTTGTTGTCATTTTTACTATTTCAATTTTGCTAGAGAGTATGTGCTTTGTAGCAGCTTAAACTCTGCTGGGTTACTAAGTGTATGCGGTCATTATTGAAATTTTCCCAAACCATAACTTTTGAATATCCTTTCGAATTTCGATTGTCTTTTTGCAAGGTATGGAACTCTATCCTCGCATTGGTAAAAACTTCGACATTAAAGTTTTTACAAATTGCAGATTTGGAATGATGTCTTGGGCAGTTCTAGCTGTAACCTATTGCATAAAGCAGGTAGCGTCTATGGGATAGTTGTGAATTATGCCTAATTATGTCAGTAATTCAGCATCACTTTGTTTATGTCCATGGTGTTGGTTGATGTGCCAGTTGCAATATGAATTGCATTTTAGGTTTGAAACTTGGCTCGCTTACAATTTGAAATATGTGGCAGCAGTGTAGCCATTGTATTGTGTGAACTTAGACTGTTAAAATTTTATTAACGAATCTGAGTTGCTTTGCCACAAAATCTCTACAATCCATTTCCAGCGGCCAATCATTTTCCCTCTTGTTCAAGGATTGTTTCTCTGTATAATTCATTTGAACAAAAAGAACACTTAATCTTACTTTACTGTGTGCCCGTGCAGCTGGCCTGGTGGTTATTTCTTACCTCTAAATCAGACCCGACCTTCCTGTTTTACACTTCTACAACAGATTGCTTTGTGGACACACTCTTTAGCTCTTTTCCTAGTATTTAACGTCTATCTTTTTTCTTTTTACCAGTATGAAGTGAACGGCAAAGTGGCTGATTCAATGCTTGTTAATACCATATTGATGCTGGTGTATGTTACTAAGTTTTTTTGGTGGGAAGTTGGATACTGGAGCACAATGGATATTGCACATGATCGAGGTTCTACATCCTTTTATTTTAACTTTCCATCCTTGTTATCCATTATTTTATTAAACATCATTTTGGCAATAATCTTCTGGATGGTTTGATATTTTGGAACATGTACAAATTTAGATGTCTTATTATTTTTTTGAATGCATACTAAGCATAACTTATATTTATGAATTAAGTGAGATAGAAATAAGATAACTTGTCTTCTATGAAGTCATCATCATTAAAGTCTCTTACTTTCGTTACCATTCGAAGATTATAGTTACTTCCCCTTTAACCTTTTCCATCTATTGCTGTATTTGATCCCAATTACTTGGATTGGCTACCATGACGTTGCAAATTCTTGGCCTTAATTTTACCAGATAAATTGTTTCTACTACCTAATTTTTCACTGTGATTAGAAGAGACCAAATAATTATTAAACAAATGTTCTTGTAGTGCTGAATTTATCTATTGCTTCTTTCTCGTTCTTTTGGTTTGTTCATACTTTCTCTCATTTGGATCATTGTACCTATCATTTTGACAGCTGGTTTTTATATTTGCTGGGGATGCCTTGTATGGGTGCCTTCTATATATACTTCTCCTGGCATGTACCTGGTCAATCATCCCGTACACCTTGGAACTCAGGTATAAAGTTTTCTATTCTAAGTTTATTTGGTCAATAAAATGTAATATTACTGCTTTTGTTCAGGAACAGTTCCAAAATGTTTTTCAACCTTTTCAAAATGTGAACACTTTTCTGCATTACTAGAGAGTAGGAAACTATAGCAATGGCTATGTAGATACCTTGGTGGGATTCAAACTTTAGACCTTATGGAAGCAAACCACATGTCTTCCCATTTGAGCTAACTCCCCTTGGTATACACCAGTAATATTATTATTAGCTTGTAAAAGCTGTATATTGGCAATTTGATTCTAGATTTGAGTTAGAAGCTGCAAATCTATTCTACCAGCCAAATGCAAAAGTTGAATGCTTGTAACTTTGTTTGTAAGCTGCCAAGCCCATGAGATGAGCGTAGACTTGATTTTTTTTGCAACCAACCATACTTTCTTTTCTGTCCTATTTCCCCATTGTCCCTGTTAAATTAATTCTTAATTTTAGTTGTCTACTTTGCTTTGTCACAGTTGGCACTCTACATCCTAGTAGCAGGCATTCTTTGCATATACATCAACTACGACTGTGATAGGCAAAGGCAAGAGTTTCGCAGAACAAATGGCAAAGCTTTGGTTTGGGGTAAAGCTCCATCAAAGGTATATGGTTCTCTGAAACTCGTTATTTGGTTCTCATTATACATACAATTTTCTGTATATCTGCTGCTAAATCCTGCATAATTCTTCCCTTTCTGTTTCACAGATAACTGCCACTTACACTACCACAACTGGGGAAACAAAAAGCAACATTCTTTTAACTTCGGGATGGTACGTTTTCAGGCTCTGCCATGTAAATCTGAACTAACTGGATTTTTTTTTCTTCTTGGTTATGAATGCGGGGGGTTCATAACCAAGAAGAAATATTAGCTGATCCAAGTAAGTAATTTTAGCTGATCCATGTAAATATAACTGCCACTTGTGCAATATTAGCTTTCATTCATAACCACTATGTCCCAGAAATATTAGCTGCATTTTTCTGGACTGTTCCAGCTCTTTTTAACCACGTAACTTACCTTACGAGTGCTACTAGTTTATTTGCTTGTATGGGAGAGACAAAATCTGATCATGTTAGTGGTTTCTGGTCCAACAGGTGTAGACAATTTACAAACCGATGCCAGTGTAGAGAAAAATAAATAAGTAGACGAAATGAATAATGGTTTGCGCGTTTTCATACAGATAAAGGCATAAAATCTTGACATGTGATTGTTATTGTAGGTATGGAAAATACTGGAAATTGTACTGCGAGAAGGTTCGGTATAGGGTCATCCCCGGAATTTACTGAGAAAATGTTGCACAAGTGTTTGTTCTATGTTGAGAATGGCATGTATATTCAGCCTTTCCAAATTAAATGATGGCAGGCTGGTATCATGTTGTTGTTATTGTTGTTTTTGTAATGGTCAACTTTATGGATGTTGTATTTCTCTCATCTTCAATGACCAAAAACTTTTCTTGTTTAGGAAAATTACTATAAAGTTTTGTTTCTATTTTTCATTTTTGAAGTAAAAATTGTTCAAGATTATAAAACTTTATTATGTTATGCTTTCAAACTTAAGTTAGAACTAAGATCTCATGAAGTAGACACATTTATGGTTTGAATTAGTTATTGTTTAATGTAATACTTATGGTTTATCAATCTATTGAGAATTACATTTTATGATTAATTTTGAATTTTTTTTATCAAAATACAATAATGAAAATCTTTTAATTAAAAAAAAACCATATAAGTATACTTATCAAAATAAAATTTAAAATTTTATTACTATATGTTATGATTTAAAAGCATATTATAAGCGTAAAAAATCGTTATGGTTTATATAATATAACAAACTAAAAATATTATTAAAATAATCAAATGTAACAGTTGAAAAGTGTTATGAAAAAAATACAAGATTAAATTTCAAATTTATAATCAAAAACTCTATCTAAATGTTATTATTTGAATATTATAGCATCTAAAAATGTGTTATTGAATAGTTTAAGATAACACCGAACATAACATTAAAAAAATGTTATAGAAAAGACTGGACTTTTAATAACATGGGCTACGTTAGCATTTTCAGAAGTGCTATCAATAGTCCCAGATAGCACTTTTTAAGTGTTATGAATACTGTTTTTTCTTGTAGTGTTCTCTGGTTGTTTTTCCTTTTTCTTGTCCTTTCCTTGGCCACCCTTCCTTTTCTTCGAATTTCCATTTGAAGTGGAAGGCTTGGTTTCAACAACATTTTCCTCCTCAACCTTAGTGGAACTTTTGTTTAGAGACTCAAACGTTTGCAACTCATTCAACAGTTGGATCATGTTGTACTCTAACTTGTTCATAACATCGTTGGTAGTGAATGCCGAAAAAGCTGGTGTGATAGATTTAAGTATCACACTTACTTGAGATCTCTCATCAATGGTAGCACCATGGATTTCTACATCGTGCAATATGTTGATCATGTCTAGGACATGTTCTCTGGCAGAAACATTTTTCTTCATTTTCATATTCATTGAGCTTCTAGTAGCATCATGTCTGCACTTATCAGATTGCTGGCCAACACATGCCATGTAGAGATTCCCAAATCTCATAAGTTGTTTCAAGAGTTTAAAACTTCTTTCTAATCACATCGCTCATACTAGCAAGCATATAACATTTGGCCTTATTGTTAGATAAGATCCAACTATCATATTTTTCTCTAGCAGTTTTGGCAGCAGTGGGAGCAAGAACCTTAGGACATTCCTCATTCAGGACAAACACGTAGCTTTCACATATCAAAACAATGTTCATGTTCGATTTCCATCTCATGTAGTTATCACCAGTCAATTTCTCATTGGCAAGTAAAGCAGTTACAAGGTTTGGATTAGACATATTGCTGAAAAATAAATAAATAAAATATAATGAATTAATGCATATAATTAATATCATTTTATATTTGGAATAGTAAGTATGATGCATGAATGCAGCATATAAAAAAAAATACTATTCCACGATAGATTAATTTGAAATTTAATGGACCAGCCTTAGGGTAGGTCAGACTAATTACAAATTAACCTTGAGACAAGATCTCAACTCCATAAAGTGAAAACTTAAAAACTCATTTTCCTATTTTGACTTAGGAATTATTATTAGTTTGATTAAGATGTACTAGTCGTGCTCGAAAGCCTAGATACAGCTTCGGAGTGTAACCCATTATTTTTCAATTAATGACTTAACTCAAGAGTGTGTCTTACGGTTAGTCAAACTTAAAATACGTCACAGATCTTATTCTCGTAAGAGAAGCCAACCATGAGATAAAATAAACATATTCGGAAGTGTTTCCTTAGGGAGGCTGCAAACGGAGGCGACATGGGGCCCTTCCTATGCTTCTTGGTGTTCAACCAATAATGGAGACCATGGGACTTATTGCCATAATTCTCTCTCCTACTCACTATTTTAAAAGAATGTGTTTTTCTCAAAATCAATATTTTCGAATTTGGTTGTAAATGATATTCTAATAAATACTAATCCAATTATGCAAAATAAATAATCGTGCCCTGATGTAATTTTATTTATTTATTTTTCTTTTTAAGAAGAATACCATTTAATTTAATAAAACATTTTTATGAAATAAGAAAATAAAAAAATTTTAAATTATATTTACCATCTTAACTAATTAAGACTAAATTAATTATATGATTTATGAAATAAAAACATATAATCAATCCTAAGCATGTTTTTTAAAAAAAAAAAAAAATAGATGCATGCTTAATATTCACTACAACAATTTTCACTTTTAATGACTCTCTATAATGACTTGCACCAATGGTAAGTCATTAAAAGTATTCAGGGATATTTAAAGTCTAATGGTGTAAGTCATTAAAAGTTATTGTTGATGACTACCAAGGTAAGTCATTAAAAGTGGTGGGAGACGTTAATTGAAAAATATGAATATAAAATTATTTATTTATAAAATATCAGACTTGTAAGAGCATCTGACGTCTCCCCTGGGAAGACGTTAAATGTTTGGCCTAATATATATATATTCAGCCTTTCTTTCTTTTTCCCCGAGCGCACGAACCAGAGGCGGAGAAAGGTGATTTTCTAGGCGATTTCAGGGAAATCTTTTGACGATTTTGGCCGATTTTAGGCTATAAAGTCTCATTTGAGGTAAGTTTTTATTATTTATAAGTGTTGTATAATAGTTAGGATCATTTTCATGCTTATTATCTCTAGTTATTAAGAAATTGATATTGGGATTTTAGGGTTTATGAGTTGCGGTTTTGGGTGATTTTTGGCTCAACAAAATCGATTTAAAGCATATTTGAGGTAAGATTTCAAGATTAAACAATGTATTATAGTTAGAATGGTATAAAAAATTATTTTTGTGCATTTTTTTAATATGATTTGTGGGTTTTATTAGAAATATTAGTTTAAAGTATGAAAAATAATTTTTATGTATATTTGAGATACTATATTGTTTAATTTTAAGATGATACCACATTATTTACTATTTTTAATTTTTTATTACTATTTAATCTGAAAATTATACATTTTTTAATTAATTTTTAATGTTTGTTAAGTATATATATGTAAATATGTTTTGCTAAAATGTATTTAATAATTGTCTAAAATAAGAAAAATAATTTAATTTGAATTTTACATACAAAATAGTAATTCAAGTTTATAATGTTTATAATTTATTTTAATTAGAAAATTATATATATTTGTAATCTTTATTAAAATTTAAGTAGGTTATTTATATATAGTTATGTTATTTTATTGATTTATTAATCTAATTATTTAATGAAGTTTGTTTATTAATATTTTATTTATTAAAAAATTTAGTTTTGTAGGTTGTGAATTTAATAGCAAAGTGCGCTCTTGCAAAGTGAAGTAAATTTGTTAGCTAGGACTATTAATTGCAAGTGGTACATACATTATCTTCTTTCTTGTTTTAGTATTATTAAACTTTTGTTAGAGGGGTTTAAATATCTTAAATATTCATCCATAGTGAAGTAGGTTCTGAGATTAAAATTGTGTGTTTCGGTGATAACAGAAGGTTGAGAACTGTGTGTTTTAGTGAAGTAGGTTCTGGAAAATTTGTTTGTGTGCTGCGGAGCTATAAGGAAGAAACTTATTGTGTGTTATTTGAATTTTTTGACTTGTTGTTCACAGATGGTTAGATCATTATTATAGGGGAAATGCTGCTCGATTTTGTCTAGAATTATGTATTTTATTATTCTATTATTATATTTGTATTGTGTTTTGCTTATTCGATTGGATTTGATTAGATTGACAGATGGTTAAGTTACTAATATAGGGGAAATGCTGCCTATTTTTTCGTATGCTTATTTAGTATTTTTTTTTTAGTTTAATTTTTCATAGACATAGTTAACAATTTATTTATTATTAAAGTATATATAATTAAATAATAATTAACTAATATATTTTACTTTGCATTTTTTTTAGCTAAACACTACACCATATACACCAGCACATATTAATGAACTGCGACAACACTGGGCGAATCATATGCTACCGATAATTCAAGGTCATCGTCACATATATTAGGTTTTTTTTTACATTTTATTTCTTACCATATGTCTAGCTAGCTAGAGTAATATTTGTTAATTTTGTATGTTTAACAAAAAATATTACAATTTTGTATATTTAGCTAGCAAAAACATATTATATACACATTTCGGTTTTATTAATAAAAATTCACAATTTAAATTTGCATATAATTTAGATTTTTTAATTAATATATTTAATTCTATTTCAAAAAAAAATTAATATATTTAATTCTATTAATTAATATACTGAAAGTAATTATTTAATTATTTATTTAAAAAAATTACAAAAACCAATGACGTCTCTCAGGGGGAGACGTTGGAAGTCTACAAAGTCTCCCCATGGGAGACGTTGTAGGTACCTATGACGTCTCCCATGGGGAGACTTTGTAGACTTCCAACGTCTCCCCCTGGGAGACATCATAGGTTGTACACGTACACCCTATGACGTCTCCCAGGGGGAGACGTTGGAAGTCTACAAAGTCTCCTCATGGGAGACGTCATATGGCCACTTTAGATGGCTTCTGCAACAACGTCTCCCCTAGGGGGAGACATTAAATGTCTACAATGTCTCCCCCATATAGCCATTAAATGTCTATTTTGTTGTAGTGATTGTTAGGAAAATATGTATTTTGTCTCAATGGAAATAATAATAAATTACAACTCTATGCAATATATTACAAATAAATAATGATTGATTAAAAAAAGAGTTACAACTCTATAACTGAAAATTACAAATAAACAAAGAAAATGTACAAAATGATGAAGAAGAAGAGAATAGTAAAATACAACTCTAAGCAAAAGGTTACAAATAAAGTAAAGTGTTTGAAACAAAAGAAAAGATTACAACTCTTGAACAAGAAATACAAGTAAATAGAGAAGAACAATATAAAGATGAAAAGCAATAGAATGAAAGAAAGGAACAAGAAACAAAAGATGAACAACTTTCACTCACACTACCAAAGTGAAGAGTGTTGGGGGTCACCAACTTGAACAAGGATTGAAACCTTTGTCCAAAAGCTTATTTCCCCCTAACTCAAGCACTAAGGGATCTCTCACAGATTATAGGAAATGCTTTATGGAATTATCAAGCCTCAAGGTGTTTCTAGCCAAGTGTTCTAATGGATAGAAATATTGTGTTTTACAAGTGAGCTATAGGCTCCTATTTATAGAGTTTAGAGACACCATTTGAATTTCAAATTCCACAAACCTCCATGGATGTTACCAATGTTTAATTGGATTAATATGGAATTAAAAATGAGATTTCGGAGTTATTTGGATATTTTGAGCCGTTCAACAAAGATTGAAAAAACTGAAAAAATGGTCAGTTTTTAGCCTATGGCCGCGGCCACTAGTCTCTGTCCCACAGGCCGTGGCCACCAACATCCAGTGGCTACGGCCACCGACCGATTTCAGCACTTAAAAATGTGCTATTTTTACAAACGATTCCAAACCCTCCCAAATGATTTTGTAACTCCCAAAACACATTACTGGGGTTAAAATCATATCTCTAACAGCCATTTCACATATGGCTTTATGAAATTCATCTCAATATTGTGTAACAACAAATTTACACAATAAATGGTAATATTTGGAAGTTACAAATTGGTAACACCAAATATGTTTCATTATTTGGATATATCTCATATATCTAAATATTGTAACTCTCTATTATATGTTACAATATGTGACACTCTTTGTCACATTTATTTAATCTAAAACATTATATTATAATATAATATAATATTACATTATATTATGAAATAATATTACATTATATTATGAAATAATATAACATCCCCCCACTAGATTAAATAGTTATTTATTGTAACACTTATTTAATCAATCATTATATTTTAAAATATAACATACCCCCCACTTGATTAAATAAGAACTCTCTCTTATAGGAGTCATTCCATTAGTGCATAAAGCAAAGTGTTTTTCAACTTGAACTTTACTATAGTGTAATTATCACAAAATTTGTCGAAAATTTGGTTGCACTAGGCATTGAACCATCTTTTCATGATAACAAATCGGTGATAACACACACACATTTGCGATGTTCACTTAAGACCTGTATGTCTCGCTTTGCACCGTTAATGGCCATTTGAACTTTCCATTCATGGACATTCTTGAGAATACTCCCAATTCTCATGAGAGGTGGCACCACCCCTAGGCCATATAGGTAGAATTCTTACAGTATTTTGTTACCAAAAATACTTGTCTTTGCAAGACTGAATTCTATTAAAAAACCTTTCGGTTTTAACCCTCCACTTGGGAACACACAAGTACTCAATATCTCAGATGGGTCTTGTTTGGAGTACATCTAATATTCACTTGATTGACTTGTTATTACCTATTGAATCTAACACTATTTGAATAACTAGTGTTAAGATAGGTTACCACCAATCGTGAATCTCTTTTGGGAGTTTAAGTCCCATCCCTCGAGATGATGCGGCCACTAAATCCCTCGTTACTGGCTTAGTGAAATGATCCACCAAATTTTCACTTGTTCTCACATAGGATATTGAGATGACTCCTCTTTGAATCAATTCTCTTACATATCCATGTCTTAGACTAATGTGTCTAGACTTCCCATTATACACTCCGCTGTATGCTCTAGCCAATGTTGCTTGGCTATCACAACGTATCGATATAGTAGATACATTCTCTTTGATTAGGGGAATCTCTATCAACAGATCCCTTAACCATTCGGCCTCTTTTCCGGTAGCAGCAAGAGCTATGAACTTTGCTTCCATAGTGGAATGAGATATACAAGTTTGTTTCTTGGAACCCCAAGAAATTGCACCTCCACCAAGTGTAAATACCCAATTAGTTGTGGACAAGTTGTCCCCAAGATTGGATATCCAACTTGCATCTGTATATCCTTCTAATGTCGAAGGAAATTTGGAGTAGTGAAGGCTTAGTCCATTGGTTTTCTTGAGATAACCTAGGACTCTTCCAATGGCCTTCCAGTGATCCACACTTGGATTACTTGTAAACCTACTAAGTTTACTTACCGCAAATGCTATATCAGATCTAGTACACTGGGCAGTGTACATTAGACTCCCTATAGCATTAGCATACTCCAATTGAGCCACCGCTCTTCCTTCATTCTTCTCTAGTTTTACACTATGATCGAATGGAGTATTGGCATCTTCAACCTTGAGATAGTTAAATTTGTTCAATACTTTCTCAACATAGTGGGCTTGCCCTAACGCAAAACCCCCACTATGTTTCTTTACTTTGATACCAAGTATGGTGTCAACTTCTCCAAGATCCTTCATCTTGAAGGTTGATGATAGAAACCTCTTCGTTTCTTCTATCCCTTTCATGCTATTACTTAGAATAAGCATGTCATCCATGTATAAGAAAACAATGATCACATATCCCTTACAAGTTTTGGAATAGAAACACTTGTCTCCATTGTTATGTCTAAACCCATTAGACATGATGGTTTGTTCAAATTTCTCATCCCATTGCTTAGGAGCTTGTTTCAATCCATATAAGGATTTTACAAGTCTACAAATTTTATGTTCATATTTTGGTAGGACAAACCCTTCGGGTTGTTCCATATAAACCTCCTCATTGAGGTCACCATTAAGGAATGCTGTTTTGACATCCATTTGATGAACATACAAGTTGTGTATAGAAGCTAAAGCGAACAAAATTCTTATAGAAGTTGTTCTTGCAACAGACGCATAAGTATCGAAATAATCGATACCCTCCTTTTGCCTAAACCCTTTAGCTACTAATCTAGCTTTAAAGGTTTGGATAGTGTCGTCAGTGTGGTATTTTCTCCTAAATACCCACTTACACCCAATTGGCTTAGACCCCGGTGGGAGGTCTATCAATTCCCAAATGTTATTGGAAAGAATGGAATCCATCTAATCATTGATGACTTCTTTCCAAAATGCACTATCTCTCGATTGCATAGCTTCTCTATAAGTCTTAGGATCATCCTCAACGATAAGTACAATAGGAATTTTCCTAATGACTTCCTCTCTATTTCCTTCTACCATGTAGAATGAAATTCGTTGAGAATCTATCTCATCCACTACTAGATTTTTATGATCCTCTTGAGAATCAACTTTGGATGTAGAAGCTTGAGAATTGTTCTCATATAACAAATTCTCCATAAGATATGTTGAAGCTTGAGAATTGTTGTCACATAACATATTCTCAAAAAATTCAACTTCTCTAGATTCAATCACAACATTAGACTCTAAGTCTAATAGCCTCTAAGCTTTACTATAGTTGGCATAACCAACAAAAGCATACTTTATGGCTCTTGAACCTAACTTTGTTCTATTAGGTTCATTTTTCTTGCAATATGCAAGACACCCCCACACTTTGAAGTACCCTATGTTGGGTTTTCTTCCTTTCCATAACTCATATGGAGATATCTCATTTTTCTTCATCGGTATTCGATTGAGAACGTGACAAGCGGATAAAAGCGCTTCACCCCTTAAGTTTAAGTTCAACTTAGAAAACACCAACATAGAGTTTATCATCTCCAGATAAGTCCTATTTTTCCTTTCGGCAACACCATTGTGTTGTGGTGTATAAGGTGCAGTGCTCTCATGAATTATAAAATTTTCTTCACAAAATGTATTGAATTCATTAGAGAAGTACTCTCCTCTATCACTTCCTAGCACCTTAATCGTTTTATTTAGTTGATTTTCAACTTCTAATTTATACAATTTAAAAGCATCAAAAGTTTCATCTTTATGCTTTAAAAGAAACACATAGGTATATCTACTAAAATCATCTGTAAAAGTAAGAAAATACATTTTGCCACCTCTAGTTAAAAGACCATTTAATTCACAAAGATCACTATGGATTAAATCTAGTAAATTAGATGATCTTTCTACACTAGGAAATGGTTTCTTAATCATTTTCGCCTTAACACATGTTTCACATTTACCATAGTTTTTAATATTGCATGCAATCATACCACATTTTACTACTCTTTTCATGGTAGAAAAACCTATATGCGATAGTCTTAGATGCCACAAAAATAAAGAATCATACTCAATAATATAGGCAGAATTAGCATTTTTACTGATAACATTGAAAGTTACATCATTGGTGCACAATTTAACCATTCCTTCACAAGAGTATCCTTTTCCCAAGAATACATTTGATTTGGTAAGCATGAGTTTACCGGACTCAAAAACGGCTTTAATGCCGGGCTTGCCAAGCAAATCACCACTTACCAAGTTTCTACTCATTTCGGGAACATAAAGTACATTCACTAATGTAACTTTCTTGCCGGAGGTGAAGTAGACTTCAATAGTACCTTTGACAAGTACCTTGGATTTGCCCTCATTTCCCATTTGTATCTCATGGTTGCCCTTTGACTCTTCAAAGGTCTTGAACAATGATTTGTCATAGGTGACATGGACGGTGGCACATGTATCATACCACCACCCTTTCACCTTGCCTTGGACCGCATTCACCTCACTAAGGGTTGCAACAATGTTTTCCTCTTGAGTTGCGTTCACCTTAGATCCTTATTGGTCTTTTCTATGTCTACACTCTCTAGCATAGTGACCCTTTTTCCCACACACAAAGCAATGACCTTTCTCGCCCTTAAACTTGTTTGGGTTGGTTTTTGGACCCAAAGGTTTCTCATTACCCTTTTTCCTTTTGTTTTTTGGGATGTTTTGGTTATGACACCGCATTTGCTTTGGAAGTCTCTCCATTAGACCCCTCCACAAGTTTATCTCTACATATCGATTCCTCTTCGATTCGAATATGCTTTTGGATCTCCTCCAAAGAATAATCCTCATTTTTATGAAGGATTCTTTTCCTATAGCTCTTCCAAGTTGGTGGTAATTTAGCCACTATAGCACCAACTTGAAAGGCCTCAGGAAGCTCATTCTTTAAAACTTTCAGTTTGTTAACAATTATTTGCAATTCATGAATTTGAGGAAGAATAGGTTTATCACCAAAAAATTTGAAATCGAAGTATTGAGATATCAAAAACTTTTTGGTACCTTCCTCTTTTGCCTTAAACTTTTTCTCAAGTGCATCCCGTATCTCCTTGGTCGATTTGGTCTCGGTGTAGAGGTCATAGGGCCTATCGAATAGGGCATTAAGGATATGACCCCTACAAAGATGGTTTTCTAATGGACCCAAAACGGGTATGTTTTAAATATTTATAAATCGCAAGCGCACGAATCGTTCATATAGAATAGTGATCGTGTAAGCAAGGATATCGAACCCAAAGGAGTTGTCTTAAAATCGAAAAGAAAACTATTTTAAATCAAAATTAATAAATTCTAACCTAGCTCCAAAGATTGATGCGAGTTTTGTATAATGAAGATAAAATAAAAGACAATAATAAAAATATTAAAGAAAAATATATAAACATAAATTAAAAGTAAAAATCAAGATGGTAAAATAATATTATTAAGGATTAGAATCCACAAAATATAATTTCAATAATATTTATAAGTACATTGATTCCCAAGTTTTAGTGATAGTTAAAATAAATCAAACTATCATTTTCCAAATAAATTTGTAATTTTAAGCACCAATTATTTCTAAAAAGACAGGATTTTTCTTCACTTTTCAAAATTATAATTTCAAAGCATTTAGTGTAAATCAATCTAATGAAATAACAAATAAATCAATGAATATTATTCATAAGGCAAAACGTAATATTTTTGTTCTAAGCATGGATGTGTACAATTTAATGGCACATCTTACACAAAGAATATTATGTTTTTGCACTAATGAAGAACAAAGTGTAAATATGTGCTAACAATCCAAAATACATGATATTTAAGATGAAAGAAGATATTTGAAGAAGAAAATTCCATAAACTTTGTTGCACAAAATGGGAAATCAACATACAAAATAAACACTATCTAGTTACATATTGTTTCATCATCACCTTAATAATCTTAAAAAGATTAGAAACTCATAACTAAAATAGAAAATATAAACTAAAAATTACAAACATAAATAGGAAAATTTGGAGAAGAAACCCCCAAATTTTTCCTCTAAAAATACATAGAAAATAACCAAAAAGAATAAGAAGATGAAGAGAATAGAGAGGTTTTGAAATGTGTAGAATTTTTGGTATGGTAACCTCCCCTAAAATGGACCCCCTAAATAGTCTTCAAAACTCCATATTTATAGCCAAAATGAGGTATTAAAATAATCATTTAAAATTAATTAAATTGATTAAATTAATTTAATTAATTATAATATGATAAATAGAGGTAAAATATAGGGTGTAATAATGATGTTTTGGGGTAAAATGTGTAGAAAGTGGGGAAAAAAGTTGGCATTTTTGGCAATTGTGGGACAAGGGAACATTGTCATTTTTTGGGCTCAAGAGAAATAAAGGGGCTAGTTTGGGGTTTTGGCTGGCAGCTGCTTTGGGCATGGTAGTGGGTAGAGGTGTGCAGGCGTTGGTGGGAGTACTCGGCTGAAGTGTTGATGGCTGGCAAAAGGAGAAATTGGGCAGCAGTTGCTTCAGATGTCATTTGGGCCGACTGGTGAGGAGAAGGCTGGCTGGTGGGCCAGGAAAATGGTGCTGAAGGAGAGAAACGGGCTGGGCCTAGTTGGAGGCAGCTGGGCATTTGAGGCTTATGTGCCATTTTTTTGTTATTTTCTTTCAAAACTACCACCTTTCCTTTGATTTCCTTGTTTTTCAAGGGCCACAAATGAAATAATTTTCCTACAAAATAAATTATAAACTAAATTAAAATTAAATATTTTCATTAATAAAATATACCATATAATTTCTATGAAAACATTAATTAAAATTTAATTTACATAACATTTAAGCTCAAAATTGCATCTTTATACTCATTACTTAACAATATTAATTTTAAATAATTAAACTATAATATTTTACAACAAAATTACTACAAAAACACACAAAAATCTATAAAATTAAAATAAACCTAATAAATTCAAAATTACTCACAAACTTAATAAATCAATTAAAAACTCAAGAATTAAGCAACAATTAGCACAAAAAAAGTGGTAAAATAACTCTATTTTGTAGATTTATCATTGTCCTCCTCCCTCTTCCTTCTCTTCTCCACCTCATCGGGAGTGTCTTTGTCGGATGGCTCAGCTAGAGGTGCCAAGGATGACTCAAGGATGTAGGCTATCTTGAGTGTTGTCAAAAGGAATTTCACCTTGTCTTGCCACCTAGTGAAATTGGATCCATCAAACCTATCCAACCTCACTAGGTCTTGGTTAATGATCTTGATGGTCTCACCTTCCATTGAAACAAACAATGGATAAGTTTTTGAATGTTAGGAAAATATGTATTTTGCCTCAATGTAAATAATAATAAATTACAACTCTATGCAATATATTACAAATAAATAATGATTAATTAAAAAAAGAGTTACAACTCTATAACTGAAAATTACAAATAAACAAAGAAAATGAAGAAAATGATGAAGAAGAAGAGAATAGTAAAATAAAACTCTAAGCAAAAGGTTACAAATAAAGTAAAGTGTTTGAAACAAAAGAAAAGAAAAGATTACAACTCTTGAACAAGAAATACAAGTAAATAGAGAAGAACAATATAAAGATGAAAAGCAATAGAATGAAAGAAAGGAACAAGAAACAAAAGATAAACAACTCTCACTCACACTACCAAAGTGAAGAGTGTTGGGGATCATCAACTTGAACAAGGATTGAAACCTTTGTCCAAAAGCTTATTTCCCCCTAACTCAAGCACTAAGGGATCACTCACAAATTATAGGAAATGCTTTCTGAAATTATCAAGCCTCAAGGTATTTCTAGCCAAGTGCTCTAATGGATAGAAATATTGTGTCTTACAAGTGAGTTATAGGCTCCTATTTATAGAGTTTAGAGACACTCTTTGAATTTCAAATTCCACCAACCCCCATGGATGTTACCAATGTTTAATTGGATTAATATGGAATTAAAAATGAGATTTTGGAGTTATCTGGGTTTTTTGAGTCGTTCAACAAAGACTGAAAAAATCGAAAAAAATTGTCAGTTTTTAGCCTGTGGCTGCGGCCACTGGTCTCTGTCCCACAGGCTGCGGCCACCAACATTCAGTGGCCACAGCCACCGACCAATTTCAACACTTGAAAATGTGTTGTTTTTCCAAACGGTTCCAAACCCTCCCAAATGATTTTGTAACTCCCAAAACACATTATTGGGGTTAAAATCATACATCTAACAACCATTTCACATATGACTTTATGAAATTCATCTCAATATTGTGTAACAACAAATTTACACAATAAAGGGTAATATTTGGAAGTTACAAATTTGTAACACCAAATATGTTACATTATTTGGATATATCTAAATATTGTAACTCTCTATTTTATGTTACAATATGTGACACTCTTTGTCACATTTATTTAATCTAAAACATTATATTATATTATAATATAATATAATATAATATAATATTACATTATATTAGATTATAAAATAATATAACAAATATGTATGGCATATTATAATGCATGATAAAGTATTAAGCAATTTAATGTTTAAGCAAATAAATAAATGTGGGTTGGGTTCTTTGGGCATTTCTAGTAAATTACAACACTTGTAAAGAAAAAATACACAAAAAAGCAATTAAACTAACTTAGGCCTAATGAAGAGCAACTCTTTTGATCTTGGACCTTTTCTTTTAGTCTTTGGGCCATTACCATTTTAATTATCCATTTTAATTTTGAATTACAATAACTTTTTTATTATCTTAAACAATTTTAAGAATAATTAAACTTGGGTTTTTAATACCCAATTAGTTATTTAGTCTCAATTTGAATTTGGGTTTTTAAACAATTAATTCAAAATAAAACAATTTTAATTAGGGATTTAAATTTGAAATAAAAATCACAATGGATAACAATTTTGGTGCTCGGCCGACCGTAGGGTCGGGCTCACAAGCTTTGGGTGGTCGCTACAAAGACTGGGGCGCAGTGGCACGCGACGTGGGTGTGGGTGTGATCAGGGGCAGCGGCTCGAGCCTCGGGGTTCGTGCTCAAGGCTCGGGCCAGAATTTATCAAAAGAATTAAAAAAAATTACAAAATTCATATACCCCAAAATGGCTTGCAATTTTTGTATATCTAGAAAATTTAAGAGTTTTTCCTAACCAAAAAACACCACGAAACCAACTCTTAAGAACATAAACAATTCATACATAAACATCCATCCATTCATATATTACACATAATATAAAAAATACATATGATACCCACACAGTAATTAACATACATAGGGATTAAAGATGGTTCTGGTATCAAATGTTAGGAATTGTTCCTAGTGCGTAGCGGAAATTGCAGTAATGGTAGCGTTGTATATTACAAAACAAAAATTCCATATAAACAACTTCATATGAGGATCCCTTAATATGCAATATGTTAATCAACAAAATACGAATATATGAAATTGATACAAAATGATTTACCTCTTGTAGCCTATCAAGAATCCTTGAATATTTTAATATATAATTTGATCTTCCTATCCTCGGTAGAGTACTAATACCAAGATCTTCCAAGACGTTCTCTACACCTCAAGATGTGGATGGGCACATATAGAACAAGAATCAAATTTGTGAATCAAAAGTATTCTCAACACATGAGACTCTTGATTATAGGCTAGAGAGAAAGGTTTTTCTTTTGTGAGAAAAAGATGATCACTTTTACTGATGCTTCTTCTAAAAAATTATTCTCCTATTTTCTATCATATAGAATATATAGGTATTATTATCGTAATAATAATAATCAAATAAAATTGATCATCTTAATAATAATAAAATAAATGATAATTAAAGACAAAGTCTTACATTCCATTTTAAAACCCTTTTCAGAATGTTTTATTAATTAATTAAATAAAATAAATAAATAACTGATCATTATCAGTAATGGTACACGCATAAGGCAATCCAGGAAACCCTATGTATGTAACACTTTCCTAAAATAAGGGGATTTGATTTTTCATGCATATTTATTTTAATTAAATAATAATTAGAAATTTAAATAAGGTATCATTTTTTTAAGGAAAAGATAACAACTTAAATTTCAAGATTCAAAATTTAAATGTTTATTATCATCTTATTATTAATTAAGTAAATATAATAATCAAAACCAACTTTGACTATCCTTATTTATCCTTTCTCACTTAAATAAAATAATTTATTAAAATCAATTTCTTTTATTTCTATAAAATTTCAAAAATTGCATTGATGCAATAATAAATTGTGCAACTTCAATTATCACATAATTGTATATTTATCTCGAAAAATAAATATTCTCTCAAATAGTCCATTCACAGTTTGACCATTGTATCAACTCTTACCTTGAATAGTGTTGATAGAGCCGCCCTGGGGACCTGTGGACAAACAATTCCAAGTTCCAGCAAATAATAGATTATTAACCAAAACTCTTTGACTCAATAATAATATTTATTAATCTCATTATTACTCCACAACAAATATGAAACTGCACTCTTGAGAATTAAAGACATGTATTTACTGAGTACTTTATTGAAACCATAAAGTTTCCATTGATATAATCATTACATACAAAATAATCCTCGATTGATGATTCATAATTAAGTGGGAAAAAAATTAATGTTTTACCCTTTTAATTATATCTTGATTCCTAGTGTACCATTGACTTTACTAGTGAAGGTTAATTCATAATCTGATTATAAATTTGACGTCAATAACATTTTCAGTTCCAATTGCCAACCCAATGGGAACCCTCATTCAATTATAAGAAGGTATAGATTCCATATATGTTAAGCTATATCCCCATTCATATACATCATTGAATCCCCAAAATAATAGTTCTTAGACTGATCATTCTGACAAACTGTAATGCATGAATCAAATGATCAAATGACATATATAGGAGTTCATAGAAACTTCAGGATTAAGATCAATTTGTATATGATCATCAGTTGATGTGTTTTATAATACTACAAAATGGTATTTAAACAAGTATTATCAAATCACATCACGTCCAGTTTTACATACTCTCAGTATGCAAAGTACATCCACTAAAGTGTCCTACTGCACTATTAACCCAAATCTAGGTCACATGTATTCATAATACTAGTGGGTCGTACTAGCAGTAATTAATCTAAAGATTCCACAACTTTATTTTACTGCAAACTATTTAAGTCCATTTTATCAATCTCGATCCTCTCATACCAATATGAGATTGAGACCACATAGATGAACTTGGGAATTTTATGATATTTACTTAATATTATTAATAATAATATAGTACATAAGCTACATATACACAATAATTCAATTCATTTATTCATTTCATTAAAACCTTTGTCAACTACAATTTCTTTAAGGGCATTATTCCCAACACTCACAGTTGATAAGATTCCATCACTTTCATCGTCATCATTAAATGATAAACGAAAAACCAAGGAAACTACTATTCCTTAAAAGGAACCCCAGTGCAACATCGTAGCGGGAGGATTGTGAGACAACGTGTTTGCTACGAACATGAGGTATATGTCCTTGTTTTTTATACAGACAATGATGATCCATTAACCTTCAAAGAGGATATGGATTATCCTGAAAATGAGATACTGGAAGAAGCCATGAACCAAGAAATGGAATCCATGTATTCCGATTCTGTCTCAAAACTTGTAGACCCACTTGAAGATGTCAGACCCATTGGGTGTAAATGAACATACAAGAAGAAAAGAGGTGTAGATAGGAAAGTGAAGTCTTTCAAAGCAAGGCTAGTAGCCAAAGGTTACACTAAGAGAGTAGGTGTGGATTATGAAGAAACATTTTCCCCTGTGGCCATGTTGAACTCCATTCGCATCCTCTTATCCATAGCTGCCACGTATGATTATGAGATATGGTAGATGGACGTCAAGATGACCTTTCTTAATTTCTATATTGATAAAAGTATCCATATGGTACAACAAGAAGGATTCATCAAGAATGGGGAAGATCAAAAGGTGTGTAAGTTGCTGAAATCCATTTATGGATTAAAGCAGGCATCTAGATCTTTGAATATCACATTTGATGAAACAATTAAAACATATGAGGCTCCGAAAAGAATTTTGGCGAATCATGTGTATTGTTACACCCAAATTTTGGGACCATCATAAATGAGTCTCAAAATGTAGGCTTGTAAAGCGTAAGTTCAAAAATGACAAGTAATGGCTCAACACTTGTATAAATGTGCGTGATTCATGACTTGTTCCTGTTGGTGATCGAGCGCAAGGTCAGAAGGCTCAAGCTTAAGCATCATGCTCGAAAGAATGAATCTTCCCCGAGGCATGTGTGTAATTCGAGTCTTAGTGCGAGCTCGAAGGTGTTCTCCGAAGATTGATCTCGATAAAATCATTGGCTAAGGATGAGGCTGACTTTAATAACGAGCTCGAAGTATTGGTCGATCTCGAAAACATGTAGACCTCGCGCTCGAGGTCAGCAATGCAATTTGTACACGACAACTGTTAGGAGATTCCTATTCCTTAGGGACTTTTTGTTATTTGATATTAAATCTGAATTATCATGGGATATTATGTAATTAATGCATTTAATTATATTTATTTCAAATTTGAATTATAACTTCCCGAAATAAGGGGAAGATATTTTGTTAACCAAGTCTATAAATAGCCTGGAGAATTTCATTTATGGACACACACAATTTGGTACTAAGAACACTATGCTAAATTTATTTGTAAAAGCTCTTAGAGAATATCACAAATCAATAATATTGACTTGTCGACTAGGCAGATTTTAACTGCTGAACCACGTAAAAATCCAACTGTTCTTCCTTGTTTACATAAATCATTGCTTAGTGCTCTTCAGATTTAAGTTGATGAAAAACGGCGTCAACAACTTGGTGCTTTCATTGAGATCATTAAGCAAATCGTTGGATTGTTTAGTCAGAAACCTCCTAAATTACCAATGGTTGCCGCGAACAACCCAGGTACTGGTGGGCGACCATTGCCCCAAATACCCGAGGTGCAAACTCCTCGCACTGAAGATTACCCACGGTGACATGGGAAGTGAGCAATGACAAACCACGACCCAGATGAGGGGAGTGCGTCCTCCAGACCGCCTGCGCCCAGGCCTAACGAGGACCTCTATTATAACCTAGAGAGGTATATCCCCATTGTTGAACTGGAGAATTGCCAACTGTACAAACAATTGGCAGAGGCCACAAGGCACAATGAATAATTGGTCAGGTAGGCTGCTGAGGTCCAGGCACCACCCCAAAGGCCCAGAGGACGTCCCCGACGGAGTACGACCACTAGGAGGGCTGAACAAAGGGTTCAACAGGCTCAGCCAAGGCCCAGGGAAAACCCTAGCGATGAACGCCCTAGGAAAAATACCCAAACTGATACGACTGGCAACTCGACTATGGAAGCAATAGTAGGAACAGGGAATAATCGATCTTGTCCAGCAGCTCGGATCTCTAACCCTGAATCTGTCAATAACAACCCGGAACTTTTCTGGGCCAATTCTGGACCTTCTAGGCCCAACAATGGGAGGACACCCCCATCTCCTATTAGACATATGCCATCTCCTATAAGACACCCTTCACTAGTCTGAGAGGCACCCTAGCCATCTCCTCATAGGAACCAGGCAAGGGAGCCTGCACCACAAAGGCATTCTCGCAGTAGCAGTCGAGATGGGAACCATCGAACCAACCTGGACATGGGGGCAAGAGAGAAGTTACCCGAGGACACAGGGTTGCCCAATCGGTGGGAAGCCATAAGTCGGGATCAAAAATAATTGGAGCAAGAAGGCCGGTGGAAGATCCACCTCATAACCACTGAACCCATCAACCAGATAGAAACATCAGTTTCATGAGTGGGAGCCTAGACCTTACTAGGTTTGTAAGTGTGTATAATTAAAAACCTAGGGACACTAGGAATCATGGCAATCATCCTAATTTTCCAAGATCACCTGAACCAGAACTGGGGGCAAGCCAATTATGCAAATCCCGATTTGTGCGACCATTTGAACAGTCGAAAACAACCGGCATATGGGGAATCAGTATAACCCTATACCGGACAGGGAGATGGAGTTTTTATAAATAAAAACCAGCTCCCCCAAGCACAATCCCAGCCTTCAGTGGACTTGGTCCCATAGAGAATTAACCAGCTCAAAAGGGCGTTCAGGCTCTTTCAGGATGAAAGGAATAGGGACAAGGTTGATGACTGCGATGAGGAGCTTGAGCCTTTTGCTTCTCATATTTCCAATATGCCATTTCCTCAGGGGTTCAAGATACCCCACGTAGCTCCATTTGATTGGAACTCAGACCCATACATCCACCAGAGCACTTTCAATACCATCATGCGCGTCAACAATGTTGGTTATGAGCTCCGGTGTATGTTGTTTCCAACCACTTTGATAAGACCAACAAAAAACTGGTTCAAAAAATTCATAAGAAATTTGATCTCATCTTGGGATCAGTTAGCAAAGGAATTCAAAAAATAGTTTAAGGCCATGGTAGGCGTCAGGCCCAAAGCCTCGATCCTAACCAATGTCAGATAGCAGCCGGGAGAATCGTTAAAAAGTTACCTCGCAAGGTTTAACATGGAGGTGGCACGAGCCCGCAACTCCGACAACAATGGGCACCTTATGGCACAAGAGCTGGTATATTACCAGGGAGTCCCCTTTGGGATGATATGCAGAGAAAACCTATGAGGACATTAACCAAGTTCAATAAGAGGGCCCAAACATTTATCAATGTAGAGGAGGCGAGGTCAGCATTAAAACTGACCCCTCAGCCCATAACTACAATGACAATTGTTAACTCAGCCTCGACCTCGGCTACCCCATCGATGTCCCAACCCTATGGAGATAACCCTTCAATATGAAAGAAAAATGAAGGGAATAACTTTGAGGCAGACGGGGGGAAAAATTAGAAGGGAGATAAGTACTTCTCAATTTATACGGTTTATACTGAGCTCAATGAGACTCGGGAATATATCTTCCTCACTAATGAGAATCAGGTCCCGTTTAGGCGGCCTGGCCCAATGTGTATCTAGAAGGCAAAGAGAGACTCCAATAAGTATTTCAGATTCCACAGGGACGTCGGATATACCACTAATGAATGTCGACAATTGAAAGATGAGATCAAGGGCTTGATCTTGAGAGGATATTTCACACAATATGTAAGAAAACGGAATACCAATCAAGCTCCTTATAGATAGAGAGCAGCATCTGCGCAACCTGCCCAGCAGAATAATAATTCCCAAGCAAGGGAGGATGATCGACCTCCCCTAATAGGAGGGAAGGATGTGGTAACCATCTCCAGAGGACTGCACCTTGCTGGATCGGGCAAAAATTCCCAAAAGAGATATGTAAACGAGCTCAAGAATGGAGAGGATTCTCCCTACAAACCTGAACCACAAGCTCAGAAACAACAAAGGGTTAAACTCAACACATAAATTTTACAGAAGAGGATGCATCACATATCTAGTTTCCTCATAACGATACCCTAGTCATCACACTTCAGCTCTCGAACAAGAGGGTGTGCAGAGTCTTGATAAATAATGGGAGCTCTATTAATATCCTTTATAAGACCACTCTAGAAAAGATGGGACTCACACTTCAAGATTTGACAGCCTGTGCAACAACATTGTACGAATTTTTTGGGGAAGGGATTGCTTGTATGGGATCCATTGAACTCTCTGTAACCTTGGAAGACTATCCAGTCTCGGTAACCAAGATGATGGAGTTTGTGGTGGTGGACGCTCCATCAGCCAACAACGTGCTGCTCTAGAGACTAGCCCTGATTAGGCTGGGTGCAGTGTAACGCCCTACATCCTTAGAGCCGTTACTAAGTGAGTTTAAAATGTGCAATTAACTCGCTAGTCGAGGTATTAGGTTAAAAGTGTGGCTAAACTATAATAAAGTCATTTAATTTGAAAATGTAGTCATTCATTGAAATTATAAGGCATTATACATTTAGGATCCCAAAATATTGTTTAGAAAATACTTTACATCTCAAAATACATTTAAGGTCGATTAGGCGACAAATTCAGGTCTATACATTGCATTTTTCCAAAAATAACCATGGTCGTGGCAGCCAGGTAGGCCAAACATGTACATGTCGCTTCACGCTCTCCGTACTCATGGTTGGTCGATCTTTCTCTTGCCTTCACCAGCACCATAGAGCACCCGTGATCCGAAGCCCAGCAAGAAAACTCAACACAAATAATCAACATATGCATATATATATATATCAATCAGCATATAACAAAGCCGCCAACAGGCTAAACATATAGCGACCATGCCGTCCCAGTCGCTTTACCAGGCCTTGGGTTCGTGGTCTACACCGTGAGGATGACTCAAGCATCCAAGAAAGGTCTCACCCTAACGGCTTGCACTCCGCGTGCTTAACGCCACTCCCAGCCCTTTGTCGTACTCAGGCTTGCACTTCACATGCTTAATGCCCTTCCTGGCCCCTTGCCGTACCCGGCTTCCTGCCGTTCTCGGCCCTCGCCGTTCCCGGCCTTTGTCATTCATTCACAAATAAGTAATACATAGCATATAATCAAAAAATACTTAAATAAATAAAAAATATAAACAATAGGGCTACGCCCTACAATTCAATCACATAGGGTCGTGCCCTGCAATACAAACCATAGGGCCACGCCCTGCTCTACGGATACAACAATTTCTTACCTGTGTCCCGAGCTTCTTGAGCACCGAAATCCCGAGCACAACTCTCTAACCTGAGCCTCGCTAAAAACATAGTCACAACACACAAGTAACATTCTCGTTACTAACCAATTTATAATTTTACCCCAGAACCAATCCCGTGCTCTCGGGACCTCCAGTTTCCCCATACAAGGTGGTGAAAGCGTCCCCCGAGCCCCCTGGGACAATGCCCTAAAAATACAAAAATCCAACATCCTAAAAATGGCCTAGCTCCGCGGCATAATCCTACAAGGGTCGAGGCACCCAGCAGGGGCTCCTTATCCAGACTCGTCCCAGCGCCGCGGCACAAAAGAACAGGGCCGCGACGCTCATACGCGAACCTAGAAAACTGGGTTTTTCCCACTATTTTCCCCATAATACATAGCATATACGCTCCTACGGAAGGTGTTCATTAATTATTTTGACAAGGTTATATTTCGAAAGATAGATAATTATAGGTCAAATTCTACTAGACTCACTCCTACAGGGACTACTAGGACTAAATCTATGATTATTGAAACCGTGGGTCTAGCTCATAAAATAAGAGATTTTGTTTTCTTATTTTGATCAAATAGTAGGTTGTTAATAGTGGTGTCCATTATTAAATGAGTTTACAACTCTATTTAACTAGTGGTATCTTTTACTCTCGCCAACTGGGATAAGGATATCATAGATTAGTTAAAAATCTAAATAAATAGAAATATGATTGTTTTTGGTATTTTTTTCTCATATCTTACATATTTTTGGTATATGTTGTGCTATTTCTAGAAACATGTGTGAATAGAAGTTTTATTGAGAAAATGTGATTGATTTCTATTTTAATGGTAATTTGTAGTTTTGAGTTATGGCTATGTCTATTACCATCCTTTCTCAACTTTCGATGGAGAAACTCACTGGAGAAAACTTCCTTAGATGGAAAAAAACATCAACATTGTGTTGATTGGTGACAACAGCAAGTTCGTCATGACTAAGGAATCCCCAGAAGCTCCAGTTGAAGGAGCTACCAAGTCTGTGAAGGACAAGTATGAGCGTTGGCAGGCGGATAACAAGAAGGTGCAGTAATACATGTTGACTAGTATGGTCGACACTCTCAAGACAAAGATGGATAATGTCGAGACAGCCTGCGAAATCATGGATCAGCTCCAAGACATGTTTGGTGCCAAGTCAGGGCAAACTCGTTTTGAGGCCACCAAGAAATATGCCAATGCTCGAACGACACCTTCTCAACATGTTCGTGATCACCTGATCAAGATAACAAACTATTTTCAGGAAGCTAAGCTGCACGGAGCCATTATAGATGAGGAGACTCAAGTTGGCTTAATCCTCAACAGTCTTTCTCCAGCATTCCTTCCATTCACCACCAACTATGTGCTGAATAAACTCAACTATGGTCTGACGTAGCTCATGAATGAGCTTCAGACTTTTGAGTCTATCATGGGTGGACCTAGTAAGGGAGAAGAAAAGAAGACAACTACTACTGCTGCTGATCCAGCTAAGGCTGAAGCTAACCAAGCTTCGTCTTCAAAAGATGGAAACAAGAGGAAAGGTGGGCAAAACAACAACCCCAAGCTTGCCAAGCCTACAAAGGTGAGTGCACAACCAAGTGCACAGACACCTAAGGGGAAAAACAAGAAAAACAAGAAAGGTAAAGGTAAATGTTTTCATTGCAAAGAGAAAGGGCATTGGAAATAGGATTGCCCAAAGTTTCTAGCAGATAAAAACAAAGGTAATGATTATAGTTTATTTATCTTGGAAACATGTGTATTAAAGAATGATAACTCTGTTTGGATTATTGATTCTGGATCTACTAACCTTGTTTGTAACTCTTTACAGCTTCTTGAATCGTGGGAGGAAGTGAATGAAGGTGGCTTAAAGCTTAGAGTTGGGAACGGAGCATTCGTTGCAGTCCAAGCTATAGGAAGAGCTCGTCTGAAGTTCAGAAATAAATTTTTTATTTTAAAAGATGTATTTTTTATTCCGAATTTTAGTAGAAATTTCATTTCAGTTTCCATGTTGCAATTAGAATGATTTATTATGACTTTGACAAGTTTTAATATATCTATTTCTTTCAATGGATCACAATTATGTATTGCATGTTATGAAAACGGGCTTTATATTCTGCAACCTAACGAACCCCTCGTTCTTAATAATGATTTATTCAAAGTAGCTAAACCTAGGACCAATAAATGTCAAAAGACCGATAACGATAATATGACGTATTTATGGAACTTGAGACTAGGTCACATTGGCTATGATAGGATTCAAAGACTTATAAAGGACTAACCTTTGAGGGAACTCACTTTAGGTGAATTACCTATCTGTGAATCTTGTCTAGAAGGCAAACTGACCAAGCGTCCATTCTCTAGCAAAGGGTGATAGGGCCAAAGAACCACTTGGTCTTGTGCATTCAGATGTTTGTGGACCTTTGAATGAACAAGCCAGGGGAGGTTTTGTGTAACGCCCTGGATAGCCAAGACCGCTACACTGTGTGTTTATAAAGTGCCAGGCTTGCTAATCAAGTCATTTTAATAAAATCGTGTTATTGAAACTATTGAGGAACTAAGGTTAAAAGAGTTTTGGTCTCAAAAGCTATATTTTCATTAAAGAAAACATTGTTTATTTACACGGGATCCCAAAAATATAAGTTAAAAGGCCATCTACAACAGTTACAAGGTTCAATACATTAACCAGCCATATTAAGGCAAAATGAGCAGTTAGGTAATCCCTATCCTCACTCACTCCTCGACCATGGTGATCGAACAGCTGGCTAAGTACATTCCACCTCGGGGCTCTCCACCTCAGGCTTGGTCCAGCTTGACTTTGCCTTTACCTGCACCACGTAGCACCCGTGAGCCAAGGCCCAGCAAGAAAACACAACAACAACAGAGCATGAACAATTAACAGACAAATCAATAACTCACATTGCATTTCATAAACTCATGTATATCATCAGTCAGTATAATCAAGTATTCTACATACTAGGCATTTCAGTACGTAGCACACAATTCACAAACGATAACCAGGGTTAGCGCTCACAGGCTGCTCCCTCTGTTATCCTATTGTTTCTGGCTCCCAATGGCCAATTCGCGCCCCGTGCGCTAAAATCATGTACGGTACTCTTAGACCGCTTTTACATGTCCCTTGGCGTAATACCAACTTTTACATGATGTAACTCTCGGGAGCACTTAGTCCCATTACAATCATAAATCCGGGTGCAGTTTTCTTACCTTTGAATTCAATGGTTCCCGATGCCACGAAGCTGCGAGCACGGTCCTCTACCCCGAGCCTTTCCAAAGTCCTAATCAAAACACAAATAAAACATCCTTTGTCACTAATCAATCCAAGGCTACCTCCCCGGAACCAAACCCACACTTTCGGAACCCCTAAAATCCTAAAAAAATACACCGAAGACATCCCCCGAACCCCCGGAGCAAAAGCCTAAAATTGCAAAAATTCATGTCCTGAAACTGGCCTTGAGCCGCGGCGCAGCCCTGGTGCGCCGCGGCGCCCAGCAAGTCAGAGGCCCAATTTCGGCCAGAAGCAGCCTTGCGCCGCGGCGCGCTAGAAAAGCGCCGCGGCGCGCCTTCGCGAGCCCAGAATTCTGGATTTTCTTTCGCGTTTTTCCCGAACCCAACTCACTCCAAATCACCCCAAACTCCTTCCTAAGTGTCAAAACCAACTCCAAATCCCTAATAGACCTCACAACAACCTAGAAACATCATGCTCAAGCTCATTCACACAATTATTCCCAAAATTCACTCTTGAGTTTCATGCTTAGTAACTTAAACCAGAAAATTAAAAACAACTTGAACCCAAACCCAAACCACACTCCAAATCCCCTAATCCTTAACAGAGATAAGCTTAGCAATTACTCAGATACCTTACCTTGAATGGTGAGTCCAACCTCTAGCTTCAAACCTCCTTTCCCTTTGATTACCCAATTCTGAATTCATACAAAACCAGCCACCAACTTGCTTCAATTCACATTCATCATCTAAAAATTCAGACTTGAAACTTAAACATGTTATAGCTAAATCCTTACCTCTGAGTTTTCTTGGCCCAAGCTTGGTTGATAAATTCAAACACCCCTTGATTCTCCTTCCAAGAGTTTAAAATTCTGCGTCCCCTTTCTATCTCCCTTTTGCTCTAATTCTAGGTCTCCACATTTCAGCATAAACCTATTTTCCCAAGTGTTATACGTACTTGTGTTTTTCTTCAGCTCAAACTCACCTATACACTGCCAAAAGACCAATTTAACCCTCCATTAATATCCCTTACTAACTAGACCTCAAGGCTTACTTGTCCTTTTCCTAGCTTTACAATTCTACCACTTTCCCAATAAAACTTGTTCCTCTCTAAAGTTACTAACAGCCACACAAGTTACCAAATCATCAGTTACCATTATCAAGTTTCCTAAGACCGTCTCGGCACGTGCATCACATCGGTAACACCGCACCCACGTGGTACCAATCGCATATCCTAATTATCACATAGCGTAATTCACATAGTCATATAACATGCTTAAAATCATAATCATGCATCGTAATCATAAAAATCACACATAATTCCCATCATGCCCTCCCGGCACACTAATCAAGGCCCTTAAGCCCTATCAGTGAATTTGGGTCGTTACATTTTGAGTATTTCGTCACTTTCATTGACGATTACTCTATATACTCATGTCTTTACCTAATGCATAGGAAATCAGAAACATTTTCAAAGTTTCAGGAATTCCTAGCAATGGCTTAGAACCAATTAGGTAAAACGTTAAAGATCTTGCGATCTGAGAGGGGTGGAGAATATTTGGATATGCAGTTCCAAGATCATTTAACTGAACTTGGGATTTTATCACAACTTACTGCCCCAGGTACTCCGCAAAAAAATGGTGTAGCGGAACGCCGGAACAGAACTTTAATGGAAATGGTTAGATGCATGCTTAGTTACTTAACTCTACCAACTTTGTTCTGGGGACTTGTAATTGAAACCACGAATGACATTCTCAATGTCGTGCCATCTAAATCAATCCCCAAAACACCTTTAGAATGCTGGAATGGTCGTGAACCTAGTTTACGCCATTATAGAATCTGGGGGTGTCCCGCTCACGTCCTGAGGAAAAAGGAGGGAAAGCTAGAACCGCGAACTGAAGTTTGCATGTTTGTTGGTGTTGACGCCATTTTTCGTCAACAGTGAAAGAAGAGCACGTAAACAATAATCAGTAATGGGCAAAAAATATAACAATACAAACGAGATTTTTTACGTGGTTCAGCAGTTAATTCAGCCTAGTCCACGAGTCTTTGTTATTAAACTTAGGATAACCTCTGAAAATTCTTCAAGGATGAATTTTCCAGAGTTTTCTCCCAAGATCACAAAAAATCGGTCCTTTACAATGGTGCATGGCCTCTCTATTTATAGAGAAGATTTCAGAATACTATCCCACATATTTTAGGAAGTTATTCTCTATATGCAAATAAATTAAATGGCATTAAATGCCTGCAATCCGATATACAAGGAAACGTCCCCTGAAGATCAGGGGGCGTATAACTGAACAAATAATATCCCTTGATTGTAGGGGATTTACAGTAATAAATGTAGGTCGTGTCTTGTTATTGGTGATTCACTAGGATATTCAGAGTTATTATCCTATATTACCAAGGCCCCATTCACCCAGGTTTCTTATTGAGTTTTGAGCTATAGCATCTTCCTGAGGCTGTATGACTTCGAGCTCATACGCGCGTCTGGCTCGGTGTCCTGATCCGAGGCCATCCCAAGAACAGATGTACCTCGGGGTCTATCTTTCGATCTTGTGAGGATTTCGAGGCTATCATCTTCGAAGTCACCTCTACTTCGTAGTCTCGATGTTTAGATTTCGGACATATTCCAGACTTTACGAGTTCATTCATTATGAACCCAACATTCAAGGTCACAATTCTCATGACTCGAAATCTGGGTGTAACATCTTGCCCCCTCAAAAGTATTTGTTCGAATCCTATGAGAAGGAAACTTTTGAACTACTTTCTTCGGGAACCGCATTGTCACATGCTTGAACATGGACATGTGTCTGTTGGGTATTGCCTATTCAGGGTACTCGAGTACCTTGGAAATCTTCCCACGATCGTTCGCCTGCCACCTTTATGGTACCATCTTATCATTAATCCTTATCTGTTGGATGTTGCAAGGGTTTTGTTCACTGGCTTAGATTAATCCCATTTTTCCATCTATGTATATAAAACCCCACTCATCGTTTTCCTTTTATTTTTCGCTCATCAGAAGAAAGAAAATAGCAAAACCAGAGACTATCCCTGAGAATTTCTTGCTTGTGCATGTTTTCTCAACCGAAGAAACAGAGGACCGCCAGTTTGTTCGAGACCGTGAGCTCATATCTGCAACCTCTCCTTCAGTCGACGACTTCTCTGCAATCGCCATTATTGTGTAAGTGTCCAATTTTTATTTTCCCTTATGCCAGTTTCTATCCATATTTTTCTTGTAATTTCTGGGAGTGCGCTGATATATTTCCTTAATATGATATGCTAGGAAATTTTTGATCGATAGGCTTCTACGTTTACGTCCCCATACTAGGTTTAAATCTCTGGTTTCAAATCCAGTTTTTGTGTAGAACAAGGTCTCTTTTTTCTGGGTTTCAAAATTTTAAAGGACATATCTTGCACACCAAGATATCGGGTATAAAACCTTGGTTTTAAAGAACTCACGATACCCAAGATTACCTTTTCTGGATAACCGCCACTCTTTTTCCCCTGACTTTCGAGATTTTCAAAAAAATTTGTCCACTCTCCTCCTTTTTCTCATGGAATACACATTCTGACTCTCAATCAGAGTCTTGGTTTCGAGCTCGTTGCATTCTCAAGCATTCTCCGAGCTCATCCTGTCAAGCTCGTAATTCTTGAACCCTTGCATGCATGGCCATCACCATTTTTTCTTTCTCGCTAGATGTCACAGAATCTGGAAAGACAGTGGGGGTCGTTGCTGGCAATCCCTTACTCGCCAAAAACCCCGAGCCCGGAGTCGTTGTTTGCTCAGAATCAACGTCAAATTCGCGAGTACGATCTTGCGCGCGAACAAGAGGAGACTCGAGCTCATTATCGCCGCCAAATAGATGAGGTTATAGAGAGGAAAAGGAGAACCCTTTGAGAGGCTCTTTATCCAGAACCTGATTCTGGACCTAGGCTGATTCCCCTCGACCCTAAATTAAAAGTGACCGTTGCTTATAGCCCGGGAGAGCTCCAATTCTCGCTCATGGGGGAGCCTTCTACCTCGCAACCAAGGAGGGAGTTCTTCAAAGCCGAGCACTACTGGAGCTCGGTTACCTCACTAGACCAGATAACCTGATATCCTGGCTCTCCATGGTCTTAGGCTGTCAGGCACCCTAAGGTGTCGAGCTCCTACCCCTAGTGAGCGAAGCTGCCGCGCCCCGGGAGATGGAAATCCCAAGCTGAGATATGCGGCTTGGAGCCAAGAGCATATGAAGGCAGGAGCGTTACTACCTTTGAAGTCGTTTTTCAAGGACTTCACAGAATTTTTTGGGCTGGCTCCATTCCAGCTCAACACCAATTCTTACAGGGTTCTGTCTGCCTTGAGGTCGCTATACCATGAGCTGAAGTGGGAAGGACCTTCACCACAGGAGATTCTATACCTCTTCTGTCTGAAAAGCAACCCCTCCCAAGCTCGGGGAGGAGAATGGATTTTACTATCTTTCAAGCTACCCCAAAGAGAAAAAGGTGTTTGAGGATCTTCCTAATCATCCACCTGATTTTAAGAAAACCTTCTTCTGGACAGATGGCTTGTCCCCGTCTCGATGCTACTCATTCAGACGGATTCGTAAGTATTCTCACCTTCTTTATCTCTGTGCTTGGGATTTTATTTGTAAATTCATACTTAGTTGAAATCTGTCTTATTTTCCAGCCAATTTTCACCGTTCTACTCCCGATGAGGCAATGAAGGAGCATAGAGAGACTCTTCTCCAACTCCCTTACGGCAGGAGGTCTCTTTCGTATCTTTTACATGAAAGTAAGCTCCGAGCCTGTGGGCTTTTAGGAGATGGCCAGTCCACCTTGGACTGGTCCAATAAAAAGTATGATCATTGGGAGCAGGTGCCTTTGCCCACAAGCATCCTCCCTCCAAGGAGAGAGGTGAGGCCTCCACCCCCAGCTCGTCGAAGGAGTCCACCATCGGGGAATGAGGCTAACGACGAAGCCTCGAGCTTAGACTCGGATGAAGAAGGTAAAGTCAGCCTTAGCTCAAGAATGTGGTCCCCCACCTTATTAAAGCACCGACCCGATAGGTTAGTTTTGTGCCCAGATGATAGGGACCACTTCTATTTATGGACTTGGGTAGACGACCGAGTTCATAGGTTTGATAGTTGGCTCGGGAAGTATGACACCATGTATAGTCTGAACGAGGTGTGGGACGGGATAGCCATCCAATATGGGACCAATGATTATAGGGACCTTTCGAGGTTGACGCCCACCTATAGGGAAGGTACTCCCCCCGCCTCTTCTGAAGATAGGGGAATTTCATGGTCCCCAAGCTCGAGCTCGGGGGAGAGTTCCAGTTAGGTTTCCTCTATCATTGTTTTGTATATCTGTGCGATACTGTATCACTTTATATACTATTCCCTCTTTTTGTTATGATTCACCTTGTGTCGTGACTTGTGCAGACAAGATGGATTCCGACCTTGACAACATCATCGAAAGTGGTGGTGCCAAGAGGAGCAAGCGTCCCAGGGCGGGGTCGCGAAAGGTGGATCGGCCCACCAAAGTCCCCAGGAGGTCCGAAAAAACTCCTCCTGCTCTGCCTGTTACGAGCTCCGTCGCGGCGATAACTTCCCAGGTTGGTGCTCCCACAGCGGTGCCGAATTCGTAGGTCGGTGCCTCTGCAGTGGCGCTGACCTCGCAGGTTGGTGCCTCCACTATGGTCGAGCCCCAACTTCCTGTAGCGTTCCAGCCATCCCTTGGTCCAGCTCCTACAAAGCCTTCTGCTTCTCGAGCTCAAAAGTTGTCAGTTTTTACTCACGTCGATGAGTATGTAATTGACAACGTGGTTGGATCCCATGGGTCTATGTTGTGCTCAGATGTCATGTCCCGAGTCGGCCAGAGCTTCAGCAGTCTCGAAGCTCCTCAATGGCAATACCTTAACAATGCTCGAGGCTGCACTGACCTTTATGAGAAGAGCATCGAGCTCGCTGCCGCGGTGAGTTTTCTTCTACTTTTTAGTTTTATTCATACAATCTTGGTGTTAACGATGATTTTTTCTTTTCAGTCTCTTGCCTTTACTGCCCAGCTCAACTATAGGTTGAATAGCGAGATCCACTCGAGCAAGTCTTATGCTCATGAGGCGAAGTATCTTCAACTCAAGGCAAGTGACGACCTGAAGGCGGCGAATGAAAAGCTTGAGGCAGGGGCTGAGGAACTTAAGGCCAAAGCGTCTGAGCTTGAGAAGCTGAATACTAGGCTCGCGGAGCTCGAGAAAGAGAATGCCAGGCTCGCGGAGCTTGAGAAGGAGAACGCTCGGCTCCAAGAGGCTAACAAAAAGCTCAAAGAAGACTAGGCCGCTACCTTTGACATAATTGAGGGCGAGAAAGCTCGTCTCCTTGCTGAATATAAGGAGAAGAAGGACCAGGCGGTTGACTCAGCCATGTACAGAAAGTGGACCAACAACGAAGACCTGGATACCAGCTTCTTAGGTCCTCTTGAGGCGAAGCTTCTGGATAAGTGGAATGCTCAGCTCGAGGTGGAAGAGGCTGCTCGGGAGGCCGCCTCCGAAGGTGCTCAGGAGGATAGTCATGCTATTCGTCCTGAGGGGTCCAGTGCTGCTGATGTTGAGAAGGCCAAGGAGACTCCTCTTTCTTGAATCTGATCTCGGGGAAATCTTATCTCGAGGCTGCGTCCCCTTATTTTTGTAATTGTTTTAATTAATGCCCGTAGGTCTGATACAATTTCTTTTTATATTAATACACATGTTTTACATTTCTTGGCTCGAAATATTTTGCACATTTTATATTAATGAATCGTTTATGTTTATTTATTCATACAAACATAGTTTGGATTTAGGCTTGAGACTCGGCGCATTCGTGCATCGTTTGCTCGAATTATCCGCTTCCGATCTCGTTATTTATCAAGGTTAGATATTACTTTAACCATGAACCCGAAAGTATTTGTATTGTATGTAATGTGAATGGTTTAGTTATATCTTATTGCTTAGTTACTTTTTCTTGTCCTCGGTTATTTCTCCGAGGTTATGAGTTCGAAACTATTTTCCTCTAAGATATTCCAGCCTCGATCTCGACTTATCTCGAAGTAGGTTTAGGTTCCCACTTATCGTCGATTTGTTTTAGCTGGTTTGCTCCAAACCTGTTAAGTTCGCACATTTGGTTATATCCAAACGTTTTTATCTTTTGATAATTTGGTTATGTCCAAACTATCTAAGCTCGCGTATCTGGTTACATCCAAATACTTGTATGATTTTTATAATTCGGTTATGTCCAAACTATCTAAGCTCGCGTATCTGGTTACATCCAAATACTTTTATGTTTTTGATAATTCAGTTATGTCCAAACTATCTAAGTTTGCGTATCTGGTTACATCCAAATACTTGTATGTATTTCGTATCTGGTTACATCCAAATACTTGTATGTTTTTTATAATTCGGTTATGTTCAAACTATCTAAGCTCGCGTATTTGGTTACATCCAAATACTTGTATGTATTTCGTGCATGTTATTTTATTTTTATTTTTTTAAGTTGATGGTATATATACCCATGATGCCCCCTTAATATCCTATGAGTGTGACCATAGGTTATTAAATTAAGAGAGATTGCAAAAATAAAAGGAGATAACATATTTGAATGAAATAGATCTTTATTTGATGGAATTCAAAAGTAGACAAATTAATACAGATAGAAAATCATGGTTACGGGCAACACTTTTCCTATACTATTGGTAGTAAGGTCTTAGGTGTTCGCCATTCCATGCTCGGGTACCAGGCTCCCATCCAATCTTGCTAGCTTGTAAACATTGGACCGGATGACTGACTCTATCTGGTATGGTCCTTCCCAATTCGGCCCGAGCACACCAGCTGCCGGATCTCGTGTTGCCAAAAATATGCGTCTTAACACCAGATCTCCCACACCAAACTTTCAATCTCGAACCCTCTTGTTGAAATACCTGGTAGCTCATTGCTGGTAGGCAGCATTCCTCAGCTAAGCCTCGTCTCTCTTTTCTTCAATCAAGTCTAAGGTTTCTTCGAGCTGAGTGTGGTTTGAGTTTTGGTCGTAAATCTGAGTTCGGATTGTTTGGATTTCGACCTCGATAGGCAACATTGCCTCACAACCGTATGCTAGAGAGAATGGAATATGCCCTGTTGATGTTCGAGTTGTGGTCCTATACCCCCATAGGACTTGGGACAATTCTTCGGGCCATCGCCCCTTTGCCTCCTCCAACTTTTTCTTTAGTGAACTCTTGAGAGTTTTGTTTACGGCCTTGACCTGGCCATTCGCCTGAGGATGAGCTACTGATGAGAAACTCTTTATTATTCCGTTCTTTTCACAAAAGTTGGTGAACAAGTCGCAATCGAACTGGGTTCCGTTGTCGGATACAATCTTCCTCGGCATCCCATATCGGCACACGATGTTTTTCACCACGAAGTCAAGGATCTTTTTAGAAGTTATTGTTGCCAATGGTTCAGCCTCCGTCCACTTTGTGAAGTAATCCACAACGACTACAGCATATTTTACTCCGCCCTTGCCAGTTGGGAGAAAACCTATGAGGTCAATTCCCCATACCGCGAATGGCCATGGGGAAGTCAACATGGTCAGCTTGGATGGTGGAGCTCGGGGAATCGTGGTGAATCTCTGGCATTTATCGCATTTCTTCACGTACTCGAAAGAATCCGTTTTAATGGTAGGCCAGAAATATCCTTGGCGTATGATCTTCTTGGATAAGCTATGCCCCCCAGTGTGATCTCCGCAGAACCCTTCACGAATTTCTTCAATGATCTTCTTAGCTTCGGGTGGAGTTATGCACCGAAGTAATGGCATGGAATATCCCCTTCTGTATAGCTTTCCGTCCAAAATGGTGTAACAGAGAAGTTGATACATTAACTTTCGAGCCTGGTTCCGATCTTTTGGAAGGACTCCGTTCTCGAGATATTCAACTATTGGGGTCATCCAGGTTGGCTCTGTTTCAATCATACACACATCTTCCTCCTCTGGCTCGTTAATGCTGGGTGCTGATAGGTGTTCTATCGGAACAACGTTCAGCTCGTCATTCTCAGCGGAGGTGGCGAGCCGAGCCAAGGCATCAGCATTTGAGTTCCGTTCTCGGGGAACCTGTTCGATTGCATAAAATTCAAAATGCCCCAATGCGGATTTCGCCTTCTCCAAATAAGCTGCCATTTTCGTGCCACGAGCCTGGTATTCTCCCAGGATTTGATTAACCACGAGCTGAGAGTCTCTGTAGCAATGTATTGCTTTAGCTTTGAGCTCCCCGGCTATACAAAGCCCCGCCAGTAAAGCCTCGTACTCGGCCTCATTGTTCGATGCTTTGAAGTTAAATCTTAAGGCAGAATGAAATCTGCTCCCTGTGGGGGTAATCAAAATGATTCCTTCCCCCGATCCATTTTCATTGGATGAGCCATCAACGTATAGTTTCCACAGCTCGTGGGCCAGGGTTATGACTTCGTCGTTGGTCACGCCAGTACATTCTACTATAAAGTCCGCCAACGCCTGTGCCCTAATGGTCGTCCTCGGGTGGTAGGTGATCTCGAATTGTCCGAGCTCAACCGCCCATTTAAGAAGTCGACCTGAAGCTTCTGGTTTAGACAAAACTTGCCTAAGTGGTTGATCAGTCAACACATGGATGGGATGCGCTTGAAAGTAGGGGCGGAGTTTACGAGATGAATGAATTAGACTAAGCGCCAGCTTCTCCATCAGGGGGTATCTTGACTCTACCCCCAGTAATCTTTTACTGATGTAGTAAACGGGTCTCTGTACCTTCTCTTCTTCTCAAACAAGTACTGCGCTTATTGCGTGTTCGGTGGTGGAAAGGTATAGGTACAGTACTTCTCTCGTTTCAGGTTTTGATAAGATGGGGGGTTCGGCGAGGTGCTTTTTAAGCTCCTGGAATGCCAGCTCGCACTCCTCTGTCCATTCGAATTTCTTACCTCCCCTCAAAAGGTGGAAAAACGGGAGACAACAGTCCGTAGATTTTGAAATGAACCTACTTAGGGCCGCCATTCTGCCAGTCAAACTTTGGACATCCTTGTGTCTTCAAGGTGAGGGCATGTCAATCAGGGCCTAGATCTTGTCGGGGTTAGCTTCTATTCCACGAGCGTTCACGATAAAGCCCAAGAACTTTCCTAAAGATACTCTGAAAGTGCACTTCTGAGGATTCAGTTTCATATTATACTTGCGGAGCACGCCAAAGCACTCTTCGAGGTCATCAACATGGTTATAGTTAAGTTGAGACTTGACAAGCATGTCGTCAACATAAACTTCCATGTTAATGCCTATCTGTTCTGAAAACATCATGTTCACGAGCCGCTGGTATGTGGCCCCAGCATGTTTGAGCCCGAATGGCATGACATTATAGCAGTATAGCCCCTCATCTGTTATGAAGCTCGTATGTTCCTGGTCGGGGGCATGCATGGGGATCTAGTTATATCTAGAATAGGCATCCATGAACGACATCAGGCCATGCCCCGCTGTGGCATCCACGAGTTGGTCAATCCTTGGTAATGGGAAACAGTCTTTCGGGCAAGCCTTGTTGAGGTCTGAATAGTCAATACAGGTTCGCCACGTCCCATTGGGTTTTGGGACCAACACCGGATTGGCTACCCAGTCAGGGTAAAAGGCATCCCTAATGAATTGGTTTGCCTTTAATCTGTCAACCTCCTCCTTCAGCGCCTTCTTTCTGTCGTCGTCCAGCTGTCTTCGCTTTTGTTGCTTCGGAGGGAAGCTTTTGTCTATATTTAGCGCGTGGCTTGCTATATTCAGACTTATTCCCACCATGTCCGAATGTGACCATGCGAAGACATCCAGGTTCTTCTTTAAAAAGCAAATTAGTTGCTATTTTGTTTCATCTTGAAGGTGTTTTCCAACCTTCACCTTTTTCGAGGGATCGGTTTCCTCGAGCTAGATTTCTTCGAGCTCTTCTAAGGGTTCGAGGTCAGCTTTCTCCTCAACCCTTGGATCGATCTCTTCATCAATTTCCAAGACCGTCCCGTATTTACTTTGAACAATGACGAGTGCTTGTGCGCTCGTCTGTTTCTTTCCTCTCAGGGAAATGTTGTAGCATTCCCTCCCAGCCAATTGATCTCCCTTTAATGTTCCGACGACGCTAGAGGCCGAGAACTTAAGGGCCAGGTGCCTTACTGATGAGACTGCCCCCAGGCCAACCAGGGTGGGTCTCTCGAGCAGCACATTGTAGGCTGAAGGTAGATCTACTACCACGAATTCCATCATCTTGGTTGCCGAGACTGGGTAGTCTCCCAAGGTTACGGGGAGCTCGATGGATCCAATACAGGCGGTCCCTTCTCCTGAAAAGCCGTATAAAGTAGTTGCACACGCTTTTATGTCGCGAAGGGAGAGTCCCATCTTCTCGAGGGTTGCTTTATAGAGTATGTTAACTGAGCTCCCATTGTCTATGAGAACTTGGTGGAGCCTTTTATTTTCCAACTGGAGAGTGATGACCAGCGGATCATGGTGAGGAAACTGGACACGGTACGCGTCTTCCTCAGTGAAGGTTATTGGTTGGGATTCAATCCTCTGACTTTTCAGAGCTCTAGGTTCGGGTTCATAGGGAGACTCGTCCCCAGTCTTCAACTCGTTAACGTATCTCTTTTGGGCATTTCTGCCTATTCCCACGGGATGAGGCCCTCCCAAGATGGTTATTACATCCTCTCCATCTATCGGCGGGGGCCTATCTTCTTCCCGAGCTTGAGAATTATTGTTTTGCGCGGGTTATGGTGCGGCTACTTTTTGGCTCGTGGCCGCTTGACTAGCATTCTGGTTCTTGACATATTGCCTGAAGTAACCTCTCGAGATCAATCCTTTGATCTCGTCTTTCAGTTGTCGACATTCATCAGTAGTATGCCCGGTGTCTCTGTGAAATCGGTAATACTTGTTGGAGTCCCTCTTGGACTTTTGATTTCTCATCGGGTCCGGACGCCTAAAGGGGACCTGGTTTTCATTGGCCAGGTATATGTTCTCCCGAGACTCATTGAGCTCGGTGTACACTCTGTACACAGAGAAATATCTCTCCCCTTTCTTTTTCTTTCCTCCCTCGGCCTCGGGGTTACTCCCTTCATTCTTTTTTCTCTTGGAGGGGTTTTCCACAGCAGGCTTTGAAGTTACTGCGTCCATCGAGGTTGAGGCAGAGTTGATGTTTATCGTTGTAGTTCTGGGCCGGGAAGTCACATTAAGTGTCGACCTCGCTTCATCTACATTGACAAACCTCTGCGCTCATCTATTAAACTCGGTTATGAACCTCACCGGTTTTCTTTGCATATCGTCCCAGAGGGCACTCCCTGGCATTACTCCGGCTTGGACAGCCATTAGGTGCCCACTGTCATCTACGTTCCGAGCTCGGGCGACTTCCAGATTAAACCTTGTGAGGTAACTTTTTAACGTTTCACCCGGTTGTTGCCGAACGTTAGTTAGGGTTGATGCCTCTGGTCTAACCCCCATTATGGCTCTGAACTGCTTCTTGAAATCTTTATACAGCTGCTCCCAAGAAGTTATTGAGTGTCTCTTATATTTTTCGAACCAGCTTTTGGCTGGTCCTGTCAATGATGCTGGAAACAACATGCATCTGAGCTTGTAACCCATGTTGTTGTCTCTCATTATGGTGTTGAACGTACTCAGATGACTGTACGGGTCGGTCTTTCCCTCAAACGTTGGGACGTGAGGGATCCGAAACCCTTGGGGAAATGGAGTGTTGGAAATATGGGGAGCAAACGGCTCAAGCTCCTCGTCAGAATATTCATATCGATCGTGCCCTTGCTCGTTTTTCAAAAGCCTAAAGGCCTTTTCAAGCTGATCAATTCTTTCTTGGACAGGGTCCGCGAGAGGTATTGTCTAGAATCGGTTGTCATCGATCACAATTCTAGGCTCGCGCCTCCGCAAGGGATTTTTTCGCCAATTCAAGCGATCCCTTAGGTCCGGATTTATCGGGTCAACATCACCCCGACTCTGATTCAAGTGTTCTCGCAGGTCGGAGCGATTCCTGTGGCTTCCAGTATTCTTTCGACCTCGACCATGCTTGCTGACCGATCTGGTATCTCCAGAGTCATCATTATTAAACTCGTCGCATAGTTATCTCGAGATGAATCTCTTTCATGCCGCCCCGTCTCCACCGTGCGAGACCGAGATGTTTGACTTTTTTCTGATGGGGCGCCTCTCCGCTCCTGGAAAGCTTCCCCGTTTCCTTGTCTCCCTCCCGCACGCCTCTCTCCCTGATCTCGAACTAGTTGAGCCTTCCTGTGAGGGGGTGAAGGATATCTTATACGTGATGGAGGGAATCGTATAGGTGACGGTGGCTGCCATCCATTCCGCGACCTAGACGGTCTGGAGTTTTCCCAAGATGGGTTGGTTGCATTTGGTGCGCTCCCAGGGATTTGAGACCGAGCCTCTACAGGGGTTCTGTTGTTCTCAGTTTCTGGAGGTACTTCCACAGGTGGATTAACCGGGGCCCTAGCCCGAGTACTTCTCTGGGGCCTAGGGGGTGCGGATGGCTCTACTGATGTCGGAGGTTGTGCCGGCCTTCTTGTGGCAGCATCCTTCCGTGGGCGACCACGGGGCCTGCGGGGAGGAATGTGTACGTCCCTTGGAGGAGGGGCTTAGTTTTCACGTGGAGGCGGGGGCTGAGCCACCTGCGCCTCTGCGGCTATCCTTGTCAACTCCTCATTCCGTTTGTTGGCCTCTGCCAACTGCTGTTTCAGTTGCCGGTTCTCAAGTTCCACAATGGGAACATACTGCTCAGGATTGTTATACATATCCTCATCCCTTGGTGGAGCAGGTGGTCCCCGAGAATCGGAAGATCCACTTCTTTCTTCGTCATCTGGGTTTTCCATTGGCTATTTCTCAGGACATCTTGGGTAATTCTCTTCAAGAGCGTTCTGATTATTAGTGGCCATGACTTATTCATGGATTGAATGCTTAAGGCTCTCAATGAAAGCACCAAACTGTTGACGCCATTTTTCGTCAACAGTGAAAGAAGAGCACGTAAACAATAATCAGTAATGGCCAAAAAAATATGATAATACAAACGAGATTTTTTACGTGGTTCAGCAGTTAAATCTGCCTAGTCCATGAGTCTTTGTTATTAAACTTAGGATGATCTCTGAAAATTCTTCAAGGATGAATTTTCCAGAGTTTTCTCCCAAGATCACAAAAAATCGGTCCTTTACAATGGTGCATGATCTCTCTATTTATAGAGAAGATTTCAGAATGCTATCCCACATATTTTAGGAAGTTATTCTCTATATGCATATAAATTAAATGGCATTAAATGCCTGCAATCCGATATACAAGGAAACATCCCCTGAATATCAAGGGGCGTATAACTGAACAAATAATATCCCTTGATTGTAGGAGATTTACAGTAATAAATGTAGGCCGCGTCTTGTTATTGGTGATTCACTAGGATATTCAGAGTTATTATCCTATATCACCAAGGCCCCATTCACCCAGGTTTCTTATTGAGTTTTGAGCTATAGCATCTTCCCGAGGCTGTATGACTTCAAGCTCATACGCACGTCTGGCTCGGTGCCCTGATCCGAGGCCATCCCGAGAACAGATGCACCTCGGGGTCTATCTTTCGAGCTTGTGAGGATTTTGAGGCTATCATCTTCGAAGTCGCCTCTGCTTCGCAATCTCGATGTTTAGATTTCGGACATATTCCAGACTTTACGAGTTCATTCATTATGAACCCAACATTCGAGGTCACAATTCTCATGGATCGAAATCTGGGTGTTACAGTTGGCCATCCTAAAGGTACTCGAGGTGGAATTTTCTATAGTCATTCAGAAAAGAAAGTGTTTACTTCTACAAAATGCTACTTTTATGGAAAATGACCATGTCCAGTACTTTAAACCTCACAGCAAAGTAGTTTTAGAGGAGATGGTTAAAGAATTGACTCCAACCAATGTTCCATCGTCATGTACAACTGACACAAGTCGATTTAAATGTAGAAAGTACCACTGTTCCTGAGCAAACAGTCACGGAGCCTCGTCGTAGTGGGAGGGTTTCTAAGAACCCAGTTCGCTATGGTTTGGATGGTGAAACCAATATGGCTGTTGCTGACACTAGTGATGATGATCTGTTGTCTTTCAAACAGGAAATGGCTAGCCCTGAAAAGGAACTATGGCTCAAAGCCATGAAATAGGATATGGAGTCCATGTACTCATATTCTATTTGGGATCTTGTGGAAGCACCTAGTGACTTTAGGGCCATTGGTTGCAAGTGGATCTACAAGAAGAAACGAGGTGTTGATGGAAATATCGAGACTTATAAAGCTCGATTAGCGGCAAAGGGTTATACCCAAATAGAAGGCGTGGACTATGAGGAAACTTTTAGTCCGGTAGCCATGCTCAAATCCATTCGCATCCTCCTATCCATGGCAGCCGCTCTCAACTATGAGATCTGGCAAATGGACGTCAAGACATCTTTTCTTAATGGAAAGCTTGAAAAAGTCATTTATATGGGTCATCCAGAAGGATTTAAAGTAGTTGGACAAGAAGGAAAAGTTTGCAAGTTGAATAGGTCCATCTATGGAATTAAGCAAGCTTCTCGTTCCTGGAATCTTAGGTTGGATGAAATAATCAAAACCTATGACTTTTGAACAAAATATTGATGAGCCATGTGTTTACCAACTGAAGGTAAATCAAATAGTGGTATTCCTGGTTCTTTATGTAGATGATATCTTACTCATTGGAAACAATGTTAAGAAATTATCAGATGTGAAGAATTGGCTGAGCACTCAATTCCAGATGAAGGATTTGGGTGAAGCAAGTTATGTTCTAGGTATCCAGATCATTAGGGATAGAAAGAATAGACTCTTAGCTCTATCTTAAGCAGCTTACATAGATAAAGTGCTTGAACGTTTCTCAATGAAAAATTCCAAGAAAGGGCATCTACCGTCCCGCCATGGAATTCATCTTTCAAAGAAGCAGTCTCCCCAGACTCCTGAAGAGGAAGATACAATGAGAAAAGTTCCTTACGCATCTGCAGTTGGAAGTCTGATGTATGCCATGTTGTTTACTAGACCAGACATCTGCTATGCAGTGGGAGTAGTGAGAAGATATCAGTCAAACTCAGGACCGGAGCATTGGATAACAGTTAAGCATATCCTAAAGTATTTGAGACGGACTAGGGATTATATGTTAGTCTACAAGGGTGGTGTTCTGAACCCTGTTGGCTACACCGATTCAGATTTTCAGACTGATGTCGATGACAGGAAGTCTACTTCTGGAATGGTGTTTACTCTTGGGGGTGGAGTTGTGATATGGAGAAGCGTAAAGCAGTCTGCAATCTTAGATTCCACCACGGAGGCTGAGTACATAGCCGCGTCAGAAGCAGCTAAGGAAATATTCTGGTTAAAGAAGTTCTATTCGAATCTTGGTGTTATTCCATAAATGGATAAACCTCTTGTGTTGTTTTATGAAAATACAGGAGCGATGGCCAACTCGAAAGAACCTCGAAGTCACAAGAGAAGTAAGCATATAGAAAGAAAGTATCACATTATTCGAGAATATGTGGCTAGGGGAGATGTGAAGGTTATGAAGATTGCAATTGAAGACAATCTTGCGGATTCGTTTACAAAGACACTACCATAAGCTACATTTGATAAGCATATCAAGGAAATGGTATTAGTAGAATTAAGGCATTAGTTTCAATTAGTGCAAGTGGGAGTTTGTTGGGGTTTTATACCCTAATTAAAACCCAAATTCTTTGTAATCTTATTTTATTATCAATAAAAGAATAGAAAACATTTTTTTGACTTGGTCAATCACTTTGCTCACATTTTTTTTTCATGATTATTTGTTTAATATAAACTTCTATTAAATCCCGAGCATATAGCTAATCTTATTTATAGTAACGTAATCACAGTTGAATATAAATATGATTATATGTTAAAAATAAGTTAGTCCTAAGATTAGTCAGTGCACCGGATTTACACTGACTTGCTAATCTACAATATGATCTACTTATACATTACAGTGTTATGTTCTTTCCAGAACATTAGCAAAGCAGATAAGATCGGATGTATTTGTTACATCGGGCAGGACCGATATTGACAGTTGATAAGATAAGTAACCATACCGTTATTATATATTCTAGTCATATCATATAGTTGACCATAGGTCAATTCAATCTCAATTCTAAGTGGTTAGTATTCTAACTAATTGTATTATTTGAGTTCTTTGACTTGTTCGTAACCAGCTTACCCTACGGACTACCCCATACTTACGTCTTGGGAACTCGGTAGTATAACTGAGTGGGAGTGTTAATCATAAATATAAACATCTATTGCTTATGATGAAGAAGTGAAACTGTAGTTTCCTTTTAGTTTGGTTCAAGGTGTTAAATGATAGAAATCTCATTTCGGTAATTAAATTAGTCTACTGAAATATCATGTACAAGGAACCAAGTGTTTTAAGGATCAAATACAAGGAGGGGTAAAACGATATTTTAGTCCTATCTCACTCTAGACCATCTATAGAAGATTGAGTGACAATTATGGTTGTAACAATGGATAATTAATATCATATATATATATTATAGAGCGTTCTGTGAATTCAAGAGTGCAATTCCGAGTCTATAGTGGAGTCACGAGGAATTAATAAGTTAGTAAATTTATTTGTTAGATTTATGATAACTTATTGGAGCTTGATTTCATAGGCCCGTGGTCCCCATTGTACCTTGGATAAAATCATCTAGATAGTCTCAATTAATTGATTTAATTATCAATTATAATTATCAAAGTTGACCAGGTCAAATTTGGATAGTTTCACAGAGTTGTGTAATTTTGAGAAGAAAAGAGAAATTATGGCAGATTTATTAATTAAGATAAATTGGTATCTAAATTAATAAATAAGTTTAAATCAAGGTTCAAATTATAAATAATTAATTCGATGAAGGATTTAAATAATCATTTAATTAATTAAATCGATAGAAAATAATACAGGCCTTGATTTTAATTCCAATGGGCTTATAATCAAATGGGAAATTTCACGGGCCTAAAGCCCATGATAATTCGGACCTAGGGCTTTAAAATGGCTTTTATTTTATTGATTTTTTAATTAAATTAAATGGCCTAATTGATTCCATAAAAGGAGTGTTTAGAGAGAAGTCAAAACACAAGTTTAATCACTGGTTTTCTGATAGTTTTAGATTCTCTCTAAACACAAGTCCTTTTATAATCCTCTTTGTTATTTTCTCTTCTTCTCTCTATATCTATCTCAAGTGTTGAGAATTGCCCACACTAGTCTAGGTGATTCTAAGGATACATTGGAAGATTGTGAAGAAAATAGAAGATCTGTTTAGTTTCTTGATAATACTTTGTGACAGAGAGGATACAAGAGTTAAAGAAACTGAAGGAAGGACTCTTTCATTCCGCTGCGTATACTGTAAGTGTTCTATTCTTTGTTTCTCTTTGAATTCAATTTTAGAAACATGTTTTAGGCGATCTTGTATTAATTTTTTTAATATTAGATATACATGAAAATAAATAAAGATCATGTATAAGTTTCCCAACATAACTGTGCTTCGGACATACAACATGAGGCTCCACCCACAAAAATGCTCATTCGGAGTATCCCAGGTAAGTTTCTGGGATTCATAGTGAATACTTGAGGTATAGAAGCTAATCCTGACAAGATCGAAGCGATAATTGATATGTTGTCTCCTCGAAAACATAAAGATGACCAAAGCTTAACTGGACGAATGGCGACCTTAAGTAGGTTTATCTCAAAATCTACAGACTGGTGCCTTCCATTATTTAATCTTTTAACAGGGGGAAAAAGTTTGAGTGGTCGGATGAGTGTGAACTCACGTTTCAGAATCTTAAGAAACACCTCACCGAACCACCGATCTTGTCTAAACCTACCACATGAGAAGTTTTGTACTTATACCTCGCCACAACTGATCATGCCATTAGTGCAGTACTAGTAAAGGAGGATAAGAAAGTACAAAAGCTTATATACTACATTAGCAAGAGGTTACTAGGGCATGATTGAGATACCCATCAATGGAGAAACTGGCTTTGAGCCTAATGCACGCATCTCAAAAGCTTTGACCTTACTTCCAACCACATCATATTCATGTGTTAACTGATCAGCCGTTGAGGCAATTATTATCCATGCCTGAAGCATCCGGGAGATTGTTGAATTGGGATGTTAAGCTCAGAAAGTTTGAGATTACTTATCATCCTAGAATAATGATCAAAGGACAAGCTTTGGCCAACTTCATTGTCGAATTCATAGGGATCTCCAACGAGGAACTCGTAACCCTACCCCGCGAGCTGTGGAGACTTTACGTCGATGGGTGCTCCAATGCAGATTCCTTGGCCAGGCTCGCCACGACTAACGAAGCTGACACACTCAACGTGGTCCCAGTAGAATTTCTACCAACTCCGAGTATAATCGAGCCTAATGAGGAAGATATAAACATGATTGACTCGCAACCCACCTGGATGACCCCAATAGTTGACTACCTCGAAACCGAAAGTCACCCTGCATACCGGAACGAGGCTGGGAAGCTTATGTACCAAATACCAAGAAATACCATTTTGGAAGGAGTATTGTACAGAATGGGATATTCTATGCCATTACTTAGGAGTGTAACTCCTCCCGAGGTAAAAAAGATTTTGGAAGAAATTCATGAAGGATTTTGTGGAGAACACACTAGGGGCCATAGCTTGTCAAAAAAGGTGATTAGGCAAGGGTACTTCTTGCCAATAGTCAAGGCAGACTCTTTCAAGTATGTTAAACGTTGTGATAAATGTCAATGGTTTACCTTGATACCAAGAGGTCCACCCACTGAGCTTACCATGATGAGCTCCCCGTGGCCATTCACGATATGGGGAATTGACATCATAGGCTCCTTGCCAACTGGAAAAGGTTGAGTAAGATATGATGTAGTTGTTGTGGACTATTTCACAAAATGGAATGAAGTTGAACCCTTGGCCACCATCACCTCAAGGAAAGTCCTAGATTTCGTAGTAAAAAAACATCATCTGCAGATATGGGATGTCTAGGAAGATTGTATCAGATAATGGGACCCAGTTTGAAAATGATTTTTTTACACATTTTTGTGAAAAGAATGGGATAATAAAAAGTTTTTCCTCCGTGGCCCATCCCCAATCAAATGGTCAGGTCGAAGCTGTCAACTAAACTTTAAAAATTTCCATGAAGAAAAGGTTAGAAGAAGAAAATGGGAGATGGCCAGAGGAGTTGCCTCGAGTCTTATGGGCCTATAGAACCATGGCAAGAACTTTGACAGGGCATACCCCTTTCTCCCTAGCCTATGGGTGCGAGGCCATGTTTCCCATCAAGGTCGAAATCCTGACCATAACGCGTGATGCATATGACCAAACCTCGAACCAATCTCAACTCGAAGAGAGTCTGGACCTCATCAAAGAAAGATGAGACGAAGCCCATTTGAAAACGTTGCATACCAGCAACGGGCTACTAGATATTTTAATAAGAAGGTCCGACATAGGAAATTCAGATTGGGAGACTTCGTGTTAAGGAGCGTGTTTTTGGCCACACGAGACCCATCTGTTAGGGTACTTAAGCCTAATTGGGAGGGACCCTATCAGATCGAATCCATTATCCAACCTGGAGTATATAAGCTGGAGAGGCTGAATGGAGGATTGGTTCAGCAAGCTTGGAATGGTGAACATCTACGACCTTATTATCAGTAATGTAGGAATGATGTCTTCATTTTAACCAAGCATGTATTTGATCTTTTGCTTTTTATCAATAAGTATTAAATTAAAATTCATTCAAAATTTGTATTTTTTATTGTTATACTTTTTTGCAAACCCTCAAAAGTCAATAACCTAAGATCACAATCATAGGATATTAAAGTGGCATACAATCATACCATAGGCTCGAAAAAATATAACATAAATAAAAATTAACTCCAATAGCAATGTGTGGATTATTAACCGGGCATAAAGAAAGTAATAAGTGTATGGATCATTAACCAAACACGCGAAATAAACAAGTTTGGATCAAACAAGCAAGACCTAACCGACAGTCAAAAGTTGGAATTCTAGATAAACCAACTGTAAACTACAAGTCGAAACTAGGGTTGGAAATTTTTGCAAACACGTTTCGACCTCGCAACCTTGAGGCCATACTTAAGGATGAGGAAAAGTAACTGGAAAAACAAAATATAACTAGACTAATGAAGATTACAAACAATTTAAGTATTTTTTTTTAGAAAAATACATGGTAAAAGTAAAGTTCAACCTTGACAATAACGAAGTCGAACATGGGCATTTCGGATAAATTATGCATGAATGTATTGAAATTTGAACCTAAACCCAACGTATATTTGTATGAATAAACAAGTATAAAAGTAGGTCCTTAATAATAACATGCTCAAAATATTTAGATCCAGAAATATAATTCATAATATTAAGGCAAACAACTAAAGGTAAACAATGTGCAAAAAGCTTTTCGAGCTAGAAAATTGGAAGCACAAAAATTACAATTATGAAATAAATTCATAAGAAAATTAAAAAAAAATCTCAAAATTGAGCTATAAATTTTCTTTTCCCTAAGGGCACAAAAATATAATTACAAAAAATATAATGGGTCGTAGCCCATGATCTCAGTTTCAGAGGTTAGATGCCTTTTTAGCCGCAATCCCAGAAGCCTTCGCTACCTGCTCAGCCTCAAGCCTAGCTCTTCTTCTTTGAGTCGAGCTTGGCATCTTACAATGAATTCGATCTCAAGGTTGGCAACGAAGCTAGTATCGAGGTCAAGGTTGTTAACCCAAATTCAATACATCGCCATGTCTACGGCGCGATCTTTTTTGGTCTTGAACTCCTCAAGAAGAAGAGCCTTCTCACCTTCGATAACTTCAAAGGTAATCTTCCAACTTGGCATTCAGCTTTCAAATCTTCCTGATCTCGAAGTCCCGGACCTCGATCTCCTTAGAGGTCGCTTCCAGCTTTGGTTCAAATTCAGGAATTATTTGGATCTCTTTCAAAGCTACCTCCAGCCTCGACTCAAGCTGTGGAATCTTCTGGATCGTTGCATCCCTTGTTTTTATTTCCAGTCACGCTTCTTTGAGGTCATCCTCGAGCTTTAACTAGGCATCTCGAGCCTCTTGCGCAAGCTCTTTGCTTGTTACAACCTCGTTATTCAACAAGAAATTGTGTTAAACGAAGGATATGAATGCCTACACACACAAATAAACACAAATGTCAGCAAAGCACAAGCCAAAGTTAGTACAGAATAAGAAGACTAAAACAAAAATAACTAACGAAAGAGAACAGTTCGCCGCTCTTGTTGAAAAGAGTGTTGGCATATTGGCAGGAGGTCAGGAATTCCCACTGAGGGACCCCGAGGTTGCTGAAACTTTGACCCATGAGGATCAAAGCATTAGAGCCAAGGTTGACTCCAAGGGTTCCAACAACACTATCAAGTATGAACTCGGGCACATAAGTTGAGATCAATAAGAAGCGGTCTAGCACGGGGGCTTGGACTTGTCTTGCCTGGACTGCAGAAGGAGGCACAACCTCGGAAGGTGCTATGGACTCGGTGGCCCGACTCGGTCTGACCTCAGAAGGCACTGTGGGCCCAATGGCATGACTTGGGTCTTGGGGCACCTGGGTCGGGGGGTCTACCTCGGTATTTTTGGACAATTTCGAGGGGCGACCTCCCTTCTGTGACACTCTTTGGCATTTGTTCGCCTACGAGGCCATAGACTTGTTAAGCACATTATCCAGATCCGAGTCCATGTCACCTGAAGAACAAATGGTTGTACACAAGTAATCGAAAAAAAGGTTACTATAAGAGACAAGACTCCAAGATAAAATAAGCCTAACTGGTACTTTTGGCCGAGCTTGAACTCGAAGACCAAAAAATTCTCTTATCTTTTGATGACTATAGAGGAGTCCCCTCTCAAAAAGTGGGGAATAATCTCAAAAGGACCCTATACACATTGGTCCCATACTGTAAAGCTACCCTATCCCAGACCTCATTTAAGCTATACATGGTCTGGTATTGTCCTAACCAGCTATCGAACCTACAGACTCTAAGGTCAACTCTTGACCATGCTAAGAAGTTATCTCTAGGCTCCTCGAACACGATCATCATGTCAGCCTCCTGCTTAAGTAATGGCGGAGACCACATGGAGTGGTCCAACACTACTTTACCTCCATCAGCCGAGCTTGTTGAGGCCTCGTCATAGGCTTCATTGCCCAAGATTGGTCACTCATGATTGCGGGAGGCAGCGACTTGGAATTACGATCCTGAGGTCCTCCTCCTCAGGGGAAGTTTAGAGTTGGAAGTGGCACATCTTCCCACCTATGGTATTTTCGAATCCACAAATCATCCATCGACTCGCCATCACCTAAAAGGCCACAAGCTCGAAGCTTTTTTTCATGGAGGAGGTAAGTGAGGGACCATCGACCATAAGGGAGCTGGAAAATTACTGCCCTATACTCCTTCATCGCTTTTGAAGGAGTAGGCGAGTGGTAGTTAGCTGCTGGCAAGAATAGAGTGAGTATTCCAAGCTCAATTACTCAAGGAAAAATGGAAAAGACGTATTGAAATACTTACGGATGCGTTGGAAGGAGTAAAATTGGGAATGAGCGAGCCCATCCATCCAGAAGAATGTCGTCTTGAAATTTGGACGATGGTTTGGGATTTCCTCGAACCACAATTTCTCCTCCGGGTAGCTTGATAGGTAATAGAACTTGTCTCCTCCACGAGCTCGAGAAGGGTTGCTCTTGAGGGAGAAGAGATACAATATCTCTTGTGATAAAGGCCTGTCCCACTTCATTTCGTGGTACAATGACCTTAAGGCTGACAGAACTCTGAAAGAGTTGGTCTGGAGTTAGAAGGGTGCGAGGCCGGCATAATCCAAGAAATTTTTGAAGTAGCTCCTCAGGGACAGCAAGGTCGTAGCCCTCATATGATCGCAGCTCCAAGGGGTAAGCTTGAATTTACAGTCAGGATTGCCATCTCCCAAGGCATAGAAACTCCTTTCATCGGAGGTCGCAGGACGACATATCAACGTACCAGAAATTTTTAGGCCATGATAGGCTAGCAGCTCAAAAATTTGGCCGGTGGAAGTAACTGAGCTCCAGTAGTGCTCAGCCTCGAAAAATTCCTCCTTCGAGGTGGGGACTGAGAGAGCTTGGGAGGTTGATGGACGAGTAGAAGAGTCTTCCATTAGGGTAAATGAAAGTGCACTGGGTGGAAAGGCGATGGTGACTTTAAGCTTGGGATCCAAGGTAATAGGCCTGATCTCGGGGTCTGGGCCAGGATAAGCTGCCACTCAGATTCTCTTCCTCTTTCTCCCTTCAACCTCATCTATCTAACGTTTCAAACTATCCCATATGTCTTCTTGCTCACACCTCTCTTTGTGCTCGCAGATCAATCGCTGATTTTGGGTGAAAGGTGATTCAGGACTGGCAGTTAATGGGTGATAAGAGATAGTGAACTCAGACCCCCACCGATTCTCAGAGTATTGCGACATCTAACAATGAAGAAGAAGGTGAGGTCCCATCATATAAAAAATAATAAGGAGATTAAAATTTTGATAACTCGAGCTCGAAAGCTCGAGATAACAATATTACCTCAATCGAGACTGAAGGCTCGAAAGAGCGAGATTGACTTGGATGTCTGTCTCGAATTATTGTAAAGTTTAGGCATCGAGAGTGTACCCATACGAGAGTGGGGAGGTTATTACCAATTTAGAAGTATCTCAGATTTCCAGGGAAAAAGATGGCAGTTACCCGAAAAGGCAGGATTTTCGGTATTTGGGCATCAAAACCCTAATCCAATAACCTATTTCTTATGCTACACGGAACCCATGATCTAAACACCCCATTACCTGAAGAAAAAAAAACTCCATTTTTACATGTTTCTACTAGAAAGTTTTTGGTATAAACCGTGCTTCTAATCATACCCAATCTACTCAGATAAAAAAACTTGCCAAGTGCGAGAGTAAAGCCTTAAAAAACTGGTAAAAACCAGAAAAGATATCCTTACGGATAGAAAGAACGTATAAATAGAAAAAATAAATATATGAAGAATACCAAAGAGATCAGAAAGCTTACACAAATATGTTCGTGGGAATGAGGAGATCGTCGACTGAAGAATGGGAATCAAGAATGACCCCAAAGAGTTGAAGGTACTGCGATTGCTTTGTTTCTTTGGTTTAGAGAACATGCAAAGAGAACTAGGATTTTTTTCTTTTTTCTCTCTGGTTCGTGATTTCTGAGGAATGAAATGAGAGTGAAGATGAAGAGAGGTATATATACTCCAACGAGGAAGTCAAGGATCGAAATGATCTGGGCCTTTGATTTGAATTGAAAAAGGATATGATGGGTGGGGTTTAATTTTAATATTGGCGGCAAAAAGGGTCCTAGGAAAGGACATGTACAGGAATATAGAATACTTGAGTACTCTTGGTGTGCAATCCCCAAGTGACGTGTGTCCATACTCGAGTGTGGTAGGTGGCATGTTTTTCAAAAAGTGAAGTTCAAAAGTTTCCTTCTCATAGGATTCGAACCAACACTTTTAAGAAGGAAAAATGTTACACCCAAATTTTGGCACTGTCATAAATGAGTCTCGAAATGTAGGCTCATAAAGCGTAAGTTTGAAAATGACAAGTAATGGCTCAACACTTGTCTCAATGTGCGTGATTCATGACTTGTTCCTGTTGGTGATCGAGCTTAAGCTTAAGCATCAAGCTTGAAAGAATGAATCTTCCCCGAGGCATGTGTGTAATTTGAGTCTTATTGGGAGTTTGAAGGTGTTGGTCTCCGAAGATTGAGCTCGATGAAATCATTGGCTAAGGATGAGTCTTACTATAATAATGAGCTCGAAGTGTTGGTCAATCTTGAAAACATGTAGACCTTGCGTTTGAGGTCAGCAACGCGCTTTGTACACGACAACTGTTAGGAGATCCCTATTCCTTAGGGATTTGTTGTTATGTGATACTAAATCCCAATTATCATGGGACATTATGTAATTAATGCATTTAATTATATTTATTTCAATTTTGAATTGTAACTTCCCAAAATAAGGGGAAGATATTTTGTTAACCAGGTTTATAAATAGCCTGAAGAATTTCATTTGTGGACACACACAATTTGGTACTGAGAACACTCTGCTAAATTGCTTTGTAAAAGCTCTGAGAGAATATTACAAATCAATAATATTGACTCGTGGACTAGGCAGATTTTAACTACTGAACCACGTGAAAATCCAATTGTTCTTCCATGTTTACTTAAATCACTGTTTAGTGCTCTTTATATTTAAGTTAACGAAAAATGGCATCAACATCTATATAAATATATCAAATGAAAAGCGGTGATTTTCCTAGTTCTTTATGTGGATGACATTATCCTCATTGGCAACAATGTAAAGACACTGTCAAACGTAAAGAAGTGGTTAGCCAAAAAGTTCCCAATGAAAGATTTGGGCGAGGCAAGCTATGTTCTGGGAATCCAAATCCTAAGTGATATGAATAATAAGCTCTTGACACTTTCTCAAGCTAATTATATAGATAAGGTGGTTGAAAGGTTCTCTATGGAGAATTATAAGAAAGGACAGTTACCGACCAGACATGGAATTACCCTTTCTAAAGAGCAATGTCAAAAGACACCTCAGAAGGAAGAGGACATGAGAAAGTATCCCTATGCTTCAACAGTTGGGAGTCTTATTTATGTTATGTTATGTACTAGGCCTGACATATGATATGCAACATGGATTGTAAGTCATTATCAATCAAATCCCAAGTTTGGAACACTGGATTGCAGTAAAGCACGTTCTCAAGTATCTTAGGAGAACGAGAGAGTATATGCTTGTATGTCCAAGGGGTGTGTAATGTCCCAAATTACCTAATAAGGCTTAGGGCCTTAATTAGGGGGCCTAGATGGCAATATATGTAATTATATGCTTATATGAGTTATATTTCTGTATAATTATGTTATTATGTAAGTTGTATGATAATATGACTAGATAGGCATGTTTAGGTGTATTAAATATGCATGTGGGCCTATTTCTTATTAGAAGAGCAATTTTTCGTAATTTGGCCCGTTATGGGCATAATTGTATATATGTGCATATTTGTTATATATGTGAGAGAACACATTATTATGTGAGTTTATTTGGGTTACTCGGCACGAAAGGATCCTAGGGAACAAGTTAGCAGGAAAGTCACAACGGGACCCAATACCTGACTCGGGGTGAGTCAAGGGGTACTGTGGGTAACTAATACATTATCGGGTTATCGGGTTATCGGGTTATCGGGTAACGAGAACAGGTATTTGAGAATATATTTGGAGTTAGTAATTTTAGGAGGGGATGTCGGGGATTTTGACTATTCTTCCCTTGGGGACGTTTTTGGTACCCCGAGCCTCAAGATTAGCTTAATTTACTTAAGCCATGAGAAAACAAACAAAACACAAAAAACACTCAGCTCACCCAACTAACTCTCTCTCTCTCTCTCACACACACTCTCCCTCATTTTGAGTGAAGTTCTTGAGGAATTATGGAGATTTTTGGTTGAAAACTTGGGAATTGAAGGCCCGAACTTGGGGGATTGGATTTTTTGTGGCTAGGGGAAATAAATTGCTAGTTGAGGTAAACTTTAGACTTTTTTTTTCATTGAATTTCTATTTAATTTTGGTTGTTCTTGAGCTTTGAGGCTCAAGGTTGTGAATTTGAGTTTTGGATATGCGGAGCTGGGGTTTTGTTGCCAATTATATGTGAATCAATTCTGGGGATTAAATTGTGGTTCTAGGATGGATTTAGGGTGGTTTTGATTGAGATTGACTTAAGAAAATAACAGAGAATTCTGGGTTTGTAGGGTCTGGTCGCGACCCTTTTATTGGGGTGTCGCTACCCTCAAAGGCAGGTCGCGACCCATTTTCTGGTTCCAGGTAGGAGAGGGCCTCTGACCTGGGAGGCGCGCCACGACCCTTAGGGGCAGGTCGTTGCCCGCCTGGGCATTTTTGGCTACTGTAGAATTTTAATGACGGGAATTTATTTCTAAGGGCTCGAGATCGATTCTACTACCCAGTTTAGTAAAATTCGGGGTCCCAGAGGCTAGGGCTCGGTCCGACAACCTTCATTTTCTCATTATTGATGAGATCATATTTTATGGTTGTGACTAGGTTATCGTTGGGGGCTCAGAACCAGGATCGTGCTCGAGGGTTGTTCTTATTATTACGCTATACCCAAACCTGAGGTAAGACAATAGTACCCAATACGTGATATACGTGAATAGGGCTTGGCCCGATTATTGATTATAATTATGAATAGGGATCAGGCCCCTGAGAATGTACGTGTTTGAGTTATGATTGTGCTTGTTGATTAAACATACTTGAATATTCTGTTTCTAGCTAAGTGTTATATGATTGTTCGCATGGTTTGCGTAGCGAAGGCTCGACCCCATTAAGGTACATGGTTATTACTGTGTCTGCATTTAATTGATGGTGTTATATGGCTAATATGATGCATACTTGTATTGTCTGAAGTATGCTTATCTGTATCTGTATCTGAATACCTAGTTCAGGGCATGACTTATTATTCAAAGGCAGAAATAGCGTGTTGCGCGCTGGTCAAAAGGCGTATGCCCAAATCAACAACGTGCTATTACGTTGGCCGACCCTACGGTCGTTGGAAAACAAAATGTTTGGCTAGCGCTATGGCTAGTTACTCAGAGCTAAAGGCAAGGGCCCCAGGTGTTTCTTCACCCAGAAGGATCTGAACATGAGGCAAAGATGTTGGTTAGAGCTGGTAAAGGATCATGATTGTGAGATCCTCTATCAGCTTGGGAAAGCCAACGTGGTAGCAGATGCCTTAAGCCGGAAGGGTCCGGGACAGTTGTATAGTGCCAAGCAGATATCTAGGAATTTGGCTAATGATATGACTAGAGCAGGAATTGAGTTAGTAGTGGGCCAGTTAACCAACATCACCCTGCAGTCTACTCTCTTGGAGAGATTTAAGGAGAAGTAGTTAGATGACCCATAGTTGGGGCAGATTAGAGGGGATGTCCTAGCTGGAGTAGTGAAGGAGTGTACAATGTCAAGCCGGCTTGTTGAGATATAAGGATCAAATCTGCGTTCTGATGGACACTAGGATCAGATGGAAGATTCTAGATGAATCTCATACTACCCTTTATTCTCTACATTCGGGCACCACGACGATGTACCAGGATCTGAAAGTTTTACATTGGTGGCCTAGGATGAAGAAGGATGTGACTCAGTATGTGGCAAGGTGCATGACCTGTCAGCAGGTCAAGGTAGAGCATCAGAGGCCGGCAAGGCTGTTGCAACCTCTTGATATCCTAGAGTGGAAGTGGGAGGATATCACGATGGATTTCATGGTAGGATTACCCAGGACAGTGGGCCAGCATGATTCAATTTGGGTCATTGTGAATCAGTATACGAAATCGGCTCACTTTCTACCAATGAGGACGAATTACACAGTTGACTAGTATGTTGATCTCTATGTGAGAGAGATAGTTCACCTTCATGGGACTTCAAGGTCTATCATGTTTGGTAGGTACCATATCTTTACTTTCAAGTTTTGGGGAAGTTTACAAAGGGCGATGGGTACACAGCTGAAATTTAGTACAACTTGTCATACTTACATCAATGGTCAGTCTGAGAGCATTATCCAGATATTGGAGGACATGCTAAGAGCATGTGTATTGGACTTTGAAGGGTCCTAGAATAAATATTTGCCTCTGATAGAGTTTTCCTATAACAATATCTACCAGTCGAGTATTCGAGTGGAACCTTATGAGATGTTGTATGGTATGAAGTGCAGATCGCCCATTCACTAGGGTGAGAGGATATATTTTGGTACTGAGGTGGTTCAAAGGACCACCGAGGCCATTGACAAGATTAGAGCTCAGAGGCTCACGTCTCAAAGCGGATAGAAGGGTTAGTCAGACCCAAAGCGGAGGAACATGGAGTTCTAAGTGGGAGACTATGTCTTCCTTAGGGTTTCACCACTGAGAGAGGTGAAGAGATTTGGGAAGAAGGGAAAGTTGAGCCCTAGGTTTGTGGGACCATTTGAGATTCTGGAGAGGATCGGTCAGGTGGCCTATAGGTTGGCCTTACCCAATGCACTGCCTCGTGTGCACAATGTATTTCATATTTCAATGCTGAGAAAGTATGTATCAGATGGAACTCTTGTATTGAGTTATGAGGATCTGGAACTGGAGGCAGAGTTGTCCTATGAGGAGCAGCCAGTTCAGATTTTAGTCAGGATGGACAAGGTCCTAAGGAACAAGACTATACCTTTAGTAAGGTATTATGGAGGAACAACAAGGTTGAGGAAGCAACCTAGAAGCTGGAGGTAAATATGCAGATCAGTATCCCGAGTTGTTCAGGTAAAATTTTGAGGACGAAATTTTTGTAAGGGTGGGATAGTTGTAACATCCCAAACTACCTAATAAGGCTTAGGGCCTTGATTAGGGAGCCAGGATGGAAATATATGGAATTTTATGCTTATATGAGTTATATTTGTGTGTAATTATGTGATTATGTCAGTTGTTTGATTATATGACTAGATATACATGTGTTAGGTGTATTAAATATGCATGTGGACCTGTTTCTTATTAGAAGGGAAATTTTTATAATTTCGCCCGTCATGGGAATAATTGTATATATGTGCATATTTGTGATATATGTTAGAGATCACATTATTATGTGGGTTTATTTGGGTTACTCGGCACGAAACGATCCTAGGGAACAAGTTAGCGGGAAAGTCACAACGGGACCCAATACCCGACTCAGGGCGAGTTAAGGGGTATTATGGGTAACTAATACAGTATCGGGTTATCGGGTAACAAGAATAAGTATTCGATGATATATTTGTAGTTAGTAAGATTAGGAGGGGATGTCGGGGATTTCGACCACTTTGCCCTCAGGTACGTTTTTGGTACCTCGAGCCTCGGGATTAGCTTAAGTTAGTTAAGCCTTAAGAAAACAAACAAAACACTCAAACAGTCAGCTCACCCAACCTATTCTCTCTCTCTCTCTCTCACCCTCTCTCAATTGTGAGTGAAGTTCTAGAGGAACTAAGGAGATTTTTGGCTGAAAACTTGGGAATTGAAGGCCTGAACTTGGGGGATTTGATTTGTTGTAGCTAGGGGAAATAAACCGCCAGCTGATGTAAGCTTTAGACTTTGTTTTTCATTGAATTTCTGTTTAAGTTTGGCTTTTCTTGAGCTTTGTGGCTCAAGGTTGTGAATTTGAGTTTTGGGTAGAGTTTTGAGTATGTTGAGTTGGGGTTTTGTTGCTGGTATTATGTTGAATCAGTTATGGGGATTAAATTGTGGTTCTAGGATGGATTTTGGGCGATTTTGATTGAGTTTGACTGAAGAAAAGAACAGAGAATTATGGGTTCAAAGGGTTAGGTTGTAGCCCTGTTCTGGGGCATCGCAACCCAACCTAACCCAAGGCCTTTGGGGGGCTTCTGTCTGGGAGGCACGCCGTGACCCTCTAAGGCAAGTCGCGGCCCGTGTCCTGGTTCCAAGCAGGAGGGGGGCCTCTGGCCTGGGAGGTGTGCCGCGACCCTTAGGGGCAGGTCACTGCCGGCCTTGGAATTTTTGGCTATTGTTGTATTTTAATGACGAGAATTTATTCCTAAGGTCTCGGGATCGATTCTACTACCTGATTTAGTAGAATTTGCGGTCCTAGAGGCTAGGACTCAATCCGAAAGCCTTTATTTGCTCATTATTGATGGGATCCCATATTATGGTTGTGACTAGGTTATCATTAGGGGCTCAGAACCCTTGAGGGTCATTCTTATTATTACGATATACTCGGACCTGAGGTAAGAATACTGGACCCAATACGTGATATATGTGATTAGGGCTTCGCTCGATTGTTGATTATAATTATGAATATGGCTCGGCCCCCTGAGAATGTATGTGTTTGAGTTATGATTGCGCTTGTTAATAAACATACTTGAGTATTCTTTTTCTGGCTAAGTGTTATATGATTGTTCGCATGGTTTGCATAGCTAGGGCTTGGCCCTGTTAAGGAACATAGTTATTACTGTTTTTGCATTTAATTAGGTGTGTTATATGATTAATATGTATGCATACTTATATTGTCTGAAGTATGCTAATCTATATATGTATTCGAATACCTGGTTCAGGGCTTGACTTAGTAGTCCAGGGCGGCAATAGCACATTGCGCGCTGATCAAAAGGTTAAGGCCCAAATCAGCAATGTATTGTAACATTGGCTGACCCTATGGTCCCATGTATGTATGGAACTTTTTAACTGAAAAGTCAACAGTTCCTTTGACCAAAAAATTTAACCCTAACCCTTGACGTTAACCTTAGTTACACGTTTATAACCAAATGAATTGATTAGCAAGTATGACACTGTTTAGAGTACATAGTGTAACAATCCTGGATTAGGAGGACGTTACAGGGTGAGTTAAACCCTATTGGATACACTGATTCTGATTTTTAATCAGACAAAGATATTCGTAAGTCGACGCTTGGGTTAGTATTCCCTCTTGGTGGAGGATTTGTAGTCTGGAAAAGTATTGACCAATCCCGTATTTTAAATTCAACCATGGAAGTCGAGTATATAGCCGCTTGGGAAGCAGCTAAGGAAGTGGTTTGGTTGAGGAAGTTCTACACTGATCTGGAAGTAGTTCTAGATATGGGTAAGCCACTAATCTTGCATTGTGACAACAGTGGAGCAGTAGCTAATTCCAAAGAACCTAGAAGCCGCAAGAGAGGAAAGCATATAGAAAGAAAATATCATCTGGTTAGAGAGATTGTGCACAAAGGTGATGTGACTGTTATGAAGATAGCGTCGGAACAGAACCTGACAGACCCGTTTACAAAAACACATCCTGCAAAGTCATTTATGAGTCATGTGCAAAACTTGGGATTAAGGGAAATGCATCACTTGCTTTGTGGGCAAGTAGAAGATTGTTAGGATTAATGCCCTAAAAGCATGTAAAGACATTTTATTGATTTAAATAAAATACAATTTTATTATATTTGAATGTTATAATTAATGTTTGAATTAATTATATATAATAATATCAAGAAAATTCCTTATTCATTCATGAGAATATGATCTTGTATTAGTACGAGAGAATTAAGATCATATATAATGAAAAAAATAGTCAGTAACATATTAAAATATGAAATCTTTAACGAATGGTTACTAGTGCGGTTTACTAAGCATACGGGATGCAAGTGATCTAGATTCGGATTACTAATATGGATAGACATCTTAGTAAATGTGTTGTATATAATAGAGAAAATATATGATAAAACCGATGAGAATTAATTATTTTTATAAACTTTCTGCTTGACATAAAGATTTAATTCTTATCATAATAGATGATCATTTGTAGATCAGTCTAAATCTTGAATGTTCATGAATTTATTGGATCTTTTGATTAACTCATTAAGATTTCTTAGTATAATGAGGCTAATGAATTTTGTATTAGAGATTCAATATCATGAATAACTGGGAACATGATTTACAATAATGGAAATCATACTTTGCTAATAGATCGAATATTGGTTCCCTTAAGGGTTAATTCTGGAACTGAATAGTTATTAAGCAAAAATCTATAATATGATTATAGATTAACTATTCACTAGTTAATTAATGGTACTTAAGGATCAAGAGGTAATTATAAGGGTAAAATGATAATATTGACCAGCTCTAATTAACGAACCAATAAATGGAGGATAGAACTACATTTATTGATTATATCAATGGACTACAAAAGAAAAATTTATAAATATAATTCTATAAATACTTAGAGTGCAATTCCATATTTATAGTGGAGTAATCATGGGATTAATAAATAAGACTGCTAGATTAAAGAGTTTAATTAATAATCTAGTTTATTGGAGCTTCATATTATAGGTCCACGGTCCCCAAATCACATCTGTCCTACACTGACAAGGGTGAAGATATCAAAAGAAAGATTTGTAGAGAGAAGAACTTAATTGCAAATGAATTCATTTTCAGGGCAAGGAAATAAATATGTGATAATTATAGGCAATTGATTAATTATGAATTAATTAATTATTTAACTTTATAGTTTTTATTTTGACAAACTATAGGTTAAAATAAATCTTAATCATGTTTGGATTAATATAAAGCGAGATTAATTATTATCTTAATTATAATAAGATATTTATTTATTTAAAATTAATATTTTAAAATAAAGTTAATTTTGAATTTACTGATATTTATTTTGGGATAAATATATTGTCTTAAATATTAATTAAATAAACAAATGATAAATTAGGGAAAACTCTAATGTGGCTCACGCCACTCACTGTATTGCACAGTGAGTGGCGCCACACACAGGGATTTCATATCCCTAGGATTTGAATTTTGAATTTCAAATAATTTATTTATTTAATTATTTTATTTAAATATGAATTAAATTAAATAATTAAATAGGTTATAACTGATCAGTTTTATTTTAATAAAATAAATATCAATTAAATTAGTTAATCATCTTTCTAAACCTAAAAAGAAGCAATAATTTTCAAGGCTTGGTTTTCATAGATTGTCAGACTCTCTCTCTTAAAAAGAAAGCGATAATTTTTCTAAATCTAAAAAACTATTCAATATATCTTCTCTCAATCAAACCCTTCTAGATCTCATGTTTTGAGTACATCTAGAAAGTCTTAAATCAACCTTTTGAATCCTATGTGCCCACACATGTACTTGTGTGTTTGATGATTGGTTTGTAAGATCAAGGTGTGAGCTTTTAGAATTTGGATTGGAAGATCATTGATTTATATAAAAAATATTCATGGATACTTGATAGGCTTCAAGAGATAATCTCTAATTTATTTGCATTTGATTTAATATATCTATATATGTATGATATTGGCTGGTATTAATAAATTTTGTTAAACCCAAATTCTCTATTGCAAATCTCTGATTTACACTTTTAATACCAACAGAGCATACTAGCTACAGACTCAAGATCGACGAGACATTAGTAACAGCTGTAACGTTGTCCACCTAAAACAGTATCACCCTTAACTCTACTTAGTCTTTTATCATCTTCTTTTATCATGATCTTACAAGATCTTAATCCAACCTACATACTGACACTATCATGCAGGGAGTCAAACTACATTTGGGCTTGATCCCTGCAAATGGTATGTAGGCAGCTCTACGGAGCACAACCCCTATCACAACCACTTTTTTTTTTCTTTCGACAACAATACAAGAAGAAAAATAACAAATTAGCTTGAATGACTTCATACTAAGTATAAAATAGCTTGAATGACTTCATACTTAGATTGGGGGGAATAAGGCACTAATATCACTTCACAAATTAAGTAGTCAGACTACATCCGATTGCAACAACTAAATATTTCTGAAACACAGATACAAAGTACAACTAGAAAACGCACAACAAGACATAAAAAAAGTCATAAGCTTGCAATAGAACATAAGAAAAATCATAAGTTCATACAATAACTAGAAGTACATAAATAAAAATCAAACAGTCATCCCCCAAAAAAATAAAGTGAATAAAAGAGGAGTCAGTCATCCAGAAGAGGGTTAGAGTAGTCGTGCTGCTAAAGGAAGTAGCCAACCCTTCAGCCTGGGCCATCTCCTCGGCTCTCATCTACTACAACTCTTCAAAGTTTATGATATACTTAGGAGCACTCCAGCTCTTGGCCTTGCCATCTTGGTTCTCAGTAGCCATCTGACCACGGCACTGGATCTCAACTTCCAGCCTGATCACCAATATCCGGTTCTCCAACATAACTACCTTAACTTTCAATTCATCAAGCTCTCGAAGAGTCAAATTTATCTTGTTGGAATCAACCTCCTTGGCCTCCAGGTGAGTCCTTAATTCAGAGATAATTTGTTTAGACTCCTTAGAATCTTTCTGCCAACCAACTTCACCCTGAAGGTCATTTCTATGACCTCTTACTTCCTTCAGCATTACCATTAGAGACTTAATCTTTTTCTTCAGCCAGATAACCCCATGAAAACCCTAGATAAAGGAATGAAAAAAGGAAAAATGAGACATCATTCAGTCGACTTGTGATTAACTAAGGGAAATCTACATACCCGAAACAAGTGGGAGACAGTAGTATCAACTGTCCCATCCACACAAACTTGATCCATCCTATCATTATCCTCAGGCCACAGTAGCATGTCAATCTCCCCAAAATGAGACCCAAGCTCATTATAAGCAGCAGTAGAGGATGGAAAGGAAAGATCAACGGTATCATTGAATGGATTAGAAGGCTCAGCTTGAGCAGCCTTCTTCTTTTTCTTTTGAGTTCGCGCCAAAACAAGAGGTTCAGCGACGGGCGCAACCTCCCTATCCGCATTAGTACTCCCAATGGATGACTTATTTGCTCGGGATAAACGTTCCAAAGCATTGGAAACAGATAGGGGAAGAGTAAATGGTTGAGACATAGCTGTTGTAACATCCCAAATTTGCCAATCAGGTTTAGTGTCTTGTTTAGTGTGTCAGGAGGGCATAAATGGATATTATGCGTATTTTTTTATTATATATGTATGATTATGCGAATTACATGAGTTATATTATGATGTGATTGTTTATGCATGTTTAAGTGTATTAAATATGCATGTGGGCCCATTTCTTATTAGAAGGGTATTTTCATAATATTGTACCTGTCAAGGGTATAATTGTAAATATATGTGTTTTATAGTTGAGACCACATTATGATGTGGATATATTTGAGTTATTCGGCACGAGGCAATCCTAGTAAGCGAGATAGCAGAAAAGTCATAACTGGGTTGAATATCCAACTCAGGATGAGCCTAGGGGTATTTTAGTAATTTAGTACTTTACCGAGGTTTATCGGGTAATGGGGATTAATTTGGTGATTATTTGGAGAGATTGGAATTAATTGGGAAAATGTGATGTTATTTGAGATTAGTGAAATGGTGGTAAAAGATTAACTTGCCCTTGAGGGCATTAAAGGAGTAAGGCTTGACCAAAGGGTAGTTTGGTCTTTTCTACGCTTTGGAGTGACTTAGTTAGCTTACTAGAAGCTTTCAGAACTCAAAACAAACACTCGGCTCTCTCATCTTCTCTCTCTCTCGTTACCCTCTTGCTTCCTGAGAGGTTTGATTGGATTATTTGAGTTTTTGAGGAAAACAGGCTTGGGAACATGAAGCTTGATGCTAGGGATTGGTTTAAGGACAGCTTAGGGTCGTGATTTCTCAGTTGAGGTAAGATCCTATGCTCTTTTTTGGTGAAATTATGATGTGGTTTAAGTTTTGGTTGAGTTTTAAACTTATGGTTGGGTTTTGATTTGGGTTAAGGATTTGACATGGTTTTTGGGGTTTTTATGTGCTTATGATGAGTTATTGAGAGTGTTAGACTAATTTGGAACCTTGGTACAGCTTTGGAAGGATTTTAGGAGATATTTAGCTCGGAGAAAATGGTGGAAAAACCCATAAATTTTGGGTTTGCGAAGGCGCACCGCGGTGCTAGGTTGAAGTTTTGCATGGGTAGTTTCTGTGAGCCATGGCGCAGCCCAGTGGGCGCTGCAGAGCTAGGCTTAATTTCTGGTGTCCAAATTTCACTTTTTAGGGCATACACCCAAAGGCTTAGGGGATGATTTCACCACCCTGTTTGGTGGAATTGGAGGTCCCGAGAGCACGGGATTGGTCCCGAGGTTTGTTTATGGGATTGAATCTTAATGAGGATGTTATTTTTGGGTTGTGACTAGTCTACCGCTAAGGCTTGTGACAGGATCGTGCTCGATGGTCATTTCTATCTATCCAGTGCTCGGACCAGAGATAAGAAAACTGCACCCAGTATGTGATTAAGGCTTGGCCCAGTTATTGAACATGGTATGACCATGCTTGAATTGTTTTTTTAGACATGTTAACTATGTTGTGCATACTTGTAATATGTAATGTATGCTTATCTGCTTTACTTGATTGAAAGGCTTGACTTATGAGTTAAGGGCGGCAATAGCGCGCTGAGCGCTGGCCGAGATGGTTATGCCTATCCAGGACTATGGTATACTCTTGACCGACCCTATGGTCGCTTAGAAAATAAAGCATCATGTACGCTTGGCCAACTCTAAGGCTGGATATATGGAGGTTAGGGCAATGGGCTCCAAAGTGACTCTACAATCACTTATTCTAGCGCAACGGGCCCCGGTGTGACTCTATAGTCATTTATCTGGATCAAATGCATGCATGAGTAGGGTTATTAGTACTAGGCAGGCTAATTATGATTCTGTAATATGCTATTAAATGGTTATCAGCATGTTTAAGTTTTCTTGCAAAGCCTTGGCTCACGGGTGGTATGTGGTGTAGGTAAGGGAAAACGGAAGCTGGACCAACCAAGGGTTGGAAAACTTCGGTGTCAGCGTGTACATATGCAGCTTGCTCAACCACCACGGCTGGGGATTCCTAGAGGAACTAGGGTTAAACCCTAATTTTTCCACTTAGGCCGACTTGTGTTGTAATCACCCTTTTTGATTGTAAATGACTTTTTAAATTTTTATTTTGGGATCCCATGTATGAACTTAAACTTTTAATGAAAGTAAATACTCATTTGACCAAAAAATTTAACCCTAATCCACTAATTACTTCTAGTTACACGTTTATGTCCAAATGACTTATTAGAAAGTCTGACAGTATTTAAAATACACAGTGTAATGGTCTTGGCTATCCAGGGCCTTAGAACAATGTTTGCAAATAACTGCTCACTGGTCATCAACTCAATCAACAACATAAGATTATATCCCAAGACCTCACGACTTTTCTTGATAAGCACAATACCAGGGTTAGTATGATTTTGAAGAAGAGGAATATCTTCAGGAAATTGAAGGATGGAGCACCACAAAGAGCTTTAGCGAAGACTCGACTCAGACAATAGATCGTTCCAGTCACGATCCTCCTCTGGAATGTCACGAACACATGAGTCGACTGGAAAATTCCCTCGAATTCCAAAGAAACTCAACGTTAAGCCTACCCACAAATAAAAACAAGTATCAGCAAAAGACAAATCAAACCAGTCTTTCATGAAATAAATGACAAAATAAGAGAACATTAAACACTCACGTGCAGAAGACCATGAACAAGGAATCCTACAACCAACTAGTAATCCCAACAAGTCAAAAGGAACGAAGAAGCCTTTTATCTCTAGACTTCAAGCAAGTAATTAGAGGTAGGTCCTTTCCCCTAGTCGTTAACGGATACCTATCCTTGTCATTCAGATGTTCCCTTAAGAAACAAGCTCGCAGTAATTCAACCACCCCAAACATTATACTATGTATCTCACTAAGGACTTCGAGAGACATTAGAACTCACCAAGAGTTGGGCAATAATTTTCTAGGCTACTATACGTATACTGGATTAGTAATCGGTTAAATAAAAAAATAAAAGAAAGTGAACTATTGCTTTACTTTGGAGACCTAATTCGGTAAGATTCCGTAAAATAGCGAGCAGTTCCTCCAAGGTTGTTTTTCCCTGAGGGAGGTAAGTTACAATGTCTCGAATCCTCCAACGAGGGGGAAGAACAAAAGGAGCAGGAAAATATAGTTGTCTATAACTGCCTCCGGTTTAGGAGGACATCCAGGCAAATAAACATCCACAGGAATTAGCTTATCGACTCCCCGGAATTCCTTCTTAAGCTGCTGGTTGGGGTGCTCCCTGTAGGCAACTCAAAAATATTAGTTTAATATAGGGGCGGATGTAGCCAAGTGGATCAAGGCAGTGGATTGTGAATCCACCACGCGCGGGTTCAATTCCCGTCGTTCGCCCAAAACCATTCATTATTTGAAATTTTATGAATTTCATAATTTCATTAGTGTATTGTTTATTTTCCTATAGCATATACTTCTGTATATCGCAAAAGTAAGAAATTTCTGCTCAAGATCATCGCTATAATAAACCCTTAAAAATAGAATAGGAAGAGAAGAGAAGAGAAGGAATGAGAAAAACCAAATTCCTCCCCACCTTAGAGAAGTGTAACTCACTCCTACCGGTAACGACTACAAAACCTCTATGCCCACCTGCACACCTTTACTGCAAGTATAAAGAACATGGAGAGGGGGGGGGGGGGGGGGGGGGGCAAAATTCATAATAAAGTGATCCCATAAAAAAAAATAAAGAATCAATATGAACTCGCAATAAATATGGACCTAGCGCAAAAAGAAAGCAGATGCGGATATATAGAAGTTTAAGAAAAGGGCCTAAGCTATTTTTATTTTGACTAGATAAAATATGAAACAAAACTATGAGCTCGCTCTTCGTCCATTTCCGTTCGATGGAGAAAGAACTTCTTTTTCGGGTGTTCGGTCTAGCTTGCTTAGGTCGAGTAAGCAACTGAAGAAATTTCGTATATCTCATGATATTCACACAATTCGACCACTAATCTTGGGATAGGGAACCGAAAACCATCCTTAAAGGGAAGTTCATATAGACACACCCAACCAGGTAACTGCCAATCAACTCACTCTATACTAGCAGGAGCATGTAAACTAAAGGTATTAGGTATATCATAGTAATGAGGGAGATAAGGCAACTCACTTATCCTAATCAAATATTTGGGGTTGAGACTAAGCATACCAACAGGCATACCACTAGTAATAGGTTCATCAAATCTATCCCTCTACTACTAACACCACCTAAATGTTGATCATCTGACTCTACTACTGTAACTCGGTTACAGTTAACTTTCTCAGCAAAAATTTCAAATTGAAAACTATAACCTACTCCACTAAATGAAACGAGAGTGTCAACTCAAAGAGCTGGCACAACTGTCACACCTACTGGTAGACATAATGAGTTGATCACCTAGAGAAAAACAATGACTAAGTTTGAAGGAACATATAAAAGCCAAGTACACCTCATAAATATTCAGCTATACATGTGTAACGCCCTACTTCCTTAGAGTCGTTACTATGTGGGTTAAAAATATGCCTTTAGCTCGCTAATCGAGGTTTTAGGTCAAAAGTGTGACTATGAAATAAAAGTTGTTTAAAGACATTAAGTAAAAAAAATGGCCATTCATTAAAATCATAAAGAGTTATACATTCGGGATCCCAAAATATTGTTTAGAAAATTCATTACAACTCAAATTTACATTCAAGGTCGACCTAGGCGACAAAACAACCATTACAGTGCTTTTCCCCAAAATAACCCTGGTCGTGGCAGCCAGGTAGGCCGAACATGTACCCATCGCTCCACGCTATCTATAGTCATGGTTTGTTGACCTTTCCTTTGCCCTTACCTGCACCATAGACCACTCGAAGCCCAGCAAGAAAACTCAACACAAAACATATAACATGTGCATAACAATCCACAATATACAACAAAGCAGCCAATGGGGTAAACACATTACGGCCAACGCCGTCCCAGGCACTTTACCAGGCCCCGGGTTCGTAGTCTTCCCCGAGAGGGTGGCTCCAGCACCCAAGGAGGGTCTCACCCTAATGGCCTGCACTCTGCATGCTCAACGTCGATCTCGGCCCCTTGCCGTATCCGGCTTCTTGTTGTTCTCAGCCTTCGACGTTCCCGGCCTTTGTCGTTCACCCACAAACATGCATCACATAGCATAATATTCACGAATATTTAAACGCATATTAAGTATAAACATTAGGGTTGCGCCCTACAATACAAACAATAGGGTCACACCTTGGGTACAACATTTCTCTTACCTGTGTCCTGAGCTATCTGAATACCACAATCCTGAGCATAGTCCTCTAATCTGAGCCTCGTTGAAAACCTAGTCACAACGCATTAAGTTAATAACCATCCATCAAGTTAAAAAACAATAAATAACTTTGAAATATTAATCTAGCCTCTGGGACCTGGGATACTACTAAACAGGGTAGTAGCCTCTCAAGGAGCTAGACTGAAGAGTGGTGTTGGCTAACTAACCAACCACCAACTCTATACCCACTCTACTCATCTCTTCAGCTAACTTATCTGATATCTTCCTCGAACTGAACAACTGTTCTGGGACCTTCCGACTCAGCGCGTCGACCACTGCATTGGCCTTCCCAGGATGGTATAGAATGTCACAATTGCAATCCTTTACCAATTCCAACCAACGCCTCTGGTGCACATTCAGACCCTTCAAAGTTAAGAAGTACTTCAAACTCTTAGGGTCAGTGTATATTTCGCACTTCCTGCCACATAAATAATGTCTCCAAACCTGTAGTGCAAATACCACTGCCACCAATTCTAGATCATGTGTGGGATACCTCTGCCCATACTCCTTCAACTGTCTTGACGTTAGGCTATTACCTTTCCAGCTTGCATCAGTACACACCCAAACCTTGTCTAGAAGCATCACACTAGACTACAAACTTCTCATTGTCTGACGGCAGACTCTATACTAGAGTGGTGATTAGTCGCCACTTCAACTCCTGGAAACTGCTCTCACACCTGTCCATCCATACATACTTAGTCTTCTTTCGTGTCATTTCAGTCAATGGTGTGGCTATTCTAGAGAATCCCTCAACAAATCGCCGATACTACCCCTGCCAATCCCATAAAGCTCCTAACCTTTGGTACACTACTCAGTCTAGGACAATCCATAACTGCCTCAATCTTACTTGGGTCCATTAGAATCTCTTCCTTACTGAAAATATGACCCATAAATTTTACTTGGGGTAGCCAAAACTCACGCTTGTTGAACTTAGCATATAAACTATGCTCTCTCAACTGTTGTAATACTAGGCGTAGATGTTGCTCGTGCTTTGTCTCTGATTGGGAGTACACTAGTATGTAGTCAATGAATACGATCACAAACTTGTCTAGATAATCCTTGAAGACTCTATTCATTAAATCCATGAAATTTGTTGGGATCTTGGTTAATCCAAAGGACATAACCAAGAATTCATAGTGTCCATATCTCATGCGGAAAGCGGTGTATGTCCTCATCTTTAATCCTTAACTGGTGGTAGCCTGACCGAATTTCAATCTTAGAAAACAGTGTCTTCCCCTGTAGCTGGTCAAATAAATCGTCGATCCTAGGTAGTGGGTACTTGTTCTAAATGGTCAACTTGTTCAATTCTCTATAGTCAATACACATCCTTAAGGACCCATCCTTCTTCTTGAAGAATAACACTAGAGCACCCCACGGTGAAAACTCGGTCTGATGAACCCCAAATCCAGTAACTCTTGCAACTGAATCTTCAGCTCCTTCAACTCTACCAGAGCCATTCTATAAGGTGTCTAAGATATTAACTCCACCCCTGGCACCAATACAATGACGAACTCGATCTCTCGGTGTGGTGGCAACCCAGGCAAGTGTGCGGGGAACAAATCAAGAAACTCACATACCAGTCTAGTCTCATCCGGTCTAATTGAAACAACTCTGGTGGTATCCACAATGTTTGCTAGAAAACCTATGCAACCCTCTTGCATTAGGTCTCTAGCCTTCAGTGCCAAAATCATAGGTACTCGCGGTCCACTCACTCTCCTCACGAATACAAAGGGTACCTCCCTTTCTGGTTCAAAGGTTATCATCTTGCGCTTGCAGTCAATCATCGCCCTGTACTTTGATAACCAATCCATCCCTAGGAGCATATCAAATCCATCCATTACTAGCTAAATTAGGTCTACACACAACTCCCTGTTGTCTATCTCTACTGGTAATGCTCTAACCCATCTCTTATAGACTACCAGTTCCCCAGTCGGCAACAAAGTCTGAAATCCCCTAGCATACAAATAACTACGTCTACACAACTGATCTATCACTCTAGCATAAACAAATGAATGAGTAGACCCTGATTCAATCAATGCAGTAAAAGAAGATCCAGGACTAGAAATTTGACTTGTCACGGCCGACGAGCTAGCCTCAGCCTCAGTCTGGGTCAAGGTAAATACTCTGGCATGAGTGAGACTGTCGCTCTATTTCGAATCTTCCTGCTTGGCTTGTAGGCAGTCCTTCCTCAAATAACTAATGCTCCCACAAGTAAAGCAGGCCCCGAAGGTCGTCGTCTGTATCGAGGACACACTGGGAAACTCCTCGAGTTGTCTCCCCCACCCTAACGGCCACTGAAAGCACCCCGTGTTCTCCTATCTAAACCAAAAGGAACAAAAGAGTATGGGCCTTTCTCTTCTGCTCACTGGGACCACTACCCCGGCTAGATCCAATAAAATGAGGCACCGTCCTCCGAGCAGTGCGCCTAGCAGCACCCTCTCTCCATATCTGATCTTTGGCCCCCTCAGTTGTAAGGGCCTTGTCCACTACTTGTGCATAGGTGGTAGTTCCCGGATCCAAAGCTATCTTAACGTCATGGGCGATAATAACATTCAATCCCCGCAAAAATTGATCTCTCTATGCCAAGTCAATAGGCACCAAATTCGGCGCAAACTTTGCTATTCGAACAAACTTTAAGCATACTCAGTAACCGTCATCCGATTCTCAGTCAGGTGTGTAAACTCATCCACCTTCGCAGCTCATACTACGACACTGTAATACTTCTTATTGAATATATTTATAATTTCTTCCCAGGTCATGACTACAATATTCCTTCTCTGCGACACAACATCCCACCAGATGCGAGCATCTTCTCTCAACATGTAGCTAGCGCAGACTACTCTCTCATTCCCTTCCACCCTCATGAAATCTAGGATGGAAGAAATCATGTTCATCCACTGCTCTGCCCGTAATGGGTCTGGACCACCCTCGAAGGTGGGAGGATGCTTCTTCCTGAACCTTTCATATAAAGGTTCCCACCTATTCTCCATAGCAAGCTGGACTGGCACTGGTGCCACAGCCTGTGGAACCTGTAACTCAATTCCCCGAGGAGGGACTTGCTGCCTTAACTGTCGAAGGTCTTCTTTTGTTCAGTGAAGTCTAGCTTCTATCTCAGCAAATAATGTTGCCAATTCGGTGGGGCAAGTGGAGGGTCCTGACCCTGGTTGTCATCCTCGGCCCTATTACCACGGAGTCTGATTGGTCGTCGAGGCATTACTGCAATATGCCTACAATCAACGACGTCGCACATCAAGCATGATAACAACATCCAAAACCACCTCCCAATTCATTAATCAACCATAACTAGCAATTCCACATAAAACATAGCATACAAAAACCAGGGGGTCATGCCCTAGCATCATGCATATATCAACATATTCATCATGCTCTATCTATATAAATTCAGGCAAACAAGGCACTTAAACAAGCAATTAAGCATATAATTCATTAAATACCAACCAACCATGAGTCGAGCTTATCACTAGCAGCGAGCATACATGTTCAGTTAATCTCCAAGAACCATAAACCTTAGAGTCATTACTATGTGGGTTAAAAATGTGCCTTTAACTCGCTAATCAAGGTTTTAGGTAAAAAGTATGACTAAACTGAAATAAAATTCGTTTAAAGACATTAATTAAAAAAATGTTCATTCATTAAAATCATAAAGAGTTATACATTTGGGATCCCAAAATACTGTTTAGAAAATTCATTACAACTCAAAGTAACATTCAGGGTCGACCTAGGCGACAAAACAACCATTACAGTGCTTTTCCCCAAAATAACCTTGGCCGTGGCAGCCAGGTAGGTCGTACATGCATGTCGCTCCACGCTCTCCGTACTCATGGTTGGTCGACATTTCCTTTGCCCTTACCTACACCATAGACCACTCGTGATTCGAAGCCCAACAAGAAAACTCAACACAAAACATATAGCATATGCATAACAATCCACAATATACAACAAAGCAACTAACGGGCTAAACACATAACAATCAACGCCATCCCAAACGCTTTACCAGGCCCTGGGTTCGCGTTCTTCACTGAGAGGGTGGCTCTAGCACCCTAGGAGGGTCTCGCCCTAATGGCCTACACTCCGCATGCTCAACGTCGATCTCGGCCCCTTTCCGTATCCGGCTTCTTACCGTTCTCAGCCTTTGCCATTTCCTGGCCTTCGTCGTTCACAGCCTTCGCCGATCCTGGCCTTCACCGTTCACCCACAAGCATGCATCACATAGCATAATATTCAGGGATATTTAAACGCATATTAAGCATAAACATTAGGGTCACACCCTGCAATACAAAAAATAGGGTGACGACCTGCTCTCTGGGTACATCAGTTCTCTTATCTGTGTCCCAAGCTATCTGAATTCTACGAACCTAAGCACAGTCCTCTAACCCGAGCCTCGTTGAAAACCTAGTCACAACGCATTCATAATAATCATCCATTAAGTTCCAAACCAATAAATAACTTCGTAATATTAATCTAGTCTCCGGGACATGGGATACTACTAAATCGGGTAGTTAAACCCTTCCCAAGCCTTAGCATTTGGGTTACCGAGCTTAAAACCCTCAAACAGCCAAAATTTTTCTTTTGAACCACGGTCCAGCCCCTTAAGGGTCGCGGTGCACTCAAGTAAGAGGAAAAATTCCTCTCTACTTAGGGACACGGGCCGCGGCGCGCTACACCTTACGCCGTGGCGCCTGGACAATTTTCTGAGGCCCCCTGGCCTAAATGATCAAGTAGACCGTGGCGCCTGATGAACAGGTTCGCGCCTCGAGCCTCTAAACCCATAATTCCCATGCATTTTTTATGAGCTAACCTCCCTGAAATTCAATCTAAACATACCCCAATGTCAAAGTTGAGTCCCACAATCGCTCTACTACACTTTAAGTAGTGCTAGTACTCCAGAAAGCTTGCTAACTCACCCTAATTCAGACCAAATTCAATCTTATGTCTAGAACTTAAACTAAGTTTCATTCTCAACAAAATTTACCAACAAAACATGAAAGTAACCTTACCTCAGTGAAGAATACGAGCTTAGACTAGCTTTCCAACACACTTAGCTTATCTTCCACAAGTTCCCAGCTTTAGATTTGAGTTTCACCACCAAAATTTCAAAAATTGGCTACGTCCCCAAGAGGAGGAGAGAGTGTCGAAACATAGAGCAAGAGCTGAGATGTTTTGGTGTTTTTTTCCTCTTTTTTTTCCTTCCAAGTCCCTCTAAAGTATGGGCATCCTAAAGAGTCTAAGTCTATCCCCTTAGCCAAAGTCCAAAGTATCCCTTAAGCTTATCTACATCCTCAAGTGCCACTACGGGAAGTTTCACCATATGCCACATCTCACTAAGTCCTTGAGTATTCCTATTAATCCCCGTTAAATCTCAACATGCACAAATAATTGCTAAATTACAACCCATTTTCGGTAAATCCCGAACATTAACTGTGTTCCCAAAATACCCGTAGGCTCCTCCTGAGTCGGGTATTCAACCCCATTGGGACTATTTAGATAAACTGCTCCCTAGGACCGTCTCGAATCATGTATCACAAATATATCACCACTCACTCATGGTATCAATCACAATATACACATATATTACATTTATGCCCTCAACGGGCTAAAACTACAAATATGTCACTAATAACCAAATGGGGCCCACATGCATATTTAATTCACATAAACATGCATTTCTAATCATATAATCACCAAATTCACATATTAACATAATTAAATCAATTATTTCCCTCCTGTCACTCTAATCAAGGCCCTAAGCCTTATTAGCAAATTTGGGATGCTACAACATGCAAGTAGGGACCAATAAATTTCTCACCAGCCAATCAAACAGATCACTCATTAAGACATAATTAAGCAAGCAAAAGTTTTTAGCTGTCAATCAGATATACTATTATACAATTAGGGTGAAAACATGCCTAATTAATCTGTCAAGGGCACCACTCATCAAGACATACGATTAAGCAAGCAAGAGTTTCCACTAATCAAACAGGCAGACTATTATACAATTGGAGTGACAGCATGCCTCATCAATTAGATAAGCGGACCCTTAAGCAAGACATACATATTGGATAACCCAAGTTTCCACTAGTCAACTAGACAGACTACCTAGGTAGGTCGTCACTAAGCAAGTAATATCATACACGAATCAGACAGACACACATTATGTAGAAGAGAAGTGTTATCCTAAATGATAGACAGTAAAAATGAAATTGTTACCACTGAAAAAAAAACACTAATGAAAAATATATAGGATCAAGCAAACATAACAATTCAACTTACCTAAACTAATACAAAGAACGACCATAAGAACATTCAAAGGAAAACAAAAGAGAGAAAATTTACCTCTTGAGAGCTCCTTCAATCAACACTTTTCACCTCTGTTCCATGCCCTTCTCAAATGTGTGAAAGGGTGAAAAACAACCTCTCTTTTTATAGGAAAAGACCACATTCAAATGGGTGCCAAGTGTCGACCATTAGAAGGTCTTACCAAGGGGTACTTAATTTCCTAAAAAGCACCCAAAGTTCTCAACAAAAGCAAATGAACATAAGGTATGCCACTCGGCCCCCTCGGTGGTCCACTCGGCCACTTTGGCGTTGCACCCAGTCCAATCGGAGGTCGAGTAAGCCACTAGGCAGACCACTCCCCAAACCACCTAGCTGCCTCAGCAATCAACCCCTAGGTTTGATTACTCATTCCACTCACCACCAGGGCCACACGAGCATGGCCACTTAGCCATCAGGGTCGCTTACGCGCATGGCCACTCGACCACAAGCCAGGCTCTATAGGTAGGCCACTCGGCCTCCTCGGTCACTTCCAATAGGAAAGCCACTAGGCCTCCTTGGCCAGGTCAGTCGGCCCTAAGGTGGGCCACTCGGCTGCCTTAGCCAGCCCACTCGGCCACCTCAACGGACCACTCGGCCTCCTCGACCAGATCACTCGGCCCCATCAATTGGCCACTCAGCCATAAGGTAAAGCCTCCAAATGATTCGACTGACTAAGGAAAGCCCTTACATAGCTCGACGTGCCATTCGATCCATCTGCACACTTCACAACCACCCTCTAGCTTATAAATGAGCCCAAAACAAATGCTCAAATATTCCCGCATGTTAAACTATCTAGCTAGAATATAATCAAGACTAGAAAGTGAGGAACAAACTGTAGTGGGAAAATTTTGTCTACCTGTTAAAAAAGTCTATGAAGTTAGTCGGACAAGACAATCGAGCCCAACAAGCCAACCAGACTAGCTAGTAAGGCCCAACCCAATGTAAATGGACTCACATATGTCGAATGAACCATCCAATTGGCCAATTGTTACCCGGACCTAAATCTGGATACATTCAGTCAGCCAGAGACCTTGAAACAGTCAAGGTATACGCAACCCCTCCCATGAAAATCAGAGGAGAACAACTTAGAGCGATTCAAACAGATTAGGTAGGAGGAACAACAACAGTAGGGAAAACGACTATAAGGAGGACCCACATGAGCCAATAGCAGATCATCTTGTTAGGAAAACTTGTACAAGATCTTTATTTATTTTCATGTAGATCTAATATTAAAAAAATTAGTATGAGATAACCTAGAACATGTTTCTAAATATGAATTCAAAGAGAAACAATAATAAGAATACTAATAGTATACGCAGTGGAATGAAAAAGTCATTCCTTCAGTTCTCTAACTCTTGTTTCCTTTCTATCGCAGAGTATTATCAAGAAACTAACCGTTCTTCTAATTTCTTCACAGTCTTCCAAAGTATCCTTAGAATCACCTAGACAAGAGTGGGTGATTCTCAACAGATGAGAACGATACAGAGAGAAGAAGAGAAAATAACTAAGAGGTTAGAAAAAGACTTGTGTTTAGAAAGAATCTAAAACTATGAGAAAACTAGTGATTAAACTTATCTCTCGTCTTCTCTCTAAGCACTCCTTGTATAGACTCAATTAGGCCATTTAATTTAATTAAAAATAAATAAAATAATAGCCAAATTGAAGCCTTAGGTCGAAATTATCATGGGCCTTAGGCCCAAGAAATATCTCATTTGATTATAAGCCCATTGGACTTAAAATCAAGGCATGTATTATTTTCTATTGATTTAATTAATTAAATAATCATTTAAATCTTTTATCAAATTAATTATTTATAATTTGAGCCTTGATTTAAACTTATTTATTAATTTAGATACCAATTTATCTTAATTAATAAATCTGTCATAATTTCTCTTTTCTTCTCTAAATTACATAACTCTGTGAAACTATCCACAATTGACCTGGTCAACTTTGATAATTAAATCAATTAATTGAGACTATCTAGATGATTTTATCCAAGGTACAATGGGGACCATGGGGCTATGAAATCAATCTCCAATAAGTTATCATAAATCTAACAAATAAATTGACTAACTTATTAATTCATCGTGACTCCAATAAAGACTCGAAATTGCACTCTTGAATTCATAGAGCGCTCTATAACAAATATAGATACACCATTAATTATCCATTGTTACAACCATAATTTCCACTCAATCCTCTATAGATGGTCTACAATGAGATAGGACTAAAATACAGTTTTACCCTTCATTATATTTTATCCTTAAATCAATTAGTTCCTTGTAAATGATATTTTAGTAAATTAATTTAATTACTGAAATGAGATCTCTATCATTTAGCACCTTGAACCAAACTAAAAGGAAACCATCGTTTTACTTCTTCATCAGAAGTTATAGATGTTCATATCTATGATTAACACTCCCACTCTATTATACTACCGAGTTCCCAAGATGTAAGTATGGGCTAGTCTGTAGGGTAAGCTGGTAACGAACAAGTCAAAGAACTCAAATAATACAATCAGTTAGAATACTAACCATTCAGAATTGAGATTGAAATGACCTATGGTCAACTATATGATATGACTAAAATAGATAATAACAGTATGTTTACTAATCCTATCTACTGTCAATATCGGTCCAGTTCGGCGTAACAAATACATCCGATCTTATCTACTTTGCTAATGTTCTGGAAAGAACATAACACTGTGATGTGTAAGTAGATCATATCGTAGATTAGCAAGTCAGAGTAAATCCTATGCACTGACTAATCTTAGGACTAACTTATTTTGAACATATAATCATATGTATATTCCATTGTGATTACGTCACTATAAATATGATTAGCTATATGCTCAGGATTTAATAGAAGTTTATATTAAACAAATAATCATGAAAATAAAACATGTGAGCAAAGTGATTGACCAAGTCAAAAAAAATGATTTCTATTCTTTTATTGATAATAAATGAGATTACAAAGAATTTGGGTTTTAATTAGGGCATAAAACCCCAACAAACTCCAACTTGCACTAATTGAAACTAATGCCTTAATTCTACTAATCCCATTTCCTTGATATGCTTATCAAATGTAGCTTCTGGTAGTATCTTTGTAAACGAATCCGCAAGATTTTCTTCAGTCGCAATCTTCATAACCTTCACATCTCCCATGGCCACATATTCTCGAATAATGTGATACTTCCTTTCTATATGCTTACTCCTCTTGTGACTTCGAGGTTCTTTCGAGTTGGCTATCGCTCCTGTATTGTCATAAAACAACACAAGTGGTTTATCCATTTCTGGAATAACACCAAGATCAGAATATAACTTCTTTAACCAGACTATTTCCTTAGCTGCTTCTGACACGGCTATGTACTCAGCCTCCATGGTGGAATCTGAGATTGCAAACTACTTTACGCTTCTCCAAATCACAGCTCCACCCCCAAAAGTAAACACCATTCTAGAAGTAGACTTCCTATCATCGACATCAGTCTGAAAATCTGCATTGGTGTAGCCTACAGGGTTCAGAACACCACCCTTGTAGACTAACATATAATCCCTAGTCTGCCTCAAATACTTCAAGATATGCTTAACTGCTATCAAATGTTCTGGTCCTGGGTTTGACTAATACTTACTCACTACTCCCACTGCATAGCAGATATCTTGTCTAGTACACAACATGGTATACATCAGACTTCCAACTGCAGATGCGTAAGGAACTTTTCTCATTGCATCTTCCTCTTCAGGAGTCTGGGGAGACTGCTTCTTTGAAAGATGAATTCCATGGCGGGACAGTAAACGTCCTGTCTTGGAATTTTTCATTGAGAAACGTTCAAGCACTTTATCTATGTAAGCTGCTTGAGATGGAGCTAAAAGTCAGTCATTTCTATCCCTGATGATCTGGATACCTAGAACATAACTTGCTTCACCCAAATCCTTCATCTAGAATTGAGTGCTCAACAAATTCTTTACATCTGATAATTTCTTAACATTGTTTCCAATGAGTAAGATATCATCTACATAATGAACCAAGAATACCACTATTTGATTTTCCTTCAGTTGGTAAACACAGGACTCATCAATATTTTGTTCAAGGCTATAGGTTTTGATTATTTCATCAAACCTAAGATTTCAGGAATGAGAAGCTTGCTTAATTCCATAGATGGACCTATTCAACTTGCAAACTTTTCCTTCTTGTCCATCTACTTTAAATCCTTCTGGTTGATACATATAAATGACTTCGTCAAGTTTTCCATTTAGAAAAGTTGTCTTGACGTCCATTTTCCAGATCTCATAGTCGAGAGTGGCTGCTATAGATAGGAGAATGCGAATGGACTTGAGCATGGCTACCGAATTAAACGTTTCCTCATAGTCCACGCCTTCTCTTTGAGTATAACCCTTTTCCACTAATCGAGCTTTATAAGTCTCGATATTTCCATCAACACCTTGAATCTTCTTGTAGATCCACTTGCACCCAATGGCCCTAAAGTCACTAAGTGCTTCCACAAGATCCCAGACAGAATTTGAGTACATGGACGTCATTTCCTGTTTCATGGCTTTGAGCCATTGTTCATTTTCAGGGCTAGCCATTGCCTGTTTGAAAGACAATGGATCATCATCACTAGTGTCACCAACAACCATATTGGTTTCACCATCCAAACCATAGCGAACTGGGTTCCTAGAAACCCTCCCACTACGACGAGGCTATGTGACTGTTTGCTCAGGAACAATGGTACTTTCTTCATTTAAATCGACTTGCATCGGTTGTACATGAAGAGTGGGAATTTCATCATCAACTTGTGTTGATGACGATGGAATATTAGTTGGAGTCAAATCTTTAACCATCTCCTCTAAAACTACTTTGCTGCGAGGTTTTAAGTTTTGGACATAGTCATTTTCCATAAAATTAGCATTCGTAGAAGTAAACACTTTCTTTTCCGAATGACTATAGAAAAGTCCACCCCGAGTACTTTTAGGATAGCCAACAAACATGCAAACTTCAGTCTGTGGTTCTAGCTTTCCCTCCTTTTTCCTCAGGACGTGGGCGGGACACCCCCGGATTCTATATTGGCGTAAACTAGGTTCACGACTATTCCAGCGTTCTAAAGGTGTTTTGGTTTAGACGGAACGACATTGAGAATGGCATTCGTGCTTTCAATTTCATGCCCCCATAACGAAGTTGGTAGAGTTGAGTAACTAAACATGCATCTAACCATTTCCAATAAAGTTCTGTTTTGGCGTTACGCTACACCAGTTTGTTGCGAAGTACCTGGGGCAGTAAGTTGTGATAAATCCCAAGTTCAGTTAAATGATCTTGGAACTGCATATCCAAATATTCTCTACCCCTATTAGATCGCAAGATCTTTTACGTTTTACCTAATTGGTTTTGAGCCATTACTAGGGATTCCTGAAACTTTGAAAATGTTTCTGATTTCCTATGCATTAGGTAAAGACATGGGTATCTTGAGTAATCGTCAATGAAAGTGATGAAATACTCAAAACCACCCCTGGCTTGTACATTCAAAGGTCCATAAACATTTGAATGAACAAGTCCAAGTGGTTTTTTGGCCCTATCACCCTCTGTAGATAATGGACGCTTGGTCAGTTTGCCTTCTAGACAAGATTCATAGACAGGTAATTCTCCTAAGGTGAGTTCCCTCAAATTTCCATCCTATGTAAGTCTTTGAATCCTATCATAGCCAATGTGACCTAGTCTCAAGTGTCATAAATATGTCATATTATTGTTATCGGTCTTTTGACGTTTATGGGTCCTAGGTTTAGCTACTTTGAATAAATCATTATTAAGAGCGAGGGGTTCGTTAGGTCGCAGAATATAAAGCTCGTTTTCCAAATATGTAATAAACAACTGTGATCCATTGAAAGAAATAGATATAGTAGAACTTGTGAAAGTCATAACAAATTGTTCTAATTGCAACATGGAAACTGAAAATAAATTTCTACTAAAATCCGGAATAAAAAATACATCTTTTAAAATTAAGTATTTATTTCCGAACTTTAGATGAGCTATTCCTCTAGCTTGGACATTAACGAACGCTCCATTCCTAACTCTAAGCTTTAAGCCGCCTTCATTCATTTCCTCCCAAGATTCAAGAAGTTGTAAAGAGTTGCAAGCATGGTTGGTAGATCCAGAATCAATAATCCAAACGGATTTATGATTCTCTAAAACACATGTTTCTAAGATAAATGAACTATAATCATTACCTTTGTTTTTCACTGCTAGAAACTTGGGGCAATCATGTTTCCAATGCCCCTTCTCTTTGCAGTGAAAACACTTATCTTGACCTTTCTTGTTTTTCTTGTTTTTCCCCTTAGGTGTCTGTGCATTTTATTATGCACTCGTCTTTGCAGCCTTTGCATGCATGGGGTTGTTATTTTGTCCACCTTTCCTCTTGTTTCCAGCTTTTGAAGACAAAGTTTGGTTAGCTTCAGCCTTAGCTAGACCAGCAATCGTAGTAGTAGTCTTATTTTCTCCTCTCTTACTAGGTCCACCCATGATAGGCTCAATAATCTGAAGCTCATTCATGAACTGCGTCCGACCATAGTTGAGTTGATCACGAACGTGCAAACACGATGCCATTCGAGAATTCACGGTGTCATCACGTATGTGAGGAGATGGTGCTATCGAATCATTTACGATGCCATCACGAGCATTGACGGTGCCATCACTAACGTGCGGACAAGGTGCTTTTTCTGGGGATTCCTCAATCATGAAGAATTCGGAGTTGTCACCAATCAACTCTATGTTGATATTCTGCTTCCAATTAAGGAATTTTTCTCCAGTGAGTTTCTCTATCGAAAGTTGAGAAATGATGAGAGTAGACACATACACTACTTAACTTAAAACTACAAATTATCAATAAAATAGAAATCAATCACATTTGCTCAATACAACTTCTATTCACATAAATTTCAAGAAATAGCACAACATTTACCAAAAATATGTAAGATATGAGAAAAAATACCAAAAACAATCATATCTCTATTTCTTTAGGTTTTTAACTAATCTATGATATCCTTGTCCCGGTTGGCGAAAGTCAAAAATACCACTAGTTAAATAAAGTTATAAACTCATTTAATAATGGACACTATTATTAACAACCTTCTATTCGATCAAAATAAGAAAACAAAATCTCTTATTTTATGAGCTAGACCCACGATTTTGATAATAATAGATTTAGTTCTCGTAGTCACCGTTGGGGTGAGTCTAGTAGAATTTGACCTATAATTATCTATCTTTCGAAATCTAACTTTGTCAAAATAACTAATGAACACCTTTCGTAGGGGGACGAATCAAAGCGCCTCGAGGCCCCATTAAGCTATTGAGTATGTTAAACCAACGGTGGAGATCGAATAAAATTCTTAAAATAAGCTCATTATAAAATTAAAAATAGTATTTTTATATTTATTTTTAGAAAATTAATAACTATGGTTCTCCGAAAAATTGAAAGATTAATATTTTAAAACCAAAGTCCTATAATTTCCTATTAATTCTTAAGTATCACATTGAAACAAATTCAATTAATTTATAATTAATTTGTTGCTAATCAATATTTAGGTTTAACTAATATAATGAACCTATAAAATTAAGTCTAACTCAGGTAAATGGGCCTTAACAATTGGGCTTGTATGGAGGAGGGCTAGGTCCAGTATGTTGTTCCCACTACAAAGGCCCATATCTTCCATACAAGGTCCAAAAGACAAGAATTTAAAACTTCGTTTTATTAATTGTTACTAATTGATTAGGCCCACTATAGTCATGCAAAGCAAATGGACATTCACAAGTGGAATCACCCACAAGAGAGGAATTTAAACTTTATATTTTCTAATGGGCTCAAATAAAACCTATCAATTTATGAATATTTTATTTGGCAAAGACCATATATCTAACAAACATATGGGCCACTATATGTATCTAAGCCCAATTACAAAAATACCACGTATAGTGCAAACAGACATGTTATAATTTGATGGGCCTAATCATGTTACTATATAAGCAATTCTATGAATTTATGCAAAAATACCACAATTTATTTCATTTGCAAAAAAACCACAATTAATTATCTAGAATTTATCAAAAATTCGAATTAATTAAATTTTTACAAAATTAAGTCAATTTAAATGAAATTTATCAACAATTAACAATAGTTAATTTAAATTTCATTTATCAACAATCAACTTTGTTTAGGTTAATTTGAAAAAAAAATATTAATTTAATTTAAATAGGATTTATCAACAATTAACCAAAGTTAATTTAAATCTCATTTGTTAAAAAAATATTTTATTAATTGGCTGAAAAAATGATATTTTTAAAATTTTAATCAATTATAAATTTTAAAATCAATATCTTAACTGTTTTTCAAAAATATCATGTGTTGTTACAACTATAAGCAAATATTTTAACCATTTAAAAAAATAAAATATTAATAGTTATAACAATCATTAAATATCTCAAAACAGTTAATCAAATTCAAATTTCCATAAAAATATCTAACTAACAATATTCAAATTTCAAATAATTTAAATACTAAAAACTATAGAACAAAAAGATATTTAAATTTTCAAATAAAAATATCAAGAATTTAAAAGAAAATATCTTAAATATCTGATATCTTAATTCTAACATTTTAATATATTAAAATATTTAAAATTACGTTGTTAGTCTATTTTTAAATTTGAATTTGAATATTTGAATAAAATATCTAATTATTTAAATCTCAACTAAGAAAAATATATTATTTAAAAAAAAAACTTTTTTAAATACAAAAACAAATCTGATATTTTTTGCTTTGATTATAAATAATTAATTTTCACATTTTTAATTTTCTTAAAAAAAAGTATGAACAATACCCGGTACTGTTCATCGCACGCGGGTGGTTGGGCTGTGCACGGGGCGCGCACATGGGCAGCCAGACCCAAAATTTTCGAAATTTTTTTTTGAGCAATTTTTCAAGCTAAAACCATTTTCTAATTAATTTTTAACATGTTTTACACAAAATAAAGTATATATAAAAACTAATAGCATAGAAAACACAACAAAATATCCTAAAAATTGCTAATAATCACATAAAATCAATATGCTTCATATAAACATGAAAAACCATCCAATTATTCAAACACATCAAATAATCTAATTTTTAACATGTTCATGCATGAAAATAAAGATTACCAAAGGCTCTGAGGCCAGTTGTTGGGAAATCTTATACAAGATCTTTATTTATTTTCATGTAGATCTAATATTAAACAAATTAATATGAGATAACCTAGAACATGTTTCTAAAATTGAATTCAAATGAAAACAATGATAAGAATATTTACAGTATACACAACGGAATGAAATAGTTATTCCTTCAGTTTCTCTAACTCTTGTATCTTTTCTGTGGAAGAGTATTATCAAGAAACTGAATCGTTCTTCTAATTTCTTCACAGTCTTCCAAAGTATCCTTCAAATCACCTAGACTAGAGTGGGAAATTTTCAACACATGAGACAGATACAGAGAGAAGAAGAGAAAATAACTAAGAGGCTTAGAAAAAGACTTGTGTTTAGAGATAATAAAAAACTATCAGAAAACTAGTAATTAAACTTGTCTCTCGTCTTCTCTCTAAACACTCCTTTTATAGACTCAATTAGGCCATTTAATTTAATTAAAAAAATCAATAAAATAATAGCCAATTTGAAGCCCTAGGTCGAAATTATCATAGACTTTAGGCCCGAGAAATTTCTCATTTGATTATAAGCCCATTAGACTTAAAATCAAGGCTTGTATTATTTTCTATTGATTTAATTAATTAAATAATCATTTAAATCCTTTATCAAAGTAATTATTTATAATTTGAACCTTGATTTAAACTTATTTATTAATTTAGATACCAATTTATCTTAATTAATAAATCTGCCATAATTTCTCTTTTCTTCTCTAAATTACACAACTATGGGAAACTATCCAAAATTGACCTGGTCAACTTTGATAATTCTAATTAATAATTAAATCAATTAATTGAGACTATTTAGATGATTTTATCCAAGGTAAAATGGGGACCATGGGCCTATGGAATCAAGCTCCAATAAGTTATCATAAATCTAACAAATAATTTTATTAACTTATTAATTCATCGTTGCTCAACTATAGGCTCGGAATTGCACTCTTGAATTCATAGAACGCTCTATAAAAATATATATATGATATTAATTATCCATTGTTACAACCATAATTGTCACTCAATCATCTACAGGTGGTCTAGAGTGAGATAGGACTAAAATATCGTTTTACCCCTCATTGTATTTTATCCTTAAAACACTTGGTTCCTTGTAAATGATATTTCAGTAGACTAATTTAATTACTAAAATGATATCTCTATCATTTAGCACCTTGAACCAAACTAAAAGGAAACCATCGTTTCACTTCTTCATCAGAAGCTATAGATTTTCATATCTATGATTAACACTCCCACTCAATTATACTACAGAGTTCCCAAGATGTAAGTATGGGCTAGTCCGTAGGGTAAGCTGGTAACGAACAAGTCAAAGAACTCAAATAATACAATCAGTTAGAATACTAACCACTCAAAATTGAGATTGAATTGACTTATGGTCAGCTATATGATATGACTAGAATAGATAATAACGGTATGTTTACTTATCTTATCAACTGTCAATATTGGTACTATCTGATGTAACAAATACATCCGATCTTATCTACTTTGCTAATGTTCTGGAAAGAACATAACACTATGATATGTAAGTAGATCATATCGTAGATTAGTAAGTCAGTGTAAATCATGTGCACTGACTAATCTTATGACTAACTTATTTTGAACATATAATCATATTTGTATTCCACTGTGATTATGCCACTATAAATATGATTAGCTATATGCTCGGGTTTTAATAGAAGTTTATATTAAACAAATAATCATGATAATAAAACATGTGAGCAAAGGGATTGACCGAGTGAAAAAATGAATTTTATTCTTTTATTGATAATAAATGAGAATACAAAGAATTTGGGTTTTAATTAGGGCATAAAACCGCAACACATCTGATAACGAATGCTCTCATTATTCTCTCTAACTAACATTATTCTCTCAAAGTAATTTAGTCAAACGAGTCGAATCAGTCAGCTTGACCGAACCTAACCCAATTGCCAAGGTCCATCGTCACCACCGCCATCACCCTGACTATTGTTCTACTCATCCATTCATCATTATTTACATTATTGTTTTACTACTTTCGGTTAAATTTTTCTAGAATCCGACTAACTTGAGTGTCGGAGTCCCTTTGCCTTACACTACACCGGTGCGCCCAATTGAACTCTTGTCTCTCTCTTTGTTTTTGATTGATTGTTGGTGTCCGTTTAATCAATTGTAGGAAATCGCTTCTAATTTTTTTTTTAGTTTTTATCAGATTAAGGCTTAAGATTTATTTTCTAAAAATAGATTTTTGTAATGGTTTATTATAATTTTAATGTTTAAATTAATATTTTAATTATTTTAAATCATTTTAAATAATTTTTTGATATTTGAATGATTTTTAAAGCAATTAAACTTGGACCAATAACATATTTCCACGTAGATACTTATTTGGCATTTAACGAAAAATTTAACGTCAAGTACTTAGGTTGTCAAGAAATGTTGACAGAAAGTATTTATACCGTAAAAAAAAAAGACTTAAGTGTTAAACTGCTTTGAAAAACTTACATATTGTCGCCGCCATATATATATATATGAAAATAGTAGGAATGAACAAAAATTCAGTTTTTAATAATTACCAAATTAATTAAACCATGAATTAATTAAAATGTGAAATGGTAATTAACTGTTTACACAGATAGTAGTTCTGTCGGGACAGAATCCGAACTTGTCACGACAGAAACTGAACACAATAAATAGACAGTGCAAAAAATAAAGAACACACCAAATTTTTACAAGGTTCAGAAACCCTTTCGGATAACCTACTCCTTGGGGCCACGCCCAGAGAATAAATAAATTAGTAAAGAAACAATGTGTACAAAAGCATTGACTTAAACAATGTAAGACTCCCTCTTAAACTATTACCGCAATCTTGTTGTACTCTTCTATACAAATCTGATTTGATGAAATGCTGATTCTCTTGAACTCCCTTCAAAGAATAGCGAGTGCACACTTCCTCCCAAAGTGAGACTTTGATAGAATCCTCTCCCAAAGATCCTTATGAACATGTTCACAATAGACACTATCTGTTTACAATGGACTAGATAGATATCCACAAGTACACCCAGCACTCTTACAAAGATTAAGGTGAACAAACTTAATCTCTACAAATAAACACATTCTTCAAAATAACGTAATGTTTACAAATATTCAAAATGGAAGAGATGAAAAATCCAAAGGCCTTGGCAAGATATTTATAGGCAGGGAAATCGTCCAAGGCTATCATTTTCTGGTATCTTTGAAATTAATTTGTGAATTCCTTTGATTTAGGAAATCAGCCAACCAAATGCATTATGTGTCGACAGAAAAGGAAATTGATGAGTCAGCAACGTAGGCAGTCTTATCTGGCAGAACGAACATGGTCATTTCTTTTGACCATGCTCATTTTCGACACCAACTTAATTCCAGAATAGACATAATCCCACATAATCCCTGAAAATAATCTCAAGATATTTTCACAATATATTTTTACCAAAAATTGATTATTTGTGATAAATAAGGAAAAAATATTTTCACACTTAAAGATATTTTCACATTATAAAATCAGCTGAAAATATTGCTAATTGATCCGAAAATCAATATGGAGATATGCTACTAATTTTCTTTAAACATTTTAAAATATTTTGTCTAAATTAAATTTTAGCCAAAAAAGGATTTTACAATCTCCCTCTTTGGCAACTTGATAAACAAGAATATTTTAAGTGTTTATTTTGAAAGATCCTGCAAAGACAAAACAGGTTAGAGCAAATAGCAATAGATTACTCCCCCTGCGAAAATCATCTCAAATGTAACAAGGATCAAAAAATTATAGCATTACTCCCCCTGCGAAAAGCTTCTCAAATGTAACAAGGATCAAAAGCATAAAACAAGATAAACTGATCAAAATGAAACCTTCTTACTCCCCCTTGTTGTCTAGTAATAAGCCAAAGGAGAACAAAAACAAGAGAAAAGAAAAGACCCTAAAACAGCGTTCTTTTACAATTTATTGAAAACAGATGAAAGCAAAACAAGGAAAACCAAAAGGACTCATTTGGAAGGACCCGCTGCAAAGTGAGACATCATGGTCGAGAGACAACTCTTGAGACTGAACACTTATATTTGAACAGATTCCAGAGTGGTCTTGACACCAGCGAGTTCAGTAGCAACAGAATCAGCATCGCCAGTCTTGAGAGCAATCCCTTTAGTGGCCTTTACGGATGATGGTTCCTTCTTGAGTTTGTAGTCTGCACCCGTAGTGGGAGGAGTCAAGATTTCATATTCCAGTCGAAGAGACTTTTGAGAATCAAGTAATTTGTAGATCAAATAAGGAAACACCAAATATTGGCCTTTCTTTTTGGCTTTTCCTGAGGCAGTGATCTAATAAAAAATGAGAGTGGCAAGATCAACTTGGAGACCATTCCCGACTTTGTACAGAAAGAAAGTCGTGTCAAAATTAATGGTGGAGGTATGAGTGGTGGGAATCCAGTTGTTGGTGGCAAATTTGTGAAGCACGGCATAGTAATGAGTAAGGTCCGTCACTTTGAGTACCGAGTGAGGTTCCCAAACCATATTTTGTCCCACCAACTCTAATTGCACCATTTCTTTGTTGAATTCCACAGCAATATTGTCAACAGTAGGGGCAAATTGAGAACCTTGGCAATTTCAGCAGCACTAAACAAATACCAATGCCCCCGAACATAAACTTGACCAAACATAAAAGACTTGCTATCAAACAGATCATCATTGAGATTAGCATAGAATTCTTGACAACTCGAGGAACAAAACCATCCAACCTAGTTAAAGAACCTAACCACCCCCGATCCTCAATATTCTTAATGACCCCAAACACTCTATGGGCAGAAAAAGAAAAAAATTTCACAGATAAAATCACGATGCACATAATGCTTCATATTTTTCTCATTGTCATTGAAACAGAAATTAAAAGAGTGAGCCTTAAAGGAAGAACCTGGTGAGAATTTAGGACCCATAGGAGACGTGGTGCGAATCTCTGGAATTTTCACAGATTTCTTGCCCTTTGGAGAAACAGGAGGGTCCTCTCATGGGTCAGATTCTTCTTCTGAGTCAACATTTTCATCAAGAGAGAGATCTTCTTCAAGGGGATCTTCGTCAGAGGGAACACAATCTGAAGAAGGGTCAGATTTAGAATAGGAAAAAGGAGGAGGAATTTTCTTTACCTTCGACCGAAACTTGGAACGTGGAGTGGTACCCACGAGAGATGAGACCTTTGGCGTGGAATCAGAAGGATTAGGCCCTTTGGATCGAGGAGATTTTCGAGAAGATGAGACCTGGAACCATCCTTTGCTTTTCTTCTTGGGTGCAAGCACATTAGGGGACTCTGAGGAATCAGAATGGGGTTTGGCAGTATCACGGTCATGATCAGAGACATCATCTGATGGGGAAGCTCAGCTTCTTTTGGAAGACCCAGGGACTGAGGCGAGCAGAGCCGTCGATGAAGGAGGTCCAGACGGAACTTTGGGGGCTTCAAGGTCCAGAATGACCACGGCTTTGCTCGTGGTGATGGAACCGTCAATGAGGCTAGGTTGAGACAAGGTACTCTTCCGAGCCTTTTTCTTGGTGAGGGATGGAGATGCAGTCAACGAACCAGCCACTGCCTTGACAGACCGAGAGCCACTTCCTCTGGTTCTCACCATGGTTGCACGAGAATGAGAGAAAATTGTCAAGGAAAAAAGAAGGAACCAGAAAAAAGTGAAGGATGGAGACGGTTGAGATATTGGGCCCAGGGATATCCGAATATAAAGAAAGGGAAAGATAGGGATTTGATCTATTATTCCTTTATTTGAGAATTAAATAGAAAAAACACTTTTGGCAAGTACATACTAATATCCCAACAATAACTGCCAATAATAGTGCACGATACAAAATTGGGAAACAAGCCAAAAAAGGAAACTTTTGATCTTAATAAAATATGAGATAAAGACAAACACAAACATGATACAACATACCCTTTTTGACACACTCAGATTCGATTTCCCTTAGAAATATATATATTTTTTTTATTATTTATTATAATTTTTTTATTAAGTAATATATACACAACCAAATGTACCAAAGAAAATATCCCATTTTTGATTGGTGCTCAAAGTCTTTGTGCCCTTGCATGTGGAGAAAGAAACAATCATTATTTCAAAAAAAAATTATACTATAAGGTTAGAAAATATATTTAATATAAATCATGCTTTTATTTTTCAAAATAAAATATCACAAAACATTTACTCCTGTCACAAAAAATATTTTACTCAAATCAATCAGTGTGTATGAGATTTACACATTTTGTCCAACAGTATGTTTTAAGAATTTGTGTGTGATTGTGAAAGCAGAGATCATTGCCCTGTATGGAAATTTTAGCCTTTTTCAGGGACATTGTCCTATGTGGAATTTTTTTAACTTTTTTCTCAATGAGTACCCAAATTAGACGCTTTCACACTACATGGAAGGCTGTATTTAACAGTGGTAGAGTATCTTCTACATAATTGTTAGTTACATAGTTCCAACTTACTCAAAGTTAGCAATTTACACAATAGTGTAGGTAGCTCTATTCTAAGATGGAGCTTGAAATACTTTTCTAGGATCAAATGCTAATACACAAAAACTGTAACGACCCAAATTCGCTAATAAGGCTTAAGGGCCTTGATTAGCGTGCCTAGAGGGCATAATGGGAATTATGTGTGACTTTAATGATTAAGATGCAAAATTATGATTTAAAGCATGTTATATGACTATTTGAATATTTGAGATGCATGAATATGCGTATTAGTATGCATGTAGGCCCTGATTAAGTTAGAAGGGCATAATCGTAATTTTGGCCATTATGGGCATAACTGCTTTGATATATGTGATAATTGTCGAGACCACATTATTATGTGGATATATCTGTGATCTGCGACTCGAGACGATCCTAGTGAGCAAAGTAGCGAAAAAGTCATGGCGGGGATTTATACCCGGCTCGGGGTGAGCTTAGGGGTATAAATGGGAATTTAGCGAATATACTGGAGTCTATCTTGACATTGAGGAATATTATTGGTGATTAATTAGGTATTGGGAGTTATGCGGGAAATATTAGAGACACTCGAGGAGTTAGCGGGAATTGGGTAAAATGACCAGAATGCCCTTAAGTGGATTAAAGGGTTAGGAATAAAGGGGAGGGCATTAGGGTCATTTGGCTTTCTAAATATGGGAATTACCGAGACTTTATGTTAGTGGAAATTGTAGAGAAGTGTAGAAGTCTAAAAAAGAAGGAAAAGGAAGGAAAAGAAAGAGAGAAAAACAGTGAGAGCTTTCTAAAGTCGGTTTAAGCTTCCTTCATCAGTTTCTTGAGGATTTCTGGAGCAAAGCTCAGAGGAGAGCTGGGATAAACTAAGCATCAAGAATTCTAAGCTAAGTTTGGCAAATTGGCAGAGGTTTAGCAAGGATTCATCAACATTTGAGGTACATTCTGTAAGTTCCTTCAGTTCTGGTTTTGGTATTTGGCAAAGATATCTAAGCTGTGTTGATGGGGAATTATAGGGAAGTTGGAGCCAAGGGTTGAGGAGAAGCAAGTCAAGGAGGTCTAGAGACAACTTGAGGTTGAATTCCACCAAAGGTATAAATTCTGAGCTCTGACTTTGATGTTCAACTGGTTCTGCTGAGTTTTAATGTCTAGAAGTGGCTATGGTGAATTTTGAGTTTGGGGATGCATGTGCTTGAGTTCTAGGTATTTGGGGTGCTTGGGATGAGTGGAGTATGGTAATAAGGTTGTTTTTGAGTTTGGGAAAGATCTGGAGGAGTTTTGGTTGAGGTTGGTTCGAGGAAATCGCAGGAGGGAAAAACTGGTGTTAGCCTGCCTGTGACTGGCGCTACAGCATTAGCCTTCGGGCACTGTAGCGCTAGGCCAAGCTTGCTGAGGGGATTTCGCTTCTGTTTGTAGCACTGTAGCATCCACCCATGAGCGCTGTAGTGCTACCCTACCTTTTGAAGAGGATTTTAGGGTTATTTGCAAGGGTTTTTTGACCAAGGGTTTGGGGTTTGATTCCACCACCTTGTTTGGTGAAACTAGAACTTCCAGGGGGTTCGGGATTAGCCCCGAGGCTAGGTTTTGGACTTAAGGATTGATGATGACTTTGGCCTATGGTTTTGAATAGGTGAGCGCTAGGGCTCGAGGAGGATTGTGCTCAAGGAGTCGAGGGATCAAAGCTAGTGAATTGAAAGGTAAGAAAACTGCACTCGGTTATATGTTTGTGATGGGACTAAGTGCTCCCGATATTTGTATCGTGTCAATGATGGTATTATGCCATGGGACATGTAAAAGCGGCCTAAGAGTGCCGCACATGATACTTGCGCACAGGGCGCGGCTTGGCCACTGGTAGCCGAGGACAACTTAATATTCACTGAGCTCGGTTTAAGCGGGCAGGAGTCAGTGGGATAACGAAGGGAGCAACCTGAAAGCGCTAGCCCTTGTTATCATTTGTGCAGTGATATATGATATGAGTTGATATGTTTAGCATGTTGAATACGTGGTTATACTGAATGATTATGTGTTTGAGAACTTGTGATGCAACATGGGATATTGAATTGCCTATTGATTGCTTATGCTCTGTTGTTGTGTTTTCTTGCCGGGCCTTGACTCACGGGTGCTACGTGGTGCAGGTTAAGGCAAGGGCAAGTTGGACTAAGCCTGAGACGGAGAGCTTTGGGGTGGAATGTACATAGCCAGCTGCTCGATCACCACGGTCGAGGAGTGGATCAGAACAGGGATTGCCTAACTGTTCATTTTGCCTTAATATGGCTTGTTACTGTATCTAAACTTTATGGCTTTTGTATACAATCTTTAAACTCGATATTTTTTTGGGGATCCCGTGTAAACAAGAAATGCTTCTTAATGAAAATGTGGCTTTTGAGACCAAAACATTTTAACCCTAGTGTTGACTGTGATTTTAGCCAACGACAAGCCTTCAAGAGAATATAAATGACAACAGACAGTTTTATTCAACGAAAATAAATAACACGAGATTTTTATAGTGGTTCTGCCCCGATAGTCGGTAATAGCCTAATCCACTTAGAGATTTTATTACTGTATTCACACTCAAGATCAGATGAACCAGTGTCAACTGAGTTTCTTCAGTGCAAATATTCCAGAATACAAAAAAGGGTTTCTCTCAGGAAGCACACACCTTCTCTCTCTAGAACACAGATTCACTCTCAATTTCTCCAAAAGTCCTGTTACGATCCTCCCAACCCTCTACTTATAGTCCTGGGATCCTCAATTGATATCCCCTTTAGATCGGGATATTTTATTATTCATCCTATATTTATATTACAAGAAATGTTTAAAATACAACTTATTCCTCAATTTGAGTGAGGAATGAGAGATTCCCGGGTGCTTAGACCAATTCTTGCTGATGTCGTTCTGAGGATTTTGACGTAGTCTCACATGCATGTTGATTACTCCTTCAAGCTTTTCGTGGACCAGTGTGATATATGCATGCTCTCCTCGGACCAAAGGTCATGCAAGTTTGGCTCTCCTCGGACCAAAGGTCATGTAAGCTTGGTCCTCCTCGGACCAAGGTGGTCCGAGCCAACTCCCTTGGCCCCTCACCTCGGGTAGGTCCGAGGCAATTCTCTTGGCTTCTTTCCTTGGACAACCTTGAGGAAACCTCCTCCATGACATGTCCGATCGAACATGATAACCTTCTCCTCGGACCAAGGTGGTCTGAGGCATCCTTCTCATGCTTTCTCCACGGACCAAGGTGGTCCGAGCCAACCTTCCCCCTTGTTTCTCACCTCAGACAAGCCCGAGCATGCCTCTTCCATGGCATGTCCGATCGGACATGATGCCCTTCTCCTCGAACCAAAGTGGTCTGAGCCACCCTGACTGGCACTTCACCTCAGACAAGTCCGAGGCATCTCTCCTCTTGGCATCTTCAACTATGTCCGATCGGACACCACATGGCCTTCCCTTGACTGAAATCTAAGTCCCAATTCTTGGCTTGCATGGGACCTCTTTCCCTTAGCCTTCTTACCTCGGACACAACCGAGCCAAATGCTTGAGAGGCTCCCAAGCTAAGGTTCGATCGGACCTCCTGCCTTTATCCCTCGAACCAAAATCCAAACCCCTCCTTCAATCTTCTTGGACTTGGATTCAAACCAATCACTTGGGTCTTCAAACTGGGGTCTGAGCTAAGCACTCCTTAGGCCAAATATTCTCCTCGGTCAGGTGTATTTGACTTGACTATGCATCTCTCAAGTAGTCCAACTTCTTAACTGATGTATTGGGCTACTGCTAAGCCAGATCACCCAACTAACTCATGCCATGTGTTAATTTTATTGCCACTTCATTCTTTTCAAATTTTTGGGATAACACCTAGTTCCTTTATAGTATCATAACACGTTTTTAATTAAATGACTTGATTAGCAAGTCTGGCACTTTATAAACACACGGTGTAACGATCTTGGCTATCCAGTGCGTTACAAAAACACAGATTGATTTGAAAGAATATTAATTGGAGGGACTATTTGTTTTAAATTTTATTTTTAAAAAAATGAGCATGAAATATATCAACTATAATTTCTAACCTGAAGTAAAAATATATTTTGACATAATGATTGAGAATTTTTCGGTGAGCAAGGACAAGAAGACATCACACAACATTTTCAGGCACAGGGATAAGGTACGGCACAAAACAAATTAATTGGGACAAACCCCCAAGGATTTCCTAAGGGAATCAAACCTGACTGTATCAAGGGCTTTTGTAAAAATATCTGCAATCTGTTTGTCAGTCTCAATATATTCTAAGATCAAAGTTTTATTTTCAACGAGTTCCCTAATAAAATGATGACGAATGTCAATGTGTTTAGTGCGAGAGTGTTGAACAGGATTTTTTGAGATATTAATAGCACTAGTGTTATCACAGAAAATAGTCAAGGTTTTAAGATCAAACCCATAATCTGTCATCATTTGTTTCATCCACAATAATTGTGTACAATAGCTTCCTGCAGCTATGTACTCGGCCTCAGCAGTTGACAGGGAGATTGAATTTTGTTTCTTGCTATGCCAAGAAACCAGATTATTTCCTAGGTAAAAACATCCACCACTTGTACTTTTTCGGTCATCTGCATTGCCTGCCCAATCAGCATCACTAAAACAAACAAGGTTAGAGTTTGTTTCCTTTGAGTACCAAATTCCATATTCCTGAGTACCATTTACATAACGAATGATTCATTTTACAGCTATCACATGTGATTCCATAGGATCCCCTTGATATCGAGCACATACCCCTACACTGTAGCTTATATCAGGACGACTGGCTGTGGGATACAGAAGACTTCCAATCATGCTTCTATACAGAGTTGGATCTACTTTAACACCATTTTCATCCTTGGTTAGTTTGACTGTGGTTCCCATTGGTGTTTTGGCGTGTTTAGCAAACTTCATCCCAAATTTCTTGACCAGATTTTTTGCATATTTACTTAGAGAAATGAAGGTTCCATCTTCTGACTGTTTGACTTACAGACCTAGAAAATAGGTTAACTCACCTACCATGCTCATTTCAAACTCATCTGTCATTTATTTGACAAATTCCTGCAATAAAGTGTTAGAAGTAGAGCCAAAAACAATATCATCAACATAGATTTGAGCAATAACAATATCAGAATCAACATTTTTTATTAAAAGAGTTTTATTGACTCCTCCTCTTTTATACCCATTCAAAAGAAGGAATTGAGTCATTCTTTCATACCAAGCTCTAGGAGCCTGTTTTAGACCATAGAGAGCCTTTTTAAGTTGAAAAACATGATTAGGATTATGTGGATCTTCAAATCCTTTTGGTTGTTCAAAAAATGCTTCCTCATTCAAAATTCCATTTAAAAATGTAGATTTAACATCCATTTGAAATAATTTGAATCCAACAACACATGCAACAGCTAATAGCAATCTTATTGACTCAAGTCTTGCGACAGGGGCAAAAGTTTCTTCGAAATCAACTCCTTCAATTTGAGTATACCCCTGAGTAACTAGCCTAGCTTTATTTCTTATTATTGTACCAAATTCATCAGTTTTATTTTTGAAGATCCATTTGGTACCAATAACATTTGTATGATTTGGTCTAGGAACAAGAGTCCATACCTCATTTCTTGTGAATTGTTCCAATTCTTCTTGTATTGCTTTTATCCATGACTCATCATTCAAGACTTCTTTCACATTTTTTGGTTCAAAGTTGGATGTAAAGCAAATGAATTGAACCAAATTCACATACCTTTTTCTTGTTACCATGCTTTCTTCAATATCACCAAGAATGAGATCTAAAGGATGATTCTTTTTAATTCTGGCAGAAGGTTCTCTCTGTATTGAATCTGTGATGATTTCTTTCCCTTCCTTTGTTGATTGATCAGAAGATGTTAGAACAGATTCAGCTTCTGTTGCAATAGATTTGGTATGAGAGGACACAACAACACCTATTTTCACTGCAGGAGATTCTGTCTGAGAGGTTTCGGCAATAAGCCCATCAATTTCTTCTTCATTGGAATATTCAGAAAAATATTTTAAATCATCAACAACAACATTGGATGATTCCATAATAGTTTGAGTTCTCATGTTATAAACACGATAAGCTCTACTATTCATAGAATATCCAAGAAACCCTCCTATATCACTTTTTGAATCAAATTTTCCAATATTCTCACGATCTCTAAGAATATAGCATATGCATCCAAAAACATGAAAATAACTTACATTGGGCTTTTTACCTTTCCAAATTTCGTAGGGAGTTTTGAAAGTACCTGGCCTAAGAAATACTCAATTGATTGTGTAGCAAGCAGTGAATATTGCTTCTGCCCCCAATCGTTTGGAGAGTTTCTTACTGTTTAGCATTACTCTGGCCATCTCCTGCAAGGTTCAATTTTTTCTCTCAACAACCCCATTTTGTTCAGGAGTCTTGGGAGCTGAGAACTCATGGGAAATCCCTAGAGATTTATAGAAATCATCATAAACAGTATTCTCAAATTCTTTACCATGATCACTTCTAATTCTCACAATCTTAACTATATTGCAATATTTTTCAACTCTCAATTTAATGCACAGGTTTGTGAAGGCATCAAACGTGTATAATTTTTCCCTTAAGAAGTCAACCCAAGTAAAACGAGAAAAATCATCAACACACACAAAGATATACATTTTTCCATTAATACTTTCAACTTGAATGGGACCCATGAGATCCATGTGCAGAAGTTCAAGAACTTTTGAAGTATTGATTCTTGTGACACTTGTGTGGGAGTTTTTTAATTGTTTCCCTTACTGACAAGGTTCACATTAACCTGCAGATTCTCTACCCAATTTGGTTAACCCACGAACTAACCCTGCACTTGCAATCTTTTTTAAACTTTTGAAATTTATATGACCCAGTTTTTCATGCCATAAGTCAGTAGTATTACCTATAGCCGAGTGACATGTGAGAGTTGGCGAAAGAGTATAGCAATTATCAATGGATCTATATCCTTTCAATATACTCACGCCATTTTGATCAACAACATTGCAATCATCACGAGAAAAATTTATTGTGAAGCCTTGATCACAAATTTGACTTATACTAATTAAATTAGCCTTAAGGCCTTCAACAAGTAAAACATTTCTCAATTTTGGTAATCCATAAAGACTTAGAGTTCCTTTTCCAATAATATTACCTGACATACCATCACCAAAGGTTACTGCACCACATTTCATAGATTTCAAATTGGTGAGTATATTTGCATCACCTGTCATATGTCTAGAACATCCACTATCAAAATACCAAGAATTAGAGGCACGAGATTTATGACAAGTAAAAGCAGCAAGACAATTTTTTCTTGCTTTTTCAACCCAAACAATTTTTGAAGGTTTTCTGACAACATGTTTTGTTTTACTATAATGATTTAAATAATTGTTTTTGAAAAAAATTCAACATAGTAACATCTGGGCCAGATGTGCCCTTTCACTCCACAAAAATGACATATTGGAATGAACCGATCTGTGTTGGTTCTTTTGAGAAAATTGGTATGTTTAAAAGATGTGAAAACATATTTGCTTTTTGTCAAATCAACTGTTTGAGATGTACCTGCAGAGACGTTAGCGAATGCAACAGAATGTATGCCAAATTTCACAAAAATGGTTTTGCCTTTCGATTTAAAACCATCAGATCCTAATCCAAAAATATTACTAGCTTTTTGTCCTGCACTAATAACATCATCCAAATTCCTGGAATTTGGATTAAGCATTTTAACACCTTTAACCATGTGGTTAATTTCATTTGATAATCTCTTAATTTCACAATATTTTGCAATAATTTTTTCTTCAAGATTCTTCATAGTGTTTACAAGATCATCATTCTTTTCCTGTAAGAATTTATTATTGCTTGTCATTAAGCGATTATCAGAACAAACCTTTAACATTGATCATACATATCTTTGTATGATTCTTTTAGGGAATCCTTGTCTAGATCAGACTCACTGGATTCACATTCAGAATTATCTTCCTGAATTGTGTTGTTCAGACAAACAACCCTTTTATTATCCTGCAAATTCAATGTTAATCCAGAAATAACTGAGGTTAAAGCAAGATTCAAGTTATCTTCCTCATCACTACTTTCACAGTCTTGATCACTCCAAGTAGCTGCCATTACCTTTTTATTTTTCTTGAGTGTGTTGGCACATTTAGATTGAATATGACCAAATCCTTCACATTCTCTGCATTTCACACCTCTTTTATTGTTATTGTCAAAAGGTCTAGAAAATTGATTACCTTTGGAAGATTTGAACGAGGATTTTTTGTTACCAATCTTTTTCATGTATTTTTGAAAATTTTTGGTCAGTAGAGCCATTTCGTCTTCACCATCATTTTCATCTGAATCTTTTATTTTTGATGATTTGAGAGCAACTGATTTTTCTTTGGGAGTACTTGGATTTTCCTTTTGGCGAATTTGTTGATTGAGTTCAAACGTTCACAATGAACCCATCAATTCCTCTACTTTCATTGTGTCGAGATCTTTTGCTTCTTCAATTGCTGTGAACTTTGTTTGAAACCTGTCAAGAAGCACTCTAACAATTTTTCGAACTAACACATTATTTTAAAAAATTTCTCCCAAGGCAAAATATTCATTAGCTATATCGGACAGTCTTTCATAGAATTCTGTGAGAGACTCAGTCTCTGTCATTCTAAGATTTTCAAATCTAGTAGTTAACATAACAAGCCTAGAATGTTTTACATCAGCAGTTCCTTCAAATTAAGTTTGAAGGATTTCCCAAGCTTCTTTGGCAGAGTCACACGAAGATATTAATTTTGTGTAACCTTCACCAACGCCATTAAAGAAAGCATGCAAGGCTTTGTTGTTATAGCTGGACAATTTATCTTCAGCATCGGTCCAGTTAATTTCATATTTTACCTTTGTGACATCATCGGATTCAGATGGAGGTGTCCAACTGGTTAAGATTGATCTCCACGCCTTTTCTTCTTGAGATTTAATAAAGGCTTTCGTCATAACCTTCCAATAAGGATAGTTGGAATCATTCAATAAAGGAGGACGAGTTATAGATCCACCTTCTGCAAAGAAAGACATTTCACAAGGCACAAAACAAACAGAAAGAATACAAGATCGCACTAAGAGTTTAGTGACCCACTCTGATACCAAATGAAATTCCATTTTTAGTAATTACCAAGTAATTAAACCATGAATTAATTAAAATGCGGAATGGTAATTAACTGTTTACACAGATAGCAGTTCTATCGGGACAGAATTCGAACTTGTCACGACAGAAACTGAACACAATAAATAGACAGTGCAAAAAATAAAGAACACACCGAATTTTTACAAGGTTCAGAAACCATTTCGGATAACCTACTCCTTGGGGCCACGCCCATAGAATAAACCAATTAGTAAAGAAACAATGTGTACAAAAGCATTGACTTAAACAATGTAAGACTCCCTCTTAAACTATTGTCGCAATCTTGTTGTACTCTTCTCTACGAATCTGATTTGATGAAACGCTGATTCTCTTGAACTCCCTTCAAACAATAGCGAGTGCACACTTCCTCCCGAAGTGAGACTTAGATAGAATCCTCTCCCGAAGATCCTTATGAACACGTTCACAATAGACACTATCTGTTTACAATGGACTAGATAGATATCCACAAGTACACTCAGCACTCTCACAAAGATTAAGGTGAACAAACTTAATCTCTACAAATAAACACACTTTTCAAAATAACATAATGTTTACAAATATTCAAAATGGAAGAGATGAAAAATCCAATGGCCTTGGCAAGATATTTATAGGCAAGGAAATCGTCCAAGGCCATTATTTTCTGGTATCTTTGAAATTAATTTGCGAATTCCTTTGATTTAGGAAATTTGCCAGCCAGATGCATTCTGTGTCGACAGAAAAGGAAATTGATGAGTCAGCAACGTAGTCAGTCTCATCTGGCAGAACGAACATGGTCATTTCTTTTGACCATGTTCATTTTCAACACCAACTTAATTCCAGAATAGACATAATCCCACATAATCCCTGAAAATAATCTCAAGATATTTGCACAATATATTTTTACCAAAAATTGATTATTTGTGATAAATAAGGCAACAAATATTTTCACACTTAAAGATATTTTCACATTACAAAATCAGCTGAAAATATTGCTAATTAATCTGAAAATCAATATGGAGATATGCTACTAATTTTCTTTAAATATTTCAAAATATTTTGTCTAAATTAAAGTTTAGCCAAAAAAGGATTTTACATGAACAAAGAAACCAATACTATGCTACCAATTAGTATAATAAATACTCATTCAAAAAAATTAAAACTAAAAAATCCAAACATACTAATACAACCTGAGAGATACCACATAATAGACAAATTGATGCTATTTTTCGGATTCCAAATAATAAAAAAGAAAAAAAAAACTCATTAAACAAAAGTAATTACTACAGATTATCCAATAAAAAATTATATCAATACAAACTGTGAATCACCCCTTAAAAAAAGAAAAATAAAAAAAATTGAGAATGCCAAAAATGTATAAAATGAACCAAAAACTAAAATAATCTTAGCAATATGTAATATTTGAACGGGAATAAATCTAATACAATAAAATCTTTCTATAGTAATAATGTTGGGACCAACATATTTTTATTACAGGTTATAAGTTAATATAATTCTACCTATAAAGTGTTGGAAATATACACATTTAAATCTAAGTTAAATAATAATTAATAAAACATGACAAAATCAATATATAAACTTAGATAAATGAACATGACATAAAGATATAGATGTACATATCTATATAATGTTAGAAATATACAAAGTTATTTTAGAAGTCTAAATTGATAATTAATTTTATCATGATTTTTTATTATGTATAATGTAACATCTTTCTGTATTATAAATGTGAGTTTCACGAAAATTGTTGGTTTCCGTTAGATTTAACATTTTTTTTATTATTTTCTAACAATTTTAGTTTTAAAGTGATCTAAATAAAACAAATAAATTTAAAAATATATAATAATAATAAAGTCATCTAAATAAAATTAAATTAAAAAGTAATAAGTGAAGCATAATAATTACTCATCACATATTTTAAAATTTCATATTAAAGTATTTAATTTACTCTACCAATTATGTTTTCAAAACTATAGCAGAAATATATTTATGTGTTTAAATTTATTATTCTATTTCTTTTATTAACAATTTGTTTTGTCATTTAATATATTTTGTTTATCCAAACATTTATGTAATAGTGATATAAAACATAAATATACATATTTATTATTTTGTTGTTTAGTTTTTTTAATGAGAAATTACTTATTTTAATTGTTCCAACCATTAATTAAATAATATAAATTTATTTATAACTTTTTGTTGGCTTTAAATTTTTTTAAATTAAATAATTAAAATTTCATCAAATAAACTTTTTAGATTCATAATTTTAATTTAGAATTTTTGAATATTTAATTATATTTAATATTCTTTTCTAAAAGAAAAAAAATATTTCTTTTTAAAACTAGAATCACCATATATAAGATATAAATCAAAACATAAAAAATACCAAAATTTAAATTATATATTATGAACACTAAATTTCAAACTAATAAACAACATCAAATAATTTACTTTAAAACTAGAATGCATCATATTTGTATATGTAAAAAGTATGTCTCGAACATATTTTTGATTTAACAGTTTTTCTTTAAAAAATAATTATCACATTAGTTTTCCTTAAAAAACTATAAATAATTTTTTGGCTTAATTTTTATAATATGTATATGTCATTCTTTGATATGATATTGTTTATTTATTTAAAATTTAAATGATAATTAAAAATAATAATAAAAATAAATTAATATATTTTTTAAATAAAACTAATCAAATGTGTATTACACGTTGCTTGCAACTAGTAAATATAAATATATTTAATATCAAAAAAATATTATTATTGTTGACGCCGTTTTTCGTCAACCGTGAAAGAAGAGCACGTAAACAACAAACAGTGATGGCCAATATAAATATGATAGTACGAAACACAATTTTTACGTGGTTCAGCAGTTAAATCTGCCTAGTCCACGAGTCTTTGTTATTAAACTCAAGATGATCTCTGAAAATTCTTCAAGTATGAATTCTTCAGCGTTTTCTCTCAAGATTCAGAGATTCGGTCCCTTCCAATGGTGCATGACCTCTCTATTTATAGAGAAGATTGCAGAATACTATCCCACACATTTCAGGTAGTTACTCTTTTTGTGCAAATAAATCAAATGGCCTTAAATGCCTGTAATCCGATATAAAAGGAAACGTCCCCTAAAGACCAGGGGGCGTATAACTAATCAAATAATATCCCATGATTTTAGGGGATTTACAGTAATAAATGGAGACCACGTCCCTTATAGGCAACAATTTAAGATATTCAAGGTTATTATAATATATCACCGAGGCCTTATTCTCCCAGGTCTCACATCAACTTTCGAGCTAATAACATCTCCCGAGGTCACATGGTTTTCGAGATCGTATGCGCGTCAGGCTCGAAACCCATGATCCCAGGTCATCCCTGAGGACAGATGCATCTCGGGAGCTACCCTTCGAGATCATGTGGATTTCGAGGCCACCATATTCGAAGTCGTCTCAGCTTTGCAGGCTCGATGTCTAATCTTGGAACATACTTCAGACTTTACGAGTTCATTCGCTGCGAATCCAGCTTTCGAGGTCACATTTATCATGGCTCGAAATCTGGGTATAACATCTCGCCCCCTCAAAAGTATTTGTTCGAATCCTAAGAGAAGGAAACTTTTGAACTACTTTCTTCGGGAACCGTACCGTCACACACTTGAGAATGGACACGCGTCAGTTGGATATTGCTCATTTATGGTACTTGAGTACCTTGGAAACCTGCCCAGGATCATTCGTCTGCCGCCTTTTCGGTACCATCATGTCATCGACCCCTGACCGTTGGATTTCATGAGGATTCTGGCCAATGGCCCAGATTAATCCTTTTTTTCACTTTTCTCGCTTTATATATTCAAGGTCTTCTTCTTCCTCTTATTTTACACGCATCAGAAACAAAAAGGGAAGGGACGAAACTAGAGGCCATCCCAGAGAACTTCTTTCTTGTGCATGTTCTCTCAGCCGAAAAAACAAAGGACCTCCGGTTTGTTCGAGTCCGTGAGCTCATATTTGCAGCCTCTCCTTCAGTCAGCAATTTCTTTGCAATCGCCATTATTGTGTAAGTGTCCAATCTTTGTTTTCCCTTATCCCAGTTTTTGTTCATATTGTTCTTGTTATCTCTGTGAATGTACTAGTTTATTTTCTTAGTACAATACGTTAGGGAATTTATATCCGATAGGATTTTATGTTTTAAGTTTCCATACTGGGTTTACATCACTGGTTCATACCCAGTTTTGATGTTTGAGCAAGATCTCTGTTTTCTGGGTTTTAAAATTTTAAAAGACGTTTCTTTTACACCAAGATATCGGGTATAAAACCTTGGCCTTGACAAATGCACAATACCCAAGGTTACCTTTTCTGGTCGTCCGCCACTCTTTTTCCCCTGATTTTCGGGATTTTCAAAAAAAATTGTCCACTCTCCTCCCTTTCTCGTGGAACGCACATTCTGACTCTTTAATAAGGGTCTCAGTATCGAGCTTGTTTTGTTCCTAAACTCTGAGCTCATCCTGTCAAGCTCGTAATTCTTGCATGCATGGCCCTCACCATTTTTTCTTTCTCGCTAGATGTCACAGAATCTTGAAAGACGGTGGGGGTCGTTGCTGGCAATCCTTATTCGCCCAAAACCCCAAGCCCGGAATCGCTGTTTGCTCGAAATCAACGTCAAATTCGCGAGTACGATCTCGCCCGCGAACGGGAGGATATTCGAGCTCATTACCGCCACCAAATTGACGAGGTCATAGAGAAGAAGAGGAGGACCCTTCGAGAGGCTATTTACCCAGAATCCAATTCAGGGCCCAGGCCGATCCCACTCGACCCTAAACTGACAGTGACTGTTGCGTACAGTCCGGGAGAGCTCCAATTTTCACTTATGGGGGAGCCTTCTACATCGCAACCGAGGAGAGAAATCTTCGAGGCCGAACACTATTGGAGCTCAGTTACCTCAACAAGTCAGATAACTGACATTCTGGCCCTCCATGGCCTCAGGTTGTCAAGTTCCTTGAAGTGTCGAGCTCCGGTCGCTCACGAACGAAGTTGTTACGCCCCCGGGGACCGTGACAACAGGCTAAGATACGCAGCATGGAGCCAGGAACACATGAAGGCAGGGGCGTTGTTGCCTTTGAAGTCTTTTTTCAAGGACTTCATGGATTTTGTTGGGTTGGCTCTGTTCTAGCTCAACACCAATTCTTACAGGGTTCTGTCTGCCCTGAGGTCGCTATACCACGAGCTGAAGTGGAAGGGGCCTTCACCGCAAGAGATTTTATATCTCTTTTGTCTGAAAAGAAATCCCTCCCGAACTCAGGGAGGAGATGGCTTTTATTACCTTTCGAGCTATCCCAAAGAAAAAAAGGTATTTGAGGACCTTCCCAATCACCCACCTGATTTTAAGAAATCCTTCTTCTGGACAGATGGCTTGTCTCCGCCTCGATGCTACTCATTCAGGCGGATTCGTAAGTATTCCAACCCTTTTTTTTTATCTCTGTGCTCGGGATTTTAGCTCTAAGATCCGTACTTAGTTGAAATGTGTCTTGCTTTCCAGCCAATTTTCAGCGTCCTACTCCTGACGAGGCAATGAAGGGGCATAGAGAGACCCTGCTTCAACTCCCTCATGGCAGGAGGTCTCTCTTGTACCTTTTACATGAGGATAAGCTCCGAGATTGGGGACTTTTGGGAGAGGGCCAGTCCACCTTTGACTGGTCCAATAAAAAGTATGAACATTAGGAGCAGGTGCCTTTGCCCACAGGCATCCTCCCTCCGAGGAGAGAGGTGCGGCTCCCACCTCCAGTTCGCAGAAGGAGTCCGCCATCGGGGAATGAGGTTAATGATGAAGCCTCGAGCTCAGACTCGGATGAAGAAGGTAAAGTCATCCTTAGCTCGAGAATGTGGTCCCCCACCTTACTAAAATATAAACCCGATAGGTTAGTCTTGTGCCCAGACGATAGGGACCACTTCTATATTTGGACTTGGGTAGACGACCGAGTTCATAGGTTTGATAGTTGGCTCGAGAAGTATGACTCCATGTATAGTCTGAACGAAGTGTGGGACGGGATAGCCGTCCAATATGGGACAAATGACTATAGGGACCTTTCGAGGTTGATGTCCACCTATAGGGAAGGTACTCCCCTCGCCTCTTCTGAAGATGGGGGAATTTCATGATCCCCGAGCTCTAGTTCGGGGGAGAGTTCCAGTTAGGTCTTTCTTTACTTGATTTTTTCTTTTTTATTTTCCAAGCTTATTATCATTATGTCTAACTTCGATTTGAACTGTGCAGGTTCCATGGACTCCGACCTCGACAATATCATCGAGAGTGGTGGTGCCAAAAGGAGCAAGCGTCCCAGGGCGGGGTCGCGAAAGGTGGATCGGCCCACCAAAGTTCCCAAAAGGACCGAGAAGACACCTCCTCCCCCAGCTCCTCCTGTTACTAGCTCCATCACGGCACCGACTTCGCAGGTCGGTGTCGCAACTGTGGTATCGACTTCACAGGTCGATGCCTCTATCATGACCGAGCCCCAACTTCCTGTAGTGGTTCGGCCTACAATCGGTCCACTTCCTAGAAAGCCTTCTGCTTCTCGAACTCAGAAGCTGTCAGTTTCTACCCACATGGAGGAGTACGTAATTGATAATGCAGCTGGGTCCCATGGGTCGACGCTGGGCTCGGATGTTATGTCCTGAATCGGCCAGAGCTTTAGCAGTCTCGAAGCTCCTCAGTGGCAATACTTGAACAATGCCCGAGACTGCACTGCCCTCTATGAGAAGAGCATCGAGCTCGCTACCGCGGTAAGTTTTCTTCTACTTCTTAGTTATAATCACACAGTTCTAGTGCTAATGACGATTTCCTCTTTTGTCAGTCTCTCGCTTTTACTGCCCAGCTCAACTATAAGTTGAACAATGAGATCCATTCGAGCAAGTCTCACGCTCAGGAGGCGAAGGATCTCCACCTCAAAGCAAGTGATGACCTGAAGGCAGCAAATGCTAAGCTTGAGGAAGGAGCTAAAGAGCTTGACCAAGGTATCCGAGCTTGGGAAGCTAAAAGCTAGGCTCAAGGAGCTTGAGAAGGAAAACGCTCAGCTCCAGGAGACCAACAAAAAGCTCGAAGAAGATAAGTCCGCCACCTTTGATATTATGGAGGGTGAAAAAGCTCGTCTCCTTGCTGAGTACAAAGAGAAGAAGGACCAGGCGGTTGACTCGGCCATGTACAGAATGTGGGCCAACAACGAAGACCTGGATACCAGCTTCTTAGGTCCTCTTGAGGCGAAGCTTCTTGACAAGTGGAATGCTCGGCTTGAGGCGGAAGAGGCTGCTCGTGAGGCCGTTTCGGAGGGAGCCCAGAAGGATAGTCATGTTATTCGTCCTGAGGGGTCAGGTGCTGCTGATGCTGAGAAGGCCAAGGAGGCTCCTCCTTCTTGAATCCGACTTCGAGAAAATCTTACCTTGGGGTTGCGTCCTCATTTTTGTAATTACTTTAATTTATGCCCACAGGGCTGATACAATTTCTTTTATTATTGACCTATATATGCTTTACATTTCTCAGCTCGAAATATTTTGCACATTTTATATTGATGAATCATTTATGTTTATTTATTTATACAAACATAATGTGGATTTAGGCTCGAGACTCGATGCATTCATGCATCGTTTGCTTGAATTATCCGCTTCCGATCTCGTTATTTATCAAGGTTGGATATTACTTTAACCATGAACCCGAAAGTTCTCACATGGTATGTAACGTGACTTGGTTTAGTTATATCTTTTTTTCTTAGTTACTTTTTCTCGTCCTCGATTTTTACTCCAAGGTTATGAGTTCGAAACTATTTTCCTTTAAGATATTCCAGCCTCAATCTCGACTTATCTCGAAGTAGGTTTAGGTTCCTACTTATCGTCGATTAGCTTTTTGGCTGGTTTGCTCCAAACCTATTAAGTTTGCACATATGGTTAAATCCAAACGTTATTATCTTTTGATAGTTCGGTTGTCCGAACTATCTAAGCTCGCGTATCTGGTTATATCCAAATACTTTTATGTTTTTGATAATTCGGTTATGTGCAAACTATCTAAGCTCGCGTATCTGGTTAAATCCAAAAACTTGTGTTTTTGATAATCCGGTTATGTCCAAACTATCTAAGCTCGCGTATCTGGTTAAATCCAAATACTTGTGTTTTTGATAATTTGGTTATGTCCAAACTATCTAAGCTCGCGTATCTGGTTAAATCCAAATACTTGTGTTTTTTATTTTTTTAAGCCGATGGTATATATATGGTATATATACCAATGATGCCCCCTTAATATCCTATGAGTGTGACCATAGGTTAATAAATTAAGAGATATTGCAGAAGATAAAAAAAGATAATATTTTGAACAAAATAGATCTTTATTTGATGGAATTCAAAAGCAAATAGCCTAATACATATAGAAAATCATGGTTACAGGCAACACTTTTCTTACACTAATGATAGTAAGGTCTAAGGTGTTCGCCATTCCATGCTCGCGGTACCAGGCTCCCGTCCAATCTCGCAAGTTTGTACACACTGGGCTGAATGACTGACTCTATCTGGTACGGTTCTTCCCAATTCGGCCCGAGCACTCCAGCAGCCGGATCTCGCGTTGCCAAAAATACGCGTCTCAACACCAAATCTCCCATTCCGAACTTTCGATCTCGAATCCTCTTGTTGAAATACCTGGGAGTTCGCTGCTGGTAGGCAGCGTTTCTTAACTGAACCTCTTCTCTTTTTTCTTCAATCAAGTCAAAGGTTTCCTGGAGCTGAGTGTGGTTTGAACTTTGATCGTAAATCTGAGTTCGGATCGTTGGGATTTTGACCTCGATGGGCAACATGGCCTCGCAGCCGTATGCTAGAGAGAATGGGGTATGTCCTGTTGATGTTCGAGCTGTGGTCCTATATCCCCATAGGACTTAGGGCAATTCTTCGGGCCACCGTCCCTTCGCCTCCTCCAACTTTTTCTTCAGAGAACTTTTGAGAGTTTTGTTCATAGCCTCGACCTGGCCATTCGCTTGAGGATGAGATACTGATGAAAAACTCTTTATTATGCCGTTCTTTTCACAAAAGTTGGTGAAAAAGTCGCAATCGAACTGGGTTCTGTTGTCGGATACGATCTTCCTCGGCACCCCATATCGGCACACGATGCTTTTTACTACGAAATCAAGGATCTTTTTTGAAGTTATAGTTTCCAATGGTTCAGCCTCCGTCCACTTCGTGAAGTAATCCACGAAAAATACAACATATTTTACTCCGCCTTTGCCAGTCGGAAGAGAGCCTATGAGGTCGATGCCCCATACCGCGAAAGGCCATGGGGAAGTCAGCATGGTCAGCTCGAATGGTGGAGCTCGGGGAATCGTGGCGAATCTCTGGAATTTATCGCATTTCTTCACGTACTCGAAAGAATCCATTTTAATATTTGGCCAGAAATATCCTTGGCGTATGATCTTCTTGGACAGGCTATGCCCCCCGGTGTGATCTCTGTAGAACCCTTCATGAATTTCTTCAATGATCTTCTTAGCTTCGGGCGGGGTTACGCACCGAAGTAACGGCATGGAATATCCCCTTCTGTATAACTTTCCGTCCAAAATGGTGTAACAGGGAAGTTGATACATCAACTTTCGAGCCTAGTTCCGGTCTCTTGGAAGGACTCCATTCTCGAGATATTCAACTATTGGGGTCATCCAGGTAGGTTCTGTTTCGATCATACACACATCTTCCTCCTCTGGATCATTAATGCTAGGTGCCGATAGGTGTTCTATGGGCACAACGTTCAGTTCTTTATTTTCAGCGGATGTGGCGAGCCGAGCTAAGGCATCTGCGTTTGAGTTCCGCTCGCGGGGAACCTGTTCGATTGTATAAAATTCGAAACACTCCAATGCGGATTTTCCCTTCTCCAAATAAGATGCCATTCTCGTGCCGCGAGCCTGGTATTCTCCCAAGATTTGATTTACCATGAGCTGGGAATCACTGTAGCAATGTACAGCTCTAGCTTTGAGCTCCTTTGCTATACGAAGTCCCGTGAGTAAAGCCTCGTATTCAGCCTCATTATTCGACGCTTTGAAACCAAATCTTAAGGCAGAATGAAATCTTCTTCCTGCAGAGGTAACCAAAATGACCCCTGCCCCCGCTCCATTTTCATTTGATGAGTCGTCGACGTAAAGTTTCCACAGCTCGTGGGCCCGGGTTATTACCTCGTCGTCGGCTATGCCAGTACATTCCACTATAAAGTCCGCCAACGCCTGTGCCTTAATGGTCATTCTCGGGTGGTAGGTGATTTCGAACTGTCCGAGCTCAACAGCCCATTTAAGAAGTCAACCCGAAGCTTCTGGTTTAGACAAGATTTTCCTAAGTGGTTGATCAGTCAGCACATGGATGGGATGCGCCTGAAAGTAGGGGCGGAGTTTACGAGAAGAATGAATTAAACTGAGCGCGAGTTTCTCCATCATTGGGTATCTTGACTCTGCCCCCAGTAATCTTTTACTGATGTAGTAAATGAGTATTTGCACCTTCTCTTCTTCTCGAACGAGCACTGCGCTTATTGCGTGTTCGGTGGTTGAAAGGTATAGGTACAGTATTTCTCCCGTTTCAGGTTTTGACAGGATGGGTGGTTCCGCAAGGTGCTTTTTGAGCTCCTAAAAGGCCAGCTCGCATTCCTCCGTCCATTCAAATTTCTTACCTCCTCTCAATAAGTTGAAAAATGGAAGACCACGGTCCGTAGATTTCGAGATGAATCTGCTTAGGGCTGCCATCCTGCCAGTCAAACTTTGGACATCTTTGTGCCTTCGAGGTGAGGGCATGTCAATCAGGGCCTTGATCTTGTCGGGGTTAGCCTCGATTCCACGAGAGTTCACAATAAAGCCCAGGAATTTTCCTGAAGACACCCCAAAAGTGCACTTCTGAGGATTTAGCTTCATGTTGTATTTTCGGAGTACACTGAAGCACTCTTCGAGGTCATCAACATGGTTCTTGTTGAGTTGAGATTTGACAAGCATGTCATCGACATAAACTTCCATGTTGTTTCCTATTTGTTATGAAAACATCATGTTTACGAGCCGCTGATATGTGGCCCCAGCATTCTTGAGCCCGAATGGCATGACATTATAGCAGTATAGCCCCTTATCCGTGATGAAGCTCGTATGTTCTTGGTCGGGGGCATGCATGGGAATCTGGTTATATCCAGAATAGACATCCATGAAGGACATCAGGCCATGCCCCGCCATGGCATCCACGAGCTGGTCAATCCTTGGCAACGGAAAACAGTCTTTCGGGCAAGCTTTGTTGAGATCTGAGTAGTCAATACAGGTTCGCCACGTCCCATTGGGCTTTGGGACCAACACCGGATTGGCTACCCAGTCAGGGTAAAAGGCATCCCTAATGAATCAGTTTGCCTTTATCCTGTCAACCTCCTCCTTTAGTGCTTTCTTTCTATCTCCGTCCAGCTGTCTTCGCTTTTGTTGCTTCGGGGGGAAGTTTTTGTCTATATTCAGTGCGTGGCTTGCTATACTCAGACTTATTCCCACCATGTCCGAGTGCGACCACGCGATGACATCCTGGTTTTTCTTCAAAAAGCAAATTAATTGCTATTTTGTCTCATCTTGGAGGTGTTTTCCGACCTTCACCTTTTTTGAGGGATCGGCTTTCTCGAGCTGAATTTCTTCGAGCTCCTCTAAAGGTTTGAGGTCAACTTTCTCCTCAATCCTTAGATCAATCTCTTCGTCAATATCTAAGACCGTTCCGTCTTTGTTTTGAATGATGGCGAGTGCTTGTGCGCTCGTCTGTTTCTTTCCTCTCAAGGAGATGCTGTAGCATTCCCTCCCTGCTAATTGATCTCCCTTCAATGTTCTAACTCCACTAGGGGTCGAGAAATTAAGGGCCAGATGCCTTACTAATGAAACTGCCCCCAGCCCGACCAGGGCGGGTCTCTTGAGCAGCACATTGTAGGCTGATGGTAAGTCTACTACCACGAACTCCATCATATTGGTTGCCGAGACTGGGTAGTCTCCCAAGGTCATGGGGAGCTCGATGGATCCCATGCAGGCGGTCCCTTCTCCTGAAAAGCCGTATAAAGTAGTTGCACACGCTTTCAGGTCGCGTAGGGAGAGTCGCATCTTTTCGAGGGTTGCTTTATAGAGAATGTTGACTGAGCTCCCATTGTCTATGAGAACTCGGTGGACCCTTTTATTGGCCAGCTGGAGAGTGCTGACTAGTGAATCATGGTGAGGAAACTAGACATGGGACGCATCTTCCTCAGTGAAGGTTATTGGTTGTGTTTCAATCCTCTGGCTTTTTGGAGCCCTAGGTTCGGGTTCATAAGGAGACCCATCCCCATTTTTCAGCTTGTTAACGTATCTCTTTTGTGCATTCCTGCCTACTCCTGCGCGATGAGGCCCTCCCGAGATGGTTATTACATCCTCTCCATCTATCGGCGGGGGCCTATCCTCTTCCCGAGCTCGGGAATTATTGTTTTGTGCCATCGGAGGCGCGGCTACTCTCTGGCCCGCGGCCGCCTGACTAGTACTCTGGTTTTTGACATATTGCCGGAAGTAACCTCTCAAGATCAATCCTTCGATCTCGTCCTTCAGTTGTCGACATTCATCGGTTGTATGCCCGGTGTCTCTGTGAAATCAGCAATACTTACTGGAGTCCCTCTTGGATTTTTGATTTCTCATCGGGTCCGGACGCCTAAAGGGGACCTGATTTTCATTTGCCACGTATATGTTCTGCCGAGACTCATTGAGCTCGGTGTATACTCTATACACGGAGAAATATCTCTCCCCTTTCTTTTCCTTTCCTCCCTCGGCTTCGGGGTTACTCCCTTCATTCTTTTTCCTCCTGGAGGGGTTTTCCGCGAAAAGCTTTGGAGCTGCTAGGTCCGCCGAGGTTGAGGCATAGTTGACGTTTATCGTTGTAGTTTCGGGCTGGGAAGTCACATTAAGTGTCGACCTCGCTTCCTCTACATTGAAAAACCTCTGCGCTCGTCTGTTAAACTCGGTTATGGACCTCACTGGTTTTCTTTGCATGTCGTCCCAAAGGGCGCTCCCCGGCATTACGCCGGCTTGGACAGCCATTAGGTGCCCACTGTCATCTACGTTCCGAGCTCGGGCGACTTCCAGATTAAACCTTGTTAGGCAACTTTTTAGTGTTTCGCCCGGCTGTTGTCGAACGTTAGCTAAGGTTGATGCCTCTGGTCTGACCCCCATCATCGCTCTGAACTGCTTCTTAAAGTCTTTAGACAACTGCTCCCAAGAAGTTATCGAGTGTCTCTTATATTTTTCGAACCAGCTTTTGGCAGGTCCTGTCAATGATGCTGGAAACAACATGCATCTGAGCTTGTAACCCACGTTACTGGCTCTCATTATGGTGTTGAACGTGCCCAGATGACTGTACGGGTTGGTCTTTCCTTCGAACGTTGGGACGTGAGGGATCTGAAACCCTTGAGGAAATGGAGTATTGGAAATATGGGGAGCAAACGGTTCGAGCTCCTCGTCAGAGTCTTCATATCGATCATTCTCTTGCTCATTTTTCAAAAGCCTAAAGGCCTTTTCAAGCTGATCGATTCTTTCTTGGATTGTGTCTGCAAGGGGTACTGTCTGGAATCAGTTGTCATCGACCATAATTCCAGACTCGCGTCTCCGCAAGGGATCTCTACGCCTATTCAAGCGATCCCTCAGGTCCGGATTTATTGGGTCACCATTACCCCGACTTTTATTCAGGTGCTCTCGCAGGTCAGGACGATTTCTGCGGTTTCCAATATTCTTACGACCTCGGTCATGCTTGCTGACCGACCTGGTATCTCCAGAATCATCACTGGTAAAACTCGTCGCATGGTTATTTCGTGATGGATTCTTTCCATGTCGCCTCGTCTCCGCTGTGCCAGACCGAGATGTTTGACTTTTTTCAGATGGGGCGCCTCTCCGCTCCTGGAAAGCCTCCCCGTTTCCTTGTCTTCCTCCCACATGCCTTTCGCCTTGATCTCGAACTGGTTGAGCATTCCTACGGGTGGGCGAAGGATATCTTATAGGTGATGGAGGGAACCGTATGGGTGACGGTGGCTGCCATCCATGTCGCGGCCTAGACGGTCCAGAATTTGCCCGAGATGGGTCGGTCGCATTTGGTGCGCTCCAAGGTATTTGAGTCCGAGCCTCTGCAGGGGTTCGGTTGTTCTCAGTTCCTGCAGGTACTTCCACAGGCGGGTTAGCCGGGGCCCTTGCCCGAGTATTTCTCTGAGGCCTAGGGGGAGTGGATGGCTCTGCTGGTGCCGGAGGTTGAGCCGGCCTCCTTGTGGCAGCATCTTTTCGTGGGCGCCCACGGGGTCTACGAGGAGGTACGTGTACATCCCTTGGAGGAGGGACTTGGTTTTCGCGCGGAGGCAGGGGCTGAGCCACCTGCGCCTCTGCGGCTATCCTTGCCAACTCCTCATTCCGTTTGTTGGCCTCTGCCAACTGCTGCTTCAATTGCCGGTTTTCAAGTTCCACAATGGGAACATACCGCTCAGGATTGTAATACATATCCTCATCCCTTGGTGGAGCAGGTGGTCCCCGGGAATCGGAAGATCCACTTCTTTCTTCAACATCTGGGTTTTCCATTGGTTGTTTCCCAGGACGTCTTGGGTAATTTTCTTCAGTAACATTCTGATTATTAGTGGCCATGACTTACTCTGGGATGAATGCTTAAGGCTCTCAATGAAAGCACCAAACTGTTGACGTCGTTTTTCGTCAACCGTGAAAGAAGAGCACATAAACAACAAACAGTGATGGCCAATATAAATATGATAGTACGAAACACAATTTTTACGTGGTTCAGCAGTTAAATCTGCCTAGTCCACGAGTCTTTGTTATTAAACTCAAGATGATCTCTGAAAATTCTTTCAAGTATGAATTCTTCAGCGTTTTCTCTCAAGATTCAGAGATTCGGTCCCTTACAATGGTGCATGACCTTTCTATTTATAGAGAAGATTGCAGAATACTATCCCACACATTTCGGGTAGTTACTCTTTTTGTGCAAATAAATCAAATGGCCTTAAATGTCTGTAATCCGATATAAAAGGAAACGTCCCCTAAAGACCAGGGGGCGTATAACTAATCAAATAATATCCCATGATTTTAGGGGATTTACAGTAATAAATGTAGACCACGTCCCTTATAGACAACACTTTAAGATATTCAAGGTTATTATAATATATCACCAAGGCCTTATTCTCCCAGGTCTCACATCAACTTTCGAGCTAATAACATCTCCCGAGGTCACATGGTTTTCGAGATCGTACGCGCGTCAGGCTCGGAACCCATGATCCGAGGTCATCCCTGAGGACAGATGCATCTCGAGAGCTACCCTTTGAGATCATGTGGATTTCGAGGCCACCATATTCGAAGTCGTCTCAGCTTTGCAGGCTCGATGTCCAATCTTGGAACATACTTCAGACTTTACGAGTTCATTCGCTGCGAATCCAGCTTTCGATGTCACATTTATCATGGCTCGAAATCTGGGTATAACAACTATGTAAAGATATATTTTCTAAAAGTATGATTAAGAAATATTATAAGTTATTATATTGTGGAGTTTATTCCAATTTATAATACTGGTCCAAGTTAGACTAAAACTGTTTATAACTATACTAGAGTTATTCCAATATAATTTTTTATAAAGTTATTCTAATATAAAGTAACTAATAAGCCTCAGAGAGATAGCATAATAAGCAAACAACAATACAATTCAAATAGTTGTATGATTTTAGATTAATTGAAAAAAAAATTATAAAAAATAATCAGTACACTAAAGAAATGTTTAAGCATCCAGAAATCTTACAGGTATGAAATAAATCAGGCTAACTCCCATAAACATTGGCAACAATGGTGAAAGACGACAATTTTCTTGTGAAATAAGAATCAATGATGAATTGCTTGAATAAAAAAATACTCGGCAACATTTAATTTCAAGATTATATTACACTATGTGAATTTCAATATCGGTCAAAAACAATTCTGCTCCGTGGTAGTTATTTTTTTCCGTTTCCCAAACCATTTTCTTCGCTTTGTCAGGTTAAATCGTTGGCACAGAGCCCCAATGCTCTCAAGGGCTTTCTTTTATATTATTTTACTTATAATGTAATATTTTGATTAAATGAATTATCTGATAAATATTATTTTGTCAAATGTAACATATATTGTAAAGTTAAAAAAATTAAAAAATGATGATCATAATAAATTTTATAACATATAGAGTAAGTTACTATTTTTAAGAAATGATGATCATAAGTTTTGTAACTCACACAAAAATTCATCAATTGATATATAAAAGGAGTGACACATCTTGAATTTGATTTTCACTAGCTATAATATTTTATAGTTGTTGTGTGCATGTTTTCTAACTCCCAAAGGAGTTTGATGGCATTAGAAAATCAAATGGTGGATGAGAACTTTATAAATAGAAATTATCTTGCTCACTTGGATGTAATGTGTGAATATGAAAAATACACTATATAATTTAGAACACTTGTAATAACAATCTCATCTTTAAAACACTATGATGAGTATAAGAGAATGATTGATAAATCCTTAGACGCATTTCTAGAAAGTATTCTCAAAGTGTTCTTATGAGAGAGGAAATAAAATTTAGGACAAAGGTTTTGAACATTGTGTAAGCCTTGTGTTACTCTTGAGATATTCATCTTTAATCTTCTACTCTTATGATAATTGTCATAAGTTATGAAATCTCTACTCATCTTTTTCTTTTACTTATATAATATTATTAATTAATATTATATACATTGTGTTCATTTTGATTGCAATCATCTTCATTGTTAATATTCTCTAACAATCTAAAAGCTATTTTTCTTGGAAGGTGATACAATCAAAGTTTCTATTGGAGGAGGATCAATGTGATACTCTTGATACATCACAAGAAAGGAGATGGAGAACATTCATTTTATGGTATAAAGTTAGATCTCAAAGTTAAAACCACTTATGGGTAAGCATGGTGGTTTAAACTCTACAATACACTATTTTAAATAATAATGTGGTGATATATATTCACATATTTTGGTATATATATGTGTGTAATTTTGTGATTTGAAATATATGTAATCTATGTCATGACATGCTAATTCTTTTATAAGAAAAATATTTGATATGTCATCATAATCTTAAAATTGTGAATTTCGTATATCGTAATTTGTCATATATTGTGGTTGTTATCCCTGTTTTTCCCTCGGGACATGTAGCATAACGCAATGGGTCAATGGGCTCCCTTGTAGAGAACCAGGCCCAACCTGAGCCCGATGAACAGGGAAGAAGAAAATCCTAATGGCCCAATCGTCAATGAGCACAAGTGTTTGATGGGCGCGACCATAACAAGGGAACGAGACTAAGATGCAGATCCAACTCATCGTCCCAGTCCCAACCTATCCATATCCTCTCGGATGCCAATAGAGGTGGCAAGCTCACTAATATGGGAATAGACCTTGCCACAGATGAACCCGTCCTGGTGAGCGAACCAAGACTCTGGAAAATGAACCGAGACATTAGTAAAGGAACCCGGACCAGACGTCCAGATAGGGAAAGATTGATCTTCCTTGACGCTGACATGTCCCCAAAAAAGACGGAAATCGGTCTCCTTAACTAACTGCAGAAGACGTTATGCATAGAATGTATGTTGTTACTAGGAAACAGTACTACCACTACTCTGACAGATCATGTCCCTAGCATCCCCTTAGAAGCCCACGTGGACCAGTCTGAGGTTGTGTACTATTGGCAGCTGTAAGGCTTGGCCATGGGCCCTGATTAATATGTTTTATTTAGAAACATCATTTGTATTACGCCTACATTAGTGAGCAAACCATGATTACATCCCTATTGGGCCCGGATTAGTCCGGCCCAAGCCCATTGCATCCGATTGCCTATAAATAGGACCAATTGTGCATTGTAGGGGGGATCCCAGATTTTCGCTTGTAACCAATTACTTTGCTCAAACTTGCAAAACATTCCATTGTCAAAAGCTCTCTAAAATCTAATACAAGAGACTTGTGAACTAAGGCTCATTAACGCCCCAACCATGTAAAAATTGTATGTGTTTATCTTTGATCCTTTCTTTCTAGCTCTTATTTCTGATTAGATTTCTAGTTTCTGAAAAACTCAGTAAACATTTTGGTGCTTTCATTGAGAGCTGAAGGAAGCTTGAGTCAATCTCGAACATCTACAAAAATGGTGAACACTAGACATATCGTGTTTGATCCTGCTCACCAGCAACAACAAGACAATGGAGAACCATTCCCTGATCAAACATTTTCTGATGACCAATCTGAGAATATGCCTTATCAAGGGCTCCTGCGCGACGATTCCCAGAACTTCAGAGATGGGGGTGACTACAGCGAAGGCTATTATGAGGAGGATGAAGGGGAATATGAGGATCACGAGGCCGAAAACCCCGTCGATCCTGGAGAAATGAATATGGAGCCCGAACGGGAGGATTTAGAGGTGGTCTGCTTGAGACAACAAGTCTAGATCAAGAAGCCAGGATAGCTGAACAAAAAGAAGCCACCCGTCAGATGTAAAAGTCCCTCATGGCTCTTCAGGCCTTCATTGCTGCCCAAGGATTGGCAGCCAACCCTTCAATTTTTCCGCCTCTGGAACGCAACCACCTGTCCCACTGATCAGGACTGGCGTACCTCACAACAGTAGCCATATCCCTCTTCCTAGACCACATCCCGGAGCCAGCCTGTCAAATCCTGTTCAGGAGAAAGGAAAAGCCAAAATGGTCGATCCTGAGGGAAAAACAAACCCCAAGAAGAAAGCTCATACCATTCTAAAAATTGGGGCTAACCCAGGGCAATTCCCTAGGAAAGAACAGATGAATCATGTTCCACGAAGGGATCATTCGAACAATCCATGGGGAATCACCTGCAGGGTGTCAAGCCCCGAAATGTCCCTAGACAGGATGAACAAGAATGACACTTCTATCCCAGCGCCTCCGTGAACAAAGATCACAGAGGGCACAAACGTGAAGAAGAATCAGAAGCCATCAGTTTGGGAAATGATACTTCCCGGGTGGACTTGCATGATGGCCTTAATGCTGGAAAGGAGCGGGCCCACAAAGAAAAGATTCGCCCTCGAGGAGGCGACTTGAGGAATAACCTCAACGAATGGAGGAATGAAAGAGTCCCCCTGGACGATGGAATGGCCAAACAGTTCATGGAACAGTTGGTCGCTCTTAAGAAAGTCATGGACCACTTGGTCCGAAAACAAGAAGGTGGAGGTTCAGATTCCAAAGAAGAGGAAAAAAATCCATGCGCCAAACACATCCTGGATGTGGTACTACCAAAAGGGTTCAAGATGCCGAACCTACCCACCACAACAAGAACGCAGACCCCAGTTACCATTTGTCCTGCTACAACTGCCTAATGATCGTAGCTCACGTCTGCAACAACGACAAGTGTTTATGTTTCTCGATCACTCTGGCTGGACCCGCAAAAGAGTGATGGAAAATACTTAAGTAGGGATCAATCCAATCCTGGTCTGGATTGTAATCATTCCATAATCAATTTGTTGCTGCCATGAAGACGGGCATGCAAATCAGTGTACTGGCCAATGTCAAACAGCATCCCATAGAGACCCTTAGGGCTTATATCCATCATTTTCACGGAGGAAGCCTCAAAAACTAAGGTGGACGACGGACAGCGCCTGATGGCTCTCCAGTCCGAGATCAGACCTGGATCCCCTCTATAGGATGGCATGCAGCGCAGCAAGGAGGCCACCCTTGAAGAGTTCATAAGGAGGGCACAAGGTTTTATCAACTGGGAGGAGGCTCGAATCCAAGCTTTTGGGTGGCAGCCGGCAACCCAGTCGAGAGCCCAAACCTTCCCCGAATATGGAATGCAATATTCCGCAAATCTCTATCCGGTACCTCCGGCGGTGTCCGGATCCGCAGGTACCCATAGGATAACGTTCATGACCCCGACGGTATATGGGCCCACTTCAACGGGTTATGCTCCGGCTCAGTCTCCCCATTTTTCGGGTACAGAGTGGCACCGATCAAGTATAGTGCTACTCCAGGCGGAGCCCAACCATCTCAAGCTCGAGGAACTAAGGCAAGTGTAAACCCTTCTTGTGGAAAGAGATCGGGAAAAGGACAAAACTGATCTGAACCCTCCTAAAAGGGAAAAAAGGGTTATGAACCCCAATACACAGAGTACACCAACCTGGTTGACACTCGGGAAAACATATATCTAGCAACGGGCAATGTAGTCCACTACCGAAAGTCAGCCTCCATGTTCAAAGGGGGAAAGAATTCGAGGGACACCAGCAAAAGGTGCGCCTACGACAAGGACGTGGGTCATACGATCGAAGAGTGTCGTCAAATGAAGGACGAGATTGAGAAACTGATCAAGCTGGGGCATCTCCACCAATGGGTCAGAATGTCAGTGGGGGAACTGGGATTGCCAGTAGTTCCCGAACAACCTGTGGCCCCAGGTGCACCTAGATCGTATCGACCTCCCCAGGGAAGGTACGCTACAGGTTCTGGAGCACAGGCCCCTCAGGAGGGCCCGATAGTGCAAGCACCTAGACCCGGAATTCCACATCCTCCCGGAACCGCGCCTCCGTGAGTAGATGGTCATGCGGCCACCATATCAGGAGGCCCAGATCTGGGAGGGCCATCCAGGAATGATCAGAAACGATACCTCAGTGAACTCGATCACGACCACGAGGTATGCGCCTTGGTCCACACTCCGACCCGACGCCCGAAGTTAATGAACCTGTCCATCACGTTCACGGAAGAGGACACCCGGAACGTTCATTTCCCGCATCAAGATCCATTAGTCATCGATGCCCAAATCACAAACAAAATGGTATCTCGAGTGTTGGTGGATGACGGGAGCTCTGTCAATGTATTGTCCAAGCCGACCTTCACCGTAATTGGTTTGACTGAGGTAGATCTGACTTCATGCCCAACAAAGATCTACAGCTTCAATGGGGATTCATTGCTCCCGATGGGTAAGATTCAACTACCCATGATGTTGGGGAACGAGATTCAGGGCTCGTTCAAATTTTTTACGTTCGTAGTGGTATACTTCCCCACCACTAACAACGTTATTTTTTGTCGTCCCGTATTGGTCGATTTCAGCGCCATCACCTCCAACCGCCACCTCTACATGAAATTCCCATGCGATAATGTAGGAGTGGGGATTGTACGAGGAGACCAGAAAAGCGCCTGGAAGTGCTATCACATCTCCGCTTGACCAATCTACATGGTCCGTGAAGAGCCTCTTGAAGAGGAAAACACTGATCCAATTCCACCCCCACAGCCAGCACAAACGTTGATCCGGGAGGAGGATGAATTGTCGCGGATAGGAGTAGATAGGGCATTGGAACCCAAGGATGAGGTGGAAGAGGTGTGCATTAGTGACAACAACCTGACCAAAGTAATCCAAGTCGGGCGGCACCTGAACTCGAAGGTTAGGGCTGTCGTAATGGCCCGGGTAAAATAAAACCAGGATGTATTGGCCTAGTCTCACTCGGATATGACCGGGATCGACCGCAACATCATATATCATGCCCTGAACATTGACATAAATGCAACTCTGGTCAGGTAGATGTGGAGACCTCTAGGGGCGGAGAGGACAGAGGCCCTCAAATTAGAAGTTGAGAAGTTGTCCTTGATTAACTTCATTCGGGAGGCCTTGTATCCCGTTTGGCTGGCCAATCCAGTGTTGGTACCAAAGCCGAACAAGACATGGAGAACTTGCATCGACTTCACCGACCTTAACAAGGCCTACCTGAAAGATTGCTTCCCTCTGCCTCGGATCGACCAGATGGTAGAAGCTACATCTGGGTATGAGGTATTGAGTTTCATGGATGCCTACTCCGGCTACAACTAGATCTCAATGCACGTAGCAGATCAAGAACACACCAGCTTCCAGACAGACAAAGGTGTGTACTGCTACATCATCATGCCCTTTGGGCTTAAAAACGTCGGGGCCACCTATCAGAGGCTGGTTAATAGGATGTTCTGGAACCAATTGGGAAGAACACATGGAGGTCTACATAGACGACATGTTTGTCAAATCCAAGACCTTGGAAGGACATGCAGATGATTTGGCAGAAGCATTTGCCATCATTTGGAATTATGGGATGAAGGTGAACCCCAAAAAATGCACCTTTGGCATGGCATCCGGGAAGTTCCTGGGCTTCATAGTAAGCTCGAGGGGAATAGAAGCCAACCCGGACAAGATCAAAGTGCTGATTGAGATGCCTTCACCACGGAAGCACAAAGACGTTCAAATCTTGATGGGAAGAATAGCGGATTTAAGCCACTTCGTCTCGAAATCCACAGACAAGTGCTTCCCTTTCTTCAATATACTTCGCAGAAGCTAGAGATTCGAATGGACGGTCGAGTGTGAAGAGGCCTTCCAGAAGTTGAAGGAGCATTTGGCCCAAGTGCCACTCTTGTCAAAGCTAGTGGATGGGGAGCCATTATACCTATATTTGGTCGTGTCAGAACATGCCACCAGCGCTGCTTTAGTGCGAGAAAAGGGAAAGGTCCAGCTCCCGGTCTATTACGTGAGAAAAAGGTTGTTGGGGGCAGAGTCCAGATACCCATTAATCGAAAAGCTGACATTTTGTTTACTAACCGCCTCCCAGAAGCTGAGACCATACTTTCAGGCCCATGCCGCTAAGGTACTAACGAACCATCCCCTACGACAAGTATTACAGAAACCCGAATCGTCGAGAAGACTCTTTAAGTGGGCCATGGAGCTTAGTCAGTTTGACATAGCATACGTCCCCAGGATTTCTATTAAGGGACAGGCCCTGGCCGACTTCATCTAAGAATGCACCGAGATCACTAAAGATGAAGAACCTACCGACCCCATAATGCCTCTATGGAAAGTCTTTGTGGATGGAGCCTCTAATGAAAATGGGGTCGAGGCTGGGATCATCTTAATATCTCCCCAAGCTCATCAGTTGCAGAGCGCCCTACGCTTTTAATTTAAAGCGTCAAACAACGAACCCAAACACGAGGCCATGCTTGCTGGATTACGCTTGGCCCGGGAGGTAGGAGCAACAAATATAAAAGTCCACATCGACTCCCAACTAGTGGTTAGGCAGATTTCGGGGGAATACCAAACGAAGGGGAAAAGATGGCCACCTATGTGATGTGAACCCGAGAGTCACTCCAATCCTTCAAGAAATACTTCATCCGCTAGATTCCCAAGGAACATAATATGTTTGCAGACACATTAGAAAAATTGGCCATGGATGCTGAAGCAAAACTCTTTGGGGTTTTCCTGATCGACCATCTTCCCACGCCTAGTATTCAAGCCCCCGCAATCGTCAATGCCATAGATTACTCCATGTCCTGGATGGGCCCTCTCATCTAGTACCTAACCACAAGGGAATTGCTCACGGACAAGGTTGTCGCCAGGAAACTTCAATACCAGGCTCCTAGATACGTCATGATGGATGGCAAACTCTATCGCAAGGGGTTGTCCATGTTGTTGACGCGGTTCTTCGCCAACAGGTAATTAAGAGAAGAAGAGAAAGGGATTATTGCTGAATATAGAATCGTCACAGATATAGAATCTTAGAAAATGAACTAGGTGACTCAAGACACGTTTTTAAGTGGTTCGAAGGTTAAAATCCTTCTACTCCACTAGTCAATATTATTGATATACTTTGGGTATCTGGTTACAAAGCATATATCTATTCAGAGACTATTTTTCCCCCAACCCTTATCAACTCCCAGGTTCTCCATATTTATAGGAGAAGGCACCTGGAAGTTGGTAAGGAGGTCATCCCGTGACCTTATTATTTGTCATATCAACTCTGTGACATTCATGATTAATTCTTAAACCTGACACATAAGTATGGTCAAATCGATAGGTAAGAAGATAATGGGCCGTATGGCCCAATCCAGCCGTGGGTTTCAGAACATGCACGTTCCTGCTGCGTGTCCGAGAAGTCAGGGAGATATCAGACATGTGATGTCAGATATATGCACATTTATCTTGCGTGTGTTGACTTTGCAGAGGGTCAGAGCTCCGTATGTAGCTCGTACCACGAGCTTCTCCCCTGACCCGACCTTCAGCCTTCAGGTTCTTTCCCCCAGTCCTGGGCAACCTTGGCGTGTCATTAGGGATTGCTCGAGCTACGAAGGTACGACCTCGAAGTGGGAGCTCCGGTCTTGGGGATGTTCGTGGACTAATTTTGATTAGTCAGTAACTCAGCCTGTTAATCAGCCCGTGGGAAAATCAGGGTGTACATCTGCCCCCCAAGATCCTGCTCGTGGTACATGACGTCGTATATAAAACCATAGTAGGGGCTTTTAGACTTCCCTATAGATTCCTCGCATTCCACTCCTTACGCAGGCGTCTGACACATGGAACGTCATGAATGGCGACAGTACGTCTTACGAGAACCGCATTTAATGGCCTAGCCTATGCCCAGCCGTCGCTTCGTATTTCGAGTGGAAGGCCTCGGACCCCTCACTAGGGTCATCCAAGAGTCTTCTACACGTGATCCTTCACGTATATAAAAAGGGGGTGGCCACCCTACGCACGGGCCACCATTTCATTCAAAATTTTCCAAATCTCCTTTCTTCTTTCCTCTCCATATTTCAGAAGAACGAAACCCTCAACCCTGCTGCTGCCATTTTCATCGCTCACGAAGCTGAGGCGCACGGATTTCTTCGAAGCTTTGGAAGCTGCTACACCGACGAAGCCCCTACCAACGCGACGCCCCCGTCTACCTCCCAGCCATACACTGTAAGTTTCCTGACCCTGTTTACTTTGACAACATGCTACTGTAGCTTAGGTGAAAATTTTCACTGTAGCTGCATGCAAGGGTTTTCTGGGCCATGTGAATATGGGGGGTGACAGCCCTTTTCAGGTTAGGGCACATTTGTTGTAGGAAATCGCTTTAGAGTATGGGTTTCAGGATGCTTTTTCTGGAAAAAATTCTGGGTAGAAGCTTTGGGAATTTTTGGGTGTAAAACCAGGTAGCTTAGGGAACACGCCTTTAAGCGGTTTTGTAATTTTCCGCCTGTTGAAACTTTCCCCCCCAAGGAAAATTCTATTCTGAACCCCCTGACACGCGAATTCCGAGTAATCTGGGATCTGTTGGGAGTATACGCGCGTGTTCACTGAACCGCGTGGTTCCACTCTCCACGGGCTGGGCTTACCTCAGCTCGTGTAAATAATAATTGCTTCTTTCTCCTGCTTGGGTCGCCTTTTCTAAAGTGTTTTCTTTTGTTCGCTAGGCGACCAGATGGCTCCAAAAAAGAACCTTCCCCAGAAGAACGTTGGAAGCTCGGCCTCCCAGCAGGAAAAGGGAAAGGCGGTGATGCCCAGCTCCCCGATCCCCCGCTTCGGCCCGGCTGTGGAGAAAGAGGTCGAGGTGGCACCCGACGCATTCTTTGAGGTGGAGAGAATCGTCTCAAAGATAACCGACCAGACGAAGATCAAAAAACTGTTCCTCAGTCACAACATTCCACTGGGGAAAGCCTCCATTATTGCCCGACTTGCCTCGGATGGCGAAAGGAGCTGCACGCCGCTCGATGAGTCGTTCGCGGCCTGGAGTGGTGAACACTTCAAGGCAGGGGCCTTCCTCCCCTTGGATTAGTACTTCGCTGATTTCCTGAACTACGTGGGGTTGCCCCCTTTTCAGCTCCCCCCCCAACTCCTACCGTCTGCTGGCAGGGTTGAGGTATTTATTCAAGAAGCAGGAGTGGGAGGTCCCTACCCCTGCTGATATTTTATATTTCTTTTGCCTCAAAGCCAGCCCGGATCAGCGGGGGTGAGGTGACGGGTTTTATTATTTAACCTGTTTTCCCAATATGGTGGCAGTCATCGAGCTGCCCAGCCACCCAAATTACTTCAAGGATCAGTTCTTCATGTCAACTGGGTTCCGGAACTGCGACCACCACTACTTCAATCGTCCTCATAAGTACCCTCCGATCTTAGCTCGCCTTTTGAGTGTTATTTTATCTTAGCTTCTCCTGGATCCCACTCTAATTCCAGCCAATCTTGCAGCCATCTACGCGAGGACCGAAAAGTCTGTGACCCTCGGGGACCAATATGAAACACTGGCGGGCTTGCCCCCCAGTGAGAAGGACTATCGCGTGCTCGTGACGGACGAGACGATGGTGTTCTGCAAACTGATTTTCCCAAATCAGACCCTGAACCTGAAGAGGCCCCGGGGGCCGCCCCCAGCCCGCGACAACAGACCTATCATCGTGGAGGAGGTCGCGGTAGAGGAAGACGAGGAGGACGAGGCGGCCGAAGTTCCGCTCGTGAGGAATAAGAAGAGGGCCTTGGAGGAGAGGATCCAATCCAGAGCAGCCGCAGGTCCTTCCGGCCAAGGTAACCCTTACTTGTTTAAGCATGTAGATAGGGCCACTGCAGACCCCCGGCTGGTTAGGTTCAATCCTAGGGAGCTCGTCCATCGTCACCGAAGGGACCCGGACCTGAACACACTCCTGCTCCATTGTGTTGACCGGCTCGTGCTGGATCACCAAGAGAGCCGGCCTAGGGGTACCGTAGTAGTAGATAACACCCTAGCTTTTAGGTCGATCTTATTCGAGGAGTATGGGACCAACCTACGCACATGGCCATCACTCCAAAGGGGTACCTATGCTCCGGGGCTTAGGCAGTATGTAGAAGAGTCTAGCCCTGAGTCAGAACCGGAGCTAGAACCTGCGCCAATTCGTGAAGTAGTCGTCTTAGGTTCTTCCAGCTATGGGGGTAGGGCTCCCTCAGTATTCACATGCTTTTTAGCTTTAAACTTTTGTCCTTATCTTTGTATGATTGCTAACTTGTAATAACCATGTTTTTTGTTTGACAGAAGAGATGTCTCAGCCCGAGGATAGCTTGCGGGGCATAGTCGTCGAGGGGAACCCCCCAGCCGGGCCAAGAGCGAAAAGGTTCCGGGGTTCCAAGAGCTCTGTCGGGGTCCCCACTAAATCTCCTGCGAAGGAGAAGGAGAAAACCCCGCCAGCCCAGGTCGTGGGCGCGATCCCTCCAGCTGTCAGAGCAGGACAAATGCTCCTACCGCACCAGCGATCTCCATCAGCCACCCAGGACGTGGGAATGGAGATCAGGACTCCGGCCGTGGTGGCCCCCGAGGTACGCATCCCGGTCGACCCCAAGGACCTGGAGAAGATCCCAAAGGCCTTCCGGGGAACGGTGTACGAAACAGCGAACTACGCCGTCAGCCATTTTTACAAGTTCAAGGAGAAGGAGCTCCGGGCTATTGAGACAATGAGCCCGGTTGACGTAATAGAGTCTTCAATGAGCATGACCCTAACGGTAAGCTGCCCCGTTCTTTTAAAGCTTTCACCTCTACATATTGCCTTATTTTTCCACTTAGCCAATTCATCTTTCATTTTTCGTAGGGCGTCGCTGCAATCCACCGGAGCATTACCAGGGCCAGAGCTAAGCTCGAGGAAATGAGGACCGAGCACCAGGTCGCTCTCCAGGAGGCTCAGGCGGCAAAGGATGCGTTGGCGACCTCAAAGACCGAGTTGGAGAGGACACGCTCGAAGGTTCAAGAGCTCGAGACCTCCCTTGCCACCTCGCAGACAGACCTCGAGGCAGCCAAGACTGAGGCCCAGGCTGCCCTGAAAGCTGAACGGACCACCTCGGAGCAGTCCATGCAGGATCTGTTCTACCATTGCTGGGCCCACAACCCGGAGGTTGACTTCTCTTTCATGCCACCGAGCCTCTGGGCGCGCTTGCTGGTGAAGTTCCAAGCTCGCCTCGACAAAGAGGCGCCACCTTCGGAGACTGGGGAAGCCTCTGGTGCGGCAGAGCAAGGTGAAACGGTGACCTCCAAAAGGCCGAATGACAGAGCTTAGGGCGCTCTTCTCTTTTTCTCTTTACCTTCGGATATTTTTAAGTGTTTTGTGTAACCTTTGGATGAGGTGTATTCACCTCGAGACGCTTTGCCTTTAATCCATATTTTTTAACTTAGGCTTTTTTCATGCTTTTTGGCTACATTATATATATACTTTTTTTTTCGAAAAAACTTAGTTCGTGTTAACTTTTATCCATATCTCGAGTTCTTTAAGAAGAACCACGATCAATAAATTTAAGTTAACTTCCAAGTTTTATGACCCAGTTAAAACCAGGAACTTATTTTGAAAACTTAGTTCGTGTTAACTTTTATCCATATCTCGAGTTCTTTAAGAAGAACCACGATCAATAAATTTAAGTTAACTTCCAAGTTTTATGACCCAGTTAAAACCAGGATAGGACTTAGTTGGCATTAACCCTTATCCGTATCTCGAGCTCTTTAGGAAGAGCAACGATCCATAGATAAAAATCAACATCTAAGTCGTTAAGGAGACCTGGTTATATCCAGGTACCATATGCCCTCCAAGTAACTGGGAAAGGGTCTTTCGTGGTTACTTTAAGATTACATTTGCAAATGTGCGTCAAAAGCTTATTTTTATTAATATATAGAAAGTGGCCTTCCAGGCCTTACAAGTGGATCATTGATAATATTTCTTTAAGTGGATGGCGTTCCAGGTCCGTGGTACGGTTCCTCCATCAAGTCGAGCTAACTTATACATTCCCTCCTTGACGACTTCGATGACCTGGTATGGTCCTTCCCAGTTTGGTCCCAATACTCCATCTTTGGGATCTTTTCCGGCCAGGAAAACTCTCCTTAGGACCAAGTCGCCAACGCAAAAGGCGCGTTTTTTTACTTTAGAGTTGAAGTAGCGAGTGATCTTCTACTGATAATGGGCGAGCTAGAGTTGTGAATCCTCTCTCCTTTCATCAATGAGGTCTAGGGAATGGCATAGGAGCTCGTGGTTCCGATCTTGGTCGTAAGACTGGACTCTATGCGACAGAACCTTAACTTCCACGGGGAGGACTGCTTCACTCCCGAAGGTTAGGGAGAAAGGAGTATGACCCGTAGGAGTCCGATGCGAGGTCCGGTATGCCCACAGGACCTGGGGGAGCTGTTCCGGCCAGACTCCCTTTGCTTCATCTAATCTTTTCTTGAGGCTCGCCTTTAGAGTCTTGTTGACAGCCTCGATCTGGCCATTTGCCTGAGGATAGGCCACGGAGGAGAAGCTTTTCACAATTCCGTGCCTTTCACAAAACTCGGTGAACAGGTCGCTATCGAACTGAGTACCGTTATCGGAGAGGATCTTCTTGGGCAGGCCGAAGCGACAGATGATGTTTTTAATCACGAAGTCAAGCACCTTTTTAGACGTGATGGTTGCCAACGGCTCGGCCTCGGCCCACTTGGTAAAGTAATCGATGGCTACTACGGCATAACAGACTCCGCCTTTTCCAGTGGGCAGGGCGCCCACCAGGTCTATTCCCCAGACAGCAAACGGCCAAGGGGCCGAGATCATCCTTAGCTCGACTGGAGGAGCTCGGGCAACTGCAGCAAATCGCTGGCACTTGTCGCACTTCTTCACGTATGAGATCGCGTCCTTGGACAGAGTTGGCCAGTAATAACCTTGCCTGAGAGCCTTTAAGGCCAGGCTTTGCCCCCCGGTGTGGTCTCCGCAGAATCCTTCGTGAATTTCCTGCAGGATGGCCTTCGCCTCATCTGGAAGAACGCACCGGAGGAGAGGTAGGGAGTGCCCACATCGGTACAATAACCCATCAACTATTGTATATCTAGGGACTTGATATAGGACTCACCGCGTGTCGTTACGTCCTTCAGGTAGCTTGCCCTCGACGAGGTACTCAAGAATGGGGGTCATCCAGGTCGGCCGAGCATCAATCATCTCGACCTCTGCCTGATCCCCTTCTATACTTGGCCTTTCCAAGAATTCTATTGGTACCAACCCCAGGGTCTCCGTCTCTCCCGAGGTGGCGAGTTTGGCAAGAGCATCTGCATTGGTATTCTGTTCTCGAGGTATCTGTTCGATTGATCCTCGCCCAAACACGGACAGCTCGGCTTTTACCTTTGACAGATAGGCGGCCATCTTGGGCCCTCGTGCCTGATATTCGCCCAAGACCTGGTTAACCACGAGCTGAGAGTCACTGAAGCACTGGACTGAGCTCGCCTTTAACTCCCTGGCTATCCTTAGGCCGGCCAGCAAGGCTTCGTATTCCGCCTCGTTGTTGGAGGCCTTGAACCCGAACCTTAGTGCCGAGTGGAACCTATGTCCCTCGGGGGATATCAGGATGATTCCGGCCCCGGAGCCGTTCTCGTTGGATGAACCATCTACAAAGATCTTCCACAACGAGTCGGGCGAGGTGAGCTGAGATGAGTCCTCCGCTGGATTCTCATGGAATCCCGCGCATTCTGCCACGAAGTCGGCCAAGGCCTGACTTTTTATGGCAGTTCGTGGAGTATAGAACATCTCGAACTGACTGAGTTCGACTGCCCACTTTAACAAACTTCCCGATGCTTCAGGCTTTTGCAAAACCTGCCTTAAAGGTTGATCGGTCATGACGTGTATCGAGTGGGATTGGAAATACGGCCTGAGCTTTTGCGAGGCTGTGATTAGGCGGAATGCCAGTTTTTCCATCAGTGGGTATCGTGATTCTGCCCCGAGGAGTCTCTTGCTGATGTAATAGACTGGCTTCTGAGCTTGGTCCTCTTCTCGCACTAGTACGGCGCTAGCCGCATCCTCAGTGACGGCCAGGTAGAGGAAAAGAGGCTCTCCCGTCTTGGGCTTGGATAGCACGGGCGGTTCAGCCAGATGTGCCTTCAGCTCGAGGAATGCGCTTTCGCATTCTATTGTCCATTCAAACTTCTTGTTTCCGCGGAGCAGGTTGTAGAAGGGCAAACACTTATCGATTGACTTGGAAATGAACCAGTTGAGTGCTGCCACTCTTCTTGTGAGGCCTTGGACATCTTTCCGCGACCTGGGGGAAGGAAGCTCGAGCAGTGACCTGATCTTGTCGGGGTTTGCTTCGATTCCCCGGGTATTAACTATGAACCCTAGGAATTTCTTGGATGCGACACCAAAAGTGCATTTCTGGGGGTTGAGCTTCATGCTATATTCTCGTAGTATTTTAAAACATTCTTCCAAGTCAGAAACATGGTTGTCGGCAGTCTTTGACTTGACGAGCATGTCATCGACATACACTTCCATGTTCTTTCCGATCTGGTCCGAGAACATTCTGTTTACCAGCCTTTGGTAGGTAGCGCCGGCGTTCTTCAGACCGAACGGCATGACCTTGTAGCAATAGACATTAGTCGGTGTCATGAAGCTGGTGTGCTCCTGATCCGCCAGATTCATCGTGATCTGATTGTAGCCTGAGTACGCGTCCAAAAAGGACATGAGCTCGTTCCCCACCGTGGCGTCCACCAGCTGGTCGATCCTTGGCAATGGAAAACAATCCTTGGGGCAGGCCTTATTTAGATCGGAGAAATCAACGCAGGTCTTCCATTTCCCGTTGGACTTTGGAACTAGCACGGGGTTGGCGACCCAAATTGGAAATTTGGCTTCCCGAATAAAGCCACATTTTTTGAGTTGGGCCACTTCTTCCTCAAGGGCTTCAGCTCGGGTTGTCCCTAAACGCCTTTGCTTTTGAGACTTGGCGGGAACGCTTTTATCCAGATGGAGCGTGTGCATTATGACACTCGGGCTAATTCCTGCCATGTCCTCGTGCGACCATGCGAATACATCTAAACTAGCCCGGAGGAACGTAATCAGCTCCGCCTTCCTCTTGCTACAGAGGTTTTTCCCGAGCTTGACCGTTCGTGACAGAATTTGTGGATCAAGGTTCACCTCCTCGAGCTCCTCAATAGCCTGGAGCTCGAACCTGTCTTCGCCTATTCGGGGGTCAATGTCCTCACTAAGGGCGACACTTTCCCCTTGGGTGTTTTGAGGTTTTTCAATCTCAGGAGCCGCCCAGGGCTCCTGGGATTCCTCTTCACTCAGAATGGCCATAGCCAGCTGCCCGGGTTTAGATTTTCCCTTCATGGAAATGCTGTAGCATTCCCTGGCAGCGAGCTGATCGCCCTTGATGGTGCAAATTCCTGTTGAAGTAGGGAATTTCATGGCCAGGTGTCGAATGGAAGTGATAGCCTCGAAATCTATGAGCGTAGGTCGGCCCAAAATGGCGTTGTAGGCAGCGGAGCAGTCAATGACCACGAACTCAAGTAGTTTAGAGACTGTCTGAGATTCTTCCCCTAGGGTGATCACCAGCTCGATCGTCCCTATTGCTGCCGACCCTTCCCCCGAAAAGCCATACAGCATCGTGGAGGTCGCCTTTAGGTCGGCGACAGTCAGACCCATCTTCTCTAAAGTGGAGCGGAATAAAAGGTTCACCGAACTCCCATTGTCCACCAGCACCCTTCTTACTTTCTGATTGGCGAGCTGGACTGTTATAACCAAGGGATCATTGTGAGGGAGCTGGACATGGCCTGCATCTTCCTCCGTGAAAGTGATCGGTTGCTTCTCCAGTCGTTGTTGTTTCGACTGACGCTGCTCCGGGACGAACTCCACTCTGTTGTGAGCTTTTAGTTCGTTCACGTATCTCTTCTGGGTGCCTCTGCTCGTGCCAGCCATATGCAGTCCTCCAGAGATGGTGGATATCTCTCCTCCGATCATGGGAGGAGGGACGTCCTGATCTATCCGAGCCCCAGGCTGACTGGTTGGGACGTCTGGAGCAGGTCGACTTTCTGGGACCCTGTTCCGTGAGTATTGAGCCAAGGGGCCGACTCGGATGAGAGTCTCTATCTCATCTTTGAGATGCCTGCAATCGTCGGTATTGTGGCCGACATCGTTATGAAAACGGCAGAACTTGGAAGTGTCTCTCTTTCCCTTGTGGTGTTTCAATGGTTCCGGCCTCTTCCAGGGGACCTGAGTAGAGTTGGCCAGGAAGATACTTTCCGTGGACTGGGTGAGCTCGGTATATGTTGCGAACACGGGCTTAAACTTGTCTACAGACTTATTCTTCTTTTGGCCTTGCTGATTGTTTTCGCCATTTCCCTTTCTTTTGCCTCCACCCGGTTGGTTGTTCTTTATGGCGCCTGGGGTCGCTGCCACGACCTCCGTCCCTACTCCGTTGGGCTGCTCGGGAACCTGGCTGGTTCCCGCGGCTGAGGCTTCCGCTTCTTCCAAGTTTATCCACTCTTGGGCTCTGTTAAGGAATTCGTTAACCGAGCTGACTCCCTTCCTCTGTATATCCTTCCATAGGTCTCCCCCGACAAGGGTTCCGGTTCTCATGGCCATGAGCTTAGAGCTATCATCCGCGTCCCTAGCTCGGGCAGCGAAGTTCGCGAATCTGCTCAGGTAGGCCTTCAGCGTCTCGCTGGGCTGCTGTCTCACGTTGGCCAGGGAGTCGGCTTGAACACGGGCGGCCTGGGAGGCGCGGAATGCCCTTTTGAAGTCGGATGAGAAGGCCTTCCAGGAGCTGATGGACTATTTTTTACTTTTCTTGAACCACTGTCGGGCAGGTCCGGTCAGTGTGGAGGGGAAGATCAAGCATCTCAGCTCCGGGCCAATATTATGAGCCATCATTAAGGTGTTAAACATCCTTAAATGGTCCGACGGATCTCCGTCCCCGTGGAACTTTGATAAATGAGGCATACGGAAACCAGGTGGGTATGCCGTTGCTGCTATGTTGGGGGCGAAGAGTTCCATCTCGTCTCCTGAATCATATTCGTCTTTTTCCTTTTCTGATAAGAGCTTCTTCATCAGTTCCTCCATCTGGGTGAGGCGCTCGAGGGTTTGATCCTGAGATCCTTGGTTATTCCAGGGCTGTCCAGCAGCTCCGGATCCATTGTACATATTAGGTGGGTTATTGCCCCTCCTATCTTGAGATAGGTTATTTGGGACATTCCCTCCGTTACGTACTTCGGATCGGGCCCCCCCCCCCCCCCCCCGAGCGAGCCTGACTACCATCTCTAGCCCTGTCCTCTCTGTGAGAGTTGAGGTGATCTCGAAGGTCGCCTCCCTGGGTGGTCTGGTGGCTTTGTGCCGAACCTAGTCGCTGACGTAGATCTCCTCCAGAGAGATCACTCCGGCGACTACCGGTCCAATGACTCCTGCTAGACAGACTTGGAGTCCGTCTTTGGTGGTGAGGACCTGGGCTTTCTTCCGGCGCCCTGCTACGCCGGGAAAGTCCCGCTGATGGTGGGTTTCTCCTACTACTCCCGTAAGATGGGATGTCTCAGACGGGCCGAGGAGGAGACGGATATCTGATCAGAGATGGAGGATGCCTGACTGGAGAAGCGATCCTGGTTCCATCTGGACGGATCAAATTTGGTGGGGGCCTTTCGGTCCTGCCAGCTTGCTGGTCCAGCGCTGGGCGACCTGGACGAGGCGCAGGGCGATCTTCGGGGATGGGCTGACGTCTTTGGCTCTCCCCGGATCTCCTCCGGGAATTTCCTCGAGCTCTCCTGGGCGTCCTCGTGGATGGTTGAGAGCTAGGAGTCGACGTCCTAACCGAACGACTGTATTGCTGTTGTCTGGTCCCAGGCATTTCCCCGAAGTTTGCGTCTCGATGGTGCGATGAAGGGGTGGAGTTGGCTGCTGGAAGTCTATCCGAACGGCTGTGCCTGGACCGACTACCCCGGCGAAACTTAGGAGCCTCACCTTGCCTCTCTCCAACGTTAGCGTTGGTTGTGAGAGGGGGTAATCGGGCCAGGATATCCTGGATTTTCCGACTAGCAGTGGCCAACTGGCTCCTCAGCTGAGCGTTCTCCATCTCCACCGCAGTATAATAACACGGGTTCGTATTAGGTGGCCGGGGTGCCGAACTACCAGTATCGTCTTGGCCCGCTGGCTGCTTTCCTGGCCGCTGCTGGACTTCAGGAATTTGTTCATCAGGGATGGCGATATGATGAGCCTCCTGCCCATCATGATGTTCTGTCTCATTGCCATGCCTGGATCGAGTATTCACCATAGTTGGATGTTTGTGGCAGCACTAATCAAACTTGCTCTCAATGAAAGCACCAAACTGTTGACGCGGTTCTTCGCCAACAGGTAATTAAGAGAAGAAGAGAAAGGGATTAGTGTTGAATATAGAACCGTCACAGATATAGAATCTTAGAAAATGAACTAGGTGACTCAAGACACGTTTTTAAGTGGTTCGAAGGTTAAAATCCTTCTACTCTACTAGTCAATATTATTGATATACTTTGGGTATCTGGTTACAAAGCATATATCTATTCAGAGACTATTTTTCCCCCAACCCTTATCAACTCCCAGGTTCTCCATATTTATAGGAGAAGGCACCTGGAAGTTGGTAAGGAGGTCATCCCGTGACCTTATTATTTGTCATATCAACTCTGTGACATTCATGATTAATTCCTAAACCTGACACATAAGTATGGTCAAATCGATAGGTAAGAAGATAATGGGCCGCACGGCCCAATCCAGCAGTGGGTTTCAGAACATGCACGTTCCTGCTGCGTGTCCGAGAAGTCAGGGAGATATCGAACACGTGATGTCAGATATATGCACGTTTATCTTGCGTGTGTTGACTTTGCAGAGGGTCAGAGCTCCGTATGTAGCTCGTACCACGAGCTTCTCCCCTGACCCGACCTTCGGCCTTCAGGTTCTTTCCCCCAATCCTGGGCAACCTTGGCGTGTCCTTAGGGATTGCTCGAGCTACGAAGGTACGACCTCGAAGCGGGAGCTCCAGTCTTGGGGATGTTCGTGGACTAATTGTGATTAGTCAGTAACTCGGCCTGTTAATCAGCCCGTGGGAAAATCAGGGCGTACAAATGCCATATCTTCAATGTGTATCCAGGACAAAAATGAGTGCAATCATGCACAAAGTGAATGGAGGTTTTTGTGGAGATCACACGACTAGACTCAGCTTGTCCAAGAAGATCCTAAGGAAAGGATATTTTTGGGCAACAATGAAGAAGGATTGTGTTGATTATGTCTGCAAATGTGAACAGTGTCAAAGTTATGTGAAGATCCCACGAGCCCCTCCAACAGAAATAACCCTGATGACCAGTCCCTGGCCTTTTGCAGTATGGGGAATCAATCTAGTAGGATTGCTCCCGACCGGGAAGGGTGGAGTGAAATACGCCATTATGGTCGTCGACTATTACACAAAGTGGGTCGAAGTGGAACCAATGAGCACCATCACCTCCAAAAAAGCCCTGGACTTCTTCATCAAAAACATTGTGTGCCAATACGGCCTCCCTCACAAAATCGTGTCCGAAAACAGGAAGCAATTTGATAGCGTCCACTTCACCAACTTCTGTGAAAGACATGGCATCATCAAAAGCTTCTCCGCGATCACAAGGCCTTAAGCAAATAGGCAAACACAGGTCATGAACAAGATTTTGAAGGGAACATTAAAGAAAAAACTACAAGCCTGCAAGAGCAGGTGGCCGTAAGAGTTGCCCCGCGTCCTATGGGCTTACCGAACCACAAAAAGAACGTCGACCAGACATACTCCCTATTCGATGGTGTACGGATGTGAAGCGGTCATCCCAGTAGAAACGACAGTCCCCTCTCACAGACGGGACACATATGATCCTTTCCAGAACCACACCTTACTCCAAGAATCCTTAGATCTCATTGAAGAGATTTGGGAAGAATCGCAGGTGCAGTTGAAGATGTATCAGGGAAAGATCGCCAGGCACTTTAACTCTAAAGTTAAGAGCCAGAAATTTGAAATCGACGATCTAGTCCTTATAAGAGTCTTCCCTGTAACTCAAGATCCAGGAGTGGAGCATCTGGGACCAAACTGGGAAGGACCCTATGAAATCCAAAATGAAGTATGTCCAGGAACGTATCGCTTAAGGTGACTAGACGGAACGGAGGTCCCAAGGGCCTAGAACGCAGAACACCTCTGCCAGTACTATCAGTAATCGAGAGGATCTGATTCTGTTGTTTTTCCTTCCTAATTTTTCTTCCTTTTAACAATGTACACCCCAGGGAAATTTCTTATTTGATAAAAATGGTGTATAAAAAACATCATAAATGATAGATTAATTTGGCCATCTTAATAAAATGTATATATACAAGTTATATGATTTGGAATTCTAAATCATTTTAAGCTTTATGTATATAATATAAGTGATCTAGACATGCTTGATGTCTAAGTTAGTTTGTGATATTGGTTCAATAAAGAATCAATATATAACATAAAAGGAGTAATAGAAAACCAAAATGTTTCTAGAATCAATATTCAAGAAAGTGTGTTTATCTTGAGTATTGAAGTGTAAAAAATAGTGGGAGTGTTGAATTGGGTCAAACTCACTATTTTGATAAATTAAAAGCGTTGATATTTTATTCAAACTATAGCTAGCACAAAGTTTGAATAAAATAATGAGAGAGTGGTGACTCATTAAGTGTGCATATATGAGAAAAGAAAATTATTCAAAATGGAATCAAAATTTTGAGAAGTTAAGTGAAAACTTGACAAATGACTAAATCTTTTACAAAATATTTAGTACATCTCGAGGGATGAGACTAAAACTCCCTAAAGAGGCTCACGGTTGATGGTAACCTATCTTAATACTAGTTACTCAAACTAGTGTTAGGTTCAATATGTAATAACAAGTCAACTAAGTGAATGTGTATAGTACTTAAAATTATCCCGTCTAAGATATAAGTATTAAGTGTTACTAATTGGAGGGTTAAAACCGAAAGGTTGTTTAATGGAACTTAGTCTTGAGATGACAAGTATCTTAAGAGTAACAATATACTATAAATGTTCCACCTATATGGACTTAGGGGTGGTTCCACCTCTCATGAGAATTGGAAGTTCATTCTCAAGAAACATTCATGAATAGATATGTGGCCATTAACGGTGCAAAAGCAAGCCATGAGGTTTTCAAGTGAACATAGCAAAAGTGTGTGTATTATCACCGGTTTGTTATCAAGGAATAGTGGTTCAATGCTTTGGCAACTAAAATTTCAACAAACTTTGTGATAATTACAGTAATGTAAAATTCAAGTCGAAACACATCTTACTTTATACACTAATGCATTGGTTTCTATAGAGAGTTGAATTATTTAATCAAGTGGGAGAATATTATATTATTCTATAATATAATGTTTGATTGATTAAATAAATGTTACAAATTATTTGTCACTAGAGCAGTATCATTTAATCAAGTGGGGGAATGTTATATTATTTTACATATAATATAATATTTTGATCAAATGAATTATGTGACAAATAAGTGTGACAAATATTATTTTGTCAAATGTAACATATATTGTGGAGTTAAATTTTGAGAAATGATGATCATAATAAATTTTGTAACATATAGATTAAGTTACAATTCTTAAGAAATGATGATCATAAGTTTTGTAACTCTCACAAAAATTCACTAATTGATGTGTAAAAGGAGTTACACCTCTTGAATTTGATTTTCATTAGCTATAATATGTTATAGTTTTTGTGTGCGTGTTTTCTAACTCCCAAAGGGGTTTGATGGCATTAGAAAATCAAATGGTGAATGAGAACTCTATAAAAAGAAAATATCTTACTCACTCGGACGTAATGTGTGAATGTGAAAAATACACTACATAGTTTAGAACACTTGTGATGACATGCTCATCTTTAGAACACTGTGATGAGTATGAGAAAAAGCTTGATAAATCCTTAGAAGCATTTCTAGAGAGTATTCCCAAAGTGTTCTTATGAGGGAGGAAATAGCTTTTAGGACAAAGGTTTTGAACCTTGTTTAAGCCTTGTGTTGCTCTTGAGATGTTCATCTTTATTCTTCTACTTTTATGATAATTGTCATAAGTTATGTAATCTCTTCTCATATTTTTATTTTACTTATGTAATATTATTAATTAATATTATATATCTTTTGTGTTCATTTTGATTGCAATCATCTTCATTGTTAATATTCTCTACCACTTTCTTCTTCCAAGAGAGCCCTGATCGCACACCGTAGCACAATCACACGAACCAAGCAGGCCAAAGCATCAAAGTTCAACGAGATAATGGCAGCATTTTGAGAATTGTGATGTAGGTGGAAACCATGTGTTTGGTTCTGTCAATGGTGACGTGAGGAACCACATTTGGAACGAAGTAGCGGGCGCGATAGGATACCGGTAGGTGGTGTGCAACAATATGCTAGTTATTATATCTCGACCCTAAGGTATGCCCTATTCTCCTCCTTGAGGTTCGTTTCTCTCTCTGAGTTCTTAATCTTAGATCTAAACATTACATCTCATAGGTTGTGTATGAATTTGTATTTGGTTTTCTGAGTTTGTATGATGTTTTATATTCATTTAATTTCATTAGCTAATGTTGTTTTAGTTTGTATAATTTTATGTTGTAGGTTGATTCTCAATTGTACAAGAAGAATTCGTAGAGTAGATGGTGGTGCTGGCTAGGTCTGCATTTGCTAAGCAAACTACGTTTTACAATGACATTGGGACTTTGTTAGAGGTTATAACAAGTTTGTTAGCCTGATTTCTAGAAGTGTCTCTAATCCATAATTCGTCGTTTCATAGTTAGATTGATAGGCATGCTCTTAGGATGGATAGAAAACTTGTTTAGTTAGAAAATATAATTCTTTTTCTTCGGAATATTTAAACCTTTTAGGTTGTACGACATTGTCTTATTTATCAATGAAGTTATTATTGCTTCAAAAAAAAAGATTTTATTACGCTCAAATTGAGAAAGTTGTTATAAAAGAGTAATTTAAGGGACATTAACTAAAATTTAAATCAATTGTAATACAGTATAATTGTAACAAATTTGTTCATTACTTTATATCATTTTCTTGTAATTATTTTCGTAATGTTAAATAAATATTAAAAAAAATCCTTATTTAATACCCTATATAAAGTAAATTATCTTTAAAAAATTTATATGTTATAATTAGGTGTAAATTTCTCTTTAATCACATATTTATACAAGGTTATACCAATTATTTTCTAACACTTAATATCACTCGTCCATTTGGAAAGCACAAAAACGAATTGGGTGAATTTTGGTCTACTCTCTTGTTATATCATTCTTCTAAACTATTATAGGCAAAATCTCAGGTGCACCCACCTCCAGTTTTTTACTCGAGAAGTATTTTCGGGACAAATTTTTTTATAGCCGTGTATATGGTAGTTATTTAAAGCATTCTGTAAATTTTCAGGAAATTCTGAATAATTTACAGTGCCGCAAAACAAGGTTCAAATAGTTTGTTACATCCGTGACTTTTTTTTATCCGTGTGGAAAGAAACTTATTTGAACATTTGATAATTTTGCAAATAAACAAAGGAAATTTGAGAGAGAATCAAAAGGGAGGCTAGGTTTTCATTATATCAAAAAGATGAAAATAAGAGTACAAGAGCAACAAAATATATAGTCAAAATAATGAGAGGCTAAAAGACTAAAATACCCCTACATAATAATAAAACATATATTATTAACATCCCCCCTCAAACTCATGATGCATTTGCGGGAAGCATCGAGAGTTTGCTAACTAAGAAACGAAAACGAGAAATAGAATGAGCTTTCGTAAACAAGTCGGCAATCTGCATAGCGGAAGTGACAAATGGTAAGGTGATAGTCCCATTCTGATAGTGGTGACGAGTAAGATGACAATCTATCTCAATATGTTTCGTACGCTCATGAAAAACGGAGTTGCGAGTAATCTGAATAGCACTAACATTGTCACAATGCATCAGAGTGGGATCTGAGAGAATAACACCCATATCGGCAAGTAACCAACGCAACCAAACAATTTCAGTGGTAGTGGAGGCCATGGCACGATATTCTGCTTCTGGAGACGATCGAGAGACAATAGTCTGTTTTTTACTCTTCCAAGAAATAAGAGACTCTCCCAAAAATATACAAAAACCAGTGGTAGATTTGCGATCAGTACAATCACCACCCCAATCTGCATCTGAGTAGGCACGTAACTCTAAAGTAGACGTAGATGGAAAAAGCAGACTCTGAAATTGAGTTCCTTGAAGATATCGAAGAATACGAAGAACAAATGCCCAATGAACGGTAGAGGGAGATGCAACAAACTGACTGACAATGTGAACTGCATAAGCGATGTCTGGCTTAGTGATAGTAAGGTACACTAAGCTACCAACCAGAGTGCGATATAGAGAGGGATCTAAAAGGCAACACCATCAGATGAAGAATACCTGGCATTAAGCTCAAGAGGGGTGTCAACAGTGTGAGCATCAGAGAGACGAGCCTAATCGAGAATGTTAGCAATGTACTTAGATTGAGAAAGAAGATAGCCACGAAGAGAGTAAGCTACTTCTATCCCTAAAAAGTATCGTAGGGAACCCAAATCTTTCATCTCAAATTCACGAGCCAAGTGCGTTTTCAACTCCGTTATCCCATGTTAGGGTTTTATGCTCTTATTAAAACTCAAATTCTTTGTAATCTAATTTTATTATCAATAAAAGAATAAAAATCATTTTTTGACATGGTTAATCACTTTGCTCACATGTTTTATTTTCATGATTATTTGTTTAATATAAACTTCTATTAAATCCCGAGCATATAGCTAATCTTATTTATAGTGACGTAATCACAGTAGAATATAAATATGATTATATGTTCAAAATAAGTTAGTCCTAAGATTAGTCAGTGCAAAGGATTTACACTGACTTGCCAATCTACGATATGATCTACTTACACATTACAGTGTTATGTTCTTTTCAGAACATTAGCAAAGTAGATAAGATCGGATGTATTTGTTACATCGGACTGGACAGATATTGACAGTTGATAAGATAAGTAAACATACCGTTATTATCTATTCTAGTCATATCATATAGTTGACCATAGGTCAATTCAATCTCAATTCTGAGTGGTTAGTATTCTAACTGATTGTATTATTTGAGTTCTTTGACTTGTTCGTTACCAGCTTACCCTACGGACTAGCCCATACTTACATCTTGGGAACTCGGTAGTATAATTGAGCAGGAGCGTTAATCATAGATATGAACATCTATAGCTTCTGATGAAGAAGTGAAATGATGGTTTCCTTTTAGTTTGGTTCAAGGTGTTAAATAATAGAGATCTCATTTCAGTAATTAAATTAGTTTACTGAAATATCATTTACAAGGAACAAAGTGTTTTAAGGATAAAATACAATGAGGGGTAAAACAGTATTTTAGTCCTATCTCATTGTAGACCGTCTATAGAGGATTGAGTGACAATTATGGTTGTAACAATGTATAATTAATAGCGTATCTATATTTGTTATAGAGTGTTCTATGAATTCAAGAGTGTAATTCCGAGTCTATAGTGGAGTCACGAGGAATTAGTAAGGTAGTAAATTTATTTGTTAGATTTATGATAACTTATTGAAGCTTGATTTCATAGGCCCATGGACCCCATTGTACCTTGGATAAAATCATCTAGATAGTCTCAATTAATTGATTTAATCATCAATTAAAATTATCAAAGTTGACCAGGTCAATTTTGGATAGTTTCACAGAGTTGTGTAATTTTGAGAAGAAAAGAGAAATTACGGCAGATTTATTAATTAAGATAAATTGGAATCTAAATTAATAAATAAATTTAAATCAAGTTTCAAATTATAAATTATTAATTTGATAAATGATTTAAATAATTATTTAATTAATTAAATCAATAGAAAATAATACAGGTCTTGATTTTAAGTCCAATGGGCTTATAATCAAATGGGAAATTTCACGGGCCTATAGCCCATGATAATTTCGACCTAGGGCTTCAAAATGGCTGTTATTTTATTGATTTTTTTAATTAAATTAAATGGCCTAATTGAGTCTATAAAAGGAGTGCTTAGAGAGAAGTCAAAACTGAAGTTTGATAAGTCACAAGTCAGATTTTCTGATAGTTTTATATTCTCTCTAAACACAAGTCATTTTCTAAGCCTCTTTGTTATTTTCTCTTCTTCTCTCTATATCTATCTCATGTGTTGAGAATTGCCCACACTAGTCTAGTTGGTTCTAAGGATACATTGGAAGATTGTGAAGAAAATAGAAGATCGGTTCAGTTTCTTGATAATACTCTGCGACAGACAGGATACAAGAGTTAGAGAAACTGAAGGAAGGACTATTTAATTCCGCTGCGTATTCTGTAAGTATTCTATTCTTTGTTTCTCTTTGAATTCAATTTTAGAAACATGTTTTAGGCTATCTCATATTAATTTGTTTAATATTAGATATACATGAAAATAAATAAATATCCTGTATATGCTAATCCAACAACTGGCCTCAGAGCCTTTGGTAATCTTTATTTTTATGTATGAACATGTTTAAAATTGGATTATTTGATATGTTTGAATAATTGGATGGTTTTCATGTTTTCATGAAGCATAGTGATTTTATGTGAATTTTAGCAAATTTTTAGATTATTTTGTAGTGTTTTCTATGCTATTAATTTTTATATATGTTTTATTTTGTGTAAAAACATGGTAAAAATTAATTAGAAAATGGTTTTGGTTGGAAAATTGCACAAAATTTATTTTTGAAAATTTTTTCTTCTGGCTGCCATCGCGTACGTACATGTGCGCGTCACCCACCATCCGCGCGCGGCCAGGCACGCATCACCACCCCTCGTGCGCGCGCTCACACTCGCACACCTGCAACTAGGCCACGGACTGTTCATTTTTTTTTATTTAAAAAAATAATAATAATAATAAAGTTTGTGGAAATAATTATTTATTATCAAAACCAAAAATATCTTTTTTTTTATCATTTTTTTTAAATAAGATATTTTTGTTAGTTGAGATTTAAATAATTAGATATTTTCTATAAAGATTCAAATTCAAATTTAAAAATAGACTAACAACTTAATTTTAAATCTTTTAATATATTAAAATATTAAAATTATGATATCAGATATTTAAGATATTTTCATTTAAATTCTTTATATTTTTATTAAATCTTTATTTGAAAATATAAATATCTTTTTATTCTATAGTTTTTAATATTTAAATTATTTGAAATTTGAATATTGTTAGTTAGATATTTTTATGGATATTTAGATTTGTTTAACTATTTTGAGATATTTAAGGGTTGTTATAACTATTTATATTTTATTTTTTTTAAATGGTTAAAATATTAGCAAATAGTTGTAACACAAGATATTTTGAAAAATAGTTAAGATATTGATTTTAAAATTTTAAATTGGTTAAATTTTGAAAAATATCAATTTTTTTTCAGCCAATTTACAAAATATATTTTTTAATAAATTGGATTTAAATTAACTTTGGTTAATTGTTGATAAATCCTATTTAAATTAAATTAATATATTTTTTTATCAAATTAACCTAAAACAAAATTGATTGTTGATAAATTAAATTTAAATTAACTATTGTTAATTGTTGATAAATTTCATTTAAATTGACTTATTTTTTGTAAAAATTTAATTAATTTGTATTTTTTTTTGATAAATTCTAGATAATTAATTGTGGTATTTTTTTCAAATGAAATAAATTGTGGTATTTTTGCATAAATTCGTAGAATTGCTCATATAGTAACATGATTAGGCCCATCTAATTATAACATGTCTGTTTGCACTATATGTGGTATTTTTGTAATTGGGCTTAGATGCATATAGTGGCCCATATGTTTGTTAGATATATGGTATTTTGCCAAATAAAATATTCATAAAATGATAGGTTTTATTTGGGCCCATTAGAAAATGTAAAGTTTAAATTCCTCTCTTGTGGGTGATTCCACTTGTGAAGACCCATTTGCTTTGCATGACTATAGTGGGCCTAATCAATTAATAACAATTAATAAAATGAAGGTTTAAATTCCTGTCTTTTGGACCTTGTGTGGAAGATAGGGGGTCTTTGTAGTGGGAACGACATACTGGACCCAGCCCTCCTCCATACAAGCCCAATTGTTAAGGCCCATTTACCTGAGTTGAACTTAATTGTATAGGTTCATCATATTAGTTAAACCTAAAATTGATTAGCAACAAATAAATTCTAAATTAATTGAATTTGTTTCAATGTGACACTTTAGAATTAATAAGAAATTATAGGACTTTGGTTTTAAAAATTTTAATCTGTTTATTTTTTTGGAAAACCATAGTCATTAATTTTCTAAAAATAAATAATAACAATACTATTTTTAATTTAATAATGAGCTTATTTTAAGAATTTTATTCGATCTCCACCGTTGGTTTAACATAGTCAATAGCATAATGGGGCGTCGAGGCGTTTTGATTCGTCCCCCTACGAAAGGTGTTCATTAGTTATTTTGACAAGGTTAGATCTCGAAAGATAGATAATTATAGGTCAAATTCTACTAGACTCACCCCTACGGTGACTACTAGGACTAAATCTATGATTATCGAAACCGTGGATCTAGCTCATAAAATAAGAGATTTTGTTTTCTTATTTTGATCGAATAGTAGGTTTTTTAATAATGGTGTCCATTATTAAATGAGTTTACAACTCTATTTAACTAGTGGTATTTTTTACTCTCGCCAATCGGGACAAGGATATCATAGATTAGTTAAAAACCTAAAGAAATAGAGATATGATTGTTTTTGGTATTTTTTTCTCATATCTTACATATTTTTTGTATATGTTGTGCTATTTCTTGAAATTTGTGTGAATAGAAGTTTTATTGAGCAAATGTGATTGATTTCTATTTTATTGGTAATTTGTAGTTTTGAGTTATGGCTGTGTCTACTCCCATCCTTTCTTAACTTTCGATGGAGAAAACTTCCTTAAATGGAAGCAAAATATCAACATAAAGTTGATTAGTGACAACTCCGAGTTCGTCGTGATTGAGGAATCCCTAGAACGAGCATCGTCTCCACATGTTCTTGATAGCACCGTAAATGCTTGGATAACACTGTCTCCGAATGTAAGTTATGGCACCGTGAATTCTCGGATGGCACCGTTTCTACACGTTCGTGATCAACTCAACTATGGTCTGACGCAGCTCATGAACGAGCTTCAGATTATTGAACCTGTCATGGGTGGACCTAGTAAGGAGGTGAAAATAAGACTACTAATGTTGCTTCTCATCTAGCTAAGACTGAAGCTAACAAAGCTTCGTCTTCGAAAGCTGGAAACAAGAGGAAAGGTGGACAAATAAACAACCCCAAGCCTGCAAAGGCTGCGAAGACGAGTGCACAACCAAGTGGACAGATGCCTAAGGGGAAGAACAAGAAAAACAACAAAGGAAAAGATAAGTGTTTTCATTGCAAAGAGAAGGGGCATTGGAAACGAGATACCCCAAGTTTCTAGCAGCTAAAAACAAAGGTAATGATTATAGTTCATTTATCTTGGAAACATGTGTTTTAGAGAATGATAAATATGTTTGGATTATTGATTCTGGATCTACTAACCATGTTTGTAATTCTTTACAGCTTCTTGAATCGTGGGAGGAAGTGGATGAAGGCGGCTTAAAGCTTAGAGTTGCGAACGGAGCGTTCGTTGCGGTCCAAGCTAGAGGAAGAGCTCGTTTGAAGTTCGGAAATAAATTTTTAATTTTAAAAGATGTATTTTTTATTCCAAATTTTAGTAGAATTTTCATTTCAGTTTCCATGTTTCAACTAGAACAATTTGTTATGACTTTCACAAGTTTTAATATATCTATTTCTTTCAATGGATCACAATTGTGTATTGCATGTTTGGAAAATGGGCTTTATATTCTGCGACCTAACGAAACCCTCGCTCTTAATAATGATTTATTCAAAGTAGCTAAACATAGGACCAATAAACGTTAAAAGACTGATAACTATAATATGATGTATTTATGGCATTTGAGACTAGGTCACATTGGCTATGATAGGATTCAAAGACTTACAAAGGATGGACCTTTGAGGAAACTCACTTTAGGTGAATTACTTGTTTGTGAATCTTGTCTAGAAGGCAATCTGACCAAGCGTCCATTCTCTGCAAAGGGTGATAGGTCCAAAGAACCACTTGGTCTTGTGCATTCAGATGTTTGTGGACCTTTGAATGTACAAGCCAGGGGTGGTTTTGAGTATTTCGTCACTTTCATTGACAATTACTCTAGATACTCATGTCTTTACCTAATGCATAGGAAATCATAAACATTTTCAAAGTTTCAGGAATTCCTAGCAATGGCTCAGAACCAATTAGGTAAAACATTAAAGATCTTGCGATCTGATAGGGGTGGAGAATATTTGGTTATGCAGTTCCAAGATCATTTAACTGAACTTGGGATTTTATCAAAACTTACTACCCCAGGTAATCCGCAACAAAATGGTGTAGCGGAACGCCGAAACAGAACTTTATTGGAAATGGTTAGATGCATGCTTAGTTACTCAACTCTGCCAACTTCCTTCTGGGGACATGCAATTGAAACCTCAAATGACATTCTCAATGTCATGCCGTCAAAATCAATCCCCAAAAAACCTTTAGAACGCTGTAATGGTAGTGAACCTAGTTTACGCCATTATAGAATCTGGGGGTATCCCGCTCACGTCCTGAGGAAAAAGGAGGGAAAGCTAGAACCGCGAACTGAAGTTTGCATGTTTGTTGGCTATCCTAAAGGTACTCGGGGTGGACTTTTCTATAGTCATTCAGAAAAGAAAGTGTTTACTTCTACAAATGCTACTTTTCTGGAAAATGACTATGTCCAAAACTTTAAACCTCGCAGCAAAGTAGTTTTAGATGAGATGGTTAAAGAATTGACTCTAACCAATGTTCCATCGTCATCAACGCGAGTTGATGATGAAATTCCCACTCTTCATGTACAACCGATGCAAGTCGATTTAAATGAAGAAAGTACCACTGTTCCTGAGCAAATAGTCACGGAGCCTCGTCGTAGTGGGAGGGTTTCTAGAAACCCAGTTTGCTATGGTTCTGATGGTGAAACCAATATGGTTGTTGGTGACATTAGTGATGATGATCTATTGTCTTTCAAACAGGCAATGGTTAGCCCTGAAAAGGAACTATGGCTCGAAGCCATGAAACAGGAAATGGAGTCCATGTACTCAAATTCCGTCTGGGATCTTGTGGAAGCACCTAATGACTTTAGGGCCATTGGGTGCAAGTGGATCTACAAGAAGAAACGAGGCGCTGATGGAAATATCGAGACTTATAAAGCTCGATTAGTGGCAAAGGGTTATACCCAAAGAGAAGGCGTGGACTATGAGGAAACTTTTAGTCCGGTAGCCATGCTCAAATCCATTCGCATCCTCCTATCCATAGCAGCCACTCTCAACTATGAGATTTGGAAAATGGACGTCAAGACAGCTTTTCTTAATGGAAAGCTTGACGAGGTCATTTATATGGATCAGCCAGAAGGATTTAAAGTATCTGGACAAGAAGGAAAAGTTTGTAAGTTAAATAGGTCCATCTATGGACTTAAGCAAGCTTCTCGTTCCTGGAATCTTAGGTTTGATGAAATAATCAAAACCTATGGCTTTGAACAAAATATTGATGAGCCCTGTGTTTACCAACTGAAGGCAAATCAAATAGTGGTATTCCTAGTTCTTTATGTAGATGATATCTTACTCATTGGAAACAATGTTAATAAATTATCAGATGTGAAGAATTGGCTAAGCACTCAATTCCAGATGAAGGATTTGGGTGAAGCAAGTTATGTTCTAGGTATCCAGATCATCAAGGATAGAAAGAACAAACTTTTAGCTCTATCTCAAGCAGCTTACATTGATAAAGTGCTTGAACGTTTCTCAATGACAAATTCCAAGAAAGGGCGTCTACCGTCCCGCCATGGAATTCATCTTTCAAAGAAGCAGTCTCCCCAGACTCCTGAAGAGGAAGATGCAATGAGAAAAGTTCCTTACGCATCTGCAGTTGGAAGTCTGATGTATGCCATGTTGTGTACAAAACCAGATATCTGCTATGCAGTGGGAGCAGTGAGCAGGTATCAGTCAAACCCAGGACCAGAACATTGGATAGCAGTTAAGCATATACTGAAGCATTTGAGACGGACTAGGGATTATATGTTAGTCTACAAGGGTGGTGTTCTGAACCCTGTAGGCTACACCGATTCAAATTTTCAGACTGATGTCGATGACAGAAATTCTACTTCTGTAATGGTGTTTACTCTTGGGGGTGGAGTTGTGATTTGGAGAAGCGTAAAGCAGTCTGCAATCTCAGATTCCACCATGGAGGCTGAGTACATAGCTGCGTCAGAAGCAGCTAAGGAAATAGTCTGGCTAAAGAAGTTCTATTCGGATCTTGGAGTTATTCCAGAAATGGATAAACCGCTTGTGTTTTTTTGTGACAATACAGGAGCGATAGCCAACTCAAAAGAACCTCGAAGTCACAAGAGAAGTAAGCATATAGAAATGAAGTATCACATTATTCGAGAATATGTGGCTAGGGGAGATGTGAAGGTTATGAAGATTGAAACTGAAGACAATCTTGCGGATCCGTTTACAAAGACACTACCAGAAGCTACATTTGATATGCATATCAAGGAGATGAGATTAGTAGAATTAAGGCATTAGTTTCAATTAGTGCAAGTGGGAGTTTGTTGGGGTTTTATGCTCGAATTAAAACTCAAATTCTTTGTAATCTCATTTTATTATCAATAAAAGAATAGAAATCATTTTTTGACTTGGTTAATCACTTTGCTCACATGTTTTATTTTCATGATTATTTGTTTAATATAAACTTCTATTAAATCCCGAGCATATAGCTAATCTTATTTATAATGACGTAATCACAGTAGAATATAAATATGATTATATGTTCAAAATAAGTTAGTCCTAAGATTAGTCAATGCATAGGATTTACACTGACTTGCCAATCTACGATATGATCTACTTACACATCACAGTGTTATGTTCTTTCCAGAACATTAGCAAAGTAGATAAGATCAGATGTATTTGTTACATCGAACTGGACAGATATTGACAGTTGATAAGATAAGTAAACATACCGTTATTATCTATTCTAGTCATATCATATAGTTGACCATAGGTCAATTCAATCTCAATTCTGAGTGGTTAGTATTCTAACTGATTGTATTATTTGAGTTCTTTGACTTGTTCGTTACCAGCTTACCCTACGGACTAGCCCATACTTACATCTTGGGAACTCGGTAGTATAATTGAGTGGGAGTGTTAATCATAGATATGAAAATCTATAGCTTCTGATGAAGAAGTGAAATGATGGTTTCCTTTTAGTTTGGTTCAAGGTGTTAAATGATAGAGATCTCATTTCAGTAATTAAATTAGTTTACTGAAATATCATTTACAAGGAACTAAATGTTTTAAGGATAAAATACAATGAGGGGTAAAACGGTATTTTAGTCCTATCTCATTGTAGACCGTCTATAGAGGATTGAGTGACAATTATGGTTGTAACAATGGATAATTAATAGCGTATCTATATTTGTTATAGAGCGTTCTATGAATTCAAGAGTGCAATTCCGAGTCTATAGTGGAGTCACGAGGAATTAATAAGTAAATAAATTTATTTGTTAGATTTATGATAACTTATTGAAGCTTGATTTCATAGGCCCATGGTCCCCATTGTACCTTGGATAAAATCATCTAGATAGTCTCAATTAATTGATTTAATCATCAATTAGAATTATCAAAGTTGACCAGGTCAATTTTGGATAGTTTCACAGAGTTGTGTATTTTTGAGAAGAAAAGAGAAATTATAGCAGATTTATTAATTAAGATAAATTGGTATCTAAATTAATAAATAAATTTAAATCAAGGTTCAAATTATAAATAATTAATTTGATAAAGGATTTAAATAATTATTTAATTAATTAAATCAATAGAAAATAATACAGGCCTTGATTTTAAGTCTAATGGGCTTATAATCAAATGGGAAATTTCACGGGCCTATAGCCCATGATAATTTCGACCTAGGGCTTCAAAATGGCTGTTATTTTATTGATTTTTTAATTAAATTAAATGGCCTAATTGAGTCTATAAAATTAGTGCTTAGAGAGAAGTCAAAACAGAAGTTTGATAAGTCACAAGTCAGATTTTCTGATAGTTTTATAGTCTCTCTAAACACAAGTCATTTTCTAAGCCTCTTTGTTATTTTCTCTTCTTCTCTCTATATCTATCTCATGTGTTGAGAATTACCCACACTAGTCTAGTTGGTTCTAAGGATACATTGGAAGATTGTGAAGAAAATAGAAGATCGGTTCAGTTTCTTGATAAAACTCTGCGACAGAGAGGATACAAGTGTTAGAGAAACTGAAGGAAGGACTATTTAATTCCGAGGCGTATCCTGTAAGTATTCTATTCTTTGTTTCTCTTTGAATTCAATTTTAAAAACATGTTTTAGGCTATCTCGTATTAATTTGTTTAATATTAGATATACATGAAAATAAATAAAGATCCTGTATATGCTAATCCAACATCCCATTCACATCATCCTCGGTGATAATCATATCATCAACATATAAAAAGAGTAAAGTGCGGCCAGAAGAAGTACACCTAACAAAGATAGCTGAATTATCTGCACTGGGATGGAAGCCAAGAGAAGTAATCACGATGGAGAATTTTTCAAACCAGGCTCGGGGAGCTTGTTTAAGCCCATAAAGAGCCTTCTTCAATCTGCAAACTTCTCCTGAATTATGTGGAACACCTGGTAGAGGAACCATGTAAACTTATTCTTGAAGAGTCCCATTCAAGAAGTCGTTTTTAAAATCCATTTGAGAAATGGACCACTGTCGAGCAGAAGCCACATCAATGATAGTACGAATAGTGGTATGTTTGGAAACTGGAGCGAAAGTTTCCTCATAATCCATCTCATACTCCTGAGCAAAGCTTTTAGCAACCAAACGAGCTTTGTACCACTCTACTGACCCATCAGACTTAGTCTTGATCTTGTAAACCCAACGGGAACCAATAGCATGCTTCCCCACAGGAAGAGGAACAATATCCCAAGTACCTGTCTTGTTCAACGCAGAGAGTTCTTCAGCCATTGCTTGCTGCCAAAGAGGGTCTAGAATAGCCTCTTTATACTCAAAGAGTTGGTGAATAGAAGTAAAAAAAGAAGAGAATGAATCAGAATAAGTGGAGTAAAGAAAATCAGGTAACTATGTGGACTTACAAATTCTTTGAGGGTAGCGAGGAGGAGGAGGAGCAGGATCCATAATCTCATAAGCATCTTGGGTAGTAGTAGGGACAGAAGGGACTTCGACAAGCTAAGAACCAACATCTGCAGAGTTAAAAGTATCAACAGTACAAGAATCAAATGGATCAATACGAGTGAGATCAAATTTGTGTAGATTGGGGGTGTCTGAAGGAATAGAGTAGAAAGGTATATGCTCAAGAAACACAACATGACGAGAAACATAGAGTTTTTGACTAACAGGATCATAACATCGATATCCTTTTTGACCTTCCCCATAACCAAGAAATACACAAAGAGCGGAACGAGAAGTAAGCTTACTACGTTCAACATGAGGACGAAGAACAAAACAAGTGGAACCAAAGACTCTCAATGAAGAATAATCAGGAACGTGACCATAAAGTTTTTCAAAGGGAGACAGACCTGAAGTGACAGATGACGGAATTCTATTGATTGAATGAGTTGCAGTCAGGATGGCTTCCCCCCAGAACTCACTAGGAACATAAGCAGACAATAAGAGAGAACGAGCAGTTTCAACAATGTGTCTGTGTTTTCTTTCAGCAACCCCATTTTGCTCTGGTGTATCGGTACAAGAGGTTTGATGTAAGGTACCATCTAAAGCAAGCAATTCAGATAAACAATTGGAGGTATATTCACCACCCAGATCACATCGAAAACATTTGATAACAACATTATGTTGAGTTTTAACAAAATCACGAAACATATGATAAATCCTGAGGAAATCAGAACGACGTTTTATAGGATAGACCCAACAAAAACGAGTATAATCATCGATAAAAAAAGACATAGTAACATTGTTGCGAAATTTTTAAGCTATACAAGTGCGCACAGTCGCAATTTGTAATAATATGGTAAAAATCAAGTATCGTCCTCAATGACTGAATTCTCAATTACCAGTCAATTAATTTCTCTTTCTATTTGATCAATTAAAATTCTTGATTCTTTTAGACACCACAAAAGAAACTATAATATTCAGAAGCAATAATTAAAAATTAAACAAATAACAAATAATAGCAAAACCTTGGATTGAATTCACTGTAAAACAAATAGGAATCCTAATCTTCTCTATTATCCACTCTATTAATCTTTAATGCAATTACTACTGAAACTCTTCTTCACTGAAATGATAGGTTTGCAAAAGTGTTAACTATTCGAGTTAAGAAATAGAAAACTTGACCTAGTGTGAATTCCCTATAGTTCTATGGTAAATTCAAACAATAGGAAGCAGTGAATACAACCCTCAATCACATAAACCAATTTGATACTCTCGTTCTAAATTGAAGTCTATGTCTATTCAATTTTAGCATATTCAAATCTCACTTTTCAGATTTTGATTCAAATTCGTAAATCATATGTAAAAGATGCACATTCAAATACATACACAATAAACACAAATTGAATAGATTTCATAATGAAGAGGAAATAAATAAATGCATTAAATCATAATAGAGTTTCAAGAGAGTCAATTAGAAAACCTAAACAGAAATTTAGTTCATGAACATGACTAAATCAAACATAAACATGGAATCAAAAGATAAAGAAAAAGAAAAAGAACTCTAAGTTTTCTTGTTGTTTCTTCTCTAGCCACCTTGGTTAATCTAGGGTTTTGGTCAATCCCCAGTCCCTCTCAAAATTGCAGAATAATGTCCCTTAAATAGCCCTCCAATGTTCCCAAGTGAATAGACCAAATTTCCCTTCAAAAAGTGGTTTAAAATCTGAAAAATATGTAACCAGCGTTGTAGCGCTACTTCTGGAGCGCTGTAGCGCTCTTATTATGGCGCTGTAGCACTAAAGTCAGAATAGAACGAAACTCGTTTCGAACAGCCTGCAACGTCATCTCATCTTATTTTGATCATAACTCCTTCGATATAACTCTGAATTGAATGATTAAAAAAGTTATGGAAAGATAAGAGAAATATATACAACTTCTATTTCTAGAAGTATTTCCATAAAGTGAATAAATCATGGTAAAATGCGGCTTGAAGTCTGAGACTTGCATTATAGAGCATAAACAACATGTGTTGAGCATCTTCAATGTAGTATTTTCCACACATAATGTCTTGAAACTCCACAATCAACACGAAATCCATATTATTTATCATATTTAACATGTTTCTTCTCATTTCACTCCATATTATCTACTTCACCATTAAAACCTGAAACAAGAAGAAAACAAGCATAAATATGCACTAAACAATCCTAACTAACTAAAAACACAACCTAAAACGATCTCTAAAACAAACCTAAAATGAACCTAACAAACGTGATCCACCTTTTGTTAGAACGGGTGATGGCCCCCAAACATCAGAGTGAATCAAATCAAAAGGTGCAAGAGAAACAGAAACACTTTTATAAAAAGGTAAACTAGAAAATTTTGCCAATTTGCAACCACAACAATCTGAAAATATCATGGGTTTGTAACTTTCTTAATGCTCTTGTGGAAGCTAAGTACTTTAAACGTGAACCAGAGACATGTCCAAGACGAGAATGCCATAAATAAAAACTAGACAAAGATGAACTTAAATAAAATGAAGACAAATTGACACTAGAAGCTGCAACATTAGGAACTTTCAGCTCATCTAAAATGTAAAGCCCCCTGCCTATGGCCTGTCCCAATCAGCTTCTTGGAATGAGGATCCTGCACATAACAATAAGAATTGGAGAAAATAACTGAGAAACTAGAGTCACATAATTGACCAACAGAGACAAGATTCAAAGTAAGATTTGGAATATGATATACATCAGAGAATAACATTTTTGGAGTGCAAATTAAGCCAATCCCTGCTAATGGCATGGGAGTGCCATCAGTGGTCATGACAGATACAGAGAGTGCTGATTTAATGGACAAGAAAGAATTGGAATTAGGTGACATATGATGTGAAGCTCCAGAATCAAGGACCCATATAGAGGAAGATATACCTGGTGTGCTAGTAGAAGGCAAACCTATGTGTGAGGGGGCTGACATGGCGCGTGGCTCGAGGCAATGAACTTCTAAAACTGCTCTGTGAGTGTAGCAATCGAGGTACTAGGAGTGCTTCCAAAATCTGCAGGTGGAACAATAGTTGCCATGTTCGAAGACATAGAGTGAAGAGGTCGGTGAGCTTGGTTGCCAAATTTCCAGTGAGGAGGCTGGTTCAGTGATTGCACCCTGTTCAACAGTTTTGGACATTGAGCCTTCCAATATCCCTTTTGCTTGCAAAAACAACATTTGTAGTAGCCAACCTTGGCCTGAGTCTTGTGTTGTTTTTTGGAGGCTGGCCAATGAGGAACTACAAAGACAGAGGGGTTCGGAGAAGGAAGAATCCCCTTTTCTGCCCCCCTTTATCAGCTCGAGACTTCAAGCGCATCTCTTCTGCTAACAACTCATTAACCACTGAATCAACCGACGGAAGAGGACTGCGATGCAGGATTGTTCCACGAAGACCTTCAACTCTTCTCGAAGAACCATCAAAAACTGAACCAGACGCTGTGTATCTCTCCGAGCAATGTAAGGGGCAAATGCCCGTAACTCCGTTGATTCAGTCAAAGCAAGATAATCCCACAGATTAGTCATAGCAGAATAAAATTCCTAAACGTTCATGCTCTTATGTTGAAGGGCCCGAATGTCAATCTCCAACTGATACTGCTTTGCGAAATTAGACTGTGTATACAGCCTTTCCAAGTGCTCCCAAACTTCCTTCGCTGTCTCATATTTCGCCAACTGGATACCGATTGATTGTTGAACCGAGTTGTTGACCCAAGTGATGATTTTCGAATTGTTGGCATCCCAAAGATCCAACTGTTCTCCAAATCTCTCATCCTTATCGTTCTTTGGTTTTGTGGAAGTTCCAGAAACATAACACCACATACGTTTCCCTTTCAGAAAAAATTTCATGACATAATGCCAATACGAATAATTCTACCCATTCAATTGCACATTGATGGACTGAAGCGAATCATCTTTTGTGACAGCCATAAAGAACAATCGAAATCCAAATAGACAGAATAAAGTGAGAAATCCAAATAGACAGAACAAAGTGCGAAATCCCCAAGATTGGTGCAAAATCCCCAAAATCGGTGCGAAAACCTCAAAATCAAAGTCAAAGATAGAACCAAGTTCGATCACCGAGACCGTAATCCTAGCACAACCAAATCAAGGGTACTCAAGAAACCTAGCTCCGATACCATGATAATTTTGCAAATAGACAAAGGAGATTTGAGAGAGAATCAAAAGGGAGGCTAGGTTTTCATTATATCAAAAAGATGAAAATAAGAGTACAAGAGCAACAAAATATATAGCCAAAATAATGAGGGGCTAAAGACTAAACTACCCTTACATAATAATAAAACTTATATTATTAACAGTTTTCAGCATTTAAAATTATTCGGAATTTCCATAAAATTTGTAAGATACTTTAAATAACTACAATATACACGATCATAAAAAAAATTACTCCAAAAATCCTTCCCGGGTCAAAAATTGGAGAAAGGTGCACCAGTGTGCCCCTTTCAAAGGGTGTAACAAAGAACTACGATATCATTAGTCATATCATAATTAATCTTATCATTACTCATATCATATCATAATGTTAAAAAAAAGACTATCATCCAAATCGCCATAACAGTTCAACAACCTTCTCCCATATTTGCTTTCGTGTCGTGCCTTCGGGGTTGTCGTGCCGTACCGTGCTCAGGCCCATGTCGTGCCGTGCCGTGCCAATTTTTAATTCGTGTCGTGCCTGGCCCAGACCCATATTTTTTTGTGTCGTGCTCGTGCTCGTGCCGGTTTCGTGCCATGCTCAAAAGTCCGACCCGTATTTACAGCTCTAGCTGGAGGCATGAATGTGTGGCATTCAGTCCCATTCATCATGGTCTAGCTAGGCCTGTTGTTAGGGTTAGATCCACGCTTGGTATCTAGTCTCCTCTTGAAGGCCAACTTTTATATTTCACATATAATTGTGATGGAATATCCCTTCCCTATCCTATTAAAGGTCAAAAATATTCTGCTCCTTTGATGATGTGACATAAACTCATCAAGTTTCTTTTGAAAATTTAGTCGTTTTGCTATTATATATGATTATTGTCAAGTAGTACTTACTTTCTTCTCTCTTACAGTTTTTTTGGTGGGAGGATTGAAAAAATTATTTGTTTTGTAGGAAAAATTACATAATATTTGATATTTGGGTGTATGTGGATGGAGAGGAATGAAAAGAAAGCATTGGAAATTTGGAAGGAGAGCACTAATCTATTTTTTTTTTGGTAAGAAAGAGAACAGAAGGAGAGAACGAAAGTCCTTCTCCCTCCATATTTGCACAATTCAATCCTTCTACTTTAGGAAGGATAAAACAAAAAGACAAAACAAAGTAAATTAATTGTTATAATTATCTTGGAAAATACATCTTTTAAAAAATAATAAATATATATTTTAAAACTAATGAAATAGTAATTTTCTCTCTATCATTCCAATTCTACTTTTACTTTTTATTTGGTAGGGAAGAAAGATGGGGGGAGAGGGGTGGAGGGAGAGTATTCGAAGGAGAGATTGAATCATTTGTTTGGCAAGAGAAAAATAGGAAGGGAGATCGAGGATGAGATGGAGTCTCCCTCCAAACCTTAAAAAATCAATCCCTCTATTTTTTTAGGAATCTAAAAAAAAGATTAAAAAAATACGTAAAATGTCACATTTGTCATTTTTAAATATAATAAATATTTATGTTAAAAATATATAATTGGTAATTTTAATAATTAATTTATTCTCCACCATTCCCACTCCACTCCTAATACCAAATAACATAAAGGAGACCAACTACCATCTCCATCCATCTTACTCTCCATCCATCATGTTCTCCCTCATTCATACCAAATATAGTCTTAATACCAAAGAACATAAAAGAGGGTTGTTATCATTTCCATCGGTAATATTCTCTATCCTTCATAAACATTCCATCATTTGTACTTTTTCTCTCTTTCCTACCAAACATAGCTTAACACTATGTCTGGTATGGAGGAAATAAGGGTGGATGGAGAAAGGTGAAGATAGAGATAAAGGGAGATGGTAAGAGGGAGAGAGGAAGTGAAAAGGTCTCCCTCTAAATCTATAAATGTCATCATTATCATTTAAAAATTAATAAATCTATATGTTAAAAGAGTAATATGATAATTTTAACTATTAATTTCTTTCTCATCATTTCAACTTCAATTTTAATACCCAACAACATAAATGAGAGCTATTATCATTTTTATTCATCATATTCTCCACCATTTATGAGCTCTTTATCAATCTTACTCTCCCTTCTTCATTTTTACACAACATAAGAGAAAACCCTTCGGAATATATTTATTCTTAATCAAATATTAAAAAATATTTTATTAATTAAAAGATTTTTTTTATCATGTCTGGTAGAAAGGAAGGAAATACACTTTGGGATTTCTTTTCTTCTTGGTATCTTATTATACATATCTAGTTATTTTTTTAAAAAAAAAACATATATAACTTCTTCAAAATAAAAATACTATCATTAAAATTTAATTTTATCATTTTATTACACGAAAGAAGGTAATATTTTAAAATTTTAACATAAGAAAAGTCATTACTAATTTTTTTCTAATTATAGGCATAGCCTATAACATATCTTCTCACAAAGAGGAAGTCTCAAGTATGAATTTCTCTCTCCAATATTAAACAAAATTATTACCATATATTGTACTAAAAATAGTTATACATGTATGTGTTAGAAAATGAAAATGAGTCACCATTGCTTATCCTCTCCAACGGTTTCAGTGCCTTGTCAGCAAATGATTGCTGTGTGATTCTGTGGTCCCCAAATCACAACAAACTCTCTGTTTTTTGTATCATTAGAATATTCTTGGAATTACCAATTGTAAATTATTTGAATGAGCTGTACGTATCTAGAATATTCTTTTGTAATTGACACTATATAAATACAAAGTTAGCCAGTCTAAAAAATGTTGAGCTGAGCATTCTTTCTCTATTGAGCATTTCTTTTATCAGTTTTTATTAGTTTTCTGTTTTCAATCTTGGTATCAGAGCCAGGTTCTTCCGGTGGTGTATTTTGTGCTCCATGGCCGATCAAACTCCTTCCTGTGGTGATGAGTCAGGTGCACAGACTGTTTCCAGTGTTATTGCTCAATCCTCAGCTCCGGCCATGACAGTTCCTGGACCGCAAGTTGCAAGTACTCTCACTCAGCCTTTTGCACTGAAGTTAGATCGTAATAACTATACTCTCTGGAAAACAATGGTATCTACCATTGTTCATGGCCATCGCTTAGATGGGTATCTTAGCGGAACCAAGGTCAAACCGTCTGAGTTCCTCCCTCCTGATGCAGCTTCAGAAGGAAATAGTGTGGTTGTTAATCCAGAATTTAAGACCTGGATTGTTCATGATCAGCTGCTCCTTGGTTGGTTGTATGGTTCTATGACCGAAAGCATAGCCACAGAAGTCATGGGATGTGACTCATCTTCAAGTTTGTGGCAAGCTCTGGAAACCTTGTTTGGTGCGCATTCTCGTGTCAAGATGGACGAATATCGCACGAAGATTCAGACAGCTAGAAGAGGTGGTATGTCTATGGCAGATTACCTTCGTCAAAAAAGTCAATGGGCTGATGTATTGGCTCTTGTCGGTGACCCATATCCAGAAAAACAATTGGTGTCAAATGTTTTGTCTGGTCTTGATATTGAATACTTACCTATTATTGTGCAAATTGAGGCTAGAACCTCTACATCCTGGCGAGAATTGCAGGACATTCTGCTAAGCTATGACAGTAAGGTGGAACGACTTAGCACTTTGTCTGGAACCAACAAGAATGCCTCATCAAATCCTATGACTATCAGTGCTAATATGGCTATAACAAAGCCTACTGGTTTTTCAGGAGGAAGAGGCAATCAAACCAGTCCTTATGGTGGTGGAAATCATGGAGGAAGCTCAGGATAGTTCAGAGGAGGAAGAGGTTCAAATGGATTCAGTAGATCTCGAGGTCGAGGTGGTGGCAGGCATGGTAACAATTCAAAACCAACATGCTGAATTTGTGGTCGTTATGGACACTCAGCAGCTTATTGCTATAATCGCTATGATGAAGTCTACATGGGAATAGATCCAAATGGGACTAACAGCTCCAACAAAGGTGGTCAAGGGGCTGCTGCTTTCATAGCCACTCCGGAAATGGTGGATGATACAGCTTGGTATGCTGATAGTGGAGCAAACAATCACATCACTGCTGATGCAAACCAGATGACACAAAAGAATGAATACAATGGTAAGGAAACTCTCACAGTGGGTAATGGTTCTAAACTTCATATTAATCATATTGGCTCTCTCTGTTTGCCTTCCTATACCTTAAATCCGTTATTGCTCAAAGATATTCTCCATGTTCCAGAAATCACCAAAAACTTGATCAACATATCTAAACTCACTTGTGATAATAATGTTTCTATGGAATTCTTTCCCTCTTCTTTTGTTGTAAAGTACATGGTAACAAAGAAGGTGCTCCTCCAAGGGAAGCTTAAAGAGAGTCTGTATCAGTTTGAGGAGCTGCAAAGAAGTTCAAGTCTACCATCTACAAGAGCTTCTCCAGAAAAGAGAATACCACCTGTTACGAATTTTGCCTTATTTTCCACTGTCAAGTCTGTTTCAATTAAGGATAAGTGGCACAAGAGACTTGGCCACCCATCCAATCGTGTTTTAAATGTTGTTTTAAACAATGCTAATGTTAAATCTGCTATTAATGAAAATCATAGCTTCTGTGAAGCATGCCAATTTGGAAAATCTCATGCTCTCCCTTTTACTGTTAACAATGATAGAACAAAGTTTCCCTTAGATTTGATACACACAGACCTTTGGGGACCCGCACCAGTTTTATCCAATACAAATTTTCAATTCTATATACATTTTGTAGATGATCATAGCAGATTTACTTGGATCTATCCACTCAAGCATAAATCTGAAGTTGTTTCAGCCTTCATTCAATTTAAGGCACTAGTTGAGAATCAGTTTGAAAGAAGAATTAAAGCTTTAAAAACTTATTGGGGAGGGGAATTCCAAGCTTTCACTCAAATTGTCACGGAAAATGGAATTAATTTCCAACATTCATGCCCACACACCTCAGCTCAAAATGGAAGAGCTGAGAGAAAACACAAGCATATTGTAGAAATGGGGTTGACACTCTTAGCTCAAGCACACATGCCACTCAAATATTGGTGGGATACTTTCCAAGGAGTTGTATACCTCATCAATAGATTGCCAACACCCATTCTCAATGACCAATCCCCTTTCCAAGTTGTCTACTCCAAAAAAACTGATTACAAATTTCTTAAGGTTTTTGGAACAGCCTGCTACCCTTGCATTAGACCTTACCAAACCCACAAATTTCAATTTCACTCAATTAAGTGTGTGAATCTTGGTTATAGTGATGCACACAGAGGGTACAAATGTTTGAGCACCACTGGAAGATTATACATTTCTAGAAATGTAATTTTTAATGAAAATGAATTTCCATTCAAAGATGGCTTCTTAAATACACACCAACCAGAACAACAGGTTCATGTTCATGCTCCCTCTTGGTCAGCTTCCTTCAATTCAGCTGCGGTTACACCAGATACTTCAGAGCTTGCTCAAACTGATACAAGACCAGCAGAAGACTCTCTTGGAGATGCATCCAGCTCTTTGCCCACCTCTTGTAGTGAAAGCCAAGTAAGAAAACCATCTTCATCCTCTTCCTTAAATCTAGAATCACCTATTATTCAATATGTCCCAAACACCAATACAGATTCAACAAACGAGATGGTTTCATCACCACCTGACATTGATAAAATAGCTCATTTGGCTCCAACACATACCATGATTACACAGGCAAAGGCAGGAATTTTTAAGCCAAAAACTTACATTGGACGGTCGGCTTGGCTTGAGGGAAATGAAGAACCAGCCACAATAGAATAAGCTCTCCAACACCCTAGTTGGAATAATGCAATGAGTGAAGAAATGACTGCCCTTAGGAAAAACAAAACTTGGACTCTTGTGCGTAGAACTCAAGGAATGAATGTGGTTGGTAACAAGTGGGTCTACAGGGTCAAAAGAAATTCTGATGGTACAATTCAAAGACTTAAAGCCAGACTAGTGGCAAAGGGGTTCCACCAAAGGCCAGGAATTGATTTTGGGGAAACATTTAGTCCAGTTGTGAAGGCATCTACCATTCGAATTGTCTTAGCCATTACAGTTGCAAAATCATGGGATATTAGACAACTTGACATTAATAATGCCTTTTTGAATGGCAAACTTGAAGAGGATGTGTTCATGGAGCAACCACAAGGGTTTATTGATCAAGACAAAGCCGATTTTGTGTGCAAACTGTCTAAGTCTTTATATGGCCTGAAACAGGCCCCCAGGGCTTGGTTTGACAGCTTGAAAGGTACTCTTTTGAGGTGGAAATTCCAAGGCAGACTCCTCACTATTCTTCTACAAAACATCTCAAGTGATAATCCTGGTGCTTATCTACGTGGATGACATTATTGTCACAGGAAACAATGATGCTGAACTGAAGATGTTTATCACTAAATTAAATGATAACTTTGCTCTAAAAGACCTTGGATCTCTTAATTTCTTCTTGGGAATTGAGGTTCACAGAGATGAGACTGGAATCTATCTTAATCAAGCTAAATATATAAAGGAGATGCTGCTCAAGACAGGTATGCAACACCTCAAGCCATGCTCAACCCCTATGACAGTTGGTAAAACCTTATCAAAGTCAAATGGAGAGCCACTTGATAATCCAACTGCCTACCGAAGTATAATTGGGGGCCTACAGTACCTGACACATACTCGGCCTGACTTGTCATTTGCCATAAACAAGCTCAGCCATCACGGATTACACATCAAGTACTCAGAAAAACTTCTCTTAACTGGTTACTCAGATGCGGATTGGGCATGTTGTCCCGATGATAGAAGAAGCATTGCAGGATATTGTGTATACTTAGGAGATACTCTGGTGTCTTGGTCATCAAAGAAACAAGCAGTCATATCTCACTCAAGCACAGAATCCGAATACAGAGCCTTGGCACATGTGGCTGCAAAAATTTCATGGATCCAAGGCCTGCTAAATGAATTCGGGTTTCCTCTTTCTCAAACTCCTGTGACTTGGTGTGATAACATGGGATCAAGTGCTCTTGCAGCAAATCTCGTTTATCATGCCAAGACCAAGCACATCGAATTAGATGTCCATTTTGTAAGAGATAAAGTGTTAAACAAGAGCCTTGATATCTGGTACATACCCTCACATGATCAAACCGCAAACTGACTAACAAAGAGCCTCACTCATCATCGATTTCATTTTTTGGTTGACAAGCTTGGTGTGGTTGAAACCCCTTCCAGCTTGAGAAGGGCTGTTAGAAAATGAAAATGAGTCACCATTGCTTATCCTCTCCAACGGTTTCAGTGCCTTGTCAGCAAATGATTTCTATGTGATTCTGTGGTCCCCAAATCATAACAAACTCCCTATTTTTTGTATCATTAGAATATTCTTGGAATTACCAATTGTAAATGATTTGAATGAGTTGTACGTATCTAGAATATTTTTTTGTAATTGACACTATATAAATACAAAGTTAGCCAGTCTCAAAAATGTTGAGCTGAGCATTCTTTCTCTATTGAGCATTTCTTTTATTAGTTTTTATTAGTTTTCTGTTTTCAATATGTATGCATGGTGCAATAACAAAATAAATTAAGAATATTTTTTTATACAATAGAAAATATAGTATTTTCATTATTAAATCTCACTCCATCCCTTAATTAGTTTTTTAATATAAAATTTTAAAAAAAAATTATCCTCTCTTTTTCTTAATTGGCCAATCCACATAAATAATTCTCAGTCTCCTATCCATTGATTTTCTTCTCTATCCTTCGCGAGTAATTCATCTCTCTTCATGGTCTCTATCATTCTTACCAAACATTCTATCATTCTTACCGAACATAATCTTCTGTCCTTTATTCACCAAAAAAGTTAAGTTTGGCAATTTGGGTTCTCATGTTTTGTTGAATTCATATGAAAGCGAAAGAAAACAAAAATTAGACTTCTCGGATTAGCCATCCATAATTGATTTTGACAGTAGCATGAGGACAAGAGGAGAATCTATAATGATTTTCTTGTTATAGCCATTATGAAATTGATTTCTATTAGTTAAGTTTGAAATATATTTTATATTCATCTCTTGTTCAGTTAAGTATTGCTTGTAGACTCCTTAGAAAACAAAAAAGTGTGAGATACGGGTTGTGCAAATAATTAATTACATTACTATATCAACAGAGAAGGTTGGGTGCAAATCAAAACTAATAGATGAACAAAAGTTAAAATACTAGTGTCCTATGGAGCATTGAGTTTATTTTATTTTTAGCTCACACTATACATAACAAGATTATTGGAATATTCTTTTCTTCATAATGGTGTGTAGCTTATTTATGACCCGACACAAATTGAAAGTTGGATCCAAAAATGCAAAACTGAAAAATATCCAACCTCGCATTTGATCCTTCATTGACTCATTTGGTAAATATTGTCCCCTGGTTTCTTAAAGTTGTAGCATGGTTAGTACAAGATTTCTTTCTTTCCACTAAAGAAATTTCTAGCTAATCCCTAGCAATGTTATGCTATTTCAATTCTATTAAAAAAATTCATTTCCTTTACTTTAGTATTCCACATGAAAAAAATAACTGCAAAGAAAGCTGAATCTTTTTTTATTGATAGACTATTTTTTTATTGTCCTAATGGAAAGACAATTTTAAAAAAGTATAGTAACATTTCTAAACATGTTATAAATTGAAGACATGAGTTTATATATATATATATAGATATATATATATCATCCCGTCCAAAAATAAATGCAAAAGATCACATAGATTAAACTGATGAGGAAAAGACAAAGAGAGAAAGAGTGAGTGAGTGAGGGGGTTCCATTTGGAAATCGATGGAGAAGAAGAAAATAATAAAAAGGAAAGAAAACCCACTTGATGGCAGACAAAACTCCAAAATTCAAGACCATAATTCTATGATAGAAAATGGGTTGGTACTAGGTAGTGGAATGTGTCCTTTGAAAAGACTCAGGCTTACGAACGCCGTGGATTTTTCCACTATATATTGTTATTGTGTATATATATCTACGTACACACACATTGCTTGGCCCTATAACTCTCCTTATTAGCAGACAATTAATGCCAATATTGAATTGAAGGCAATCAAAAATGAAAATCCTATATCATATCATGGATATATCCTTAAGTGAAGTGATATTTGCACATGAGACTTAAGATGTTGGTTTTGGGGCACTAACTATATATACAAAAAACAACTGTTAATAGTGGAGCATTATATATTATGATGTGATGAAAGATACTACATAGATTCTATTTTAGATATGTAATGTATTACTGGCATCGTTATCATTTCGATTTAACCTTTCCTTTCCTAGTTACAACCTTAATAAGCCCTTTCGAAAGAAATTAGAAAGAAAAAAAAATCCAGCTAATACTACTGTGTTTCTATTTTTGTATGGTATTTAAGCACCTTGTTTTAATGAAATGGTAAGCATGATGTAATAAATGTGAGAAATATATTTATAACAAAATGTTTTCTTGTAAATATATTCATACATAATAAAAATAAACCCCATATAAATATGTTTCCAGATTATAAAATTTATACAAAATCATTCACTGTAAACAAGTGAATTTAATTAGTACACTACCACCACAAAATGTCTTTATCATGATGTTTTTTCGCAACATGAAAATATTATTACATCAAACTGTTGTTCAATGTAATAACTTCTCACTTGGAGTGTTCAAAAAAACCGACAACCCACATAAATTGCTCACACAGTACCATACCACACAGTTTTAAAGTCTTTGTGTTTGTGGTGTAGTGTAGAATGTATTTTTTCCAAATTGTATGGTGCAATTTTCAGTTTGAGATTTTGTAATTGTGATTCAATTACATCATATCTTTATAAACATATCAATTTTTATATATATTTTAAACTTCGGTTGTATTGTTAAAATCTAAAACTTTGGTGGTATTATTAAAGTTTAGTGTTAAATATTTATGTTTAATTGACAGTATTCCTTCGCTTTCTCAATTTTATCTAATGATGTATATATTCTTTGAGCTTATTTGATAGACTTGTACGTTCAACGATTAGTTTTAGCTGTGTTATAGGAAAAAATATTTGATGCATAAAACAAACTGTTGTGTATTTGGTAAATTATAATTTTATTTACAATTTAAAAGTATTATGAATTGTAAAAATAATATTGTAATATTTGATTAATTTTATAATTAAAGTGATTTGTAAATATAAAATTACTGAAATAAGGAACGTTCTAAAATAACTAATGAATATAAAACATAAAATCTTTTCAAGAAATATTTAATATTTAAATATTTTTATTTTAAACCATTTATATAATTAAGCTGTACCAAGTTTTGATTCTAACTTTAGCTGTCATATTAATTCTTTAGTAAGCTTTTATTTGTTTGTTCGCCAAACAATTTTGATATAAATTTTTTTTTCCAAAAAATAGCTTTTAATTTTACTGAAAACGTTGCCAAAATGGCCATTTGTGTCTTTGTTTTTTTCCCTAAATAAATAAATAACCCTCCAACAATAAATTGCAAAACCACTTAGATTACATGTACATACATACAAATACAAATAGCACAAACATAAATTCATTAATACATTATTGGGATTATACTATTCTAACACTCTATTATTTGCTTCAATATCAACTTACACCCTTCTGGTTTGATTAATATCAAAATACTATAAGAAATTAGTATAAAATCAAACACGGAATTTTCAATATTACAAAAATATATTTATTTTAATTACATAATATATCTAATATATTAAAAGAAAATAAATAATAGTTTTGTTAAAATTACTATTCAAATTTAAAAATAAAAATAATAATAATTTTATTTAATAAAAAACCTAAAATTTCAAATTATTTTTTCCACTTAAGCTTTTAATTAATTGAAATAATAATTATATTTAAAAATTTAGAAACAACTTTTTAGAAAATCAACTATTTTGGAGTGTCTAATTATTATTATCTGAATGAAATAAAAAAAAACTTATGAAGAAAAGAAAAAGATACAAAACTATTAATGTTTTAAATTTTAAGGTTTTTTATTAATTAAAATAAATACAATCAAAATATGATTTCAAACTGATTTGTAAAATAGATGGGAGCATTTTGATATTAATTAAATTACAAGGGTATAAGTTAGCCCTAAAGAAACAAGAAAGTAATAAAATAGTATAATTCCTACGTTACATCGCACTCATTCCCAACAAAATATTTGTAAGGCATTGATAATTGTTGGTTTTATACCAAAATGTGATAGATAGATACTTTCTTCGTCTTCTGATCAAAATACTGTGGAAGAAAATTAGATGTGGTATTAACTATTTAACCTTTTATAAAAAAATAAAAAATAAAAATAGATAGGTTTTATCCTTAGTGGAAATTATGGGGAGTATGGCTTTTTTTTATTTGTTTTCATAAATATGGATTTTTTGAAATATTTTTTAGAATTTGTTTAAACTATGACTTTTTCTAAATAAAGCTAAATATGTGAATAAACATTTTCATATATTTTATATTTGTTTAAATTATTTTCTTATTTTAATTATTAGTATAGTGTTTAGGGTCTGATTTATTTATTTTTTCAAGTATTTTTGTCATTTTATTCAATTTTTAAGCTGATACTAAAACAGAGAAATAAAACATATGATTTACGAGACCATGTTACTTCCTCACATTTGGCTTATATTTCTTCTTGATGAACTGTTTGTTGGAGTAATGTATAGATCAGAGTACGCAAAGGGAAGTCTTGCCATCATATATGTGAATGGCACCTGACTTCATTTGGTTCAGGAATCCTGGCATAATAATATTTTGCAACCAAACTAGCAAATTGTGACATGCTTGCTATCTAGATAATCAAATCCTAATTTTGAAATATAATTCTTGTAAGAGCTCACAAAACTCAAGAACTAAACCAGAGAAACAATGGAAGAAAGAAACAACCAAGGTAGAGAGAGATGTAAAGTGGGTGAAAAATGTAGAGCTCAACTGCTAAAGATGAGCCTCATATCAATATATAGAAGCTGAGAGTTTGATACAACCGAAATAGTTACATAACAAACCAAGACAACTAATAACAAAATAACAGATTATGTTATAACAGAATTGGTGCTTCAGTAGAGTGTGCACACTCATGCTCAATCCTAACATCCCCTCAAGTTACACGGAGATGATTTAAGTGTTAACTTGGCACAAAAAGAATGGAACTGGGAAATATGCAAAGGCTTAGTGAGCAAATCGGCTATCTGATAAGCAGAATCAATGTATCTAACTTCAAGTTGCTTGGCAAGAACACGATCTCTGACAAAATGCAAGTCGATTTCGATATATTTCGGCAGAGCGTGGAAAACAGGGTTTGAGGCCACAGAATCAGCTCCCATATTATCACACCAAAGAACTGGACAGCTATGTAACTTTAGACCAACTTCACTAAGTAGAGACTAAAGCCAAATCAACTCAGCAGTAGCTAAGGCAAGAGATCTATACTCAGCTTTCGTGCTGGAACGGGAAATGACTTGTTGTTTCTTGGAGCACCAGCTGATCAAATTACCACCAAAGAACACACAATAACCTGATGTTGATTTGCGATCATCAATGTAGCCAGCCCAATCAGCATCAGTGTATCCGTGAAGATCCAAAACAGAGCTGGTTTGAAATGTAGTCCAAGAGTGGGAGTACCAACCAGATACCGAAGGACTCTCTTGCCGGCAGACCAATGTGTTGTGGTAGGAGCTTTGAGAAACTGACTCAAACGATTTATAGAGAAGGCTATATCAGGCCTAGTCAAAATGAGATACTGAAGAGCCCCAACAACACTTCTGTATATGAAAGGGTCATCTAAGAGAGTGACAGTTTGTAGACTAAGTTTTGTGCTCGGACACATAGGAGTGGGTTGAGGTTTGGCCTCAGACGTGTTTGTTTTGTGAAGTATATCCTGAATGTACTTTCTCTTATTTAAGTAGATACATGAAGCATCTCTGTATACTTCAAATCCGAGAAAGAAGTGGACAGGACCAAGAACTTTCAAAGCAAATTGCTTATTCAAATCCTGTATGAGCTTGTGAACTTGCATCGAATCATCACCAGTGATGAGGATATCATCAATGTACGCCCTGATATTCAGCCCGGGTATTTTATGCAGCTCGAGTATAACTGGCTAGCTAAGAACAATACTAAAGGACCCACAAGTTAATATTTCCTCCGCGGAGGCAGTGCAACTCCCCAGGTAATAACAGGAGCTGAGGAATACAAAGCATTAAGGTACGAGCTAGAGATGGATATAAAACACAGCGTCCTGGGCACAAGCTGGCGTTATGTTCAAGTTGTGGTACTCTGACAATATGCCATATCCAGGAGTCTTTATAAACCTGGATACATTATTTAGGAACGTGCGTGGTCAGACATTACATGTCTGTTACCCCTGAATTCTCGGACACGTAACATAAACGTGCATAATCAAGCATCACATGTCCAATTATGCCAGACGACCCATGATCAATTTTACCTAATGATTAGACCATACCTTAATATTTATATTGTAATATTAGTTATTTGTGCAAGACAGGTCACAAATAATGATGGATATTCACGTGATGCCCCTACACCTATCCTGAGATAGTTCTTCTATAAATACCAAGACCTGGGATAGGAAAGGGGTGGGTTTTTCTCTGGGTAATGCAAATACTCTGTCAAAATATAGAGAGATATACAGTAATAATATCGACTCGTGGACTAGGGGGATTTTAGCCTCCGAACCACGTAAAAAAGGAACGAGTGCTCTTACTATATCATTCTAAGCATCCTTAAGATTCATTATTCTTATTACAGTTTATCCTTAAGCACTAGTTTATTCCAACTAATTACGTAATTCATTGTTGGCAAAAAACCGCGTCAACAGTTTGGTGCTTTCATTGAGAGCTGCAAATTAGTGCCATTGAAAAAGATTCATAATAAAGTTCATCATGGTGGTCACTCGTTCAAGGCACGGTAACGAAACGGATCAACATGGTGGGCAGGAGGCTCACCATACTGCTGTTTCTGACGAACAAAACCCGGAGATTCAGCAGCAGTCGGGAAAGCAACCGATGAGCCACGGCGACACGGGAAGTTCAGCGCCTCTACCGCCAAATCCGAATTCGGATTACTTGACTGCAGTGGAGTTGGAGAACATACAGTTGAGAAGCCATCTAGCCAAGGCAAACAAGCAAATCGAGGAGGTCTTGGCTCGGCTACCCCCTCTTGCAACTGACGATAACGTCGAAAAGAGGCAAGGCGGGACTCGTAAGTCTTTCCAAGATAGTCGACCCAGGCCAAGTCAATCGGTTAGAACCTCAACTCTAAGTTCTACGCCCGTGCCGCACAATCACCAAGAACCCCCATTTGACAACTTTCCCAAGGATCGTCAACGGGCCAGCCGGGCGGTCAGGGCCTTGACTCCGAGTTCAGCACCACCGTCAAATGCACCCAGAAGTGCCCATGGAAACCCAAGTAGAGGGTCAAAGGCAAACTCGCAAAGACGGCAGGCCACAACCGACTTCCCTGTACCGCGATCAGATCGCCAGGCATAGAGAACCAAAAATGGTGGAGCAGAGCGACCCCGAGCTAACTTGGTCCAGTCTGATGGGACGAGAATCACCTCACCAATCAAACATCCTCTGTCACTGATAAGGCATCCGTCCCCACCTCGTTCAGGTCGAGATGTTCCTACCTACGGGAACAGCAGGAGGAATCCTCATCCCGCTGCCCCTGCTCATGTCCCACGAGCACGCGGGAATATCCTAGATCCTCATCCTCGGCCATAAGCTCTGAGCTTTTCTAACGGAAGCTATTGGACGGAGGGCCGTCGAAGTGAGAGGACCAGTGCAGATGTGAGGAATCAGCTAAGTTCGGCTCGGAACCCTTGAGTTGATCCACATACCGATCTGTGAGATCGCCTAAACTCACAAAGAACCAATTCAGCTCGCGATAGAGTCAGCGGCACTCACCACGAGGGAAGTCCTTCCGAAGTGCACGATAACAGGAATACCCCACCAAACCAAGCTCGAACTTGGAGGGACAATAACCCGTCAAACGCGTACAGTCGAATGGGAGCTGTTGAACAGCCAAGGACCTAACCTTCGACAGGTTGGCCCAGATGGAGGAACTGATGAAAAGACTCCTATCAGAGAAGGAAAAAGACAAGTATGATTCAGGGGACGAGCTCGAACTTTTCGCCCCCAACATCGCAGCAACACCATACCCGTCGAGTTTCAGGATGCCCCATTTATCAAAATTCGACGGAGATGGAAATCTGTCCGACCACTTGGCGATGTTCAATACCCTAATGATGGTCCATAACATCAGACCCAAGTTAAGGTGCTTAGTATTCCCTTCGACTCTGGTCAGACTGGCTAGGCAATGGTTCAAGCAATACAAAAAGCATTCTATCAGCTCGTGGAAGAGCTTCTCCGCTAACTTCAAGAGAGCATTCCGGGCTTCCCAAGCAGCTCGGATAAAGGTAGACTCCCTTGCAAGCGTAAAGTAGCAGCCCAGAGAGCCTCTAAAAGCTTACTTGAGTAGGTTCGCTAACATCCCTGTGCGAGCTAGAGACGCGGATGAAAGCTCCAGGCTTATGGCGATGAGAACAGGAATCCTTGTCGGAGACGACCTGTGGAAAGAGATCCAGAGAAAGGGCGTCAACACAGTGGATGAGTTCCTGAACAGGGCTCAAAGGTGGATCAACCTGGAAAAGGCGCGAGCTTCAATCGCAGGAACCAGCCAAGTCCCTACCCAGCCCGTTGGAGCGATAACGGACGTTGCAGCTACGGCTCAAACAGTTACCGAGAATAACCAATGGGGAGGAAGCAAGAGGAAGGGAAGTGGCGAAGGCGGCCAGAATGGTTCAAAGAAAAATAAGCCCGTGGAGAAGTTCAAACCAATCTACGTGACTTACACCGACCTCACGGATACCAGAGAGCACATCTTCTTGGCAAATTATGCCCGCCTTCCGTAGAAGAAGACGGAGCCTCTAAAAAATCAAAGGGCGAAGAGAGACCCTTTAAAATTTTGTCGATTCTACAATGACATTGGTCACAACACCAATGACTACAGGCATTTGAAGGATGAGATCGAGACGTTCATCAGGGTCGGGCCCCTGGCTCAGTATGCCCGGAACCGAATCACTCCTAATCAGCTAGCCGGGCAAAACATTCAATCAGCTTCGAAAGCCCCCGCAAATCAGACCGGAGCCCAGGTGAATCAGGAAACCCCTCCTCCGATAATAGGAGGAGAGATAACCACCATCTCTGGAGGCCCTCATCTGGCAGGCACGAGCAAAAATGCCCAGAAGAGGTATGTCAATGAGCTGAAGTCTCACAATGGAGTTGAGTTTGTCCCAGAGTAGCGTTTTTCTAAACAACAACGATTGGAGAAACAACCAATTAGTTTTACTGAAGAAGACACTAGTCATGTCCAGTTCCCGCGTAACGACCCTCTAGTCATAACCGTCCAGCTCGCCAATCGGAGAGTTAGGCAGACACTGGTTGATAACGGGAGTTCTGTGAACCTGCTATTCAAGTCCACACTGGAGAAAATGGGATTGTCTGTGACCTAGCTAAAGGCAACCTCCATGATGCTGCATGGGTATTCCAGCAAAGGTTTGACAGCTATCGGAACAATCGAGTTGGTGATAACCATGGGTGAGGGACCACGAAATGTTTCCAAGCTGCTCGAGTTTGTGGTCGTAGATTGTCCGACCGTGTACAATGAAATCTTGGGTAGGCCCACGCTGATGGCATTTGAAGCCATAACTTCTGTCCGCCACCTTGTGATCAAATTCCCTTCATCCACGGGAATATGTACTGTCTGAGGCGTCGCTGCCAGGGAATGCTATAGCATTTCCATGAAGGGAAAATCACAACCCAGGCAGCAAATAATGGCCGTGCAGGATCGAGGTGAGGAATCCCAGGAAATCGGAGCTGATCCTGGGATGGAAGAACACCAGCAAGTCAGTTGCAGGGGAACCACCCTGAGTGAGGCTATTGATCCTTGAATAGGTGAAGATAGGTCCGAGCTCCAGGCTACTGAAGAACTCAAAGAAGTAAACGTCGATCCCAAAGATGCTTTAAGGGTCGTTAAGCTCGGGAAAAATCTTGATGCCGAAAGAAAGGCGGAGCTGGTAACATTTTTACAAGAAAATCTAGATGTTTTTGCTTGGTCCCATGAAGACATGATAGGAATCAGCCCAAGTGTCATCATGCATACACTAAACTTGGACAAAAGCATGCCTACGAAATCCCAGAAACAGAGGCATCTGGGTACGACCCGGGCTGAGGCCCTAGAAGAAGAAGTAGCTCGGCTTTTGAAGTGCGGTTTTATTCGCGAGGCTAAATACCCGACCTGGGTCGCCAATCCTGTCATGGTCCCAAAGCCAAATGGGAATGGCGGACCTGCATCGATTTCTCCGATCTAAACAAGCCTGTCCCAAGGATTGTTTCCCCTTGCCAAGGATTGACCAACTGGTGGATGCTACCGCGAGGCATGAGCTCATGTCCTTCATGGATGCATACTCTGGATATAACCAGATTGCTATGAACTTCGTGGACCAGGAGCATGCTAGCTTCATGACTCCAACCAACGTGTACTGTTATAAAGTCATGCCTTTCGGGTTGAAGAACGCTGGAGCGACCTACCAGAGATTGGTCAACAGAATGTTTGCTGATCAGATCGGGAAAAACATGGAAGTGTATGTTGATGATATGCTGGTCAAGTCAAAAATTGTCGATAACCATGTCTCCGATCTGAAGGAATGTTTTGGGATTCTAAGGAAGTATAGTATGAGGTTAAACCCCCAGAAATGTACTTTCAGAGTAGCGTTGGGAAAAATTTTGGGATTCATAGTCAACACCAGAGGGATAGAGGCGAACCTCGACAAAATCATATCGTTGCTAGAAATGCCTTCGCCCAGGACGCATAAAGATGTCCAGAGTCTGACAGGAAGAGTGGCAGCCCTCAATCAGTTTATTTCTAAATCCACCGACAAGTGTTTGCTATTCTACAACCTGCTCCGGGGGAACAAAAAGTTTGAATGGACTGAGGAATGCGAGCAGGCTTTCCTCGACCTGAAGACACATTTGGTCGAGCCACCAGTATTATCTAAACCAACAGCAGGAGAGCCCCTTTTTCTTTATTTAGTTGTGACGGAAAGTGCGGCCAGCGTCGTGCTAGTCCGGGAGGAGGACCGAGTTCAAAAGCCAGTATATTATATAAGCAAAAGACTTCTCGGAGCAGAATCTCGGTATCCTCTAATGGAAAAGATGGTGTTCTGCCTTATTACGGCCTCCAGGAAGCTTAGGCCATATTTCCAATCCTATTCAATCCACGTCATGACCGATTATCCTTTAAGGCAGGTGCTGCAGAAACCTGAGACATTGGGACATCTATTGAAATGGGCGGTCGAGCTCAGCCAGTTCGAGATACTGTACGTACCCCGAACTACAATAAAAATCCAAGCCCTAGCTGATTTCATAGCTGAATGCACTGGATTCCAGGAGTAGCCCTTGAGAGAACTGGTTCGGGAATTATGGAGAATCTTCGTGGACGGCTCATCTAACGAGAACAGATCCGGAGATGGGATCATCTTGATGTTCCCAGAAGGGCATCGTTTCCACTCCGCACTGCGGTTCGAGTTTGTGGCATCCAACAACGAAGCCGAGTACGAAGCCTTATTGGCCGGGCTTAGAGTGGCGAAGGAGTTGAAGGCCAGAGCCATCCAATGCTACAGCAATTCCCAGCTCGTGGTAAACCAGGTGTCTGGGGAATATCAAGCGCGGAGGACCAAGATGGCGGCTTACCTGTCCAAAGTAAAGAAGACAGATTCCTAGTCGAGCAGATTCCTCGCGAGCAGAACGCCAATGTCGACGCTTTGGCTAGACTTGCTACCTCCAAGGAGGCGGAGACTCTGAGCATAGTACTAGTGGAATTCTTGGAAAATCCAAGCGTGGCAAAAAGTACGATGGAGGTCGAGATGATTGGTATCAGGCCGACCTGGATGACTCCCATAATAGAGTATCTTACGATAGGGAAGTTTTCTGATGAACGAAAAGACGTGAATAGGATACTTTATCAAGCTCCAAGGTATGCAATCGTGGACGGGACGCTGTACCGACGTGGCCATTCCTTGCCTCTTCTGCGATGTGTTCTGCCCGGGGAGGCCAAAACTATTTTGCAGGAGGTGCATGAAGGTTTCTGTGGTGATCATGTTGGGGGGCAAAACCTAGCCTTAAAAATATTAAGGCAGGGATATTATTGACCCACTTTATCAAAGGATTCCACCTCCTATGTCCAAAGGTGTGACAGGTGCCAGCGGTTTTCCACAATTACCCAAGCTCCACCAGTCGAGCTAAAAATGATCTCATCCCCATGGCCTTTCGTGGTATGGGGAATCGATTTAATTGGAGCTCTGCCCACGAGAAAAGGAGGAGTTCTCTATGCGGTGGTGGCCATCGATTATTTCACAAAATGGGCAGAGGCGAAGCCCCTGGCAACCATCACCTCGAAAAGAGTCCTTGACTTTGTGGTCAAGAATATTGTTTGTCGTTTCGGGCTGCCAAAGAAGATTGTATCGGATAATGGAACTCAGTTCGACAGCGATCTCTTCACCAACTTCTGTGAGAAACATGGCATTTTTTAAAGTTTCTCTTCAGTGGCCTACCCATAAGCCAATGGACAGGTCAAGGCCGTGAACAAGACGCTCAAGGCGAGCCTAAAGAAAAGATTAGACGAGGCCAAGGGAGTCTGGCCCGAGCAGCTACCTCAGGTGTTGTGGGCATACCGGACCTCCCACCGAACTTCTACGGGGCATACCCATTTTTCCTTGACTTTCGGGAGTGAGGTCGTCCTTCCCGTCGAAACAAGGGTAGCCACGCACAGACTCCAGACTTTCAGCCAGGAGCGAAATGATGAGTTGCTCAGCGCGTTCCTTGACCTAATTGAAGAAAAACGAGAGGATTCGCAGCTACGGCTCGCGCATTACCAGCAAAAAATCACCCATTATTTTAATTCAAAGGTCAAGAGGCGTGTTTTTGGTTTAGGCGATTTGGTACTCCGAAAGGTCTTTTTGGCAGGCAAGGACCCCAAAGACGGTGCTTTGGGTCCGAGCTGGGAGGGGCCCAATCAAATAGTGGAAGTGATACATGAGGGAACCTTCAAATTGGCTCGGCTTAATGGAGAAATAGTCCCGCGAACCTGGACTGCTATGCACCTAAAGAAGTATTATCAATGATGTAAGGCTTGATTATAAAAGTCATTTTATTAATAAATAAAAGAATCATTGTATCTTGTTTCTTGTATAGTTTCATTTGCGTATTAGCTCGTGTGATAGCGTTCATCTAAAGCAACCAAGAAAGATCACTTTCTGATTACTTGGGGGGCCGTACAACCCGAGAAGAATTGGAACTCAGGAGCTGTTGATAAATCTAGCACAAACCGAGTTCTAAATCATTAAAAATCATGGACATAACCAGGTACAAAAATATCCTGGAAATAACCAGGTACAAAGCTTGGAAGTTAGTAAAATTGATTAACCAGTGTTTTTTCTAAAAAAACACGAGGTGTCAAAAAAAAACGCGAGGTGTCAATAAAACTAACACGAACTAAGTTTTAATTAAATATCCTGGATACGACCAGGTTCCGAAACTTAGAAGTTGGTAAAATTGATTAACTAGTGTTTTTTCTAAAAAACGCGAGGTGTCAATAAAACTAACACGAACTAAGTTTTAATTAAATATACTAGATACGACCAGGCTCTGAAACTTAGAAGTCAGTAAAATGGATTAACCTATTTTTTCTAAAAAATGCAAGGTGTCGATAAAACTAACGCAAACTAAGTTTTTAATTAAAAACCCTGGATACAACTGGGTCCAGGGCCTGATACTTAACAGGTAGGATATAAATCCATTTTTGGTTATGACCAAAATTAAAGTATCTATCTCGACCTAAGGGTCATTTCTTAAGGTTTTAAACATATAAGTCATGAAGCATCAGAAAATCAGGGAATAGGTAAAAGGTAGATGCTGGAATTAAAAATAAATTGTTTCAAGGAAAATAACCTCGTACCGAGCCAAAAGCGGCATATGTTTACAAAAAGGGGGAGGGGGGGGGGGGGGGTTTAAAAGTAAACAAAGTAAAAAAGAAAATTAAGCCCCTCCTGGGTGCTCAGAGGATGTCACCTCCTCGATCTCTTGCCCGCCTGGTGGAGGCTTCCCCAATCTTGGACTGCTCTTGTTGTGCCCGGGCCTTGAACTTCTCAAGATAGAGATCCCACACGCCAGAGGGTAAAAGGAGAAGTTTCCTTCTTGGTTGTAGGCCCAGCAATGGTAGAGCATGCTCTCCATGGAGGATATTGAGGTCGCCTTCTCCTCCTTAGTAGCTACCTCCGCCTCCAACTGCTTGGCCTTGGCCTCCATGAGCTCGGCCTGTAGGGTAGCTAGGGAAGCTTTCACTGCCTGCTCGCCCTCTTGGGCCGCCATCAAGGTAGCTTTTGCAGCTTGCTCGCTGTCTTGTGCCGCCGTCAGGGCAGTTTTGGCGCTTAGTTCACCTTGTTGAGCAGTTGCGAGGGAAACTTGGGTAGTAGACAGGGCGGCCTGAGCAGTCTGAAGCTCGACCTTGAGTTCTTCATTCCTAGCTCTGGCCCAAGCTATGCTACGATGTTGAGCCAATACCGCCTGCAAGGAGCAAGAAAACAAGTTAGATGCATACTAGAATATAATCGAAAGAGCGTATTCAAATAAGAAAAATGGGCTTATTGTGAGGTTCATTCCCAGAGCTAACTCCATGATGTTCTTCGGGCTCCTCTCCTCAATCGCCGCCTTATAAAAGATCTCCACCGTCTGGTTCGCTGTCTCATAAATGGTCCCCAGAAATGTGTCTGGAATTTGCTCCAAGTCCTGAGCATTGACTGGGATGCGTACGTTGGTGGCAGGGATGACCGGAGCTGGAGGTTCAACCGGTGTAGTCTGGTCCCGAGCAGGACCGGAAGGAAACTGGGGAGGAGGTGGAGGCGGACCTCTTTTGTATTGAGCAGCAGCAGCTGGAGCTATTGAGCTATGGTCCTTCCCCTTAGCTGGGGATTTGGAGGTCGTTCCGACCGCAGGTGGCACCTTCTTGGATGAGTACCGAGGCTTCTTTACCGTCGGCCCCGAGCTGGATTTCCCTTTCTGGAACATCGCGCAGATGTCAGGAATCCTTTGTTGTGCCATCTCCTCGCCTGAAAAAGAAAGGGAAGTACATAAGTGTATGTACAAATCCATCAGTCCACAAAGTATGTATGCATGTTTAGGATATAACAAAAAGTCCTACCCTCCGAGCTAGAGGAGGAGTCTACTGCCACGACCTCCGACCTTGGAACCACTATAGGAGAAGGGGAGCCTAAGTGTAACACCTTGGTTACCCCAGAACAATTACGGTGAACAGTGAACTAGAAATTTGACTCGCTACCCGAGTCCTTTGGTTAAAAATGTGATCTAGGTACCATTAACAGGTTAAGGTGAAAAACCAATAAAAAGGAAAGGGTACATTTCATTAAGTAAATAAACTGCTCATGAGCCTTTTAAAATGTTTACAAGTAGTTCGTAATACAAAAGAGTTGCTACAGTTCCAAATTTACAATCCCCGCCGGCCTAAGCGGCAAAAATAGGGTAAACCCCTAGTCCCTCTGAGAACTCCTTGACCGTGGCCGTCAAGCGGCCCTGTATGTACATCACCTCGCCCAAGCTCTCCACTCAAGGCTGGCCAAGCTTTTCCTTTCCTTTACCTGCACCACATAGCACCCATGAGCCAAGGCCCAGCAAGAAAACACAATAAAGCATGATATAATATCAACAACGATCATAATAACCATTCAGGACTATGAGTCCAACAAATAGGTGACAATAGCCAAAAGTCACAGTAATGAGCATCACTCCCTCTAGCCATGTGATGATAGGGTCACCAGGGCTTAACTGATAGGTGATTCTTTCATAAGCTTGTTCAGGACAGGTGCATGATGATTGGTCACCAACATAACCTTCCTCACGACTCTAGAGTCGAAACTATGGACAACGTCCCTTAGCCATGTGACAAACGGTCACCGGGGTCATATACCTTGGCTATAGTCATCTGGTCGTAGACCAGGAAAGCGCTTATAAGTTCTTCGACCTTAGGGTCGGTCCCGCATTAATGCCATAGGGCCATTCAATGCGTGATCATCGACTTTAGAGTCGGTCCCTGACTAGTCAGTGTCTCAAGAAGGTAATCAGCATTCACTAGCATTTAACATGCAATCCATGTCCACATATATCAACCAACATGCCTCAAATATCCAACCATGCATGTCATATACCTGTACAGGGTGCAACTGCATTCATACACTGTTTTCTTACCTCTGGTTCGAGTGAGGATTATAATATGAACGACCCCTGAGAACGATCAACCTTTAAAATCCTTGACGGTCACCTGGTCATAACCAAATTATAGAATTTATCAATAAAAATGATAACCGAGGGTTCCCAGACCAAAACCCAGCCCCCGAGACCTTAAACACTACCCAACCGGGTACTAGATCCAACCCCGGGGCCTCTGGTTTGAATCCCCGAGCTAAAAACCAAATTTTAGCAAAATTTGGCCCTAAGGGCCGCGGCCCTCCCCTGATGCGCCGCGGCGCGCCCTTCAGACAGAAGGGCTCCCTCCTGACAGACACCAAGGGCAGCGGCGCCCAGCCCAGTTCAGCTAAGTCGGCCACACACAAACCAGATTTTAACCCTGCGTTCTCCCTCTCAAACCAGTCCCTCAAACCATCTTAAAACCTCTTCCAAACATATAATTGAACCCCCAAACAACACCCTTAGCTTACTCACATCAAACCCCAATCAAACTAACACTAAAACCCCCTTTGATTCACACTTTCCACATCAAAACTCATGACTTAAAAGCTAAAAGGAAAATAGAGCATAACTTGAGTTCAATGATCAAAACTTACCTTAAAACCTGTTTTGAACTCCCACACAAGCAGAACCAAGTCTACTAACTCAACCTTGAAGTTCCTTAGCTTGATATCCCTCCTTGAACTCAAAACACCAAGGAAAGCAATGGAGGAAGTGGTGTGTACGGGAAGAGAAGACAGAGCCTCTGTTCTTACCCTATTTATTCTACAGCCTTCTAAGTCACTTAAGTCACATATATCCTCCCAAAAAGACCAAAATACCCTTGTGTCATCTTAAACCTTTGAAAACCATCACAAGGGCAAAATTGGTACTTTTAGCTTAACCCGTTAATTATAATTAACGCTTCCCAATTCCCGCTAATCTCAAAATCCTCAAACACCAATAATTCATATCCCGTTACCCTAAAATCCCCGATAACGCCATAATCATTAATAACACCCCGAGACTCGCCCCGAGCCCCGAGCTCAAACCTGTTATGACCAAACCGATAAATCATGTTTAAAGATCGTCTCATGTCGAAATACTCGAAACAATCCACATTATAATTTGGTCTCACAATATATCATTAACACACATACAAATATACAATTATACCCTCAACGGGCCAAATTACCAAAATACCCCTGTAAACAAACGTGGACTCACGTGCATGCATCTAACATCATATCATAATATAATTCTCACAAACATGCATAAACACATTTAATGGCATAATTAAACAGTTATGGCCCTCCCGGCCTACTAATCCAGCCATTAACCATATTAGGGAATCCGGGGCATTACACTAAGTCTATAACTTCTTGGATCAAGGAAGGCTCGGGCTCAGGTTCTACCTCGGGGCTGGATTCTTCCACATATTGCCTAAGCCCAGGGGCAACGAAACCTTGGAGAAGGGAAGGCCACGACCTAAGGTTGGTCCCACACTCTTCGAAAATGGACGACCTAAAGGAGAGGGTATTATCTACAACTATAGTTCCCCTAGGATGGCCCATGTCGTGGTGAACCACTAAGTGATCCACACACTGAAGCAGGGTTATGTTGCAGTCGGGGTCATTGGGGTGGCGGTGCACGAGCTGGTTTGGGTTAAACCTAACTAACCTAAGGTCAGCAACAGCCCTATCTAAGTCCCTAAAGGGGTACGGGTTACCTTGGCCGGAAGGGCCGGCTGCTGCCCCCGACGAAGCTCGTTCCACATCTGGGTCCCGAGCGGCCTCAAGAGCTTGCCTCTTTTGCACGAGCAGCACCTCGGCCTCTTCTCTCTCTTCATCGTCATCGGCCTCACCACCCCCTTCGGGGATGGGCGCTAGCTCGCGGACGACCAGGTGGTTAGCCCGAGTCCTCCTCAAGGCCAAAGTCTGGCCTTCAGCAATCAACTTACACGCCAACATCATGTCATCAAACACGAGCTGGCGGTAATCCTTCTCTCTAGATGGGAGCCCCGCCAAAGTGTCGTATTGACCACCAAGGGTCACTGATTTATCCGTCATCGCAAAAATGGTTGCACGAAGATACTATAGTCAGTATACACGCGAGAAGACTAAATACAAAAGAATAATTAAGCGAGCTGAGAAAGGAAAGAAGACTTACGAGGACGGTTGAAATATCGGTGTTCGCAGTTGCGAAACCCATTCGACATAAAGAACTGGTCTTTGAAGTCATTGGGGTGGCTGGGCAGCTCGATGACTGCAGGTGAGTTCAGGAATCGGGTCAGATAGTAGAATCTGTCGCCTCATCCCCGTTGATCCGAGCTGGCCTTGAGGCAGAAGAACTAAAGGATGTCCGCAGGGGTGGGGACCCCCCACTCATGCTTCAGGAAAAGGCACTTCAGCCCCACCAACAGCCGATACAAGTTCGGGGGGAGCTGGAATGGTGCCAACTGCACATAGTTGAGGAAGTCAGCAAAATACTGGTCAAGGGGAAGGAAGGCCCCGGCCTTTAGGTGCTTATCACTCCGGGCTGCAAAATCATCCTAGAGTGGTGCACAGCTCCTCTCCCCTTCGAAGGGAGGTCGGGCGATAAGGACGCCGGTCCCGACCTCGATATTGTGGGACAGCTGGATCTTGTTGACCGTACCTTGGGTCGTGATCTTGGAGGCTATGCTCTCCACCTCGAAGAAGGCATCAGGTCCGACTACGACCTCCTCCTCCACCACGGGGCCGAACTAGGGAATGGGAGATTCAGAGGCAGCCTCTTTTCCTTTGTTGGCTCATTGAGATGATGAGCCAGCTGCGTTCTTCTTGGGCGCGCTTTTCTTGGGTTCCATTAGCTTGCCTATCGAACAAGAATGATGGAACTCTTATTGGGCGACCTAGGATTGTTATACAGGCAAGAAATAACAAAGAAGGGCTGGGGATTCTAACACACGAGCTGATGCAGTCTCAGCCCACGATGTAGTGCCACAAGTTACATATGCTACGCGCCTAGGTTACCTAGCAAACCCCTGATGTTTAGGGATCCGTGTGTCAGAAAATCATGCCACTACCCTCCTTGGGAAGCGATTTAGAGCAAAATTGTACAAGAAGCTTAGCCCCTAAGCAACCTAATGTCGAGCCCCAAATGTTATATTATTTTATAATATAATGTAATATTATATTATTTTATAATATAATGTTTTAGATTAAATAAATGTGACATAGAGTGTCACATATTGTAACATATAATAGAGAGTTACATTATTTGGATATATGTGAAATATCCAAACATGTAACATATTTGGTGTTACAAATTCATCACAAATTTGTAACTCCTAAATATCACCCATTATTGTGTAGATTTGTTGTTACACAATATTGAGATGAATTTCTTAAAGCCATATGAGAAATGGCTGATAGAGATGTGATTTTAACTCCCATATTGTGTATGGAAGTTACAAAATCAAGTGGGAATAAATTGGAACGTTTTGGAAAAAACTGAAAAATGTGTTGCTGAAATTGACTGAGGGCCGCGGCGCCTGGAACTAGCGCCGCGGCCCTAATGCTTGACAGCTTCTATAATTTCAGTTTTTTATCAAACTTTGAACGATTCCAACAGCTTAGTAACTCCCAATTCTCTATTTTAATTCCATAAAACACCCAATTAATCATTGGTAACAACCATGGGGGTTGGTGGAATTTGAAATTCAAAGGGTGTCTCTAAACTCTATAAATAGGAGCCTAATGCTCACTTGTAAGACACACCATTTTCTATCCACTAGAGCACTTGGCTAGAAACACCTTGAGGCTTGATTATTCCAGAAAGCATTTCCAAAATCTGAGAGAGATCCCTTAGTGCTTGAGTTAGGGGGAAATAAGCTTTTGGACAAAGGTTTTAAACCTTGTTCAAGTTGGTGATCCCCAATCCTCTTCACTTAGGTTGTGTAAGTGAGAGTTTGTTTGTGGTTTATGTTCTTCCTTTTATTCTATTGTTCTTCTTCTTATTCTCTTGTTTTATTTACTTGTATATTTTGTTTAAGAGTTGTAATCTCTTCATTTGGTCCAAACACTTTATTTTACTTGTAAATTTTGTTTTGAGTTGTACTTTACTATTCTCTTCTTCTTCATCATCTTCTTCATTTCCTTTGTTTTATTTGTATTTTCAGTTATAGAGTTGTAACACTTTATTCAATCAATCTTGTCCATTGTAATATTTTGCATAGAGTTGTAACATTATCTTACCTTTTCCATTGAGGCAATATTATTTTTCCTAACACCAAAAACCTTTCATCTTCTACATGCCGAATGGGTATTTTCTAAAAAATTACCCAGGAATCACCCAAAGATTTACCCAGTTTATGAACATCACAATCCTAGATATGTTTTAGGACCTACTCAATAAACCTAAACCGAAACCTATGTACCAAAAATGTTTGGGAACAGGCTAATGCTAATAACAGTGAAGTTCAGATTAGCATGATAAAGAAAGAAGAGAAACACACAAAAGCCAGTAAAAGAAAAGTTCCAGTAAAACAGAAAACTTACAGTGTATTCTTCGACGAAAGGAATGAGCAATGTAGAAGGAAAGTCCTGGAGAGATCCTTGGTGACTGGGTTTCCAAAGGTTTTGGTGGCAGATTTCTAGGATTTTATGAGAAAAGGATGAGGGTTTTTTGAAGCTCAGAAGAGAGAAATAAGGAAAAATTTTGAATGAAAGGTGGTGAACACTGAATATTGCCAGCCCTATTTATACGTAATAGGCATGGAGAAACATGGACCGTCCAATCAAACTAATGCGAGATACGAGGGTCATGTTTCGAAAGATTAAACGACGGTAAAAAGGTGGCCAGGCCATTTAATGTAATCCTCGAAACCCAAACAGACGCCAATCGCAGCATTCCACGTGTCCAGTACTCGAGTATTGAACAAACATGGATAATCGCAACAGAAGTTTAAAGTCCTCACCGTGTCAGTCAGAGGGTGACATCATAAGACACGGGCAAGGACTTAGGGGGCAAATGTACGCCCTGATATTTAGCCCGAGTCTTTTATGCAGCTCGAGTATAGCTGGCTAGCTAAGAACAGTACTAAAGGACCCACAAGTTGATATTTCCTCCGCGAAGGCAGTGCGATTCCCCAGGTAATAACACGAGCTGAGGAATACAAAGCATTAAGGTACGAGTTGGAGACGGGTATAAAACACAACGTCCTGGGCACGAGCTGGCATTGTGTTTAGGTCGTGGTACTTTGACAATCTGCCATATCCAGGAGTCTTTATAAACCTGGATACGTTATTTAGGAACTCGCGTGGTCAGATATTACATGTCCGTTACCCCTGAATTCTCGAACACGTAACATAAATGTGCATGATCAAGTATCACATGTCCAATTATGCCAGACGACCCATGATCAATTTTACCTAATGATTAAACAATACCTTAATATATATTGTAATATTAATTATTTGTGCAAGACAGGTCACAAATAATGATGGATATTCACGTGATGACCCCTACACCTATCCTGGGATGGTTCTTCTATAAATACCAAGACCTGGGATAGGAAAGGGGTGGGTTTTTCTCTGAGTAATGCAAATGCTCTGTCAAAATATAGAGAGATATACAGTAATAATGTCGACTCGTGGACTAGGGGGATTTTAGCCTCCGAACCACGTAAAAAAGGAACGAGTGCTCTTACTATATCATTCTAAGCATCCTTAAGAGTCATTATTCTTATTACGATTTTTCCTTAAGCACTAGTTTATTCCAGCTAATTACGTAATTCACTGTTGGCGAAAAACCGCATCAACAATCAACATAGACCAAAATAAGTAACAACTTGCCACTCCTACGAGAAAAGAACAAACTTGAATCTGATTTGGAGTTGGTAAATCCCCACAGTAACAATGAGTGTTTAAGCTTCTCAAACCAAGCTCTTGGGGCTTGTTTAAGACCATACAAAGCCTTATTAAGTTTGCATACATGATTGGGAAATTCGGAGCTAACAAATCCTTGTGGTTGATGCATGTAAACTGTCTCATGTAGCTCTCCATTTAAGAAGGCATTATTCACATCAACCTGCTGTATTTCCCAACCAAATGTAGTTGCAAGTGTAAAAATTACTCTTATAGTGCAAGGCTTGACAACTGGACTGTATGTCTCAAAGAAGTCCAATCCTGCAATCTGTTGAAAACCTCTAGCTACAAGTCAAGCTTTGTATCAACTAATGGTCTCATCTGCATTATGCTTAACACAAAATATCCACCTATTTGTCACAATAGTCATATCAGGTGTATAGGGAACCAAACTCTAAGTATTATTGTTTTGTAAAGCCTGAAATTCACTCTGCATAACTTTCTCCAGTTCGGATTAGCAAGAGCATGCTTAACATTTATTGGTTCTAATTCAGATGAGATTTGAGTAAGGTGGGCTTTTGGTTTGAAAATCCCTACTTTGGACCTGGTTACCATGGAATGAGTATTATGAACAGTAGGTGGAATAGGTAAATGTGCATCTAACTTCTCAATGGGAATAGGTGTGACAACAGGAACAGACCCAGGGAAGGAATGGGAAGATTCTGCTGAGTTATGATTAATAGATGACAAATTTGGTGAGGAAGAAACAGGTGATGACTGAGAATGAGAAGTAGTATGCGACGCTGAAGAAATAATAGTGGGAAGAGAAGTACTTTGATGTACAGAAAAGGATGGAGGATGTGGAATTTTGTATACATTGGCATCAACAAATTGGGTGGGACTAGTAGTAGAAGGAGACTGTTGAGGAAAAAGAGTTGTATATAGAAACTCAGACTCATTAAACGTGACACTCCTAGCAACATAGACCCGACCACTAGGATGCAAACATCGATATCCCTTTTGATTCATGCTGTGACCAATGAAAACACACTTTGAAGACCGAAAAGTGACTTTATGACGTTGATATGGTCGGAGTAATGGAAAACAGGAACAACCAAAAATCTTTAGCATGTTATAGTCAGGAGCATGGTGAAATAACATCTCATAAGGTGAAGCAAAATCAAGAACTAGTGTAGGTAATCTGTTAATGAGATATGAAACTGAAGTAAAAGCTTTCCACTAGAATATGAGAGGCATATTGGCCTGAGCAAGAAAAGTGAGGCCAATATCAACAATATGATGGTGTTTTCTTTCCACACGACCTTGTTGTTGATGTGTATGAGGACAATAATTTCTCCTTTCAATGCCCCAATTTTTAAACAGTGTATACAATGGTTTATACTAACTTCCTAAGTCAGTTTGTATACTCTTTATTTTGGACTGAAACATTCTTTTGACAAAAGCATTGAATTGCTTAAAAATAAGTGAAACCTCAGATTTTGCTTGCATAGGAAAAAGCCACACAAATTTTGTAAAATCATCAACAAAATGAACATAGTACTTGTAACCATCCATGGATGTATGAAATGAGGGACCCCAAACATCTGAGTGAACTAACTCAAATGGGTGAGTAGTGTTATTACTTGAGCTTTAAAAGCTGAATTGATGCAACTTTCCTATTTGGCAAGCATCACAAAAATCAACAGCATTACACTTAACAGAAGGTGAAACTACAGACAAAATCTTGGCTATGACAGACTTGGAAGGGTGACCAAGTCTACAATGCCAGACAGAAGCAACTTGAGACTTGTCTCGTACAGGATTACTTGTGGTTGTACAGTTTAAAGCTACATTATTACATGAGACCTTAGTTTTTGACTGTGGTTGAGAACCTAAAATAACATTGGAAACAGATGGTGAGACTTGAAGCTTGTAGAGACCATCACTGAGGGAACCCCGAAGTACTCGCCTCATGGTCTTATCCTTTATAAGACAACAAGAAGAGTCAAATTCCAAGATAACATTGTTATCTATGGTGAATTGAGAGATACTGAGTAGATTCTTAGTGAGATTTGGGACATGAAGAATGTCTTTCAAAACTAATGATTGGCTGGAATCAAAAGTGGTAACTGAATTAGAACCAATATGCAAGATAGGGACAGAGTGACCATTACCTACAACAACCTTAGCTTTGCCTTTGTAATCGACCTTGTGAGACAGCTACTGAGAATAATTGGCCATGTGATTCGTTGCTTCACTATCCAAGTACTAGGCATTCAAAGAAGTGTCTCGAATGTGTGATTCAGTGATGTAAGCTTGAGGAGGCTCAAATTGAGTAGAGGAAGAAGCATCTGTGGGAGTGAAAGTGTCAGTGTAGTTAACATTAGACCGATGATAGCATTTCTGAACAGCATGCCCAGGGCGACCACACAGTTGACAGATCAACTGGCCTCCACGGCCAAAAGTCCTTCCAGCATTAGAAGATCGGCCACCGCGATTGAATCCACGATTACCACGGCCATAACCTCGATTATTTTCTCAGAGAGACACGCTTGCAAAATTGGCCTAAACATTGTCTAGAGTAGAATTGGTGAGTTGTTGGAGACGCATTTTCTGACTATGTAGACTGAATTGCACATCCTGAATGTTGAGAGGCTCATAATGATTTGTGAGATTAACCACCGTAGCTTCGAATTCGGGACCAAGGCCTCCAAGAATATAGAGACAGAGACTGTCATCGGAAATCGACTCACCAACTTCAGCTAGAGCATCAGCATACTATTTCATTTTCAAAATATATCCATCAATGGAAGATGAGCCTTTCCTTGTCGACTGAAGAAGTCCTTTGATCTATAGAAGCCTAGCCTTGGATTTGGTGACAAATAGACGAGCAAAAACATTCCAGATCTCAACAGAAGTGCAGCAATTGATCACATGTCCAAGCATCACCTCAATCACATAATTCATCATCCAAATCATGAGGAATTGATCAAAGCAAAGCCACTGGAAATAAGCGGGATTAGGAGTATTACCTACAAGAGTGACTGGTGGAGATGGAGTTGTGCCAAGAATATAACCATCAAAATTGTAGGCACTTGTTTCAGCAAGAACCAGAGCTCTCCAGTAGGAGTAGTTTGTGCGATCTAGTCGGAGATTAAGCGTAAGAAGAATATTGTTGGGAAGGCCAACAAGATCGGCTGCCAAAGGTGGAGCTGCAACCGGAGCAGTAGGAGTAGGAACTTGTGGAGCATTTTGATTGGCGACTGAGTTGTTAGATTCGTCGGATGCCATGGCAGGAGAATCTGATACCATGTAAGAGTTCACATAACTCAAGAACTAAACTAGAGAAACAATGGAAGAAAGAAACAACCAAGGTAGAGAGAGATGTAAAATGAGTGAAAAATGTAGAGCTCAACTGATAAAGATGAGACTCATATCAATATATAGAAGCTGAGAGTTTGTTACAACCGAAATAGTTACATAACAGACCAAGACAACTAATAACAAAATAACAGATTATGTTATAACAGAATTGGTGCTTCAATAGAGTTTGCACACTCATGCTCAATCCTAACAATTGTACATTCTCATTCAATCCATTTAAGCCCTCCATTTAAGCCATCAATCCTAACAATTGTACATTCTCATTCTCATGCTACCGAAAAGAAGATGCATCTTGTTGATATAGGTAGTACCCATCAATCCATTTAAGCATTCTTCAACTGTGTAGTCCCATACCTACACAGTCTTAGAATCATCACACTTGACCTTCCCCAGGCAATGTGGGATTGCACAGCTTTACCCAGTTTTTCCCCTTACGGATCACGGGATTCTGACTGTCACAATCACCCCCCTTACGGGCCCGACGTCCCCGTCGGCCACACTTCCGGCTGGGTCAAGGCTCTGATACTATTTGTAACGCCCCACGTCACTATGGCTGCTTCCTGGAATGTCGACTGGCCCTACAAACCAACAAGAGTCTTTCCAACATGCTTTGTCCTCACTCGCACGCTTCCTGGGAAAACTTCCCAGGATGATCTTCTTTTTGGTAGCCCATCACTTGATAACCCCAAAGTTAAGCATGCTTGACCTGGAGTAATCTCAAGATGGGTGACCTCCTAGGAAGTTTTCCCAGGAAGCATGCAAGTGAGGACAAAGCACGCTGGAAAGACTCGTGTTGGTTAGTAGGGCCAGTTGTCATTCCAGGAAGCAGTCATAGTGACGTGAGGCGTTACAATCTTTATACTCATTTCTCTTAAATTGCTAACTATCTATCATATATATAGTAAAAAAAATTGGTAGGGGCATGGATTTTGTTCCTATCGGTAAGGGCGTTTTTTATTTTAGCACATGAAGAAATTATAACCCAAATTTTTTATACGATGGTGTACATTGTAGTTATAGTAGGCATCCCACCAATTTTCAGGAAATTTCGAATAATTTACTGGGCCAAAAAAACTTCAAAATAAGTTATTTTACGTGTGTATAAAACAAGCTTAAAAATAATTTTTTTTTGTGTTTTTGATACATGGATAGATTACAATCCAATTTTTTTTATATGACGGTGTATAGTGTAGTTATTTAGAATCTCCACAATTTTTTTGGAAATTCTAAATAATTTACAGTGTTGAAAATAAGAAACAGCTTGTTTTGAAGCGGGTTTTATACGCATGTGAAACAAATTATTTTGAATCTTGTTTTCGATATCATAAATTATTCGAAATTTTCCAAAAAATTGGTAAAAAGTCTTAAATAACTATAATGTACACTATCATATAAAAAAATTAAATTATAATTTTTCCACCTGATAAAAACAAAGACGCGCTTCTACCAGTGAGAGGGCAATATGCATGCCACCACTATAGTTGCCCCTATATTATGATATCCCAATGAATGAAGGTCAGCCGAAACTCTATTTTAAGTAGCCAAAATCTTAGAAAGATAATGAAATCATGTTTCACCCTGAAATTTTCTAAACCCCTTCAAAGCTGCCTTCCTCTCATACCAATCTGAACTTATACTTTTTTCTTCTCTTGGAAGAAGAAATTGTACTGAAACAAAGATATAAAAAACAAACATAACCCATAATGGTAAGTCACATTTCCATATAAGATCTCAATTTGAGAAAGAAAAAAACAAGACTATAGAACAAAATCTGCATCAATATAACACACGGGTTTCTTACTTCCTATTTCTACAAATGAGTTAATCAAGCAAATATGTATGATAGAAATTATTTAACTCTGAGTTTTAGGGTCAGTCAAGACACCATTTATGGCACCAAGGTCAGGTTTTATATCCTTATCTCGGTCTTCGACTTCTTTTGTGTTGTGGACACACTTATTTCTCCTCAATATTACTTGGCTCTCTCTTTCTTTGAGAAGATGGAGATCTTGTCGATGGCGACTACAAAATCAGAGAGATGATAAAGTAGAAAAACTTGCCAGAAGCTTTTAACAAAATGAAGAAATTGGAGCAGTCACCGTTCCTGAATCGTGGCTCAAAATCCACAACGACGCAAAACTTCGACGAGCTGGTCACGGCGTTCAGCCAGGGTCTTTAGTCGGGGCTTACGGCAGCTGAGATATCAGGGTCTGATTGGTTCGCGATTAGAAAACTGTATTTTTGAAAAGTGAGATTCTAAAATGAAAATCTGAATTTAATGACTAAAATCATGTTTCTGAAAATATGATTGGTTTAATGTCAATAAACTGTTTTTGAGTTTTAAAAAAATAAATCTGTGATTGGTATTAAATTTGAAAATATAACATAAACTGAATATGTGATTGGAACAACTGAATTTGAATATTATTTTAATTTTATATATTTTATATACATAGATTGTATAATATTAAATTTTGATTTATCAATAGATTTAATTAAGTAAAATTTAATTATATTGATAAATTAAAATTTAATAATAATTATTGATTAAATTTATAACAATATTGCATTGTCATCTATAAAAATACTAGCACAATTTATTTTTTAATTGTGCATAAATGTCATAAAATGTTCCATAAACACCTTATTACTAGTGGGAACATACTCAAGTCATAAAAATTGGCAAAAAAAATAAAATAAATACAAGCAATGATACAAAGGATAGGAGTAGAGAGAACAAACAAATCCTGATTTTGATTTTAAGTTTTTGGAGAAAAAATCACAAAACAGAGAAAACGCAAAATTGTTGTTTTCTAAATTACAACACAAAATTAGAATTCTGATTAGGATATAGTTTTCAAAAACAATCTACCAATCAAATATTTTGGTAGGTCCCACAAATTTTAAGTTTTCAAAATCATAAAATCATTTCCAAATCCCCTACCATTCACACCCTCAGCCATTTGTTTTCCCAGTTTTGAGTTCTTTCTTTTTCTTTTCCAGATTTTCTTTATTTTTCTAGAAATTAACCCATATTTATGTAAAACTATTTATAAAAAAATCCAGATTAATGAGAAAAATCTCTTATTGTTATCCATTTCTTTGTTTATTTTGAATTCTCTACATCTATTAATATTCTATTATGAAGTTTGAGCAGATAAGTATACATTAAAATAATTAGTCAATTTGCCCTTCATTTTTATCACCAGTATATTTTTGCTCTCGCTTTTGATATTGTCTTCAAAAAAATCCCTTAATGATAAAACTAATCTTCTTTTACTGCCTCATTAGATACTCCCAATGTTTTATCTATCATCAATTATTACCTAAATTAATAAAATTATTTCATTTTTATCTTTCAGTTTGTTTTTATTATGAATTTCACCATACAATTGATTTTATTTTTATTTAATTGTTATATATATTAAAAAAATATTCCTCTTGTACCTATAATTTATAGAAATTAAGTAAAATAATAATAATAATAAGATTTTGGAAAAAATTAAAAGAATTTACAAATTTATATACTAGTTTTGTATTATTTTTTATTAATAAAATTAAATTAATGCTTGTTAAAATATGTTTTTTGTCCAAAACAAAATGTATATAATTATGAGTAAATAACTCATGAAAAATAGAATTAAAAAAATTGGAAAAGCTTAAGGAATTTATAAATTTTATATTATTTATTTGGTTAACGATTATTTTAATTTTTAAAGTAAATTATTTACTTTTATAATGGTTAATAAATTTATAATTAGCTTAATATGTTTCATATTTTAAATTAATTTTATTCATTCATATATTGTAACATAAGCTAAATATATGATATTTTCTGATAATATGTGTTAGGGGTAAGAAACTAAATAATAATAATTTTTTAAATAATACTTGAATGCAATAAATCAAAAATTAAAAATTAAATTTATAAGAAAAATTAAATTTAAGGATAAAAATGAAACAACTTTATTAATTTAGGCAATAATTGATAATATATAAAAGTTTTTGAACAAATTCATAATAAGGAAACTAATTAGGGGTAAAAGAATACTAATTTTGTCATTTAGGGCCATTTGAAGACAAAAATAAAATGGCAAAACCATACTATTAGCAAAAGTGAGAGAGCCAATTGACTAATTATTTTATACATTATTAAAAGTAGTATAATGGTATTTCTTAATTGTCATGTTGAAATACAAAGAGTAAAATTAACCCAAGAAGAATAAGGAAAAAGAAAACTAATGGCAAGTTTTATTTCACATAATTATGACCAAACTTAAATATAACGTTGTAGAAAAGAATAATATGTGCCAGTCTTCAGTATAATTAACCCAAGAAGAATAAGGAAAAAGAAAACTAATGGCAAGGTTTATTTCACATAATTATGACCAAACTTAAATATAACGTTGTAGAAAAGAATAATATGTGCCACTCTTCAGTATAATTAACAATAAATTTTCATAATTGTAGCAAGATATGTTCATTTGACGATTTTATTTAAAAGACACCCTAAAGTTTGAACAAGCATTCTCAATCTTTAGTTACCACTTAATTGAGTATGGGACCCTCCAACTAATGACCAATATGATTTTTGGGCTCCATCAGCATTAGGTGACTTAGAGCAATTCTAATGGTTACTCTATTCTCTTTTAAATACATCACTAAAATATTACTTTATTTATTGTACATCTAATTTTTACATTATATCACTTAGCTTTTCCATTTCTTTTCTTTATACCATTTAAATATTATATTTTTTTAATATTTATAATATCTACCTACATATAATACCATATAAAATTATATTATGTTTTAAATTTATATGCGTGTATATATATATATGTATATTATTTCAAGGAAGTTTTTTTTTTTTTTTTGTAATTTTTCTAAATTTCATGAAAACTAAGAGAAAAAAAAATCCATACATACTAGATAACAACAATTTTTTGTGGAGAGAACAATTCTCACCAATTCATTCTCCACATTAATAACTTCAATTTAGGACATATATATATATATATTTATATATATATCCACTGCTACAAAAAATGGCAATTGTGTCAGACAAACGCATCAGTCAATGCAGTTGACTGGCATTGTTGACCAAGAATTAGCATTTGTGACAATTGGGCACTGCCACAAATGCGAGGGCATTTGCGTCAGTACGTACACTGACGGTGTTGAACGGGACCGTTTGCGTCAGTGGGCCACTGACGGTAACGGCCTGTTTGCGCTAGTGCCCCACTAACGCAAACGGGTCATTACCATCAGTGGGTCATTGATGCAAAAGGCTCGTTAAATGAATTAAGGCTCATTTCGTCCCCGAGAGCAGCCATACCAAACCTAAGTTTCGCAAGAAAAAAAAAACTGAAGAAAATCATAGGCGCCCATTTGCGTTTTCCCTCATTTTGGTATGTTTTTATCTTTTTTTTCAATTTTAATGTAAAAATGATATATATATGTTTATGAATCTTATACATAGTTTTTTTTTAATTATTTGTATAGATTTTGAATTTTTTAAGATTATTATTTGAAAACCCATAAACTTTATTAGTTTTTTTGGGTTTTCTACTTCAAGAACTCACATTGCTCAATTACCACAAGTAAGTATAATTTTATTAATTTTTATTATTTAAATTTAATTTTCGTGATATTTTTTTTTATTATAAATTGACTATTTTTAAGATTTTTTAATTTTGGAAAGTTTTATATTAATGATTATGTAATTTTGTTTAGGTTTAAACTTTGCGTTTTAATATTTTAGAATTTTTTTATTATAATTTTGTTATTTTTTGTTAACTTTTTCAAATTTTAATTTAATTTCGGATTTATTCATTTAAATGAGTATATATATTAATGTATACATTTTGTGTAAGTTCAATTTATTAATTATTTAGTTTGAATATTTTGAGTAAAATTTTGTTTATATTTTGTTAACTTTTAAAATTTTGGGTTTAATTGTTTAAATATGTATATATTAAATTGTTTGTTTTCTTTAAGTTATATTTTATTATTGATTTAGTTAGGATATTTATCATCGAGTTTTCTTTATGTGATTTGATAACTTTTTTAAAAAATATATATTTTATTTCGGGTTTATTTAAATGAGTACATATAACAAATTAGTTATTTTCTTTAAGCACTTTATTGTTTATTTAGTTACAATATAACTTTAATATATTTTGTCAACTTTTTTATTATTTTTTTGTTTATTGTTATATTTGAGTAGATATTTTGTTGACAACTTTATTGATGAGATCGCTTTTGAGGACTTTATATTAGAGGTAATATTTTAAACATTAATGTATAATTAAGATATATTGAACTTAGTGGAATGTATGAATTATAAAATAGTAGAGATGGGTTCTGGAATTGTGTGTTGCGGTGATATAAGGCTGTAATTATGCATGTTTGATTGATTAATTGGTTTGTTATGTTTATGTGATGAATATATGTTTGTTTAAATTTTGGGAAATATGATAGAAATAGGATAAGTGCTACCCAATTTTTTTAAGATTTAGTAATATGATAATTATGCATGTTTGATTGAATTTGGATAACGTTTTTGACATATTTTTATTATAATAACTTGCTAAATATAATACATAAATTTGGATAACTATGTTGTAATAGTGTCGAAACCAAACTGGGTCAATCGAGTGTGGCTTTTACATTATGAAGTTTGCTAGAGAGTTGATTTCACAAACAAAAGACCTACTTGAAAAATGAGGTATTGTTTTACCTTTAAATTTTAATTTAAACCATCGTTTATAATTTTATTTGGATGATTTCTAACTTATTATTTTAAATATTTTCTAATTAGTTTACGAACACGACACTATATTCGGCTCACGAAATCAACGAGATACGGGATGAGTGGACTAAATCAATTATGGCGTATCTCAGTTAGCAAATGAGCAAGTTGGTGAATAAATTTTAGTTTAAGTCGGTTTAATACTTAGAAATTTAAAACACATGAGTACCTATATACATAGATTAACTTGAAATCAAAATTACTTTTGTAGATTTGATCATAAATGTTAACTTTAGATAAATGTTTAAAAAATTTATACTGTTGTTTTTTTGTTTATACTGCTATTTTTTTTATCAAAATAGGTCAGGGAAATTGGCATAAACATTTGCAATTTCCCTGGTTAATACTTTATGTGACAGTTCCCAACTGACGCAAAAATTACTCGTTTTTGTGACAGTGTCCCACTGACGCAAACCATGCTAACATTTATGTCAGTAGGGAATTGTCACAAATCTGCCATTTGTGGCAATGTCCCACTGACGCAAATGCAATATTTGTGACATTGTCTCACTAACGCAAACGCCTGGCATTTGCATCAGTGGGGCACTGCCACAAATGCCAATTTGTGACAGTGCCCCACTGACGTAAACGTTAGCCTAGTTTGTGTCATGAGATTACATGTCACATATAAAACTGACGTAAAAACTCAATTGTGGCAGTTAGAAAATGACGCAAATGCCATTTTTTGATGTAGTGACTCATATACTTGAAGAATAATATAAAAATTAATAAAATATTATTTTGCTCATAAATAGTTCTCCCTAGATATGGCCTAACACTGTAGATTTATGTAAAAAAAAATTGTGAAATACAATAGCAATACAGCAGCTAATGGATGTTGTTTTTAGGATTTTTATTTATATTTTATACATATTAGTTGTTGTAACTCTTTCAATGGAGTGCTCTTATATAAATATTTAAAAAAACAAATATATGTAAAATACGTAAACCAAACAATATTATTCCTAGTCTATCGCATATTATTATTATTATTATTATTATTATTATTATTATTGTATGCACATGACTCTACGTAATTATTTAAACAAATAATGGTGGACCAAATACTCAAATTATAGCTCACACTCCTGTATAGGACCCATACGAAAATGATATACAAATGTAGAGCAGTGATTACTAATTGTCATGCTGGTAGCTAGAGATTAATCATATCCCTTAGGTACATGAAGATAACTAAAAAAAAGTCTTAAAATATTAGGTACATTTAATATCATTTTTTTAATTTTGAAGTCTACGTTTTAAAAAAAGTTTGTTGATGCTTAAGGACAAAATGTAAATAGTACATGACTATATATGTATAAATTCATAATATCGTCAACAGCTTCTAGCTTATTTAACTTCCCCAACATCTTGTCAATGATTGATTATATATTCATAATATATTCATTGCACTCTTATCATTAATGAGCTTTTTTTTTTTTTTTGGTGGGCCTTTATAATAAGAGGCACTTTTGATCAAGCATATCAAGGATTGAAATGATATATATGATTACCTACTTAGCATTTATAGTTTTTGGTCCTACTTTCATAATTTACATTGTAATACTTTGTATATTTGTACATTATGGGGTGCATTTATTATATAGTACTATATGAATATGAAATCCATACAATTCCGTTACTTACATGTATATATAATATAGTTTTCGTTGCATGAGAGATGTATCTAGGTTGGTCTTCGTTATCAATATAGATATTAAATAATATAAAATATAATAGTTATATACACATGGAAAGGGAAATAGAAAAAAAATTGTGAAATTGTGGGGACTATGGAGAAAACTTTGTCCTAGGATGCTTATTCATTGAAAAGAGATTCTAGGGAAAAAAAGGTGAAAAAAAATCAATTAATTAATTAATAATAATAATACAAAGGACGGGCAATATTTTTTTATTCTCATAAAAATCCCAAGGTAAGCTTTTTCTGTTTTGAAAAAAGTAAATAAAATCCAACCATTTCCTTTTTAAATGGTATTTTCAAGCAATATTCTTCTCTTGTGGGGGTGCCCTGGAAATTCTTCCTAATCATCATTTATATATGTGGTAGGACTCTCTTGTTTGATTACGTGTGTATACAAATATATAAAAGTGTGCATTGGATTAATCACCAACACTAATTTTCTTCGTTATATGATTAGGGTTATATAACAAAGGTAAATATAATAGAGAAATAAATAATATGAAACTAAAATGTTAAACATGTTCCTTTTTAATATCAGAATCTTATTATGTTGAATTTATTCTCTAACTTCAGTTTTATAGAATATATAAAGAGAGATAATAAGCATGTAAAATAAAGATCCATTAATATATATCTCAAGAATAAGAAAAATAAATAAATAAATATATATATATACACACACAAAGAATCGCTGCCTACAAAATCCCTAAATTATATAGAACCTTCCTACGTTTCATAGGTGGGTACTAGTAATAACTCTCCACATTAATCATTATTTCTCCCACTAATCCCAAAGCTAAATTAACCCACTTTATTATTTTTATTGTGTTATAATTTGCTGGGAGCTAGTACTTTATTGTTGGCATGCTTCAAAGAGTACAATAATACATTATAATAATCGTAATGAAAGAAACCATATAAATTTGTTTAATTAAGATAAGATAGGGTTATATATAACTTAATTAGCTTTGATAAATGGCAAGCCGTTGTTGGATTTAATTGCATGCCTTTGCAAGTACTGTTTTACTTTCGAATTGTCACACAAATGGATTTGATTGGTTTAAAGGTTATATAATTAGGATAAATATTAATGGTGTAAAAAAAACCACAACTTAGAATCATATATGGGATGAGCCATGCAAGTTATTAACATCAATTATTTAGTCAAGAAAAGAGTGATAGAGAGAGAGAGAAGAGACAGAGAGCATATTATGGAAAAAAGTAAAATGTAAAGATAGAGGAACCCAGTTAGGAAAAGGTAGGACCCACCACCCACTAAACTAAACAAGCTTATTTATATATATAGCTCATGATATTGATAAGCCTCTCCATAAAAAAGAAAAGAGAGATGTTGATAGAGATTAATGAAAGTCTCTCATTAAAAGCTTGGATGCTGCATTAACTTTTTGACTGCTAAAGGAGTAGTTCACCAAATTTTTAAAGAGCCTGACATTTGTTACTTGTCAATCTTATAACCCAATCAACGTTTTTTCTCACAACAACAGGACCACAAAATCTCTCGTACAGCCGAAATTTCTATTTCTTTTTTTTTTAATTTTTATTAGAAGAAAAAAAAACTATAAAATAATTATAAAAATCCATGTGCTTCGTTTAGGGAAAAAAAAAAGAAGTATATTGAAGAAGAAAACAATGATCACGAGGTTGACGAAATTCTTTAGTAATTGTTCTTTGTTGAACTTCAATTAATGTGTAACACAAGGTAATTAGTTTTTCTAATTATGGTGGATTTGTGGAAGTTTTCATTGAGATGGGAATGTTATAATAATGAATTTGGTGGAATGTACACATGGATCGAACAAAATTGTTCATTTCATGCTTGGGTCTATTTGAGTCAGATTAGACGAAATTGTCTCTCTATTGGAAACTATATTAACCAACCCAAAGACCGATTTCTCTTTTCTTTTTTTTTCTTATTCTTTAACGTAATATATGCCGGGTAAAGGTAATATTTAATGCACATTTTTTTAGTTTTATAGTTATAAATATGTTCTATAATTTTAATAAAAACTTATTTTTAATTATTTTTAAAAATATATAATAGAATAAATTATAGTATTATAGTATATATAAATATTGTTGGAGAAAATTGAGTGAATGAGAAATCGATGCCTAAAATGATAATAATTCAGCAAATCACTTTGATTAAAGATGAGATTATCTGAATATTGTGTGATTTATTCTTATTGGTTTTGGCAAATCACTTTGGCCAAAATTGAGATATTAAAATATTGTGTGATTAATTCTGATTGATTATCAGAAAATTACTTTTAGCAACAACTGATATTACCATAATAAGTGTGATTAGATCTTATTAATTTTCAGAAAAACACTTTAGGTAATTGCTGATATTGCCATATACACATTTTCAATTGCCTCATTTATTAACATATATTTGTATATGCAATGTATAAATGAGAATTATATGTATTTTATTAATTTATTTCTTTATTTTATGCATGTTAATAAATGAGAATAATATATTTGGAAGCACATATATGTATGTATTTTTCTTCAACATATTTGCATCATTTTTTATAGTATATCTAGTATATAATTTTTTTGTTGTTGCCTTTTATATATATATATATATGGGAATTTTTTAATAGGGGCTTCACTTTAAGCCTTACCGATAGGGCTCTCAATGTTTACAACCCGTGAACAGTTTTTGGCGTGATTTTTTTTTATAACCGTGTATATTGTAGCTATTTAGAGCATCCTGTAAATTTTCAGAAAATTCCAAATAGCTTACAGTACCAAAAACTAGGTTCAAACATGTTGTTGCACGCGTGACTAATTTTTTTTATGCGCGTGGAAAACAACATGTTTGAACCTAATTTTTGGTACTGTAAACTATTCAGAATTTTCTGAAAATTTGCAGGATGCTCTAAATAGCTACAATATACACGGTCATAAAAAAAAGTCGCACAAAAAACTGTTAACGGATCGAGAAATACTGAAAACCCTACCAGTAGAGCTTAAAGTGAAGCTACTATAAAAAAAAATTTATCATATATATATATAAAAAGTAACATACTCATTTGCATAAAGAAAATATATATATTTATAGGTAGTATATTACTTATGCCTACCATTCACTTGGGATTTGCGTTTAAAAATTACTGTTTATATATTTGGTTATATATATATTAACTTCACCTTATTTCTTAGTAACATGTGATAAGGTATATACATATTTAAATAATTTTATAACTTTCCTAGTTGGCTTGATCTTTCCTTTTAAAATCATGTTTACTACTAAATGCGTATATACTCTAGACATTCCTAAATAATTATTGATTATTAAATTTTCAATATTTGAACTTAAGATCTTAAAACATAATTACTAAAAGTGCAATTTTTCACCGTTCAGATATGGTTGAATACATGGATGTTATTCCTACTAAAAGTATTGGTGGATCTCCCCGAACTTTGGCTTTGACCACAAAGAATCAGTCCTCAAGGGACCAGCCTGTGCAAGTTTTGGTTCCAACAGTTCCTGTGAGCAATAATGAGAAACTTGAAAAATTCACTAGTGTGAATTTTAAGACATGGAAGCAGAAAATGTTATTCTGCTTAACAATATTGAGTCTTGCGAGATTCTTGAAAAAGGATTCTCCCACTATTGGAGAGGACGAAGTAGATGTGCAAACTCAACATACAGTTGAGGCATGAAAACACACTGAATTCATTTGTAGGAATTATATTCTGAATTGCTTGTCTGATTCACTGTATAGTGTGTACAGTGTGATGAAAACGGCTAAAGAATTGTGGGATTCTTTGGACCACAAGTACAAAGTCGAAGATGCTGGAGCCAAGAAATTCTTGGTTGGCCAATTCTTGAACTTCAAGATGGTGGATTCCAAAAATGTGATAAGCCAAGTGCAAGATCTTCAGTTGATTATCCATGGAATACAAGCTGAAAGGATGGTCTTCAGTTCATCTTTCCAAGTAGTTGCTATTATAGAGAAGCTACCCCCTGCATGGCTAGACTTCAAAAATTATCTAAAGCGAAAGGAAATGAGTGTTGAAGATCTCATTCGCAGACTTCGCATTGAAGAGGATAACAAAAGTGTTGAGAAGTAATCCTCAAATCCCAATGATGCAGGCTAATATGGTAGAGCACGACAAAGGCTCCAAGCCTAAGCCCAAGCCAAGGTCGGGAAGTGCTTTAACTGCAAGAAGACGAGACATAAATCGTCAGATTTTAAACTGTCGAAAAAGAAAGGCAATGAGGCCAATGCTGTGGAAGCCATGTCCCAAGAGATCGCTGACCTAGACCTATGTGTTGTTGTTGGTATTAAATGACCACATCAAATGTACACAGCAGAATATATAGACTCATTTTAATAAATATTAATACCAGCTAGAATCATATACATATATAAATATTAAATCACATACAAATAGATCAGGGATTACCTCTTCCAGACCAATTCTCAAACACGCAAGGATGTGTGTGGGCACGTAGGGCTCAAAAGATTGATTTATGTGACTTCCTAGATGTACTCTGTTTACCGAGTTTTTCGGAAACGAATAACTAACAGAATAATAAAAAGATAAGAACTGTAGAAATACTGAAATGTAACTAAACAAACAGTGTTTTTACGTGGTTCAGGCGTTAACAAGCCCTAGTCCACGAGTCGATGTTATTATACTTGGAAAAGGTTACAGTAAGATGGCTGGTGCATAAGAACTTCACACACTCACAATATTTCTCTCGGGTTCTCTTGAAGAAGATGAAGCTAGAGAGATTTTAGTAGAGTTTTTGCTATCTGATTTGTTCGTCCCTCTTCTTGTAAAATGAAGGGGTCTTTATAGCTAGGGTTTTGGATTAGGGTTTTTCTCTACGTACATGAGTCTTAATTACACCAGCCATAAATAGGGATACAATTACTGTAGTAGCATGGCTACAAGACTCTATGTGGGTATATTTACGTGAAAGTATGGGGAACACACAAAGTCAGCCGTCTTTTCCAAGTTGTCAGCGGAACAGTAGGCGAAAAGGTACCCTTAGGCGTGCTGGGATGTGTGCGGCTTTGACCTGACGGGCGTGTCAGGCGGGATCCTGTGTCAGGCGGATATCATTCCAAATATGCCTCCTCCAGGACTCGACCGTTTGGCTTTGTTCCGTGCGAGGCACGGAACTGCTTCCGCGGAGACCACTCGAAGAGAAGCTCCTGGAAGGAGCTTCCCCGAAGGATACCCCTTCGGGAGTCCGGGAGAGTTGACGAGTTTCCGTATTGTGTTTGCTTGGAAGAGTAATCCGGACACCAAGCGGGAGAGGTGAAGCCTTTCTGTATATCCGCGAGCTCTGGTCACCTATCGTGAAAGACATCGATAATTCTGCTTCCCTGAGGCCATCAATCTAAACGCTATCCGGAAATCTGGATAACATTTACCCCCCAAGGTCACGGAGCTTTGAGGGATCCGGGAGCTTGTACAATCGGTTTCTTAGATTAGGCGAGGGGGCACCTTCTGTGTTCCCGGAAGGGTTCCTTTTTCCCGCCTGAGTGTTAGTATGGAAAAGAAAGAGAATTTCTTCTGTTTGAGATCAAGTACTCAAGTGCGGCAAGGACCACATGTCATTCTGGGAATGGTTCTGCGACCAAGACGTGTGCGTGAGGCGACTGGTTGAGTATGCGTGCGTCAGTCATCTAACTAATGATTTGACGGTTTTTAATGGTACTCCGGGCCCGAGGTGGTGTAATGATGGGAAATAAATACTTTATTCCCATCCGAGGAGTCATAAATAGGATCGTCGCTTCCTCTCCAGCCGTTGGATCTGATGCACACGGAATGGGAAGATCGGGACCGTCCACTTGAGGAATTCGAAACGGCCTCTTCCCTGCTATAAAAACGAGGGAAAGGACCTTTCTTCCTCTTTACGCTTTCAGATTCTCCATCTTTAGGATTTTCAGATTTCCAAACCTTCGAACTCTCAGGCTTCCCAGCTTACGTTCCCCCGAACTTGCCATTTCTTTTAGTAAGTATCTGGAAACTTTTCTTTTTGATTTGGCAGTGGGTTTATTCCCCGAAGTTCCTGGTTTGAATCGCCGTTCGTCTTTGCAGCTTTTACTTCTCGCGATCGTGCTGTGCAGTGATCCAGTTACTCCTTCAACCTCCAACTACCCGAATATCAGTAAGTATTTCTACTTTGCTCTTTCCTCCCAAACCTTAGGTTGTTGGTAGTTGTTAGAGTAGAGGTTTCTGCCATTATTGCTTATGTGCATTTGTGAATAGGGCTTTGGTAGGCATGTGATTGATTGTGAGTCGATAAGTAGCCTTTTCTGCATGTTTTGGCGATTTGCGTTTGGAAAGTCGTCCCTTGTTTTGCTGTTTTAGGGCATAAGCATGAACGCCTTTAGGGTGTCTTTCTCTGGAAAAACACTTCTTTTGGTGGGCTTAGGCTCGGGGTCTGAGTCTGGTTCCTTGCTGTCCTTCGGGTGGCATGGTGCCAATCCCTCGGTAAGCTCGGTGGGAGCCTCTCCAAGCAGTTTTCGAGGAGGGTCTCCCCGACGCCTTTGATACCACTAGGGTATGACAAGGGTGCTGACTGCTTAGAGTGTTTTCTTCTTTCTTTTCTTTTGTCCAGTGACGAACATCTCGAAGGAACAACTCCTTGCTGCGGGGGAGGCTGATTCTGCCCAAGAGAAGGGCTCTCCTGTCGCTGGTGGAAAGGGGAAAGGAAAGGCGAAAACGGTCGCGGCTAGCCCACCAACCTCCAATAGTTCCATCTGGGAGATGGACCAAAAACCGAACCTTTTCAGGAATTATGGCATGCTGGAGCTGTATTCCTCTGAGGCAGGCCTGAAGAACATCCCAGGTCTGATGTGGCACCGTCTGTCGGTGCTGGGCGAGTCAGCTAGCCAGAGCCACGAGGGCTTTGGTGCCTGGAGTTGGGCACACATAGTGTGCGGAGCGCACTTGCCCCTAAGGAGTTACTTCGCCAATTTCTATGTGAAGGCGGGGATTGCCCCCTTCCAGTTAATTCCTCCCAGCTACAAGCTCTTAGCGGGGTGGTTCATCTTTTGCAAGTCCCGGAGACTGGAAGCTCCTACCCCGGAGGAGGTGCTGTACTTTTATGGGTTGAAGTCTCAGCCTATGAGGGGTCACTCAGACAAGGTGGGGTTTTACAGGCTAGAAAGGCACCCGGATGTGATGTGCCCCACTTGTCATACCGCGAGGGTTCCAGACCTCCGGGAATACTGGTTCCTGACGACTGGCTTCCCGCTGAAGAGGGTGCCAGCTCTATCTTTGGATTTCAAAATCCCTGGTAAGTGTTTCCTCTTTTCCTTTTCAACTTTGTTTCTTTGTGTTTGATTTGCCTTTTGGGAGGATCTCTAACGCTTGTATTTGATTTTTGCAGAAGTCGTTCCGCGGACACCTCGCTGCGCGGAGATGATAAGGAGGTCCAAGTTCTACGAAGGGCTTTCCGAGGAAGAGTTGAGAGTGGAGGGACTTGTGACCTCCGAATCGTTGAGGGAGTATGGGTTACTCGCCTCCTTCCAAAATATCGAGCCAGTAAGTGGTAGGGGGCAGACTCAGGTGTCGGCTGACATCCGGGAGCAGATTGCCCTGGAGCTGTCTAAGGTGATCACCCAAGCCGCTCGGGACGAAAATACTCTATCTCCTAGTTGGGCGGAGAGGTTCCCCGACCCCCAGCCGGAGGGAGAGGAGATCGAGGCTCGCCACGCCGCGGCTTACCCTAACGAAGGGGCTCCGGGGGCTAGTTCCTCCGGGAGAGGTAAGACTAGTTTTCGATTGATCCACACCCCCAGCCTGTCTGAAGTTTCCCAAACCTCTCAGATGGGGTTTGATCCTCGTTTCCTTAGGCTAGATCCGCGTAGGATACCTTTCGACAGGTACTGTGATAGGGTAGATGAGCTCCTCTGGTGTCTGAGTGATGGTAGTCTGCCAGAAGGTGTCATCATGGTTGACCCTTCTTCTCTCAGCATGTTCTTCCCGGACTTCAAGGAGTACGGGAGCTTCCTGGGGCAGGAAGCGATGTTTTGTTTTGCTCGGGGAAGGCCATCCACGTTTCTCGTGCATGGTCGTCCCTTTCAAACTTTTCTTTTTCTTGTTTCTTGTTCCCTGCTGGCGGGCTTGCTTGTACTTTTATGTTGCTGATTGTCTTGTCTTCCGCTTATCTTCTTTCTCATTTCTTGTTGGTTCGTTAACCTTGATTTGTACGTTTCTTGCAGAGTATCCCGAAGCCAAGATGTTGGGGAGGGTTACTTTGCTTATTAAGAAGGCTGCCACCAGCCAAGACCCGCCCACGGGGAAAGGACGGAAGACCAAGGCTGGTAGGGGAGGTAAGGCTGCCTCCCCCAAGAAGACAAGTGGCGAGGCGCAAGCGTCTCCGAGGGTAGAGAAGTCCCCTGCTGAAGGGCCTTCCGAGACTATGATGGTCTCGAGTAGCAGTAGCGACGGGGAAGGGCTTGTGTTCCCCGTGAGGACAACTGGGGTGAGCAAGCGTCCCGGAGGAGATGCTGAGGGTGCTAAGAACAAACGCCTTAGACACTCTTCTCCCGGTCGAAGGCAACAACAACAGCAACGACAGCAATCACAACTACAACAACAGCAGCAACAGGAACAAGAGAGACAATCACCAACGCCACAGTAGCAGCAACAGCAACATCCAAACCAGCAGCAGCAACAAGGGCAATTACTTCTGCTACCGCAGCAGCAAAAGCAACAGACCGGGGCCTTAATACCCCGGCTGCCTCCTCCTCCAGCCCAACGGGGGTCCACCCTTCCGGGGTCTCCGTCTTCTCAGACAACCAATCTTCCCCTGCCTGGCCTGAAGTTCCACTTTCCGCGGAAGCCGACCAGTTTTCCCACTGCCCTCCTGGAGGGTGTAAGACGGGCCGATAGTTTTTTGAAGAGGCGGCTAGAGGCGGAGAAGGCCGTTACTCAGGGAAGGGCAGATAACTTGTCTGCCGTGAAGAGGGCTGAGCTGGCCGAGGGGGTGAGATCTCCTCACCCGGCCGGAGCGGTTCTGGATGGTCCAGCCTTGGAGAAGAGGCTGGTGCCTAGGCTCGGACGTGCATTGGCGCCGTTCGGAGCTGAGATGATGGAGGACATGGCCCTGAGCTTATGCGAGCTCAATTCTGAGAAATGGGCCATCAGCAGCAGCAAGGATCCGCTGTTGCTGACACACGCTGTGAAGCAGCAACTGTCCGGGGTAAGCCGTCAGTTGTTATTATTTTTTTTTTTTTTTTTTTTTGGGACCATCTGTCTTTTGGTCCTGCTTTAGCTCATTCTGTTGTCTTTCCTTGCAGGCCTCTATGATCGCGGAACGCTCGTTCCGGGAGGTTGGTGCAGCTCTGGTTCAGCTGGAGGAGAGCCAACTGGCTCGCCAGGCCTTGGAAGCGGAGAAACAGAAACTGACCCAACAGGCCTTGGGGGCTTCGGAGAAGATTGATCAGGCCCGGCGCACGGCTGAAGAAGAGGCGGAGAAGAAATATCTTGCCAAATATCAAGAGTACCGGGCCAAGGCAGAGAATGAGTTTAGACAGCGGTCGGATGGGATTAAGACCGAAAACTCCAAGCTCCGGGAAGAGCTGTCCCAAGCCAAGGTGGAGAAAGATACCCTGGAAGCCCGCTTGCAATCAAAGAACGATCTCCTCCTTAAGCGGCAAGAGGAATATTCCACTCTTCAGAGTAAGCTGCACGACGAGGAGCAACTCCATAAGAGGAGCAGGGATCTCGTGTCTATGCTTCAGTTGGGGCTCGCCGAGAAGGATAAAGAGATCGGGGCTTTGCAATTCACTGCCAGGGGGCATGTGACCGAGAAGCAATCCGTGCTGAACCAAAATAGGGAGCAGCGCAAGGCGATTGATTCTCTTAAGGGGGAGCGGGATGCCTCCAAGGCCGAAATGGAAAAATTGAGGGCCCAACTTACTGCCGCGGAAGCACAGCTGGCAACCTCCGAGGCGGAGCGGTTGAAGGAGAAGGAGGATGCTGAGGTGATACTGAACAGGACTATTAATATATCGCATGTGGTCCTCATGCATCAACTCTGGAAAGTGAACCCGGAGGTGTTAGGCTATCTGGGAGATGATGCCGAAGCCATGAGGGAGAAGCTACTCGTGTGGGATCAGGGCCCAGAGGCGTACGTCCAAACTTATAACATTGACGATCGTGCTGAAGCTCCTGAGGCGGGAGATCCCGGAGAGGCGGGGACCTCTGAACCTTCTCATGACCAAATTCCTCCTTCCAATGAGCCGACTCCGTCAGCCTCAGCTGAAACAGATGCCCCCGAAGCTGCGGTCGTGGACGCTGTAGTTACCCCCAATGCTTGAAGGGGTTTTATCTTTAATTGTTTTTCATTTTGAGTTTTTCATTGCGGACAATTTTGCCATAATCATAGCATTCTCCTTTCTTTTTCTGCCGAGTTCTTTATTTATCTTTGCGCTTAGGGTAGACATTTATACGGTAGAAACTGTTGTAGGGGCGTATGGGGTTTTGGTTCCAACGGCCAAAACTTATGCACTTCCCAGTTGAAGCTTTAACGGATGATGTCTTTCCCCACGTAGTTTCTAGGTTACGAAGGTTTTCTGGTTCCAACGGCCAGGCTCCTTTCACCGTACTTTATCTTTCCTGAGGCAAATAGCCAATCCCGGGACTTGTAGTTATACTGTTCGCTGGGATTGCTAAGGTGAGTCGTTCCATTGTTTGGAACGGGAGTTCTTTTGGTGAGCGTCGCTAGACTTAAGGTTAGATCTTTGCGAAGCAAAACTAACTGTTGTTGCGAACCTCATTGTGGCTGACTTCAGGGACCTGGCATGGAGCCCTGCGAGGCAAGGCTTATTGCTGTTGGGGAAATCGCCACGCCCACCAGGTGTGATCCTGGAGCAGGGGCTTTGCGAAGCAAAGCCGGCTGTGAGTGGGGGGATCAAGCATGTCTGCTTCTGGAGCTGAAACTTGCAATGGCCATGGAGCTTGCCATGCATTATTTTGTGAGATCCGGAGTTGGAGCCTGCGAAGCAAGGCTTACAACGGTCGCGGATCTTGCCATCTTTCGCCTCGCTGGACCCGGAGCTGGAGCTTGCGAAGCAACGCTCTACAGCGCTCGCGGATCTTGCCAACTTTCGCCTTGCGGGACCCGGAGCTGGAGCTTGCGAAGCAAAGCTCTACAGCGCTCGCGGATCTTGCCATCTTTCGCCTTGCGGGATCCGGAGCTGGAGCTTGCGAAGCAAAGCTCTACAGCGCTCGCGGATCTTGCCATCTTTCTCCTTGCGGGACCCAGAGCTGGAGCTTGCGAAGCAAAGCTCTACAGCGCTCGCGGATCTTGCCATCTTTCGCCTTGCGGGATCCGGAGCTGGAGCTTGCGAAGCAAAGCTCTACAGCGCTCGCGGATCTTGCCATCTTTCTCCTTGCGGGACCCAGAGCTGGAGCTTGCGAAGCAAAGCTCTACAGCGCTCGCGGATCTTGCCATCTTTCGCCTTGCGGGATCCGGAGCTGGAGCTTTGCGAAGCAAAGCTCTACAGCGCTCGCGGCGAATTCTGCAAAGGACTTGTCAGGGAGTTGGGGGTGTTTTGGCGTAGCTCTATGAACGTGCCTCAACCCCCAGTCCCGTCCATCGCTGGGCTACACAGGAGATAATACTTATGATACATAATGGCAGGCATTTCCATGGCAATTTTCACATAAGCACATATGACACGTAATGCAAGCATGTTCATGGCAACAAATAAACCTAAGCTCAACAATTTAAACATTTCAAACAATTTAAAAATTTCAAACACAATGCTAGCACATAAGTGGTGTTCTGTGTACGTTTTGTTCAAGGGGCGTATGGTTATGCCTTAGCCATGTATACCCCCCAAGTGAGCGTGGGGTCCGGACGTCTCCGGACCGCGTGGTCACTTGTTAAAACGCAGCTTTGAACACAGGGATAAAAAGTGCAGTAAAAGCGGAGTGAATCTCTCCGTGTTTCATTGAATTAGCCTGCTAGGCGTGAGTTTTACAACAGGGAGGATTATTTCCACATTTTTCACTTTTGTTATTTTCACCAAGGACTTCCGACTGGATGGTCCGGGGCCTACTGGTAGTAACGGCGGAGGTGCTCCGCGTTCCAGGCGCGCGGGACTTTAGATCCGTCGAGTCTCTTTAAGTGATACGTCCCATGGCCCACTTTTTCTTGGACTTCGTAGGGGCCTTCCCAGTTGGGTCCGAGGACTCCTACTCCCGGGTCCTGCGTAGCAGGAAATACTCTCCGTAGGACAAGATCTCCAACTTCGAATGTACGGCTCTGGACTCTCATGTTAAAGTGTCGGGCTATCTTGCCTTGGTACATTGTTAGTTGGACCTGCGACTGCTCCCGGAGCTCCTCGATCATGTCCAAGGACTCCTGGAGGAGGGCATGGTTCCGGGTAGGATCGTAGGTGTCTTGCCTGTGAGAGGGGATCATAGCTTCTACTGGGATGACGGCCTCGCAACCGAAGGTCATGGAATAAGGCGTGTGCCCCGTCGAAGTTCTCTCTGTTGTGCGATAGGCCCAAAGTACTCGCGGAAGTTCTTCCGGGCAGTGAGCCTTGCAGGCTTGGAGTTTTTTCTTCAACGTGGTCTTTAATATTTTGTTTACAGCTTCCACTTGCCCATTAGCCTGGGGTCTGGCGACTGCGGAAAAGCTTTTGATAATTCCATGCGAAGCACAGAAGTTCGTGAAGTGTTCACTGTCAAACTGCCTTCCGTTGTCGGACACAATTTTCCGTGGAAGCCCAAAACGACACACTATATTCCTGATGACAAAATCCAGTGCTTTTTTTGATGTGACCGTGTTCATAGGTTCAGCTTCAGCCCATTTGGTGAAGTAGTCTACCGCGACTATGGCGTACTTCACTCCACCTTTTCCAGTTGGGAGGGAACCTACTAGGTCAATGCCCCAAACGGCGAACGGGCAGGGGCTGGTCATTAGGGTAATTTCTGTAGGCGGCGCTCGCGGAACCTTGGCGTACCTCTGGCACTGCTCACATTTCCTGACATAATCCACACAATCCTTCTTCATGGTGGGCCAGAAGTATCCTTGTCGAAGGATCTTTTTGGAGAGGCTCAGCCCGGAGGTATGATCGCCACAGAAGCCTCCGTGAATCTCATGGATGATGGTGCTGACTTCGGTTCCGGCAACACACCTAAGGAAGGGTATGGACAACCCCCTGCGGTAAAGCTTTCCATCCATAACCACGTATCGGGGAGCTTGATATTGGAGCTTCCTTGCGTCAGCTTTATCAGTGGGGAGCTCTCCGGTGGTGAGAAATCTGAGGATGGGTCCTATCCAGGAGTGGGAATGGTCGATGATGGCGTTTATCCTTCGTGTCTCAGTACTGGGGGCTTCTAAGTGCCCGATGGGGACTAAGCCATACTGTTCAATCTCCGGGTCCGTTGCAAGCTTGGCCAGCGTGTCCGCGAGTGAGTTCTGGTCCCGGGGGACCTGGCGGATTTGGTAGCCTTTGAAATGCTGCAGTAGGTCGCGGGAGAGAGACACGTAGGCAGCCATCCTTTCGCCTTTCGTCTGGTATTCCCCGGATATTTGGTTTACCACAAGTAGGGAGTCGCTGTACACTTCGATTTTTTGGGCTCCGACTTCTCTGGCCAGTCGTAACCCAGCTAACATGGCTTCGTGTTCTGCCTCGTTGTTGGATGCTGGGAATGCGAAACGGATGGCGCTCTGGAGCTGATGCCCTTGGGGAGATATTAGGATAACCCCCGCTCCAGCTCCTTTTTCATTTGAGGCTCCGTCTACGTAGACCTTCCAGGTGGGAAGTTCCGGGACAGGATCTTCTGGGAGGTCATTCATTCCCGAGCACTCCACAATAAAGTCCGCGAGAGCTTGACCTTTTATGGAAACACGCGGTTGGTAGTGGACGTCGAACTGGCTTAGTTCCATGGCCCACTTAAGCAATCTGCCAGAAGACTCGGGCTTCTGCAGGACTTGTCGGAGAGGGTGGTTGGTGAGTACTTTGATGGTGTGCGCCTGGAAATATGGCCTCAGCTTCCGTGAAGCGATCAGCAAGCAGAGGGAGAGTTTCTCGATCATCGAATATCTGGACTCGGCGTCCAATAACCTCTTGCTTACGTAATACACAGGGAGCTGGATACGGCCATCTTCCCGGACGAGAGCGGCACTTACTGCGTGCTCAGTCACAGCTAGGTATAAGAACAACGCCTCTCCTTCGACCGGCTTGGACAGAATGGGGGCTCGGGTTAAATGTTCTTTGAGGTGTTGGAAGGCCGCTTCGCATTCGGGGGTCCACTCGAACTTCTTGTTCCCTCGCAGAACATTGAAGAAGGGGATACACTTGTCGGTGGCCTTGGATACGAAGCGACTGAGAGCAGCTATCCTTCCGGTAACGCTCTGGACATCCTTATGCTTCCGGGGGGAAGGCATATCTATGAACGCCTTTATTTTTTCAGGGTTGGCTTCCACGCCGCGGGAGCTGACAATAAAACCGAGGAACTTCCCAGACGAGACCCCGAAAGTACATTTCTTTGGATTTAGTTTCATCCCGTACTTTCGGATCACGGCGAAAGCTTCCTCAAGGTCGTTACTGTGGTCCCCGGAGGTCTTGGACTTTACCAACATGTCGTCCACGTACACCTCCATGTTCCTCCCCAGTTGGTCCTTGAACATTCTGTTTACCAGACGCTGGTAAGTCGCCCCAGCATTCTTCAAACCGAAAGGCATGACCACGTAACAGTAGACACCCTTATCCGTGAGGAAGCTGGTGTGTTCCTGGTCCGCGACATGCATCTTGATCTGGTTGTATCCGGAGTACGCATCCATGAAGGATAAGAGTTCGTACCCGGAAGTAGCGTCCACCATCTGATCGATTCGCGGGAGAGGGAAACAATCTTTCGGGCAGGCCCTGTTTAGGTCCGTGAAGTCAATGCACATTCTCCAGGACCCATCGGGTTTCGGGACCAGAACTGGGTTGGCCAACCACACGGGATAGTGCGACTCCTGGAGAAAGCCTATGGACATCAATTTGTCCACTTCAGCTTTGACGGCTTCGGCTCTCACTGGGTCCAGCGGCCTCCTCTTTTGGCGAATTGGAGTTGCAGCTGGGTCTATGTTGAGTGCGTGGCACGCAACATTGGGATTAATCCCCGTCATATCAGCGTGGCACCATGCCAGGATATCCTGATTATCCTTCACAGTGGCCACGATCTTATCTCGAACGGCCGACGGCAGGTTTTTCCCCACCTGAATGACCTTGGTGGGTTCTCCCGGATTGAGGATCACCTCTTCGACTTCCTCCATCGGCTCTATTGCTTTCTCGATTCCCACTCTTGGGTCGAGTTCGTCAAAGTATGCCTCCTGAGCATCCCTAGTTTCTGGCAATACTTCCGCCAAAGGAATGGCAGCAAACGTCTCTCGGACCGTGTAGACGGCTCGGACGGAGACGTTATAACAGCTCCGTGCACTTCTTTGGTCTCCTCGGAGGGTGCCAATACGCCCATCGTCGCATGGAAACTTCAAACATAAGTGGCGTATCGAGGTTATGGCCCCACAATCGATCAGGACTGGTCGGCCTAAGATGGCATTATACGCCGTGGGGCAGTCGACCACCACGAATGTGCTATGCTTGAAGGCACAAGCGTCGCTTTCTCCTCTGAGGGTGACTGGAAGTTGAATTTTGCCTAATGGCATGAGTGCGTCCCCATTGAAACCTTGAAGCTGGATGGGGCATGGGGCCAGGTCCGTCTCGGTCAATCCGATCGCGTGGAAGGCCGCTTTGAAGAGGATGTTCACGGAGCTTCCGTTATCGATCAAGATCCGTGAGACCTTCTTATTGGCAATCTGGGCTTCCACTACGAGGGGATCGTTGTGGGGGAAGTGCACATGTCGAGCATCGTCCTCCGTGAAGGTGATGGGAAGATCCATCATTCGGGGACGTTGAGCAGGTGATTGGACCAAAGCGCACATCTCCTCGGCGTGCTCTAACTCCTTCAAGTACCTCTTCTGGGAGTTGCGGGTACTTCCGGCAAGGTGTGGTCCTCCGGAAATGGTGGCGACGTGTCCGTCAACGGGTGGCGGAGCAAGGCCGGGCGGATATGGGTTGCCTGGTCCTGGAGCCAACAAGGCAATGGGCGCCGGAGCGGGTGGAGCAGGAAGTGCTGGGAACTGAGACCCGGGAGCTTGGGGGTGACCGGCTCCAGGAGCGCTAGCGGCCCCCCTCTGTCCCGGGGAATATGCAGCTCCGTGAACTACCCCCTGTCCGGGATAGATAATGGGTATCCTCACCCACTGACCGAGGTGTCCCGCTCTTGCCAGGGACTCGATCTCATCCTTCAGCTGAAGGCACTCATTCGTGGTGTGCCCCACGTCTCCGTGAAACTCACACCTCTTATTGGAGTCTCGCGGACGCCTTCCTCCGTGAGACACTTTCGGGGGCTTCCTGTAGTTGACCATATTACAAGTCGCCCGATAGACATTCTCTCGCGAGTCTATCAAACTGGTATATTCCGTGAACTTGGGCTCATAGTCCTTTCGGGGTTTCTTTGAATGGTCTCCCCGGTTGGAGTTTCTTCCGCTTCGTTTGCTCCGCGATTGGCTCAAATTTCGTTCTGGGGCTTCCGCTTGCGGCTGCGGCATGCCAGGAGCGATACTACATCCGGTTTGTACTGCTCCGTACCCAGAGAAATGGGTTTGACTCGGCGTCTGAGCAGACGCGGAAGGCCCATACACACTTGGAGTGAATCGGGCTCCTGGAAACGTGAGGGCTGGTGCGGGAGCTTGCGAAGCAAAGCTCGGCGCAGTCACGGAAGGGGTTGGAGCCGGGGGAACTCCAAAGGCCTGCTGGTAGGCATCCTCAAGGTTGATGATTCCCTGAGCTTTTGACATGAATTCGGACAGTGTTTCTGCCCGTCTCCTTTGCATTTCCCCCCATAGCAGGGAGCCGACAGTAAGGCCCGATTGAAGGGCGATCAGCTTCATGTCATCACTGACCTTGGTTTTTGCAGCAGCTTCCATCATTCTCTGAATGAAAGCTTTGAGGTTCTCAGTGGGTTGCTGCTTGATGTTGGTTAAGGAACCAACCTCCATGTCGTGGTCGCGGGCAGCAATAAACTGCCTCCTAAACACGGACTGTAGCTCCTTCCAACTGTGGATTGATCCGGGAGCTAATCTTTTCCACCAGTCCTCCGCGGACTTGGTAAGGGTGAGTGAGAAGCACATGCATTTGGCGTCCTCACTGACACGCGCCACTTGCATCATTTTATTGTATTTAGCTAGGTGGGTACGCGGGTCTGTCCTCCCATCATATAATTCTATGTGAGGCATTTTGAAGTTATCCGGGAGGGACGTTTCCGCGATCCTCCTACTACATGGTTCCGGGTCTTCCTCCTCAGAATCTGACAGGGCCCCACTTTGCTTCCGGACCAGCTTGGTCAAGGCAGCAATCTGTTCCTCGAGCCTCTTCGTATCACTTTCCGGGAGGTCACGTCCCCGGAGCTTGTCATTAATATGATTTCGGAGGTCATCTCCGCGAGGCCGGGCCTTTTCCCCTTTGGCCTTTTCATACTTGGCCTCCAACCTTCTTCTTAGGTCCACCGTGGACCAGCTATCTTCGGAGTGCGAGTTCGCAGCCCGACCGTCCTGATTGACGGAATCACTGGGGCGGTTGTTCCTTCCCCTAGGCCTGGGTGCCTTAGCACCAGGCCCTTTAGGCACAGAGTGCCCCCTTGGGGCTGAAGGACGTCTGGGCTTAGGAGCGCCAGAGACCTTCTGCGCGCGGGGGGGGCAGTCGGCCTGGTGATTCACGCCTTTAGGAGGTGCAGGGGCGTCAGCGCGCACAGGCTCTCCAACTTTTTCTTTGCCCTTGTTAGGGGCGGCTTTGGATGGTCCATCAGCGGCTGGATCCGGCATGGGGGCATCAGCACCACCTAGAACAGAGGCATCCTCGTCCGAGTCGCCTAGATCTCCGAACTTACTTTGGAGGCGTTCCATCATGCGTTGCATTCTTTCGGAGACGCGCTCCTGCTCAGCAAGCTTGGCCTTAGTGGCCACCAGTTCTTCGGCTACTTGGACCAGTTCTGGGTCCTTCTCATAGTAGCAGCCGTCCTTGTAATAACCGTCTTGGACATACTCTTCTTCGTCTTCTAAGTATGTTGTATCTTCGGTACTGACCTGATCCTGGCGGGATGTCGGGTCTTCACCTTGGTAGTCTAAGGGTTCGCTTTGCACCACATCTTCCATCACGGTATCGGGGTTGACCGTAGCATTTTTGTCAACAGCGGATTTTCTCGTAGTCACCATCTCTTTAGCACGAAGTGAATACAAAAAACGTACACAGAAAAAGAGCTGACTAACAACTTCCTACAACTCTCAATGAAAGCACCAAAATGTTTACCGAGTTTTTCGGAAACGAATAACTAACAGAATAATAAAAAGATAAGAACTGTAGAAATACTGAAATGTAACTAAACAAACAGTGTTTTTACGTGGTTCAGGCGTTAACAAGCCCTAGTCCACGAGTCGATGTTATTATACTTGGAAAAGGTTACAGTAAGATGGCTGGTGCATAAGAACTTCACACACTCACAATATTTCTCTCGGGTTCTCTTGAAGAAGATGAAGCTAGAGAGATTTTAGTAGAGTTTTTGCTATCTGATTTGTTCGTCCCTCTTCTTGTAAAATGAAGGGGTCTTCATAGCTAGGGTTTTGGATTAGGGTTTTTCTCTACGTACATGAGTCTTAATTACACCAGCCATAAATAGGGATACAATTACTGTAGTAGCATGGCTACAAGACTCTATGTGGGTATATTTACGTGAAAGTATGGGGAACACACAAAGTCAGCCGTCTTTTCCAAGTTGTCAGCGGAACAGTAGGCGAAAAGGTACCCTTAGGCGTGCTGGGATGTGTGCGGCTTTGACCTGACGGGCGTGTCAGGCGGGATCCTGTGTCAGGCGGATATCATTCCAAATATGCCTCCTCCAGGACTCGACCGTTTGGCTTTGTTCCGTGCGAGGCACGGAACTGCTTCCGCGGAGACCACTCGAAGAGAAGCTCCTGGAAGGAGCTTCCCCGAAGGATACCCCTTCGGGAGTCCGGGAGAGTTGACGAGTTTCCGTATTGTGTTTGCTTGGAAGAGTAATCCGGACACCAAGCGGGAGAGGTGAAGCCTTTCTGTATATCCGCGAGCTCTGGTCACCTATCGTGAAAGACATCGATAATTCTGCTTCCCTGAGGCCATCAATCTAAACGCTATCCGGAAATCTGGATAACATACTCAACACATGAGATCTAGAGAGTTTTGACAGAGAAAATATTTAGAATAGTTTTCAGGTTTAGAGAAAACTATCACTTTAGAGAGAGAGTTTGATTATCCATCCTTTATTTGAATATCACATATATCAGATTTATAAAGATCTTTTAATCTAATTAAATAATCTTTATTTAATTAAAATATAATTCAAATTAAAACTGATTAGATATTTTTATTTAATTATCTATTTAAATCATATTTAAAAACAATAATTAAATAATTGATCAAACAAATTTATTTGAAATTCAAAATTCAAATCTCATGGATAAAATCTCTGATGCTAGGCGCCACACACTATATTGTATAGTGTGTGTCGCCTAACCCTATTATAGTTGCCCTAATTTTCTCATTTGTTTATTTAATCAACTTTTAAGACAAGATATTTATTCCAACATAAATAACAGTTAATTTAAAAATAACTTTATCTTAAAATATCAGTTTTAAATTAAATAAATAAATATCATATTATAACTAAGATGTTTATTATTTTCTCTCTTTATATTAATCTAAACAAGATTAATATTAATTTTAACCTATAGTTTTTCAAAATAAAAACTATATAGTTAAATAATTTATTAATTCACAATTAATCAATTACCCATAATTATCAAATAATTATTTCCTTGCCCTGAAAAATTAATTCCTTTGCAATTGAGTTCTTTCTCTTAAAAATCTTTCTTTTGACATCCTTACCCTTGACAGTGTAGGACAGAGGTGATCTGGGGATCATAGACCTATAATACGAAATTTCAATAAACCAGATTATTAATTAAACTCTTTAATCTAATAATCTTATTTATTAATTCCATGATTACTCCACTATAAATATGGAATTGCACTTTAAGTATTTATAGAATTATATTTCTAGAGTTTCTTCTAGTAGTCTATTGATATAATCAATATATGTAGTTTTGTCCTCCATTATTGGTTCGTTAATTAGATTTGGTCAAAATTACTATTTTACCCTTCTAATTACCACTTGATCCTTAAGTACCATTAATTCACTAGCGAATAATTAATCTATAATCTAATTATAGATTTGAGCTCAATAACTATTCAGTTCCAGAATCAACCCTTAAGGGGACTAATATTCAATTCGTTAGGAAAGCATGAATTCAAATATTGTAATTCATGTTCCCATCCATCCATGATATTGAATCTAAAAAACAAAAGTCATTAGCATCATTATTCTAAGAGACCTTAACGAGTGAATCAAAAGATCCAATAAACATAAATAGGAGTTCATGAATACTCAGGATTTAGACTAATCTACAAATGATCATATATTATGACAAGAATTAAATTCTTACGTCAAACGACAAGTTTATAAAGATAATTAATTCTCATCGGTCCTGTCATATGTAATATCTATTATATACAACATATTTACTAAGATGTCTATCCACTTCAGTAATCTGAATCTAGATTGTTTGCATCTCGTATGCTTAGCAAACCGTACTAATAACCATTCATTAAAGATTCATTACTTTAATATGTTACTGACTATTTTATTCATTATATATGATATTAATTCTCTCGTATTAATACATGATTGTATTCTCATGAATGAATAGAGAATTTTCTTGATATGATTATATAATTAATTCAAACAATAATTATAACATTCAAATATAATAAAATTGTACTTTTATTTAAAACAAATAAAATGTCTTTACATGCTTTTAGGGCATTAATCCTAACAATCTCTCACTTACCCTCAAAGCAAGTGAGGCATTTCCCTTAATCTCATATTGCGCACGTGACCCATGAACGACTTTGCAGGAAGTGTCTTGGTTAATGGGTCAGCCAAGTTCTGCTCTGACGCTATCTTCATAACAGTCACATCATCTCGGTGTGCATTCTCTCTTTCTAGATGGTATTTCCTTTCTATATGTTTCCTTCTCTTGTGGCTTCTAGGTTCTTTGGAATTAGCTACTGCTCCATTGTTGTCACAGTACAGGATTAGTGGCTTATCCATATCTGGAACAACCTCCAAATTAGTGTAGAACTTCCTCAACCAAACCGCTTCCTTAGCTGCTTCACAAGCCGCTATGTATTTGACTTCCAACGTTGAATCAGCTATGCTTGATTGCTTAATGCTTCTCCAGACCACAACTCCTCCACCAATAGTGAACACTGACCCATATGTCGATTTTCGACTATCTTTGTCTGATGGAAATCAGAATCAGCGTATCCAGTAGGGTTTAGCTCACCCCCTCAATATACTAGCATATAGTCTCTCGTTCTCCTAAGATACTTGAGAATGTGCTTTACTGCAATCTAGTATTCCAAAATAGGATTTGATTGATAACGACATACAATCCCAACTGCATAACATATGTCGGGCCTAGTACACAACATAGCATACATCATACTCCAAACTACTGAAGCATAGGGATACTTTCTCATATCTTCTTCCTCCTGAGGTGTCTTGGGACATTGTTCCTTTGAGATAGCAATTCCATGTCTGGTCGGTGATTGGCATTTCTTGGAATTCTCCATAGAGAATCTTTCAAGCACCTTATCTATATAATTAGCCCGAGAAAGTGCCAAGAGCTTATTCTTCCTATCCCTTAGCATTTGTATTCCCAAAACATAACTCGCCGCCCAAATCTTTCATTTGGAACTTTTCAGCTAACCATTTCTTTATGTTTGACAATGTCTCTACATTATTCCCAATTAGCAAAATGTCATCAACGTAAAGAACTAAGAAAACCACCACTTTTCCTTTGATGTATTTATACACACATGCTTCATCGACATTCTGTTAGAAGCCATACATTTTAATTGTTTCATCAAAAGTGATATTCAAAGATCTAGATGCTTGCTTTAATCCATAAATGGATTTCAGCAACTTGCACACCTTTTGATCTTCCCCTTTCTTTATGAACCCTTCTGGTTGTACCATATAGATACTTTCAATAAGATAGTAATTCAGAAATGTTGTCCTGACGTCCATTTCCCATATCTCATATTCATTGGCAGCCGCTATGGATAAGAGGATACGAATGGATTTGAGCATGGCTACAGGAGAAAATGTTTCTTCATAATCAACACCTTCTCTCTTAGTGTAACCTTTGGCTACAAGCCTCGCTTTGAAAGTCTATAATTTCTCATTTATACCTCTTTTCTTTTTGTATATCCACTTAAACCCTATGGGTCTAACATATTCAGGTGGATCCACAAGTTCCCAGGCAGAATTGGAATAAATCGATTCCATTTCTTAGTTCATGGCTTCTTGCCATTTCTCCTTTTCATGATCATCTGTTGCCTCTTTAAAGGTTAATGGATCTTCCTTGTCTGTCTCAGAAATAAGGACATGTGCCTCATGTTCGTAGAGAACAGGTTGTCTCACAATCCTCCCACTATGATGTTGCCCTGGGGTTTCTTTTCCAGGAATCATGGTTTCCTCGATTTTTCATTTATCATTTAATGATGAAGATGATTGTGATGGAATATTATCAGCTGTGAGTTCCTCCAATACTACCTTGCTACGAGATTTTTAGTTATTCATATAGTCATGTTCAAGGAAGGTTGCATTTGTGGAAACAAATACCTTTTGATCATTGGGACTATAGAAATAACCACCTCTTGTTTCTGGAGCGTAGCCAACAAAAATGCACACTTCTGACCTTGATTCAAGTTTCCCTAATTTATGTCTAAGAACATGAGCAGGACAACCCCAAATGCGGAAATGGTACAAACTAGGTTTGTTTCCATTCCATAGTTCCAGTGGCGTTTTGCTAATGGTCTTAGATGGGACTACATTCAAAATGTACATCGTCGTTTGAAGTGCATATCCCCAACATGAGAGAGAAAGTAAAGAGTAGCTTAACATAGATCTAACCATGTCCAAGAAGGTCCTGTTTCTTCTTTCAGAAACACCATTTTGCTGTGGCGTTCCTGGTGCTGTGAGTTGGGATAAAATACCATGCTCCAGCAAGAAATCTTTGAATTCTAAATCCAAATATTCTCCACCTCGATCAAATCGAAGTGTCTTTAGAGTCTTACCTAACTACTTCTCAGCCTCAGCTTTGAATTCTTGATACTTACCGAAGGTTTCATATTTCCTAAGCATTAGGTAAGTATGACCATATCTGGAGTAATCGCTAATAAAAGTGTTGAAATACTCATACCCACCTCTTTCTTGTACATTTATTGGACCACAGAGATCGTTGTGTACAAGCTCCAAAAGTTCTTAAGCTCTATTTCCTTTCGGTGAGAAATGATGTTTGGTCATTTTACCTTCTAGACAAGATTCACAAACTGGAAGAGTTCCTACTCTTAGTTCTCTCAAAGGTCCATCTTTTGGTAACTGGTTGATCCTATTTAGACCTATATGACCAAGTCTAAGATGTCAAAGATATGTGTCATCCTCGTTTGAAACTTTTTGTCTTTTGTTACCTTGCGGTTTTGCTACTTTAAATAATTCTGAATTATTGAGCGTTCGTTCATTTTAATGAAAGCAATAAAGTCCAAATATTCAATTGCATGTCTAAAGAAAAAAATTTAAGAATAATCAAATTATAAATAAAATATTCTAAAGTCATTACATGCAATGAAATTCCAAATTAATTAAAAAATGAACTAAACATTGTTCAAACAACAATAAACTTTTCTTTTAATAAAACTATATAATTTTAAATAAATGGACTTTCTTTAACGCTTTCTTGAACTAGACACTTTTCTCCTTAACCTCTTCAACTTTTTGTCTCCATCTGCAAGTTCCTATTGATCGCTCAAGTGTCTGTAAAGACGAACAAATAACAAAAAATATGATTAGTGGTTTCTAAATCAAAGATTTAGAACTTTATGTATCATAATCCACTATTAAGCCTAAGGTAAAGGTAAAGGTAAATCATATCTACCTTTTCGTGATTGTGGTCTTGTTTGTAAATCCCCAAAGGCAGCATCCAACAAATCACGAGCATATTCAATGTGTTCAAACTTTTTCCTTAGCTTCTCTTCCATGGTACTAAGATAGTAAAATCTTGTCATGTGATTTGATCTCATCCAATCAGCATATTTCTCATGTTCCTCTTTGCTTGCATCCCATGATGGTACAGGAGAAGGTCACTTATCATTATAGATATGTTTAAGATTTTTGGCCAGAAAAATGAACAAAGTTTAATTTTCCCATCCATCTTTATCCTTTTCAGTCATTTTTACTTTCTTTATATGATCATCAATCTTTTTATGCATTACCGGGCATGTTATAGAAAAATAATTGGGTGGCAACATTTTTTGACTGAAAATAAAACACAATAATATTATCATTTGAAAAAAAAAATCAATGTTTTGGAAAGTAAACATGATGCATGAATGCAACAATTAAAACACATAAATTAAGATTTACTTTTCCACGATAAAACTACCCAACAAATAAAGTGCCTCCTTAGGGTCGGTCAAGTTAAATTCAGATAGCTTATAGGACAATCTTATCTTTATAACTTAAAACTTAAAACAACTCTTTATTTTCTCTTTTAAATAAAGTACCGCTGGTTTGGTCAAGATTTCATTATCCACCATAAAAGCTTAATTACATCTTTGTAAGTGTAACTCATTATTTCGGATTTCATAACTTATCTTAGAGAGTGTTGCCTTAGGGTCAGTCAAGCCTAAAATACATCACTTCCTCCTATCTTCGTAAGAAGCCAACCTTGGTATTGATATGTCTAGAAACCTTCCTTAGGGGGACGGAAACAAAGCCGCCTTGAGGTCCTATTCATATCTCACGCTGTTGTACTAATAATGGAGACCATATATCACATTGAGATGTTCACCTTCTCCCACTTACTATTTAAGATTAAAATTGTTTTATTAAACTAATCAATTAATTCCAAATTAATTACTAGTTTATTAATAACCCTATGAATGTAATTAATTACCAAAAATATAATTATAAAAGAGTCTGTTTCTATAATTAATGTGATCTAAATAATTACCAATTACATTCATCTAACTTTACTAAAATGCTTTTCACATAAAGTTTGTTATCTTAAATGCTTATAAAAAACTATTGCATTTATTATAGTGTGAGTTACCAAGTTTTAACTAATTTAATACTTAGTAGTTTACATGCAATTGATTTCACCAAAAACAATTCATATAAACATATGGGACAATCCTAGATAATCATGTTTCTAAAAGATGCAAGATTAATGAGAAACTGTGTGTGGTTTTATGAATGACATGTAATTGACTAATGCATGATCATGTTATCAATCAAACATCAATGAACATTTATTTAAATAAATACAATAAATAAATAAACAATAAATGATGAACCGAGTACTAATGGGTATTTCTAAGATTTACAACCCTTTGAAAAAAAATTAGAAATAAAATTGCAATCTAAGCCTATGTAGCTTTCAAGACTCTCCAATAATGCTCCCCCTCTCCTTTAGGCTTTCTTGCTAATCTTTAGGAACTTTGTTTTGTCCAACTTATTAATTAGAATTAAATTTTCTAATTAATTTATTTAATTAAAACTAATTTTTAATTAAATAAATATTTTTGTCATCTTTTTAATTTAGTTGAATTTAAATAATTAAATAATCAAATTCAAATAATTATTTAAACTTAAGATATTAAAATATCTTAACAAACTAAAAGATATTTTATTTTCTAATAAAATAAAATAAGATAATTAAACTTTTAAATTCAAATAATTTAAAAATTAATTAAATAAAAGATATTTTATATCAACTTTAGGATCTAGGGTTTTGGCACCAAGATTGGTGCCCTAGCCATCCTAGGACCGGCAGCACCATTGAGCCTTAGGCTCGGGTGCATGGCTGCAATAGGGGCTCGGAGCTAGGTGCTTAGTGCACAACAAGGTCGCGTGCGATAGGAGACCAGGGCACGGCTGGGCGTGTGCCGCTGCAAGAGGCTCGGGCCATGTGCCTCTTAGGTGCATGGTTCGGGTTCCTCCTCATCTTTGTGTACATATTTTTTTTTTTTAAATTCATATTTCTCAAATAAATTTACAAAAATCCTATGCCCTATTCCTAACCCAATAACAATATAATTAACGATCCATCATTCAACCATACATTCAAAGAACATATCCATCCATTCAATATACATATCAACATACATATAAAAAATACAAGAAACTCACACAATATTTAATATATATATATAGACTGCTCTGGTACCAATTGTGGGTATTAAATGATCAAAGAAAAGGTACGCAGCGGAATATATTGACTCATTTTAATAAATATCAATATCAGCTATGATCATATACATATATAAATATTAAATCACATACAAATAGATCAGAGATTACCTCTTGTAGCCCATCAAGTGTCTTTGAGTCTTTTTGTATAAATCAACGATCTTCCTATCCAGTGTTCTAAGATCTCACACCCTAATCTTCCAGACCAATCCTCAAACACACAAGGACGTGTGTGTGTACGTAGGATTCAAAAAGTTGATTTATGTGACTCCCTAGATGTACTCAACACATGAGATCTAGAGAGTTTTGACAGAGAAAATGTTTAAAATAGTTTTCAGGTTTAGAGAAAACCATCACTTTAGAGAGAGAGTCTGATTATCCATCCATTATCTGAATATCACATATATCAGATTTATAAAGATCTTTCAATCTAATTAAATAATCTTTATTTAATTAAAATATAATTCAAATTAAAACTTATTAGATATTTTCATTTAATTATCTGTTTAAATCATATTTAAAAAGAATAATTAAATAACTGATTAAACAAATTTATTTGAAATTCAAAATTCAAATCCCATGGATAAAATCCCTGATGATAGGCGCCACACATTGTACTGTACAGTGTGTGTCGCCCAACTCTATTAGGGTTGCCCTAATTTTCTCATTTGTTTATTTAATCAACTTTTAAGACAAGATATTTATTCCAACATAAATATCAGTTAATTTAAAATTAAATTTATCTTAAAATATCAGTTTTAATTTAAATAAATAAATATCATATTATAATTAAGATATTTATTATTTTCTTTCTTTATATTAATCCAAACAAGATTAATATTAATTTTAACTTATTGTTTTTCAAAATAAAAACTATATAGTTAAATTAATTAATTAACAATTAATCAATTACCCATAATTATCAAATAATTATTTCCTTGCCCTAAAAAATTAATTCATTTACAATTTAGTCATTTATCTTAACAAGTCTTTCTTTTGACATCCTTACCCTTGACAGTATAGGACAGAGGTAATCTGGGGATCATGAACCTATATTGCGAAGCTTCAATAAATCAGATTATTAATTAAACTCTTTAATCTAATAATCTTATTTATTAATTCCATGATTACTCCACTATAAATATGGAATTTCACTTTAAATATTTATAAAATTATATTTATAGAGTTTCCTCTAGTAGTCTATTGATATAATCAATATATGTAGTTTTGTCATCCATTATTGGTTCGTTAATTAGATCTGGTCAAAATTACTGTTTTACCCTTCTAATTACCTCTTGATCCTTAAGTACCATTAATTCACTAGCGAATAATTAATCTATAATATAGTTATAGATTTGAGCTCAATAACTATTCAGTTCCAAAATCAACCCTTAAGGGAACCAATATTCAATCCGTTAGGAAAGCATGGATTCCAATATTGTAATTCGTGTTCCCAGCCATCCATTATATTGAATCTCCAAAACAAAAGTCATTAGCCTCATTATTCTAAGAAACCTTAACGAGTGAATCAAAATATCCAATAAACATAAACAGAAGTTCATGAATACTCAGGATTTAGACTGATCAACAAATGATCATCTATTATGACAAGAATTAAATCTTTATGTCAAACAACAAGTTTTTAAAGATGATTAATTCTCATTGGTCATGTCATATATAATCTCTATTATATACTACACATTTACTAAGATGTCTATCCACATCAGTAATCCGAATCTAGAATGCTTGCATCTTGTATGCTTAGCAAACCGTACTAGTAACCATTCATTAAAGATTCATTACTTTAATATGTTACTGACTATTTTATTAATTATATATGATCTTAATTCTCTCGTACTAATACAAGATCATATTATCATGAATGAATAGGGAATTTTCTTGATATTATTATATAATTAATTCAAAAAAGAATTATAACATTCAAATATAATAAAATTGTACTTTTATTTAAAACCAATAAAATGTCTTTACATGATTTTAGGGCATTAATTCTAATAGTTGTGGTCTCTGAAATAAACCTGGTGGATGCTAATCAAAGGAATGGTGACTCGATACTGGAGCTGCTCGTCATGTCTGTGCAAACAAGTCTACCTTCTCCCTTCGGTGAAAAATGGGGATAAGATCTACATGGGCAACTCGACAACCTCTGAGATAAAGGAGCAAGGTACTGTGTACTTGAAGATAACGTCTGGAAAGAGTGTCAAGCTGCAGAATGTACTGTATGTGCCTGAAATTCGCAGGAATCTGATCTCTAGAGCGATGTTGAGCGTACATGGGTTCAAGATGGTTTTTGAGTCCCAGAAAATTGTACTGAATAAAGTTGGTGTTCCTATTGGGAAGGGTTATGTAAAAGAGGGAAGGTTTGTTTTGAGTTCGCCTAAGCATACGCAGTGGTGCTTTCGTTCTGCTTGATAGCTGTTGTATCCTGGGAAGTGAATGTTCACGAATCATCTAGAACTATTCAGGTAGAGGGGGCAAATCTGCTTTAAGGAAAGCGCGTTTCGCGTGTCTCGACTTATGTTTATTCTTTCTATTGTATGTTTTTCATTTCTGTTCTTCAATTAAATATATTAATATATATTTCGTTCTTCTCCACTATATTATTTCTAACAAATAATTATATCAATAATGTCTATATATATGACATCTAAACACACACTACAAAAAAATGTAGTATTACCCTCCGCTGGTAATAAGTGGTGTATCTGCCCGTAATGTATATTACCGGCGGCAGTCCCCCGGTAATTCTCCGCCGGTAATAATCGGTCGGTATTAGCATAATTACCGACCGACTGACACACTCGCCGGTATTGTATTAATACCGGCAGATTAATAGAGGCAGGGCTCCGCCGGTAATGTATAACACTGTCAACCTCGTTTGACTCATTTAATACGAGCGGGTTCCGCCTCTATTAATCCGCCAGTAATAAAATACTAATATTAAAATATAATATTTTATTTTATTTTATTTCATACTAAATATACATATAATACTTATTTAAAAATAATAATATTTAACATAAATTATAATTAATAACACAATTAATATTCATCAAACAAAAATAGCATTATAATTAATCATAAAATTAACATAATAAAAATATAAATTGTCTCGTTTTAATTACATATGAACTAATTATAAAATAAACATAATAAAATTTCAATTGTCTTAATATAATTAAAAAATGTAATCTAATTATTATTATTTTGATCGGGCCAACCAGGTGTAAAATATTCATTAAGGTCAATATCTTGATCACTAGTCTTAGGGCGCGGCAATGGTGGTGAAGCAAACTGTGGTGCTTGTGGAGAGTGCTGCTGCGAAGATGATCGAAATTGTCGAGTATGTGGTCATGGCAAGGGAGACTGATGCAATAAACTCGCAAACTGACCATACCTCTGCTGCTGCGCCGAACTCACAAATTGACCATACATCTGCTGTGGATGTTGCTACTACGATGAATCCCCAAAGTCACGACGCCTAGGATGTGACGTCTGAGATCCTGCAGGGACGTCGTGGTAGTAAAAAGGAGGGGACTGGGAGGAGCGTCCACACATGTTTGGATAATTCTGTTGAGGTGGATAAAAATGTTGTTGTTGTTGTTGTTGTGGCATCAACCAAGGAGGTGGACTTTGAGAAGATATACCACCTTCAGGTTGTGATGGTAAATATCATTGCAGAAGGCTTTCAAACTGTGACTCAGTTTCTGTACTGGTATGCTGAGGATTACCAGATGGACCTTGTTGAGATTTCAACATCTGGATCTCTTCACGCATTGACTTCATCATTTCCGCCATAGTAGCCATGTCTTCCTCAGGTGTATGAGCAGGTTGGGCCTGTGACTGACTTTGACTTGTGGATCTGGAAGCTGATTTTTTCCCTTTGTCTTTGTTGTAACCTACTCCTCTTTGAAAGTCAGACCTCTCCCTAAGTACTTTACTCATAATCTCGTACTGATCGATCAACGAGGAATCAGCAGCAGATCCAGTTTCAGATCCCTCCGTCGGTCCTTGAGACTGGCTTTGAAGTCGTGCTCTCTCAAGCTCTTCCGTCATTTTTTCATGTTCATAAAAAGTGTTAGAAACACATCAGTAACATAGTTTAATGAAAATAATAACACAAAAGTTTAAACTTACAAAAGTTTCTCGAGCTGTGTCATTGACAAAAACTTATGTCGATTTTCTCAAATGACTATCTTTCTAAGTATCAATAACATGTTCATCATGGTTCGCCTATACAAATGTAAAGATAGGAAGTTAGAATGTAAAATTTTGTTAAATTAAATTAATATTTTTACTTACAAATTGGTGACGCTTAGCTGCCATCGATTTTGTGTCTTGCGTCGATGTATACTTCATTTCTTTTCTGTTTTTCTTGTTTTGGTTGGATCGCGCAATAAATTTTGGGCTAAAAAACAACTGAACAATATCTTTCCAACTCTCCTTGGTGCAATGGTCAGGTGGGGCAACTAAAACACTCTCCAAATCTTCCGGATTAGAGTAATATTTTTTGAAGTGAGTATGTCTGATGTTCTTTCTCTCAGAATATCTTTTGCATATCTCTGTGTAGATAGTTTTCATAACTCTCTCGGGTTCTGGATGACCATCAACATTATAAAAATGCTACATTAAAAAATAACACGTTAGTTTAGTTTGTAAATGATTTTAATAAAAAATTTATACCACAAGACTTGTTCTAAATTTTTACCTTCATCTTTTGTATGACTTGTTCCTTAAATTGTTGAGGTATATCAGCAAAATCCAAGTAATGTCCTGGCAACAACAAGGTGACTTGGAGGCCTATCTCGCGGACAAAAGCTTGGTCCTCCAAGCCAACCACTTTGTCCGTCCTAGGATCAAGCTGAAGAATTAGTGGTATCTCGACATTCTGCCTTCGAATTGCAAGTGGTATGTTATTAGTCAGGCCACGACCCTTTCTTCTTGGCACTTCAACTTTCCACATTTTCAACAGTAACCAAAATTTGAAATATTAATATATATTAAACATTCGTTGAGCTTGACTTTCAAGCTATGAGCAAAATTTGAAAATTATTATTAACCTGACTCGCAGGAAGAGGGTACTCTACTAGGATCTGGCGGGTCTAGACCTCCACCATCTCCGCCGTGAGAGGTGGCTATATCCACTAACATTGTACTTAGGAACAAAAATTATTAGTTAGTATTAAATTATTAGTTAGTATCAAATATCACCAATGGAAATGAACAAAATGATTACAAGTCCCATATATTATATTTTAAACAATTGTCTTTATTACAAAAATATAAAAACTATGTAGAATAATCACTATCATTTTCATCATTAATTGAATTAACATCAATCGAAGACACATGATTAACATCATCTTCACAAATATCAACTAGCAATTCATCTTCTTCATCGACTTCTTCTTCGCCTAAGTCGTCATTTATGAAATTATCATCCAATTGATCAGCAGGTGAATTTTGTATAGTGTCAATATATGTTGCAGGTTCATGAGATTCCATAACCAACTGACCGAGATCCACAGTCAACACAAAATTTGATGAGCTTCTGTCATGTACAACATCAACATCTGCATCAACTTCATCGTCCTTGATGTCCCAAATTTGACGATGATTGACATCCTTAACAATTTTCCAGTGTCGGCCTCTAAGTAGATCATCGAGATAGAATACTTGCTTAGCTTGGCTAGCAAGTATATAAGGCTCATCTTTGTACCATTCGCTACTGACGTTTATACTGGTGATATTATTTTTAGTGATTGTTTTCTTCTTGCTTGGATCAGTGTTAAACCATTTACACATAAATAATGCAATTGAATATGCACCAGTGAAAGATAACACCAGTACTTCTTGAAGCGTGCCATAATAGTTAAAACCTTCAGTTCCCGCAACAGACACTCCACTATTCTGTGTGGTGCGCTTTTGATCTCGGTCGTAAGCGATAAATTGAACACCGTTAACTGTACAACCTTCGTGGTAGGTTGCCAAGTGATCTGACCCAGATGCTAAAGCTAGCAACTCATCACCATTCTCTAAAGATCCAAGTTTGTGCAAGTCATATATCTAAATAAATTAATAAACCTATATTAGAATGATAAAAATATCATTACAACAATAAATGTTTAAAAATAATCTCAATTTTACCTTCTTATGAAACCACTGGCGAAAATTTTTCTTGTGTAAAAAATTATGATCACCATCTGGGTATTTCAGTTTGATCTCTACTAGATGTTCGCTGTAAATTTGAATGCTTTGACTATATTAGATAAAACAATTTGGAATGAACATAAATTTCACTTTAAAGGGAATAAACTTACTCTAAGTAATCCTGAATTTCAGGTGAATTGTCAAGTATGAACCATTCAGCCATTTCACGAGTCGCAAGGTCGAGAGGCTTGAGAGTTCCCTTTGTCAGGGGACGACATTGAGATTGAAACACAATAAGGTGTCGTGGAACATAGTGTTGGTCGTACTATCTCTCGTAACAACTCCGTTAGCCCACAACTCCTTCAACTCATCCACCAATGGTCTTAGAAATATATCTATGTCCTTACCCGGTGATTTTGGACCAGGAATAACGATGGTCAGCATCAAATTGTTGTCTTTCATACATAACCAAGGTGGAAGATTATAGTTCACCAACACCACAGGCCACATGCTGTATGCTAGGCTCATGTTGCCAAATGGATTAAATCCATCAGCAGCTAAGCCTAAACGAACATTCCTAGGATCACTTGCAAAAGCAGGATGATTGACGTCAAAGTTCTTCCACGTCGTCCCATCCACCGGGTGTCGCATCACTCCATCATCTTTCGATTTCCCAGTGTGGTGCCATAGCATGTCTTTTGCTGTAAGCCTTGAGCTGTATAGTCTTTTCAACCGGGGTGTCAATGGAAAGTAACGCATCACCTTATGCGACACTTTTTTTCCTTTAGTTTTTTCAAAAGTAACCCATCGACTAGTTCCGCAAACTGGACATTCCTCTTTTTTTGCATGCTCTTTGTAAAATAAACAGCAATCATATTGGCACACATGAATCGACTCGTATCCTAACCCTAATTTCTTCAATCTCTTTTTAGCCTTGTAGTACGTTGATGGAATTTTATTTTCCTTCGGAAAGGAAAGCTTTAACAACTTCAATAATTCATCGAATATGTTGTTAGGAATCTTCCCTCTAACTTCCAAATGTAATAGCTTAGCTAAGAAGTTAAGGGAAGAAATCTAATCACATTCAGGATACAACTCAGCTTCAATCTCCTCAAATAACTCGTCGTAATATTGACTTGCGCCGTAATTATTGTCTACTTGCTCAGTTATCGGTAAGAGGAAGTCCTCTACTATGGGAATCATCTCGTCAACTTCATTATCATCAACGACCTCATCAACAACATCTAGTTCTGCTTCCCCATAATAAATCCACCTCTCATAACCTTGATAAAATCCCCTATCGAATACATGTGCTTTGACAACAGGTAAAATTTCAAGCCTATTATTTATGCATTTGACACACGGACACCTAATTCTTCCATCATAATCCTTATATTCCGAGGCCATTGTCAAAAAAGATTGTAGACCATTCCAATATTCTTGACAAGCACGGTTTCTCAATGTTGTCCAAGTCTTGTCAATCGCCATCTAAAGTGTTACAAGAGTCTGTGAGTTTTAGTAATGTGAATAGGAATGGATAACAAAAAAATTTGTTATCATTTTTGAAATCTTATGCAATATTATAATATCTTATGTTATTTTATGATGTTTTATTAGATAATTTTATTCAAATTTAAAATAATTCATTCATTATTTTATTATTAATATTTTAAACTTATCATTTCTGTGCCGATATCCCTGTAGTTGATGGTTGTAGTCAACAACCATCAATCACAAGCATACCGGGACAGAAAAAATAAATTATTATAAGATATGTAGTAATTTTTAGTTTATCATTATTAATTGTAAAAACTTTTATTAAATAAAATTTTCAATTTCTATATTAATATAATTTAATAATAGTTAATATTATTAATTAGATAATATTAACTATTAGATTATCTAATTAATAATATTAACTATTCAATTAATCATTTTTTATTTTTAACACTTGTATTAAATTAAATTATTCAATTAGATAATGTTATTTAATAAAAAAATTAAATTAAATTATTTAATTAAATAATGTTGATAAAACTTTTATTATTTAATTAATTAACAAATTAAAAAATAAATTATTACAAAATATGTAGTAATTTTTAATTAATCATTATTAATTGTAAAAGCTTTTATTAAATAAAATTTTCAATTTCTATATTCAAATTTTAATAATAGTTAATATTAGATAATAATATTTAATAAACAAATTAAAATAATTTCTTAAAATAATTTATTATTTATTTAATTAATCATTATTAATTTTTAACACTTTTATTAAATTATTCAATTAGATAATGTTATTTAATAAAAAATTAAATTAAATTATTTTATTAAATAATGTTGAATCAAACTTTTATTATTTAATTAATTAAAAAATTAAAAAATAAATTATTACAAAATATGTAGTAATTTTTAATTAATCATTATTAATTGTAAAAAAATTTATTAAATAAACTTTTCAATTTCTATATTCAAATTTTAATAATAGTTAATATTAGATAATAATATTTAATAAACAAATTAAAATAATTTATTATTTATTTAATTAATCATTATTAATTTTTATTTTAATTAATCATTATTAATTGTAAAAAAATTTATTAAATAAACTTTTCAATTTCTATATTCAAATTTTGAATTTTGTACGGCATCTAACAATATACATATCACATATTTCATTTCAAAATAACACTCAATTATACTCCTGTTATATTATCAGTTTAGAATGCACAACAGGCTCAAACAAGAAGAAAAAAAAATATGTAAATTATACGTTTTTTCAAAAACTTGAAAAAATATATGAAAGATTAAAAAAAAACAAATTCATAGATTATGATCATTCAAATTCAACAATTTTAATCACTTAATTCGTACCTTTGTCGGAAGCTCAAACGAACGTCGCTGCAAGCTCAGATGAAGGCCGGAGAAACCCCAATCTGAAAGAGATGAAGAAACAAAACTAATAACAAATTCACAATACTAGGGCTCGAAGTGAGAGAGAGAGAGAGAGAGAGAGAGAGAGAGAAACCTGAGAAACGCGAGGGAGAGGAGAGTGGCGACTGAAAGGCAGTGAGATGAGGTGGTGAGAGTGGTGACTGAACGACGGGGCTCGGATGGAGGGGCGGACGGTGGTGGTGCTCGGACTAATAGGAAAAAAAAATTTAGAGAGAAAGAGCAGAAATGGGAGGGACGCCCGATTGAATCCCATATATAGTATTATTACCGACGAGGCTCTGCCGCTATTAAAAAGCTCCATAGGTAATACATTATTAGCGGCAGATAAGGCCTGCCGGTAATAACATTACCGGCTGATAGTCTGCCGGTAATAATCCACCGCTTGCAATTTTGAAACACCTTCTTCTTCATTTCCCGGGCATTGTATTAGCAGCGGGGTACCCCGCCGCTAATAATGGGTAAGTCCACCGCTAATAAAAAAATTAATTTTTTAATTTAATTTTCACACTCCGCCGCTAATAACCAGTACATTACCGGCGTTGTCCGCCGGTAATATTTCCGCCTCTAAAAATGCTTTTTCTTGTAGTGACAACATTGACATAGATATATTTACATGGCTACATAACATATATATATAAATTACAATAATATTTAGAAATAAATTAATAATAGAAATAAAATAAGAATAGAAAAAGTCATAGTGTAGATAGTAGTATACATGCATCAACTATTTTTAGTTTCTAATGTATCTCGCAATGTCCTTTGGTGAATTTGATGAAGAAAAAAAGCTACAATCACTTGATAAAAAACAAACTATTACACAAATTTATAAGATAAAAAAATGATATATATGCCTTTATTATTTTTAAATAAATATGATTTACTTATTTAAATTATCATAAAACATCTTAAAAATATTCTATTTTAATTAATTAATTAATTTTTGTTTAAGTTTATGTTTGTTTTAGTTTTTGAATTTGACAGTGACAACAAGAGATTATATATTATATATTTAATATAATATTAATATTATACGTGGATTTCAAATTTAAGTTTGTCACTAGTTGATAGTAGATTATATTATATTATATATTTAATATGATATTATTCTACTAGGTGAAGTTTAAGTTTAATTAAATTTTATTTAAGTTATAAAACATATGATTTTATTATTTTTAAATAATTATCATTGTAAAATATCTAAAAAAATATCTTATTTTAATTTATTTATTTATTTAATTTTATCTAAATTTAAGCCATGTTTACAATCTACTGTTAAATATAAGAATATTTCGTTAAAGTTAATGCAAAAAAAAAAAACATTTAAAACAAATAATTTCCATTATCTATATATATTTTTTTTATATAGAAGAGATATAATATACATTTTAATTAAAAAAATTTAAAATAATAAATTATGTACATCATTTTTTTTAAATATCTTTTTGTTTTCAAAATTATTATTATTTGGTTCTTTTTATCTTTTTCTATTATAAGTTATAACTTTTTAGATATTTATATAATAAAATATTATTCAATATTATATTTTATTATTAAAATATTTTTTATCTTACAAATATTATTTTATACTTCATTTATTAAATACTAATACAATATAATATTAAAATAATTCAATCCTAACTAATAATTCAGTTCAATCCAATCGAATCATGTGTGCGAGTCCAAAATAAATTAAAAAAAATTGTTCCCTCATTTTTCAATTTATTTTCAAGTACAAAAATTAATTTGTTTCTAAATCTTTTTAGCTCTCATCAAATACCACTTAAGTATATTTAAAAAAAAAAAAAAAAAAGGATTGTGCTCCTAATTTGTGCATGTGCTATAATTGACACTTCTATTCTTAATTTCATATTCAAATGTTACCTAAATATTAATAATACTATTTTTTACACTTAACTCATGTCAATAGCAAACTAATGGAAATTGAGTGTGTCGACACTTAATGGGTTAGGTAAATGATGTGCAAAATGAATTAAGAACTTAAACATTCTAGACTATTCATAATAGGTACCACTATAGCAGTGTGATTGTTTTTAATCACTATCTATAGATAATTTTGATATTTTTGGTACATGAATAAGCTGCAACTCTATTTTTTTACATGAAGATGTATAATGTAGTTGCAGATAGTGGCGGACCCACATAGAGACGAGGGTAAGCGACCGCCTTGGGTGAACAAAAAATATATGTATTTTAATTAGTTAATGTATATATTTTTAATTGAAGCACATATTTAACACTTAAGATTTTGACATAATGGTCAAGCTCATTTATATAAATCTTAAAAACAACGGTTCAAATCCAACAAGGGCATTTTCTACGCAAAAAATAAGAGTTTTCTTCAACATAACTTTTTTATAAAAAAAAACTTATATTGTTTAGAGATTAAACTTTGTTCTAATTTTTTTTTACATAATCTCCCATTTGAACATTTCCAAATATAAAACATAATACATATATTTTACTTATACATATCGTTTTATAATTGAATATTTTAGTTCTTTTTTTCTTCTAAATATGAGTAATTTCATGCACAAATGTCAAAAAATGCATAATAAAATGAGTTAAAAATTATTATTTTGTTGGCTATGATTTCATTGTATTGTATTGTGTTTATTTTTTATTATTTATTATCGATTTAAATGGTTTGATATTTAATATTTATATATGTCGTTATTAACAAAGTTTCTCCTAATTTCTTAATAATTTTTTTTTGCTTATTATATTATTTTTAAAAAAATTCGACCCCACTAAAGTTGAATCTTGGGTCCACCTGTGGTAGTAGGAGAGTTCTTACTAATTTTCAAGAAATTCTTGATAATTTAAGATATGAAAATACGGATGCAAACAACTTGTTACACGAGCGTATAAATATCAAAACAAACACGTGTGCAACAAATTGTTTAAATCTTGATTTCGGTATTCTAAATTATCTAGAAATTTACTAATATTTGTAGGAGGGTCCCTATAACTACATTATACACTATCAGTTAGTTATGAAATAAAAAAATGTATATTATAAATACTAAATGCACTAAATTTCACATTGATCAAATAAATTTGATAATTATCATTATCAATCTTGGCAACTAGCAAGACAAATATTAACGAAACTGGTAATTTTTTTTATGAAAATTATTTATATTATTTATAGCCTGATAATTTTATTTGTGAAAAATTGTTGGGTAGTGATTGTAGTAAGAAAATTCTTACCAATTTTTAGGAAATTTTGAATAATTTAAAATGTGGAAATAATGATGCAAACAACTTGTTGTACGCGCGTATAAATATCAAAGCAAACACGCGTGAAACAAATTGTTTAAATCTTGATTTCAGTATCCTAAATTATCTATAAATTCCTGAATATTTGTGAGAGGTTCTTATAACTACATTATACACTGTCATATAAAAAAAATTGAGTTACAATGTATTAATGTACCGAATAAATTAAATATACTTATAGATGGTGATTAAAAACAACCACTACCCAATACTTTTTCTTCATAAAATTATTAGGCTATATATAATATATATAATTTTAAAAAATTACTATTTTTAATATTTGTCTTGCTAGTTTCCAAGATTGATAATGATAATTATCAAATTTATTTGATCAATGTGTAATTTATTGCATTTAATATTTATATAATATACATTTTCAATTTCATAACTAATCTATTATATATATTACATATTTAACATGATTGTTATAAAATGCAATCTTAACCAATTAAGTCTCATGAGTAAAAAAAATATTTGGCACTTTTTTATTCAATTTAATGAAATATAAATATAGAAGGAAAAACATATTATTTTTAAGATTCCTAATTCTTCCCAAAATCATAATATTGTTGCTGCTCAAATTTTCCTTAATCTTTTACTCATATAGTTGGTAAATGCATTTAGTGAACTTTTTAGCATAATATAATAATAATAATAATAATAATAATAAGGTCTTTTGATAAAATGACATTTTTTTTTCATTTTGTATTTTAATCTAGTTTTGATTATTCTTTGCAAAATGATCTTTGACAATTCAGATAGTAGGTAGAAAATTTTAAACTGCTGATAAAAAAATTATATTAGTCAAACGAGAATTTTAAATAGGCGATCGAAAAATTTAGATAGCTCGTCGAATTTTTAGACGAATATCATTTTGTAAAAATTATCAAAACTAAAACAGAATGCAAAATCACTTAAAAAATAAGTAATTCTAACCACCATCAACAACAACAATAATAATAATAATTGGATCCCCTTAATCAATTTGTCTTTGCCATTTATGTCATCCAACAAACAACCAATAATCATATTTTGAATAAATATATATTTATTATTTATGTGATATTTGAATAAAAATACGAAGATGGAAGAAAATGAACGAAATGTAAAATGATTATTTGTTAAAAAAGACATATGTAAACATTCATTACAAAATAGGTAGAGATTTAATTTCATTGTATGGATTGGAGTACCGCGATTATTTGATCCGAATATGGTAGTTTTTCATTGTTTAAAATAGCATGGAGCATGGAATGAGATACCCAGTTATTATTTAAGCTAGGTGAAACATATTAAGTGTCATGCCTTTATTATAATAATTATGACTAAAAACTAAGTAATTTATAATTGTTAGTGTTTGTAATATAAATAAGGGGCAGAACTAGAGGTGCTTATCAAATCCAAATCGTACTATTTGGCAGCAATAGTCACTGAAATGTTGAACTTAAACCATTAAATAGATTTTTTGGTGACAAAAGTTAGTCAGTAATTTACAAAATTACACTTAAATTACTAAGTAGTTTTTTAGTTGCAAAAGTCATATTTTATATTAATTTTATCTCAATTTTAATTAATTAATAAAAATATATAATTCTAATATTGAAAAATTATTTGAAATTTATTTTACAAATTAAAAAAAAAATCAAAATTTATAACATGAAAAACTATTTAATTTTAAATAAACTAAGTTTTGATTCAATTTAAGTTGTATTATTTTCTAAAATTTAATTTAACTAATATTGAATAATATTTTAATATTAGAAATTTTTAAATCATTTTTATTTTTAAAAGAGATTCTATTTATTATATTGATGTTATGAATATATATTTTTAGACATTTATAGATTAATTAAAATTAAGATAAAATTTGTATAAAATGTGATTTTTGCAACAAAAATAACTACTTAGTGACTTAAGTACAACATTTTAGACTACTTACTCATTTTTGTCGCCAAAAAAGCTACTTAATGACTTAAGTGCAATCTTTCAAACAATTTCTTGACTTTTGCCACTAAAAAAACTATTTAATGATTTTTTCCGCAAATTTTCCTAATTTATCTGATTCGCACTAGGTGCAGATTTCATATTTTAGTTCCAACTCAATCCGCATAAGAACTCAAATCCAATCCAAACCAATCTGCCACAATAGTGTGGATTGAATCAGATATTTTAGTGCATATTTTTTTTATTATTAAATTATTTAATAAATTTCACTATAATATGTATTTTTTTCTCATAACCAATAAATCACGTAAATATTGAAATAAAATATTCTTTTCAAATTTAAATATCCAATAACTATATAAACAAGCTCCAATTACACATAACATCAAACTTCTTAATGCTTAAATCTCCAACAACAAAATAAATATATATATAAAGCAAGGACATAACTTTTCAACAACACAATTATTTAAAATATCATATTTTTATTTTTTAAAATATTAATATGTTTATTTTTTAATATCTAATATTAATTTATATATATTTATAATTTTTTAAATATACAAATGTAACAGCCTAGTTAGCCAAGACTGTTACACTGTGTATTTTAAATTGTGCTTAATTCGCTAAACAAGTCATTAGGCCATAAACGTGCATCTAAGTGCGATTACTGGTCCAGGATTAAAAATCTCGGTTAAAAAGAATGAGTATTTCATTAAAATTATTAAACTGTACATGGGATCCCATAATAACGTTTACAAAGTTGTATACAGTTCCAAAAAGGTCATTACAACTCAAAAGTTACAACCCGCTGACCTAAGCGGCAAAAATAGGGTTACACCCTAGTTCCTTTGAGAAACCTTGGTCGTGGTGGTCAAGCGACTGCATATGTACACATCACCACCTAAGCTCTCCAACTCATGGTTGGTTCAGCTTTCCTTTCCATTTACATGCACCATGTAGCACCCGTGAGCCAAGGCCCAACAAGAAAACTTAATACAAGTGCATGAACAATATATACAGATTCAGATGTATATCTAGCATGCCCAGCAATAATAACCTACTCATGCATGTATCCAGGTACAAATAAATGATTATGAAATCATTCTGAGGCTCGCAACCCTAATCAGATGACCATAGAGTCAACCTGGGGTCCTTTGCCCTGAATAGGTGACCATAGAGTCAACTTGGGGTCCTTTGCCCTGAATAGACGACCATAAAGTCACCCTGGGGTCCTTCGCCCTAGCAATGTGACCATAAAGTCGCCCTAGCTCTGTTTAACTAGCCATAGAGCTAGTCAAGAGCTTTTGTTTTCTACGACCATTGGGTCGAACGAGCGTGTAACGCTTTCCTAATTAGATCTAATCATATCGACCAACGCTATTGCCGCCTTTGACTCATAAGTAAATGCTTTACGACCAGAGCTATCGCCGTCCTTGACTGATAAGTCAATGTTTTTCTCAAATATATAATGCAAACAAGCATTCATCATATAACAAATATCCATATATAGAGAACTTAACATGCTTCATCAATAATCACAAGCATAATCATAATCATGCACATTTACAGGGACCAATGCCCAATAAAAAATTTATTCAACATTCGGGCCAAGCCCTAATCATGTACATCACATAATGGGTGCAGTTTTCTTACCTCAAGACCAAGTGCAATAAACAATAAGAACGACCATCGAGTGCGATCTTGATCCTGAGCCCCTAGTGATAACCTAGTCACAATCAATTATAGAATCCGGTCAATAATGAGTAAATAACGGCTTCCGAATTGAAAGCTAGCCTCCAAGACGTCAAATCCTACTAAATCGGGTAGTATGATTGATCCTGAGCCCTTAGGTTTGAGCTCCCGCACTCAAACCTCTCTAAGGCCAAAAATCCCCTTAAGCGCCGCGACCCCCAACTTCTGAGCCGCGACCTGCCCAAAATAGAGGCCTCTGCCTCTTTCTGCCTGTGCCTCGCGCCGCAGCATGCCTATCAGGTGTCGGGGCCCTAAGTGCCCATCAGCGAGGTCCTCTTCTTCGTTAAGCTTGGGCCGCGGCGCCCAAGAATAGGGTCGCGGCCCGACCTGAAACCCAGCCCAAAACCTCTGTTTTTCTCATTTTAAATCCTTCCAAAAACCTCTCCAAACATACCCAAATCTCATAAACAAAGTTCTCAATCATCTCAATGGTAAAAAATCCTCAAAACCCAAGCTTCAAATCATTAAAAAACTCCACAAAACATAGGATCCAAATTCAAAGCTTAAGAAACTTTAGGAAACGAAAACTCAGAAATTCAAAGCTTAAATTACCTCTGATTATGTCGTTCCTCGCTAAATCCTCCGGCTAATAAGTTTCTAATCTTTCCTAGAATCGTTATAACTCGATCCTTGCTTGAATCCGAGTCCTAAAACTCAAGTTTCCTTCGAAAATACAATGAACGGTAAAAAGAGATAACAGGAGAGAAAGATCCAGTGTTTTTAACGTATATCTATTTCTGCCAAGTTACTTCGAGCTTAAGTATCCTTAAGTAAGACCCAAGGCTTGGGGTCCCAAAAATGCCCCCGGGGACTAAATAGTCAAAATTCTCAAAATTTCCTCCCGATCTCACTAACTCCCAATATATCATCAAATAACCATTCCCATTACCCAATATCCCGGTAATGTACTAAATACCCAAGTCAAGTATTAATTCCATTGTGACTTTCCCACTAGCTTGCTCCCTAGGATCGCCTCGTACCGAGTAACCCAAATATATCCACATAATAATGTGGTCCCAAAGATATATCACATATATGCCAAATATACCCATAATGGGCCAAATTACAAAAATTGTCCTTCTAATAAGAAATAGTCCACATGCTTAATTAATACACCTAAACATGCATATCAAGTCTTATTATCATATAACTCACATAATTACACACATATAAACACACATAAACATGTAATTTTCATAATTTTCCATCCTGGCCCCCTAATTAAGGCCCTAAGCCTTATTAGGTAATTTGAGACGTTACAACTATCCCCTCCTTATAGAAATTTCGTCCTCGAAATTTTACTTGAAAAGCTTAGGGTATTAACTCTGCATATCTGACTCCTACTCCCAGGTCGCTTCCTCGACCTTGTTGTTTCTCCACAATACCTTGATCAAAGGTATAGTTTTGTTTCTCAGGACCTTGTCCTTCCTGTCAAGTATCTGGACTGGTTGTTCTTTATAGGAGAGATATGCCTCAAGCTTCAGATCCTCGTAACTCAACACATGAGTCACGTCTGACATATATTTTTGAAGAACTGAAATATGAAACACATTGCGTACGACCGACAGTGCTGGAGGTAAGGCAATTCTATAGGCCACTTGACCAATCCTTTCCAGGATCTCAAATGGTCCTACAAATCTAGGGTTCAACTTGCCCTTTTTCCTAAATATCCTCACCTCTTTCCTGTTAGGAAAAATAATATTGCCTCAATGGAAAAGGTAAGATAATGTTACAACTCTATGCAAAATATTACAATGGACAAGATTGATTGAATAAAGTGTTACAACTCTATAACTGAAAATACAAATAAAACAAAGGAAATGAAGAAGATGATGAAGAAGAAGAGAATAGTAAAGTACAACTCAAAACAAAATTTACAAGTAAAATAAAGTGTTTGGACCAAATGAAGAGATTACAACTCTTAAACAAAATATACAAGTAAATAAAACAAGAGAATAAGAAGAAGAACAATAGAATAAAAGGAAGAACATAAACCACAAACAAACTCTCACTTACACAACCTAAGTGAAGAGGATTGGGGATCACCAACTTGAACAAGGTTTAAAACCTTTGTCCAAAAGCTTATTTCCCCCTAACTCAAGCACTAAGGGATCTCTCTCAGATTTTGGAAATGCTTTCTGGAATAATCAAGCCTCAAGGTGTTTCTAGCCAAGTGCTCTAGTGGATAGAAAATGGTGTGTCTTACAAGTGAGCATTAGGCTCCTATTTATAGAGTTTAGAGACACCCTTTGAATTTCAAATTCCACCAACCCCCATGGCTGTTACCAATGATTAATTGGGTGTTTTATGGAATTAAAATAGAGAATTGGGAGTTACTAAGCTGTTGGAATCGTTCAAAGTTTGATAAAAAACTGAAATTATAGAAGCTGTCAGGCATTAGGGCTGCGACGCTAGTTCCAGGCGCCGCGACCCTCAGTCAATTTCAGCAACACATTTTTCAGTTTTTTTCAAAACGTTCCAATTTATTCCCACTTGATTTTGTAACTTCCATACACAATATGGGAGTTAAAATCACATCTCTATCAGCCATTTCTCATATGGCTTTAAGAAATTCATCTCAATATTGTGTAACAACAAATCTACACAATAATGGGTGATATTTAGGAGTTACAAATTTGTGATGAATTTGTAACACCAAATATGTTACATGTTTGGATATTTCACATATATCCAAATAATGTAACTCTCTATTATATGTTACAATATGTGACACTCTATGTCACATTTATTTAATCTAAAACATTATATTATAAAATAATATAATATTACATTATATTATAAAATAATATAACATTTCCATGGTGAGACTCTAAGGAAGACATAGTCTCCTACTTGGAACTCCACGTTCCTACGTTTGGGATTAGCATAACTTTTCTGCTTGCTTTGAGAAGCGAGCATCCGAGCTCTAATCTTCTCAATAGCCTCATTGGTCCTTTAAACTGCCTCAGGATCAAAGTATCTCCTTTCTCCTGTCTCATCCCAATGAATGGGAGACCTACATTTCCTACCATGCAACATCTCATAAGGAACCACCTTAATGGTCGACTAATAGCTGTTATTGTAGGAAAACTCTATCAAAGGCAGATACTTACTCCAGGACCCACCAAAGTCCAACACACATGATCGTAACATGTCCTCTAATATTTAAATCGTCCTCTCAGGTTGTCCATATGTCTGAGGATGATAAGTAGTACTGAACTTCAACCGTGTACCCATGGCCCTCTGCAAACTTCCTCAAAACTTGGAAGTGAATGTGGGGTCCTGATCAGACACGAATGACCTCGGAGCCCCATGAAGGTGTTCTACTCTTTCACATAGAGATCTACACACTAGTCAATTGTATAAGTTGTCTTCACTAGTAAGAAGTGAGCTGATTTGGTGTATCAATCCACAATAATCGACGACGAATCATGTTGACCCATATTCCTGGGTAACCCCACCTCGAAATCCATCGTGATGTTTTCTCATTTTCACTCTGGGATGTCCAGAGACTGTAATAGCCTTATTGGTCTCTGATGCTTAGCCTTGACCTGTTGACATGTCAAGCACTTAGCCACGTATTCGGTCACTTCCTTCTTCATCCCTAGCCACCAATACAGTGATCTCACATCCTGATGGAAAGAGTAAGGAGTAGTATGAGATTCATCCAGAATCTCCCGCTTGATAACAGTGTCCATCGGAACACAGATCCGACCCTTGTACCTCAACAAGCCCATATCTGACACTGTATAGTCCCAAGACACTCCAGCTAGAACGTCCTCTCTGATCTTTGTTGGTTGTGGATCTCCCAATTGACCTTCCTTAATTCTTTCCAACAATGTAGACTGTAGCGTAAGGTTGGCCAACTGGCCCACCAACAACTCTATACCAGGTATGGTCATATCCTCTGCCAGCTCTCTGGATATCAGTCTCGCATTGAAAATTTGTCTTCGACACTTCTGGCTTAAGGCATCTGCCACTACGTTGGCCTTCCCTGGGTGATACAGGATTTCACAATCATAATTCTTCCCCAACTCCAACCAACACCTATGCCTCATGTTCAGGTTTTTCTGTGTGAAAAAGTACTTCAGGCTCTCATGGTCAGTGTAATTCTCTCATTTTCCCCATAAAAGGCAATGGCTCCATACCTTTAATGCAAAGATCACTGCTACCAATTCTAGATCATGTGTGGGATGTCCCTGCTCATAAATCTTTCAACTGGCGTGATGCATAGGCAATCACCTTCCCCGAATGCATAAAAACACATCCCAAACCCTGATGTGAGGCATCACAGTAAATCATAAACATCTCCCGATCTGTTGGGAGACTCAGAACTGGAGTTGTAATTAATCTTTGCTTCAATCCCTTGAAGTTTTTCTCACACTTGTTTGAGCACACAAACTTCTAATTCTTGCGTGTTAGTTCAGTCAATGAAGTAGAAATCCTTGAGAATCCTTTGATGGACCCAAAACAGGTATGTTTTAAATATTTATAACTCACCAGCGCACGAATCGTATATGGAATATAGTGTTCGTGTAAGCACGAGATCGAACCCAAAGGAGTTGTCTAAAATCGAAAAGAAAACTATTTTAAACCAAAATTAATAAATTCTAACCTAGTTCCAAAGATTGATGAGAATTTGTAACAATAAAAATAAAATGAAAGATAATAATAAAGAAATTAAAGACAATATATACACATAAATTAATAATTGTAAACAAGATGGTAAAATAAGATTATTAAGGATTAGAATCCACAAAATATAAGTTTAATAATATTTATAAGTACATTGATTCCCAAATTTTAGTGATAGTTAAAATAAATCAAACTATCATTTTCCAAATAGGTGTATAATTTTAAGCACAAATTACTTCTAAAAAGATAAGATTTTTCTTCACTTTTCAAAATTATAATTTCAAAGCATTTAGTGTAAATCAATCTAATGAAATAACAAATAAATCAATGAATATTATTTATAAGGCAAAACATAATATTTTTGTTTTAAGCATGGATGTGTACAATTTAATGACACATCTTACACAAAGAATATTATGTTTTTGCACTAATGAAGACCAAAGTATAAATATGTGCTAACAATCCAAAATACATAATATTTAAGATGAAAGAAGATATTTGAAGAAGAAAATTCCATAAACTTTGTTGCACAAAATGAGAAATCAACATACAAAATAAACACTATCTAGTTACATATGGTTTCATCATCACCTTAATAATCTTAAAAAGATTAGAAACACACTAGAATAACAAATACAAACTAAAAATTACAAACATAAACAGGAAAATTTGGAGGATGAACTCCCAAATTGTTCCTCTAAAAATACATAGAAAAAAATAAAAAGAAGAAGAAGATGAAGAGAATAGAGAGATTTTGAAATGTGTAGATTTTTTGGTATAGTGACCTCCCCTCCCCAAAATGGACACCACAAATCCCTTATTTATAGCAAAAAATGATGATTAAAATAATCAATTCAAATTAATTAAATTGATTAAATTAATTGAATTAATTATAATATGGAAAATATGGATAAATTATAGGGTGTAATAATTATGTTTTGGGGTAAAAAGTGTAGAAAGTGAGGTAAAAATATGGTATTTTTGTCAATAGAGACAAGGAGACAAATGGTACTTTGTGATATTTTATGGGCTCAAAATGTTGGGAAAAGGAGGCTGCATGCTTTGGTGGAGATAGGCGCAGGAAAGTGGAGAGAATGGCAGGCTTTTGGTGTTGAGGCATCATGTGATGCTGCTTGGGGCTGCTCGGTTGGAGAAAGGAGATGCCTGCTGAAGTCTTGTGATGTTTGGAGCAGCTTGGAGTCACGGCTGGGAGCAAGAGGTGTTGAACGTGGGCCTGGGAAGGGAACAGCTTGGGCCTGGGGCGTTGGGCCTGACTTGGGCTGGCTGAAAGTATTTCAAAAATGCCATATTCTACCTCTTTTTCAGCTCAAAAATGCCACCTTTCTCTCATTTTGCTTGCTTTTTCAAGAGCAAAAATATGCAACAAATTATCTTAAAAAATAAACATAAATTAAATTAAAACTAAATATTTTCAATAATAAAATATACAACAAAAGTTTCATGAAAATATTAATTAAAACTTAAAACATTTAAGCTCAAAATTGCATCTTTTTACTTATAACTTAACAATATTAATTTTAAATAATTAAACTATAACATTTTATAATAATATAACTATAAAAACACACAAAAATATATAAAATCAAAATAAACCTAATAAATTCAAAATTACTTAAAAACTTAATAAATCAATTAAAAACTCAAGAATTAAGCAACAATTAGCACATAAAAAATGGTAAAATAACTCTATTTTGTAGAGTTATCATCCTTCCACAAAATGCCAGTAGTAACCTGCCAATCCAAGGAAGCTCTTGATCTTTGAGGCATTTCTTGGCCTTGGCCAATCTTTGATCGCTTCAATCTTGGCTGGGTCCACCTTGATCCCCTCCTTACTGACAATATTACCAAGGAAAGTTACCTGAGGTAATTAGAACTCACATTTCTTGAACTTAGCAAACAGTCTATGCTCCCTCAGCCTCTGTAGAACCAACCTCAGATGTTGCTCATGTTCTGACTCTGATTGAGAAGAAACCAGAATATCGTTGATGAAGACGATCACATACCGGTCAAAGTAATCTTTGAATAATCAATTCATCAGATCCATAAAAGCAGCTGAGACATTAGTCAACCCAAAGGACATGACTAAGAACTCATAATGTTTATATCTGGTGTGAAAAGCAGTCTTCGGTATATATCCCTCCTTGATCCTCAACTAGTGATAACCAAATTGAATATCTATCTTTGAGAATACCATCTTACCCAACAACTGATCAAACAAATCATCTATCCTCAGCAGAGGAAACTTGTTCTTGATTGTTAACTTGTTCAATTCTCTGTAGTCAATACACATTCTCAGAGAACCATCCTTCTTCTTTACAAACAGGACTGGTGCACCCCATGGTGAGAAACTGGGTCTAATAAGACTCAAGTTTAACAGCTCCTGCAGTTGTACCTTTAGTTTATTTAATTCTACTGGGGTCATTCTGTAAGGTGCCCTAGACACTGGCTCCGACCCTGGTGCCAGTTCAATCACAAATTCAATCTCTCTGTGTGGCGGCAACCCTGGTGAATCCTCTGGAAACACATCTAGAAACTCACAGACTAATCTGGTCTCCTCTGGTCCCACTGGCATGACTTGAGTGGTATCTACCACACTGGCTAAGAATCCTATGCAACCTTCTTGTAATAGATCTCTAGCCCTCAAAACAGATACCATAGGTACACAGGCTCCATGCATAGTGCCAACAAATACAAAAAGATCCTCACCTTCAGGCTCAAAGGTTACCATCTTCCTTTTGCAATCTTTGGTTGCCCCATACTTCACTAACCAGTCCATACCCATAATCATATCAAAGTCAGTCATAGCCAACTCTATCAAATCAACTGATAATTGTAACGCCCTGGTTACTCCAAGGCCGTTACTGTGAACTTTAAACTGTGCTTAACTCGCTAAATGAGTCATTAGGTTATAAACATGCATCTAGGTGTTATTAATAGGCTAAGGTGAAAAATCTCGATCAAAAGGAATGGATATATTTTATTTAAAACATAAAACTAAACATGGGCCCAGAAAAACGTTTACAAGTTATTTACAATCCCAAATGGTCATTATAGTGTAAAAATTACAACCCGCCGACCTAAGCGGAAAAAATAGGGTTAACCCATAGTTCCTCTGAGAAACACCTTGGCTGTGGTGGTCAAGTAGTTGCATATGTACACATCACCATCTAAGCTCTCCACTAAAGGCTGAGTGAGCTTTTCTTTCCCTTTACCCGCACCACATAGCACCCGTGAGCCAAGGCTCAACAAGAAAACTTATTACTGCATGTATACAATATCAATAAATGATTATAGTAATCATTCTGGGGCTTGTAGCCCAATCAGATAAGTGAATATCACTAATAATTCTGGTAATCATGCTGGGGCTTGTAGCCCTAATCAGATAAGTGACAATTGAGTCACACGCTGTCCAGGTAACTAATAAGTTAACCTCTAAGGATCTGTTCCCTGTATAGATGACTAGTAAGTCCACCTCTAGGGTTCTGCTCCTTAAATAGATGACTAGTAAGTCCATATCTGGGGATCTGCTCCTATAACGCCCTACTTTCTTAGAGCCATTACAGGTGAGTTTTAAAACGTGCTTTCAACTCGCTAATCGAGGTTTTAAGTCAAACAGTGTAATTATGCCATAAACAGAGGAAAAATTTAGGATTAACTCCATAACATTGAAAATCATAAAAGTTTGATACCTGGGATCCCAAAATACAATTTATAAATATTTACAACATATAAACTGAACCAAGTCGACTAAACGACAAAATCTTGGTTTATTTACAAGCATCTCCCAAAATCCTCTATCATGTACACGCCGCCTCACGCCTGCTGTACTCATGGTTGGTTGACCTTCTCTTTACCCTTACCTGCACCATAGAGCTTCTGTGAGCCGAAGCCCAGCAAGAAAACCCACAAACATATAACATATGCAACACATATAACAAGCATATAAATAGGCCACCAATGGGCTAAACACATACGGCCTAGCCGTCCCAGGCGTTTACCAAGTCCTGGGTTCGCGATCTACGCCGTGAGGATATCCCAGATATCCTTTTAGGGACTCGCCCTAGCAACTTGCACTCCACGTGCTCAACGCTGCTCCCAGCCCCTTGCTGTTCTCGGCCTTGCACTCAACTTGCCCACCGCCGTTCCCGGCCCTTCGCCGTTCTCGGTCTACACCGTTCCTGGCTCTTGCCGATCATTCACATCATAACATACATAGCATAGCAAACAAGTACAGAATTCTAGCATATTCAGTTAAAGGGCTATGCCCTGCAGTTCTAACATATTGGGCTCGGCCCTGCATATCAATTCTATTCAAACACATTAGGCCCAGCCTTGCACACAAGCTTTATGGAAACAAGGGTTTTCTTACCTGAGTCCCGAGCTCTCTGAGCACCGATGTCCCGAGCACAGTCCTCTAACTTGAGCCTCTCCGAATCCCTAGTCACAACACATTAACAATATCCATCCATCAAATTCTAATCCAATAAATAACTTCGAGCCATAACCCTAACCTCTGGAACCTTGAATTTTATCAATCCGGGTGATAAAATCCATCCTGAGCCTTACCCATTGAGTTCCCAAGCCTAAACACTCTTAAAAACTCAAACTGGCACTAAGGGCCACGACCCCACCCTTAAGAGCTGCGGCTAGCCTCAAAACAAAGGTTAGCACACTCCTGCAACACACATGGGCCGCGACACGCACACCAAGCGCCGCGGCGCCATGAACTTCTCGGCCTCCCATGGCCGCGCACGTACACGGGCTGCGGTGCGCCCCTCCTAGGGCCGCGACCCTCCCCACCGAACCCAGATTTTCACACCATTTTTCTAAACCTTTCCTCAAGCTAATTCATCCTAAACTTAACTAACAATCCTAGATAACCAGCACAAACATTTCAGCTCATTAACAGCACCAAAACCCCATTGAATCCTACTCCAAAGCTCAACCAAAACACTTAAAACATATCAAACTTAACCAACATGCAAACTCTTACAAACCAGCAGCAAATCTAAGCATATTTTTATAATTAAAGCTTACCCCTTGCAGAATTCAATCCCAGAAGTTGATCCTCAATCCTCAAGCTCCAAGCTCCCCAAGATTTCTCAACTGAAATCCTTCTAGTTTCTAGCCAATTCTTCCAAGTTCTCCTTAAGTCTCCAAAGAGAAAAATATCCACTTGCTTAGAGAGAAAATGAGTTGGTTCCTTAAGTGTTCTGAATAGTTCTAAGATTTGTCTTATTTAACTTATGTCTATGTGGTGACCTCAAGGCTCGGGGTACCAAAACGTCCCCGAGGGCAAAACGGTAAATTTCCCCAATACTCCCGCCTAGACATTCTATCCTCAAATATATCTCCAAATATTTATTTCCATGTCCCGATAATCCCATAACACTCCTAGTACCCAAATTACCCCTCGACTCGCCCCGAGTCGGAATCTCAACCCCATTGTGACTCTCTGGCTAACCGCTCCCCAGGACTGTCTCGGATCGTGTTGCACAGACATATCACATGTATATAACTGTTATCCAAAAAACAGGCACGGATGACGTGACAATTGATTTCTGGACACGTGGCTGACACCTAGCAGAATTCTGCTAGGGTATCGACCAGTAAAGACATTACAAGCAAAAAGCAGTTGAAGTTTACCTGTGAACAGTATGGTCGCAGGTTCCACGTGTCTCACGATAATTTTATAAAGATCTTAGTCAATCCCGAGATTGACTCCCATGATTTCCTGAGTATCCGATTATTTAGGAAAGAATATCTGTAACAAATTAATGTAATCCCCCTAGAGCCTATAAATAGAGAAAGGTAGCTCAAGGAAGGGACTTTTGGCTTTCGAATTATCTGAGATTAGAGTTATCATATATTGATATATTGTTTTGTTCTTCACAGGTTGGTGAAACTCATTGAACCCTAGTTCTTTGATCACTCCTTTAAATTATATATCAATAACAGTTCAAGTGGACGTAGGTTGTTACCAGATTTTGGGGTTGAACCACTATAAACTCTTGCGTGCTTTATTGTTTTTATCATCACATTCATTTCAACGCATTTTTCCACCTCAAGTATATTTGACTCCGTGTCAGTTGGCCAAAATTAGGGTCAACATTCTGGTGCTTTCATTGAGAGCTTGATACTGTATCGTTGAAATATCAATGGCAAAAACTACCAAGAAAACTGGACAGGCGGCTGGCGCTGCACAATCTCACCCGCCTCCTCCTCCTCCAAATGTGACTGAGGATGAGCCACATTTGGAATTCAATGAGGAAGAAATGGATTCCGAGACGCTGAGGAATACCCTGGGGGTATTGCAAGATGAACTGGCCAATCTAAGGGCCAGCCAGGAAAGTGCTGCCAAAATCATGGCGCGGTAGCAACAGGAAATTGAACAGCAGCGCCTGGAACTAAGTGAAAGACAGGCAGAGATGGACCGTCGCCAGAGGGAGGCCATGGCAACCCTCGAAGCAGCCCTACAACTGGCTAGGAACCAGGCTGCACCTACCTCACAGCCTGATCAACCTACAAATGGGCTGCCACAAAGGGGTCTTAATCCTAGCCCGCCTATCCAGCCCTCGAGCCCCCAAAGGCCCGACCAGCCACCGGTGCCTCAGGACGATGTCTCGCTGAGGGACCCTGAGGCACAGCCTCTATCCCAAGCTGGTCGCAGTAATCCCCCGCAGCAGAGGTAGAATAGGGCCGGGCATCTGCCCTGCAGTCCTAGACGCCATAGGGGCGATGAGCCAAACCCTCCGAGCAGAGGACAACGTCCTCCTGGTAACAGAAGGAACTCAGAGTCAGGCTTTGCGGTCCGAGGCCCCCCACGGCATGACAATGCATGGGGACCTACCGACCAACGCAGGCCACCCTCTAACGCTCCGGAGGTCCCAGCTCGGGAAGGCAACCGAGGGAACAGTCAATCCCATCATAGCCAATCAAGATTCAGAGATGGCCAGGGTTATAACGAAGCCGACTCAGGCAGAGGAAACACCGGTCGGAGGAATGAAGAAAGAGGTGGGGGCCGAATCCTACCACCTAGAGATGACCAGCCCGAAAGACGGGACACTGGGGGGCAGCCCAGACAAAATAACGTCTTTAACTGGCTCGGAGCTAGCGAGCAGCGGAGGAGAGACGAGGATTTAAGAGACGTACTCAACGATCGTCGGGAACGGCATGACGAGTACGTTCCCCCAGCACCAGAGGCCCCGAAGATTCTTGGCGCCGTGTAGGCCTAGATAGATGCCCTCAACCAGGCAGTGCAGCAGCTGGTCGGGGGAAGAACATCTTATATCGACCATGATAGGAGAAAGGGCACTCCTTTCATCCAGAGGATAGCTATGGCAGAAACTCCTGGCAAGTTTAAGATGCCTACGCTTCCGAACTTTGACAGGTATGGTGACCCGGTATCTCACGTCAACAAGTTTGAGATACAAATGGACATTCAGAAAGTGTCCGAAGACGCTCGGTGCAGGATCTTCCCTGCAACACTTTCTGATGCCGCACAGGAATGGTTTTTCAAATTCCCTCCTGCAAGTATAGTTTCCTGGGAAATGTTCGTGAAAGAATTTTACGGACAGTTCTATGCGGGTCGTGTGCACCCGATTGAGGCAAATCAGCTGGTCGAAATACGCCAGCAAGACGGAGAACCACTAAATGACTACGTCCAGCGTTTTATGCGAGCAGCTGCTGGGGCAAAAACATTGGGAGACGAAGGTAAGATGATGGCCATAATCGCAGGGGTTAAGCGACGCACGACTCTCTGGGACAGCTTCAGAAAACATGGGGTCAGAATTACCCAGGAATTTTTGGATCGAGCTGACCGATATATCAAGCTCAAGGATGCCATCGCCAATTAAGGGAAGCCCCCAGGCAAGGAAAAGGGGACAGCCGAGCCCGCCAAAGCCACCAATGGGTCGAAGCCCAACGGCAACGGGAATGGCAATGGCAATGGAAAGAATGGGGGGAAACGGCCACACAATGAGCCTTCCACCTCTGACAATAAACGAGCCAAGGGTAATCGTTATGAACCTCGGTTCACTAACTACACTGCCCTTATTGAGTCTCGGGGAGAGGTTTATCAGGCCATGAGTTTCAGTGTGCCTTATAAGAAACCTGCTCCCATTCGAAAGGATATTTCGAGAAGAGATACTACCAAGTTCTGTCGTTATCATAACGACTACGGACATGATACCAATGAATGCAACCAGCTGAAGGATGAGAACGAGTTCCTTATTAGACAAGGACACTTGAGAAGATATATACGAGCCTCGGGAAATTCCCAACGAGAAGCTCCAGGTGGCAACGAGCAAGCGCCCACACGCCAACGCTCGCCACCTTTGCAGCCTGATCCCGTAACTGGCACATTGTTAACCATCTGTGGAGGCCCGCACCTCGCGGGAAATAGTGGAAAGGCCAGGGAATGATATGCTTGAACTCTGCGCCACGACCAGGACATCGAGATGATGACTGTGGAGGACTGCACGCCAAAAAAGGCTCGGTCAGAAGAAGGTGAAATAACCTTCTCTGATAGCGATGCCCAACATGTCCGGTTCCCACATTCTGATTCGCTGGTCATGGATATTCAAATGGCCAATATGATGGTGAAAAGAGTGCTAGTTGACACAGGAAGTTCGGTGAACATCCTGTATAAATCTTCACTGGAACAGATGAAGTTGTCCGTTAAGGACTTGGAGCCTTGCAACTAAACAATATACGGCTTCTCTGGTGAGGGACTCGCCCCAGTGGGGTCAATCAGACTTCTGGTGACAGCAGGTACAACGCCTTCTACCAGGAAATTACTCGCTACTTTCATAGTAGTCGATTGTCCCTCGGCGTACAATGTGGTCATTGGAAGGCCTATATTGGCTGATCTTCGAGCTGTCACCTCAGTATGGCATTTAGCCATGAAATTCCTAACAGATGCAGGGGTAGGACGCGTGTTGGGAAATAAGAGGGAGGCCAGGGAGTGCTACAATGCCTCAGTCACGAAGGCAAAGAAGGGAACGTCAAAGAGCACTCCCCCAGAAAGGTTGCAGATGGATATTGATACACCAGCCCAATCCGGTGATGAAGTCACCAAATAGGGTGTTGCCCAAAGTGAGGATAGAGATTTAGATCCTCGCTTTGGGGATTTTGAGGAAAATGTTGGACCCGTTGAGGACCTGGAAGAGGTCCAACTTGACAAAAAAGACCCGACCAGAGCCGTGAAGGTCAGGAAAAACTTAGAGCCAACCACGAAGCATGCACTGGTGGAGTTTTTGCGGAAGAACCAGGAAGTCTTTGCCTGGTCGCACAAAGACATGGCTGGGATAGATCCTGCAGTTATCAGCCATGTCCTGAACATAGACAAGAGTATTCCACTCGTGCAACAGAAAAGAAGGCTGCTCGATAAGGATCGGTCAAGAGCCTTAAAAGAAGAAGTTGAAAGATTAAAGGAGAATGGGTTCATCAGGGTGGCGTTTTATCCATCATGGGTCTCTAATCCAGTGCTGGTTCCCAAGCCTAATGGAAAATGGCGAACCTGTGTGGATTTCACAGACCTCAATAAAGCCTGCCCGAAGGATTGCTTCCCGATCCCAAAGATCGACCAACTGGTCGATGCTACTGCAGGACATGAGAGCCTCTCCTTCATGGATGCATACTCAGGTTACAATCAGATTAGTATGAATCCCCCTGATGAGGATCACACTAGCTTTCGGACCGATACGGGATTATACTGTTATAAAGTGATGCCCTTCAGACTAAAGAACGCAGGTGCAACTTACAAACGATTTGTTAACCACATGTTTAAGGAGCTGATCGGAGTAAACATGGAGGTGTACATGGACAACATGCTGGTAAAGTAAAAAAAAGCAGAAGGACATGTGAAGGATTTACAAGAATGTTTCGATGTATTAAACAAGTACCAGATGAAACTAAATCCTCTCAAATGTTCCTTCGGAGTTAGATTAGGGAAATTTTTGGGGTTCATCGTTAATTCAAGAGGAATCGAGGCCAACCCCGACAAAATAAAAGCCCTGATCGACATGAAATTGCCAGAGAAGATCAAGGATGTACAAAGTTTAACTGGGAGAATTGCAGCCCTAAGTAGATTCATTTCCAAATCGACGGATAAATGCGTCCCTTTCTTCAATCTACTTAGGGGCAACAAGAAGTTTGAATGGACAGGAGACTGCGAGCAAGCTTTTCAGGCCTTAAAAGCCCACATGGCACAACCTCCTCTTTTATCAAAGCCTATCGAAGGAGAAACTCTGTTCATTTACCTGGCAATCACCGAAGTTGTTGCTAGTGCGGTATTAGTACGAGAGGAAGAAGGCGTACAAAAGGCGGTTTACTATGTAAGCAAGAGGCTAATCGGAGCAGAACTGAGATATCCTCCCATCGAGAGGTTAGCTTATTGTTTAATCTTGGCCTCAAGGAAGCTACGTCCTTACTTCCAAGCCTATCCCATTACATTCTTAACTGACCAGCCCCTTCGGCAAGTCCTCCAAAAACCAGAGGCGGCTGGGCGCTTATTAAAATGGGCAGTCGAACTAGGGCAGTTCGATATTACATATTCACCGCGAGCAGCAGTAAAAGGACAAGTCTTGGCTGATCTTATTGCAGAGTTCACCGAGCTCCCATACAACGAGCAGTGCGAAAAGCCTAGTGCGCCTGAACCCCAAGATGAAGCTCCTTCGTGGAAGTTATTCACGGATGGATCGTCCAACGAATCTCACGCAGGAGTAGGAGTGATTTTGATAGCGCCAAATGGGCATCGATTTCACTGCGCCATTAGGTTCGACTTCACAGCGTCGAACAATGAAGCTGAATACGAAGCACTCCTCGCTAGATTAAGAATGGCAAAAGACATGAGTATAAAGGTGCTGGATATTTATAGTGATTCACAGCTGGTAGTGAATCAGGTTCTAGGGGAATATCAAGCACGAGGCCTCAAAATGGTGGCCTACTTGAATAAAACTAAAGATCTGTTGGCCCAATTCAAGAAGTATACCCTCCAGCAAATACCTCAGGATCAGAATTCGAACGCAGATGCCTTAGCCAAACTCGCAAGCGCGAAATATGCTGACACTTTGAATATTGTGCCAGTAGAAAGATTGAGCGAGCCGAGCATACGAGCAAGTGAAACCAGTATGGAAATCCGGATGGGAAACACATGGATGGCGCCTTACTTGGAATATCTTACAAATGGTGTACTACCGGCAGATAGGAACAAAGCTAGAACTCTTCAAAGGCAGGCTGCTAGGTATATACTGGTCGATGGTGTTCTATACCGAAGGGGATATTCCATGCCACTGCTCAGATGTATTACACCAGAGAAAGCTAAGGAGCTGATGAGAGAAGTACATGAAGGCTTTTGTGGGGATCATGCTGGGGGGCAAAGTTTGGCAAAAAAGATTCTGAGGCAGGGATATTTCTGGCCGACTATGAACGAAGACTCAATGAAGTTTGTGCGAAAATGCGAAAAGTGTCAAAGATTTTCAAAAATCCCGCGCGCATCTCCCAATGAGTTAAAACAAATGCAGAGTCCTTGGCCTTTCGCAGTGTGGGGTATAGACTTGATTGAATCCCTACCAACGGAAAAAGGCGGAGTGAAGTACGCAGTTGTAGCAGTCGACTACTTCACCAAATGGGCTGAAGCTGAGCCACTCGCTACCATAACGACCAAGAAATTTCTTGACTTTGTCATCAAGAACATTGTTTGCCGATATGGTTTTCCTCGAAAAATTGTCTCAGACAACGACACCCAGTTTGACAATGACTTATTCACAAACTTCTGCGAAATGCACGGGATCATTAAAAGCTTTTCTTCAGTCGCGCATCCACAAGCAAATGGGCAGGTCGAAGCAGTGAATAAAACGCTTAAGGACACCTTGAAGAAAAGACTTGAAGACGCTAAAGGGGCATGGCCAGAACAGCTACCTGAGGTGCTCTGGTCGTATAGAACTTATCATCGAACAACGACAAGTCATACCCCGTTTTCCTTGGCATACGGGTATGAAGCTATGTTACCTGTCGAGTTAGACTCCCCCTCACACCGACGCATTTCATAAGACCAGAGCCAGAATAACCAACTGATGATGGAGTCCCTAGACTCAATTGAGGAGATACGAGAAAGAGCCCAACTCCGAGTTGCTGCGTACCAGCAAAAGGTCGCCCGATATTTTAACTCAAAGGTGAAAGAAAGGAAATTCAACATCGGTGACCTAGTGCTACTACGAGTTTTCTTAAATACTCGCAACCCCACTGCTGGAGTACTCAGACCGAACTGGGAAGGACCATACCAGATTGAAGAAGTCCTTCATCCGAGCACCTACAAACTTGAACGCTTGAATGGAGATCTCGTTCCACGCTATTGGAACGGTGAACACCTGCGCAAGTACTACCAATAAGCAGTCCTTTTTAAAGAACTGGATTGCATTAATTTTTACTTTTTACAAGTTTCGAAAAAGGGTTAGCCACGTTGTATGGCTATTCGCTTATAAGTGTAAGATCTTTTTAAGATCACTCGTAAAGACATGTTTAGTCCATTTTAATACGAGATTATAAGGGACTGTGCGCAGCCAGTCATTCTTGCCAACCTTTGTAAATTTATTTTTACAAGTATTTGTTCATTACGTGTGTTGTTTTGTTGTATTATAAGTGTTACGTTTCCTATCAAGCAGTAATGTTCGCACAGGTCGTGGTCAAGGTAAGTGACCAAGGACCTAAAGCTCCTTGATCACTTGGGGGGCATATAAGGTACATTGATGGCAAAGCATACCAAAAGGTATGTAAACACATGAACAAAATGAGTGAAAGCATGCTACGGTACTTAGAGTATTTTTCAAAATTTATATTTTGTTAAGTCAAGCCAAAGTACTATGCTAAGTTTGGTCATGCGAACAGATGTTATAATAAAAAGAAAATATTATAATATCATAAGGCATTCTTTTACACCGCAAGCATCACTGCTTGGATGTAATTGTTTAAAGTAAAAGGAAAAGTTTGCTGCCCATGCAACAAATTTAAAAGTAAAAAGTTGTCTTTACAACACGACCCGTAAGACGTGTAACTAAAGAAAAATAAAAAAGAAAAAGAGAGTAAGTTTAAGAAGCAGGAGGGTCTTGCTTAGCAGTCTGATTGGCCGCATTCTCAACAACTCCTCCCTCCTCTACGTCAGCGGCCAGCTGGATGCTTGGGGAAGCAGGAACCCTTGCTCTTTCTTCTTCTTCAGCCAATCGAGCAGTGCAGCGGGCCAACTCGGCGTTCATGGCATCTTTTGGAAGGTAGTTAAAGTTGGCACCCCGGTTGTGTTTCCAAAAGTCGTAGAAACACCGAAGTGTCGCATTCTTGTACCTCTCCAGATTATTAGCATTGTTAAGCTTCAGCTGCTCCACCTGGCTCTCAAAAACAGCTATGGTCTTGTCCTTAGCAAGGAGCTCCTCCTTGGGCCTCTTGACTTCACGATATTGGGTTCGGCTGGAATCCTGATAATCATCCCTCTGCTTCTTCAGAGCTGCCTGAGAAGCTTCAACCTCCGCCAGCTTTGCCACCACAACATCCTTCTGCTGAGTAACCACCTCCAACTCCCCAGCGTGCCTGGCATCTGCAACCTGAAGCTCCTCGGTGGCTCTCACCTGGAACTCCTCGACGACCTTTGCCCGAGCCTGGTCGATGGTAGCCAGGGCACGGGTGCGAGCGGCAGTTATTGTCAGCATGGCCTGCAGTCAAGGAAATAAAAGTTAGACTATACTGCAAAAAGGAGAAGTAAAATTCAAGAGGAAAAATACTTACACTGGCCACTTCGTTAAGAGCCCTGTTGAGGATTTGGTCAACCCCCATGCTCTCAGCTTCAGCCATTGCCTCCCTGCAATGGTTGTGCTTCAAGATATGAGCAAGGCGATCTTTAGCTGATCACAGGGAGTGGTTCGAGAGCTTGGTCCCAGGAAGTTCTGCTTGCGGGGTGTGCTCCCTTCGGGCCGCAGGTGGAGGGTTGGCAGCAGGGGCAGCCTCCTTCTCGGCAGGAGCAGAAGGCTGGGCAGAAGCTTGTCCAGTGGGTACATCCTTGGAAGGATCTTTTGTTCGACCCTTCTTGGCCGGAGGTCCTTGGCTTGATTCGCCATTATGCCTCCTGGATGTTTTTTGTCAAACCAGGGGAACTTCTTCCTCCTCCTGAGCCTGGTACAGATAAAAAACGTTGGGAGTAGCCATCTCTGCGTATAAATAAAAATATGCAGATAGTAAGACAAAGGCGGATGAAAATTCATGGTAAAACAGAAAAGAGGTTACAAAGTTTAATACCCGAGCTACAACTACTGGTCGCTATACTACTGACTCTATTAGTCATACACTCACTATCTGGCATGAAGAAGTCTGGCCCTAGATTTGGAGTATACGTAAAATTGTCGTCCCCGTCAAACAAGTGACAGGGAATTGACAAGCTATTTAAAAGCAAGATAACAATACCGTTTTCATCTAAGGATTCATCCAGGTCTATGACAGACTCTGTTGCCTTTTGTTTCCCCTTGCCTTGGGGCGCAGAAGGCCTCTTTGCTGAAGGGACGCCAGTGGGTTCCCTGATTATAACCCCCGTTGGCCTCCTTCGGGGAGGAGACGCCGGGGGTTGCTGCTCGGGATCCCCCTCGGTCGTGGCATCTGCTACCACAGGTCCTCTTGTTTCATGGCGAGGAGCTAGGAGGCCAGATAGCCTCAGATTTTCATCAGTGACCAGGGACTTGACGCTTTTTTCTACGTCTGCCATCCTGGCCAGTGCGTTGGACCTCAACACCATGTCTGGTGTTGGGTTCGGGCGTAACCATGGTCCTGAAAGGCATAGTATACTTTAGAAAGGTTCAGGAGAATTTATTAAGGAAAAGTAGCGACCAGTGAAAATAGCGTTTACCTCCTCGAGCAAAGGCCAGGTTGTTCGTAGTCATGTCCGGCGTGAGGAAGTACTCCCTACTGTACTGCCCCATGTTGGAAAAGTGGGTAGTGTCACTCAGGAACGTTCGACTAGTTTCCTAGTGACAGAGATGGAAGAATCCTGTCCCGTATTGTTGAGGGTTGGACTTAAGGTCGAAGAGGAAATTGACCTCATGAGGGGTGGGTTCTGGCCATATTTTAAGTTTATAGAGGATATAGAGTGCGGCCAGCATTCTATATCCGTTTTGAGTAATTTGAAAGGGGGTGTTATACCCAAAAATTGGAGATCAATAACGTGGCAATAAAGGTGACGTATGGTAGTACATGGTCCGTAAAAGACACATTAAATAGTCAATAAATACATTGACTCCTCAGAGTTGTGATAAAGGACCCGGTAGACTGACGAAGAATTTGGACTGCTTGAAAGATGTCATAACCAAGCCAAGTGCACCTTGGTCCTAGGAGGCTAAGGAGAATACATCCTAGGAGAGCTAAGGAGAGTGCATCCTAGGAGGCTAAGGAGAATGCATCCTAGGAAGGCTAAGGAGAGTGCATCCTAGGAGGATAAGGAGAATGCATCCTAGGAGAGCTAGGGAGAATGCATCCTAGGAGAGCTAAGAAGAGTGCATCCTAGGAGGCTAAGGAGAATGCATCCTAGGAGGACTCAAGAGAGTGGTCCTAAGAGACCCCAAGAGAGTGGTCCTAAGAGACCCCAAGGATTTGGTCCGAGGAGAAACATGGCATGCTAGAGGAGAGTGCCATGTTAGAGGAGTTCCATGCAAACCAAGGATTGGGACTTAGATTTTGACAAGGAGAGCATACACAATGTCTGATCGGACATAGTTGAGAGATGTTAGAGGAGAGTGCCTCGAACTTGTCTGAGGTGAGAGGCAAGAGGTGCTTGGCTCGGATGACCTGGGTCCGAGGAGAAGGCCACAAGGTCCGAAAGGACCTTGAATGGAGGAGGTATGCTCGGACTTGTCCGAGGTGAGAAACAAGAGAGAAGGATGCCTTGGACCACCTTGGTCCGAGGAGAAGGCAATCATGTCCGATCGGACATGTCATGGAGGAGGTTGCCTCAAAGTTGCTCGAGGTGAGGTGCCAAGGGAGTTGGCTCGGACCACCTTGGTCCGAGGAGAGCCAAGCTTGCATGACCTTTGGTCCGAGGAGAGCCATGCATATACCACCTTTGGTCCACGGAAAGCTTGAAGGAGTAATCAACATGCATGTGAGACTACGTCAAAATCCCCGGAACGACTTTGGCAAGAATTGGTCTAAACACCCGGGAATCTCTCACTCCTCACTTAAGTTGAGGAATCATTTGTATTTTAAACATTTCTTGTAATATAAATATAAGATGAATAATAAAATATCCCTATCTAAAGGGGATATCAGTTGAGATCCTAAGCCTATAAATAGGGGGCTTATGGGATGAGAGAGGGGCTTCTTCCACTTCTTCTTTCTAGAGAGAGAAAATTGGGTCTGAGTATTCTAGAGAGAGAAAGTGTTGAAATTTGAGAGGACTCTTGTATTTTTGCAATCTGTACTGAAGAAACTCAGTTGGCTCAGTCCATCTGATCTTGAGTACGGATCCATAAATCACAACTCTAAGTGGATTAGGCTATTACCGACAATCGAGGATGAACCACTATAAAATCTCTTGTGTGTTCTTTATTTTCTTTATTAAAACTGTCTGTTGTCGTTTACATTCTCTTGAAGGCTTTTGTTATTGACGTTCTCACGTCGTTGGCTAAAAACGCAGTCAACAGGGGGTGACACCGAAATAGTTGGCCACCCCCTGATAGAAAGGATGTAGAGGGAGGATAGCCCCAACCTCTATGTGATATCTGGACCAAGCGCTATAGGCACCCCCAGGAAGGTTAGCTCTTTGGTCAGCAGCTGGGATTGTGAGATTGACTCCTGTACGAGGATACTTCCTGCGATAATTGGCAAGCATCCGAGGAGTCACTTGGCTGGTGGGGGAGAGATACCACTCGACATCAGGAAGGTTTTGATGCCGAGGGCGGGCCCTGACTTGGATACGAGGGTTTGGGGCAGCATTTTCTCGACCACTGGTCGAGGGAATCCTAGCCTGTGAATCAAGCTGGGCAAGAGAATTTGGATTGTTTTCAGAGTCAGGTCTTTTCTTGCCTAGAGATTTAGAGCGGGCCATTTGAGGAGGCGATGGATAAGGTCTAGAAGAAACTCTGGAAAATGGAATCTCATGAACTCGGTTGATCGGTTGTTCTTCACCTTCGAGTAGCTGGGCAAGAAGATCGTCGTCGATGGGCCGCTCACCTCCCCACAAATCTGGCATTAAAGTCTGCAAACAAAAGAATGGAGAGGTGAGGATGGAGAATTTTGAAAGTTTTTTAGAATAACGCTAGTCGAGTATAAAAGTTAAGCTTTTATACAACAACATTCTAACAAAAAACTAAAAAATTTCGCACGAACAGTTTGAGAAACAGATCAAAAGTGAAAGCAAAAAGTTTTTTGAAAAAGCTTTTTCAACTCCTTTTAGGGCGGGAAAAACCTGGTTTTTCAGCTAGCATAAAAATCGAATTTTTACTTCGGTTTTACGTCCTAGAGTCATGATCTTAACTATCAAACTAACTCGTAACTCCTTAGTAACAGGGAAATATCATTCAATACAGTATCACCTATTAAACCCCCTACTGACATGCATCTCAACCTAGAAGTCAATGAACCCAATAGTCGGTCTACAGAAGCATGCACGGCAAAAATATAAAGCATAAGAGTCCAGAAACTTACCAGGATGAAGATCGTGGAGATTTGAGAAATTTTTCGGGCGTAAAAAAGCTCACGGACTGAATCTTGAAACGCCGAAGGACGGTCTCCAGAGGAAGACAGGGGTTCTGGTGTTAGGGTTTCTTGAAAGAGTGATGGCTTGCGTAAAAAGAAAAAGGAGACTTTGAAGAGGCTATATATATATTTTTGTCCATAAGCATTAAAAGGAAGTAATCATCAGCTTCCCCTTTTTTGAAGCATGGGGAAGGGTGATAGCCGTCGAAAGGTTACTTGGGAAGCGAAAAGCCGTGATTAGACAAGGGTAGGTTGCTTTTTCCAAGATCACACGAAGTGTTCTGACATGTATGGTGGGGTAACCGAAGGGTCGTCTCCTCAAAAGTTTATTTATTGCTCGTAATAAATAAACTTGGGGGGCAAATGTTATCCAAAGAACAGGCATGGATGACATGGCAATTGATTTCTGGACACGTGGCTGACACCTGGCGGAATTCTGCTAGGGTATCGACCAGTAAAGACATTACAAGCAAAAAGCAGTTGAAGTTTACCTGCGACCAGTATGGTCGCAGGTTCTGCGTGTCTCACGATAATTTTATAAAGATCTTAGTCAATCCCGAGATTGACTCCCATGATTTCCTGAGTATCCGATTATTTATGAAAGAATATCTGTAACAAATTAATGTAATCCCCCTTGAGCCTATAAATAGAGGTGGTAGCTCAAGGAAGGGACTTTTGGCTTTCGAATTATCTGAGATTAGAGTTATCATATATTGATATATTGTTTTGTTCTTCACAGGTTGGTGAAACTCATTGAACCCTAGTTCTTTGATCACTCTTTTAAAATATATATCAATAACAGTTCAAGTGGACGTAGGTTGTTACCAGATTCTGGGGTCGTACCACTATAAACTCTTGCATGCTTTATTGTTTTTGTCATCACATTCATTTCAACGCATTTGTCCACCTCAAGTATATTTGACTCCGTGTCAGTTGGCCAAAATCAGGGTCAACAATAACATTTATCACATTTATACCCCTAATATCCAGACGGGGTCCTCATGCACATTTAACTCAACTAAACATGCATCATAATCATATATTCACATAAATCCACGTATTAGAATATTAAATCATTTATTGCCCTCCAGGCACACTAATCAAGGCCCTAAGCCCGATTAGAAAATTTGGGTCGTTACAGCTCCCAAGCCATGTGACGTGTCGGTCACATTAGCCTTTTGGCTCTGGCTCTAAGTAACTAGCCTTTAGACTAGACAAGCACTTTTACTTTCATCGAACTTAAGGTCGGTCAAGCATTTCAAGCTTATGTTGATAATGCTTATGTCGATTAGATCTAATCTTTCCGGCTTGCGTTAAATACGCTAATACTGTTCTTGACTCATAAGTCAATTCCATATGACCAGTGCTCAGTACCACTGCCGAACTTGACTAATAAGTCATAGCTTTACAATCAATACTAAAACCATTGTTGTTTCTGACTAATAAGTCGGTACCATTCACAGATAGGCAAGATTTCTAAGCATTTACAATGTAATCAATGTCCCACCAAATTCGGTCTGGGATGTTGCGAAGTCAATTCCATACGACCAGTGCTCAGTACCACTGCCGAACTTGACTAATAAGTCATAGCTTTAGAGTCAATACTGGCACCATTGTCATTTCTGCCTAATAACTCAGTACCATTCATAGATAAGCAAGATTGCTAAGCATTTACAATGCAATCAATGTCCACATATAGAGCACTCCACATGCCTCATCAATAACCATGCATGTCACATACTGGGTGCAGTTTTCTTACCTCTGGTTCGAGTGTAAAATAATAATAGAATGACCCTTTGAGAACGATCAATCCTTTAGCGCTTAGCAGTCACCTAGTCAATCAAAACTTTATTCAACATTCAGGCCAAGCTCTAATCATGTACATCACGTAATCGGTGCATTTTTCTTACCTCAAGACCAAGTGTAATAAACAATAAGAACGACCCTCGAGCATGATCCTGAGCCCCTAGCGATAACCTAGTCACAACCAATTATAGAATCCCGTTAATAATGAGTAAATAACGGCTTCTGGATTGAGTCCTAGCCTCTGGGACGTCAAATCCTACTAAACCGGGTAGTATGATTGATCTCGAGCCCTTAGGTTTGAGTTTCCGCACTCAAAACCTCTCCAAGGCCAAAAATCCCTTAAGCCCCGCGGCCCCCAACTTTTGATCCGCGACCCACCCAAAATAGAGGCCTCTGCCTCTTTCTGCCTGTGCCTTGCGCCGCGGCACGCTTATCAAGCGCCACGACCCTAGGTGCCCATCAGTTAGGTCCTCTTCCTCGTTAAGCTTGGGTCGCAGCGCCCAAGAACAGGGCCGCGACCCGACCTAAAACCCAGCCAAAAACCTCTGTTTTTCTCATTTTAAATCTTTCCAAAAACCTCTCCAAACATATCCAAATCTCAAAAACAAAGTTCCCAATCATCTGAATGGTATAAAATCCTCAAAACCCAAGCTTCAAATCATTCAAAAACTCCTCAAAACATAGAATCCAAATTCAAAACTTAAGAAACTTTAGGAAACGGAAACTTGGAAATTCAAAGATTAAATTACCTTTGATTATGGCGTTCCTTGCTAAATCCTCCGACTAATAAGCTTCTAATCTTTCCTAGAATCGTTAGGACTCGATCCTTGCTTGAATCCGAGCCCTAAAACTCGAGTTTCCTTCGAAAATACAATGAACGGTAAAAAGGGATAACATGAGAGAGAGAGAGAGAGAGAGAGAGAGAGAGAGAGAGAGAGAGAGAGAGAGAGAGAGAGAGAGAGAGAGAGAGATTGTTTTGAACATATATCTATTTCTGTCAGGTTACTTCAAGCTTAAGTAACCTTAAGTAAGACCCAGGGCTTGGGGTCCCGAAAACGACCCGATGACCAAATAGTCAAAATTCTCATAATTTTCTCCTAATCTCACTAACTCCTAATATATCATCAAATAATCATTCCCATTACCCAATATCTCGGTAATGTACTAAATACTCATAATACCCCTTGACTCACCCCGAGTCAAGTATTGATTCCGTTGTGACTTTCCCACTAGCTTGCTGCCTAGATCGCCTCGTGCCGAGTAACCCAAATATATCTACATAATAATGTGGTCCCACACATATATGACAAATATACCCATAACATGCCAAATTACAAAAAATTTCCTTCTAATAAGAAACAAGTCCACATGCTTAATTAATACACATAAACATGCATATCAAGTCATATTATAATATAACTCACATAATCACATAATTACACGCATATAAAACACATAAACATGTAATTTCTATAAAATTCCATCCTGGCCCCCTAATAAAGGCTCTAAGCCTTACTCGGTAATTTAGGACATTACACATATAAATAGATGCAAATTAGATTGGATCGGTTACTTTTACAAGTTGAAGTGCATCCAATTCGCTCAAGTGCAGATTTTAGATTTTCAACCCAATTCACATAAGTGCAGATATCCGCATTTTGGAGATTGGATTGGATCGTGTAGATTGGTTTGGATTGTGTATTTTGTGAACACCCCTAGGTGGAGCTCTAAGCACTAGTTGTTATTATACTTGAATGTTGGACTCACTCCTCGAGTATAGTACAAGCCAGAGGATTAGCAGTCACTTATCCCTTAGTAAAATGTTGGAGGCGAGGGGTTATGGTCTCAAGGTAAGAATGGAGAGAGCATTTATAGGGAATGTCTTCGAGTTGGAAGATCTCTTAGAGAGAAAGAAAGTTTAATTATCAAGCATAGGCTTAGAATGAACAAAGAGGAAATGAATCCTTTTTAAGAAAACGATAGTGCCCCTAGCCCTTGGATTAAGTGAGGCTTCTTTTTGAAAGTCTTAGTCATTGCTTGGGTTGTAGAGTGGAAGCTATCTTGTATAGGAAGGAAAAAAGAAGCTAGCACCTTGCCGACGAGACTCATAGGAAGGAAGGTGTTGCCTTTTTGACGAAGTGACAAAATTGGGATTGCATGAGGCACGCTAAGCGAGACATCATGCATGAGAGACATTTCTTTGGCAAACCATCAACATGCCCTTCATTCCTAGACTCAACTATCAGTTTGTTGAGTGACACCTAACACCTATTAAGAAGTTAACTTCGACTTGAGGGTAAGGGATGCCCTGAGGCCCTCAATCTGCTTGAACTCAAAATAAATTTTTAAAAAAATACAAAAAAAAAAATCAATATATATCAAAATAACTAAACATCAACAAAAAAATTTCTTAAAAACAACTTGAAAACAACACAAAAAATGAAGGAAAAAAAAAGACAAAACCATAAAAATGTAAAAATTTCCTTAAAACCGTAAAATTGAAAAAAAAAAATTGACCGTAAAATTGTAATTTTTTTTAGCAAAATTAAGTATTTTCGATAAAAATCTTAAAAATATACCTAAATATTAATAATGAATGGTTTTTTTTTTTTAATTTAATACAATAGGGATTTGAATCCGTCCCCCTCCCACATTGAACCACTCGACTGGAGGCTAACTAAGTGGCTATTAATAATGAATGATGATTCTAGAATTTCCTAGATAAAATTGCTAATATATATATTTTGTAAAAACAAAGTCTGAAACTTTAAAATGTTTATTGATATGTAAAAATATATATTTTATTAAACATATAATTCTAATGACTTATACAGATATGCTCTGAAATTGTATGATACAATCAATATTGGTAAAGATGATAACAATAAATGAAAAATTGTACCAACTCTCCACTATTTACTTTTATAAAATTAGGTTCAATATAATATTTAAGAAAGCTACATTCTACCTACTAAATTTTACCATTACTTTTAAAACTTGTTAGCTTCAATTAAGATTTGGACATTTGACCTCATATCATGCCACTACTCTTAACCTCTATTTGAAATTGCTATAAACTTTTTGGCTCCAATTGTTGATATTATTCCACCAAACCAACCAAACAAACATTTACCGATCAAAATTCATTTTTGTGATATAAGTAGCAATTTATTATTATTATTATTATTATTATTATTATTATTATTATTTGATAAGAGACACAAGTTTAAGTTGAACCAAACAAAAGGATTGTAAGAATTTGATTCATAATTGTTCATCTTCAATTTTTTAGATACGTTCGTACTCGTCGCACAATCAATCTCCACAAATCATTCAGCAATATTTTTTAATAATAATCTCCACAAATCTAATAAAGTATGACTTCAAAATTGAATTCCACACATATATTTGAAATGTGAGTAGAGGAGTCCATCGCAATCCCCACCATTGCAGGCAAATCCAAAACAATATCAACATGTCGCCAAGTACCATCCAAAGCACTAGTAAGTATGGTATGAGCCAAGCCAAACAACAAAACAAGTGCTTGAGCGTTGGGCATTGTAGTTTCCTTGTTGGAATATTGGTTATCCATTATTATAGCTTGGACACATAATTGTTGGATTTAGAAAGAGAGAGAGAGAGCCCAAAACTGACATCGTTTTACCAGCATGACAGATAGTTATGTAGAATAATTTGACACGAGTAACAATTACTTGAAATTAGTTGGGAGTCGATATTTAAAATATATATATTTTTAAAAAAACTTTATTTAACTGAGATTTGAACATGTTTGCACACTTATCCATTTTTAAAATGGGGTGTATTTATTTTCTTCGTGCGAGAGAAAGAAAGAGCACTGATATAAAAGCTAGCTAGAGTATTAGTCAGTACCGCATTCAAGGTGTGTCTGAGGACTTTCACCAATATATAATAATATGACTTGATTTTCGCACGTTCAACAATATATAATAATAATAATAATATTATTATTTCACTCATTATTAATTGATTTTGGGATAAAACTTATATTATTTAGACATTTCACCTCTTTGTTTATACTTATTTTGCATATATTATCTAGTTTAAATTACATCTCATTATACATTTTTATATTGTATCAAAGTCTAAAAATTCAGAGCATACTTAGTTTGAAATAATGTCCAAATACCACTAATTTTTTAACCGTTCAAAATTAGTGAGCATAAATAATAACCTGACATATTAGTGTGTCCCGCATACAAAATATGTGAGTACATTCAACAATACACAAAAATACGATCTTGTATACTCATCAATCACCAGTTGAATTGATTTTGAGAATTAGAAAATGAAAAAAAAAAAAAAGAAAGAAAGAAAGAAAAAAAAAAACTACTTTCATTTGGTGTATTTACGAGAATATAAAGAGAGCTCACTTTCTTAATTACACTGCAAAAGCCTCCACTCCTCTGTTTTAGTCTATTTCTGTAGTCCCTTATTCTCTCCCTCTTTTAATTCAGCTGTTCCTTTTTGTCAGAGCTCTCTCTCTCTCTCCATCTCTGGAGAGTGTTGAAACCACCAAAAGTGAGCAAAGTCACCTTTTTTACTTACTGGGTTTCACTTGGTATCGTCTTTGAGACTACCAATTTCTGCCAATTCCTTCGTATATAACCGAAACTTATTGCCATTAAGACAGTACCAGTGCCAGTCTTGGAATTATAAGCCTTATCTTTTTGTTTAATAGTATTCTTTTTTTGCAAAATTGTAACTCCCACAATTTATGTCACAAGGACAAACTCCTCTTGAAAACGATTTACGGCACTCATTTTTTCCTTTCATTCCTTCTTTTTTTTCTTCTCTCAAGTGGAGTTAAGGAAAGCCAGCTGATTTCCGGAGGCTCTTACATTTGTCCAAAGTTTCTTCATTGCTTTTTTTTTTTCAATATATTTTTACCATAAACCTTTCACTACAAAAGGTAATCAAAATCCTTATTTTGGCTATACTATTTATTTCATTTATTTATTTCCTTCTTTTTGGGTTTCCATACTTGGTTTTGTGTTTTGCCTATATTTCAACTTCTTCTTTCAAGTGTTTTCAGATCTATTTTGTTTGGAGAAACAATAATGTTACCTCAGAAACAAGCCGAAGAAGCCATGGTTTCAACGTTAGACCAGGTTGAGCCAGGTGATAGACAGGATGAAGAGAGAGAAAAAGATGAGTCTGGTTTTAGCTTCAAGACCTTTCTCTGGCATGGTGGCTCTGTTTATGATGCTTGGTTCAGCTGTGCTTCCAACCAGGTATACTCCCACAAATCTTCAACAAAAAAAAGACCCAGTATTGAAAATCTACAGAATTTACATTTTGGTGTCTATTTTCTGAGATTTGTGTTTGGTTTTTTTGTAATACAGGTTGCTCAGGTTCTTTTGACACTGCCTTACTCATTTTCACAGCTGGGCCTGGTTTCGGGCATAATTCTACAAATTTTTTACGGCATTCTTGGGAGCTGGACTGCTTATTTAATCAGTATTCTCTATGTCGAGTACCGAAGCCGAAAAGAGAAAGAGAATGTCAGCTTCAAAAACCATGTAATCCAGGTTAGCATTCCAACCATATATTATAATATACATATAAAAACGAAAAAAAAAAAAACAGTTTCATAAGAATATCCAAAAAAAAAAAGACTAAGCTAAACTTCGAGTTTTCCTATGATGAAAAAAAAAACTGTTTGGCAGTGGTTTGAAGTCTTGGATGGTTTACTGGGTCCATACTGGAAAGCAGCTGGATTGGCTTTCAACTGTACTTTCCTCCTCTTTGGATCCGTTATCCAGCTTATAGCGTGTGCAAGGTCTCTCTCTCCCACTTTATTTTTTTTTAACATTTTATTACTCGAATTTCGATTTTTCATGCATTAAAGGGAAATGGGTTTGATTTTTTGTTTTTGATTTTCAGTAATATATATTACATAAATGACAATTTGGACAAGAGGACATGGACGTACATATTCGGAGCTTGCTGTGCCACCACAGTTTTCATTCCCTCGTTCCACAACTACCGGATTTGGTCCTTTCTTGGTCTTGGAATGACCACTTACACAGCTTGGTATATGGCCATTGCGGCTCTTGTTCATGGCCAGGTAATCTTAATCAACGGCTCCTGGTTTTTCATCATATTCTAAGTGACATTGATTTTTATTTATTACTATGAAATAAAATTTTGGCAGGTGGAAGGTGTTAAACACTCTGGCCCTACTCAATTGGTTTTGTATTTCACAGGCGCCACCAATATACTGTACACTTTCGGCGGACACGCCGTCACTGTGTGAGTTTATAATCAATTTTGGCTTTATATATATATATTTTATTGTTTTTACTCATTAAAAAGTCACCATATAGCGAAAAAGAAAAGAAATGGTTTTTTTTTTTTATATATATATATATTTAAATTTTTTAAAAAATGGCTTCTGAGTTTTGGCTTCGGTCTGCAGCTTTTGGCTAATGGGTTTTTAAAAGAAAATCAAATCATTAATTTGAAAAAAATTATTAAAAAAGAAGAAGCATTAATTTCATGCTCTTTACCGTTTTGAAGTTAATATATATATATATTACGTTTATAAAAAATGCTTGAGTTACCACGGTGATTAGAACATGAAAATTTGATGATATGACTGGATGATCTGTTTGTGTGTAGTGTGTGACGCTTATCCTAATATTGCTTTATATATTGATATTTGACTGGTTTGGAAAATTTTGTTTAATTTTTTGCCTTAAATGTTTTGTAAAGGTGAATAATTTTTTTAAGTGTAAGCTTTGTTTCTATTTAGCTTTTTGATTGTCCGCTACAAGTCAAAGTGAAAAAAAATTAATAAAAAATAATATGTTAGAATGTGATATTCACTAGTCAGAAACTTTTCCATAGACTTGGATGTGTTGTACGGATCATCTTAGAACATATATATGAAAAATAATTGACCAAAAACTCTTAGATTAAATACGAATATATATACATATATTAAATCACATCAACAGTGTAGTAAGAGAATTACTATTCAAGTTCAATATGATTATTTGCATATGAACATGGTGAGTTTGTGGTGGTGATAAATGATGAAGTTTAGTGTTGGGGTTTGTCGTTTCTGAAATTCTTTTTTCTTGATAAAAAGTAAAAAAAAAAGCATATTATTTAATTAACTTTTCGGATATCATTCATGCTCAATGCTCTCCAAATAAGAATGAATAATTTGCCAGCGTGATATTCTTGTTCCTTTTTCTCAATAGATTTTTTTAATGTTTATCTAAACAATACACATTCTAATTGACCAAAATTAAAGATGCGACTACTTTTTGCTTTCCTACTAAATAAAAGGGTACGTATGCATAGTTTTATATGAATTAATGCATCTCTAGTCTCTGGTTATTAAAGTGGGACATCCAATCCACTCTTCACAAACAATAGATGGTTTCGTGCCTTCTTTACCAGTTTATCTAATTATTGGAATCTATATAGTGATGGGTCTCTATCTTATTCTTGACATGACTTTATGGGAACCCAACAGGCATGAAATTGGTAGGGAAATGCGTAAAGATTACTTCGACTCCTACTGTCGCACATATGAGCTTCTCTAATTTAGTCAATACTTTATCCCCTGCTGATTGCTACTCATGTTACTCACGCCTTTTTTTTATTTATTTATTATTATTATTATTATTATTCATCTTTTCTTATCAAGTTTGGTATCTCTTCCACTATAAGTTGGGTCCTTAGAGCTTAGTGGTGGTTTATTTAATATAATTGGAGAAATTGACTACCTTTGTTTTTCAATGATATTCTTTCTCACCTCCTCAAACATCTTCCAAAGTGACTAAATACATTTGATAAAAGTACTTGGTGAGTTAAAGAGTGATGAAATGAAACTTCTAATAATGGTAATATGTTTTTATTTTCAGGGAAATCATGCATGCTATGTGGAAGCCTCAGAAGTTTAAATACATTTATTTGCTAGCTACTCTTTATGTATTCACCTTAACAATTCCATCTGCTTCTGCTGTGTATTGGGCCTTTGGTGATCAACTCCTCACTCATTCCAATGCATTTTCACTCCTTCCCCGAAATGCTTGGCGTGATGCTGGGGTCATTTTAATGCTCATCCACCAGGTCCATGGTTACAACCCTTGATCAATATTATTATTATGGTATTATTGTATATACACGTGTGCTGATGGGTTTTCATGTTGAATTATTGGCACTGGCAGTTCATTACATTTGGGTTTGCTTGTACACCATTGTACTTTGTGTGGGAGAAAGTTATAGGCATGCATGACACAAAAAGTATATGCTTAAGGGCACTTGCTAGATTACCAGTGGTGATACCAATATGGTTCTTGGCCATTATATTCCCTTTCTTTGGGCCCATTAACTCAGCTGTTGGGGCTCTTTTAGTCAGCTTCACAGTCTACATCATCCCTTCTTTAGCTCATATGCTCACTTTCAGATCTGCTTCTGCCCGACAGGTAAATAATCCATTCATTCTTCCCCACTTTCTTATTCTTATCTTCATTTCTAGCCTATATAATTCATATATATTTATTATTCCTTTTGACATTGCCCAAATGGCTTTGTCTAGTTAGTCCAACATGACTTTTTTGTTTTGGATCAAACCAATCTTGTATAGCCTCTTAAACACAACGGTTTTAACAGTCCACACCGCAATGAGATTGGTGGACTTCCTTGTCATTTCTGTGTCTGATATCCAAACATTTCAACTTGTCTGGTAATAAGCCATATCTTAAGAACTATCTAGCTGGGACCAAGCTTGATCTCAGAGTTGATATCTTTAATATATAAATATGCATATATTTAATATCTTTATTCAGCATTGAAAAATAATGAAATAGATTATGATGATGCATATGCAGGCAACGACCTAATTTAAAATTAAATTTTTTATATAAAATAGAAAGGACTCAGAATATTTTACCAATTAATATTGTTTTCTACATGTTCGACAGAATGCTGCTGAGAAGCTGCCCTTTTTCCTACCAAGCTGGACTGCAGTGTACATGGTGAACGCATTTGTAGTTGTTTGGGTTTTTGTAGTTGGATTTGGATTTGGCGGGTGGGCTAGCATGACTAACTTCATCAAGCAAGTTGACACATTCGGACTATTTGCCAAGTGCTATCAGTGTGCGCCCAAAATCCCGCCCCCACCTCATCCCGCCCCAGCACATCACTGAGTAACTGCTCTCTCTTTCTTTTGTATTAGACAAAAGTTAAGATCAGGCATGCTCATAATCAGCATAATAATCTACTTGGTGTTTATTGCTGTAGTTCTTCTCATATCTTTTGTTGCACTCTTCATATATAGAATACTACTTGTTTTGGTTGGTATAATGGTTTTTCTCTGTTTAAAATCAAAGGTAACATGTATCTTTTCTCAGCTCCAATCATGTTCGAGAGCTGTTATAGGCCATTATTAGTTAGCATCTTTATACCAAATTTTAGTAGCAAAGTTTCCAAATATGTAGATGTTTTAAGATTTGGTAATTTGTTATGAATTTAATAGAGTAATTAGAGGTAAAATCCCCTCATGTTTAGCTTCTTATACACTTAACCCCTAATCTCTATTTTGTCGTCGGTGAATCCTCCCAATCTTTTCTTTCTTTTCAAATTTACTCTTCACGTCGATTCCTTCCGTTGTGTACCCAAACCCTTCAATGTGGCCATTTCAAACCGTGTCCAGCTCACCAAGAGATGCTCACGTGGATAATGAAAACTAACGAAACAAAAATGATAGAAATTAAAAACCTAAAAAAATTGAAAATTGAAATTAAGAAAATACAACTTTATTTCTTTTAGTTTAGGTTTCATCATTTTTGTTATCCATATTTTCTACCTATGACAATTGGCAAGACCCGAACAGGTCCATGGGCCCTTGCAAGAGGTTTAGGCCCAGCCTGGGTCTAGTGAACAATGAATAAGAAAATCCTTATGGCCTAGACCATACTAAGCTCGATGACGGGCAAGTAGCGCAAGCATAGTGAGGGGGCAGAACTAAGGTGCAGGCTCACATCATCTCCCTGACCACTCTCAATCTACATCCTTCGGGATGTAAATTGTGATGGCAGACAATTTATTCTAGGAGACGAATCCCATCAGGAGGGATTCAGGAGAAGACGGCGTCAACAAGATATCTGCCTTGATAAATGAACCTGGATCCTGGTAAATGAACTGGGACTTAGGTAAACGATCCCAGATATTGGCAAATGAACTCAGATCATACGTCCGGATAGTACAAGCCTAGTCTTCCTTGATGCTGACGTGTCCTTGAGAAATTAGGAGGTTGGTCTCCCTAACTAACCTGTAGAATAGGGTACACACAGAACGTATACTGTTCTTAGGAAACAATACTGCCACTACTCTGACAGATCTTGTCCCCAAGATCCCCTTAATAGCTCACACGGATCAGTCCGTGCTAACAAACAAATGACAGTTGTAAGGCTTGGCCACGCCTAAGCCGGCTCAATAAGCCCTGATTAATAACATCTAATTATGTTACATTCTTTGTATTATGGCTCCGTTAGCGAGCAAATTGTAATTACATTCTTATTGGGCTCGGATTATTCCGGCCTAAGCTACTTGACTGCCTATAAATAGTGTCAGTTGTGCATTGTAGCAGGGATCCCAGAATTTCTCTTGTAAGCAAAATGCAGCTGAACTTGTAGAACCTCCATTGTCAAAACTCTCTAAAGCCTAATACTAGTGACTCGTGGATTAAGGCTTATTAACGCCCCAACAACGTAAAAATTGTGATTGTTCATCTCTTATCCTTTCTTTCCAGCTCTTATTTCATAATATATTTATAGTTTCCGAAAAACTCGATAAACAATCTTCATCTGAAAAATCCAAATTCAGATCGAACTTAGAAAACTAAACATTTCAGATCAACAAATGCAAAAAAAAAAAAAAATACTTTGTATCTAACAAGTTCCCCCCACCCCCAAAAATATAACTCAGAATCTAACAAATGCCAAAAAAAAAAAAAAAAACTCCAAACATTTCAGATCAACAAATGTCCAAAAAGATTTGCTCTTCTATGTTGCTCTCCTCCAACATTCGCTGCTCTTCCCTATCACTCACCTCCTCCAATCTCTGTATCTTTCACTCAATCTCTTTCTCCAAACCTCACTAAGCAAAACCCCATTTGTTTTCAGAACAAACAAAAGAACAAAGAGGGTGTTTGACACCTTAACTAAAAAACTGTTTTTTGTTTTTAAAAGCTAAAAACTATTTTTTGAAAACAAGTTTGGGTGTTTGGCGTTGTTTTCAGCAAACAATTTTTAAAAACAAAGTTACAAAAAACAGAAAATTTTGAGAACAACAAAAATTTGTTTTCTGTTGTTCTAAAAAAAAAATTATCTATCTTTTTTTTTTCTCATATCATTTATTTATTTATTATTATCTAACATTATTTATTGTCACATAATTTTCTCTCTCATTAGTTTCTCTCTCTTCAGTTTCTCTCACATCACTTTCTCTCTCATCACTTAATATATCATCATTTTCCCTCTCTCATCACTTTCTCTCTACTCACTTCTCTCTCTTCACTTTCTTTCTCATCCCATTCTATCTCATTTTTTCTTGGATCAATTTCTCTCTTCTCAATTTCTATTTCTTCAAATTTTCTCTCCTTACTTTCTCACTTCTTATTTTTCATCATTTTTTTTTCAAATTATTTTATCTCATTATTTATTACAAACTTTTAAAATATTTTTCTCTTTGTAAATATATTTGTTAATGTTATACCCAAAAATTGGAGAATGCATCCTAGGAGGCTAAGGAGAATGCATCTAGGAGAGTGCCTCCTAGGAGAAGTTAAGGGGTGTGGTCCTAGGAGACTCCAAGGAGGATGTGGTCCTAGGAGACCCCAAGGAGGATGTGGTCCTAGGAGACCCCAAGGAGGGTGTGGTCCTAGGAGACCCCAAGGGTGTGTAGGAGGCAAGCCTCCCAAGGTTTTCTAAGTGTTGGCTCGAACGTGTCCAAGGCAAATAGCTAAGGAGGAGGAGTCTCATGCAAGAGAATGGAGACTTAGACTTTCATAAGGAAAGTCTATACAATGTTCGATCGGACATGTTTGGGAGATGCTAAAGAAGGTTGCCTCAATGTTGTCCAAGGTGAGGTTGCCTCAATATTGTCCAAGGTGAGGTGCCAAGGAGGTTGCCTCGGACCACCTTGGTCCGAGGAGAAGCCAAGGAGATTGGTTCAAGGGAGAACATGACATGCTAGAGGAGAGTGCATGTTAGAGGAGAGAAGTGCATCTCCTACCACCATGCACGTTCAACCTACCACCATGCATATCATACCACCATGCATGTTCAACCAGCACTTGCATGGGTAGTGAGTAGGAGGTGGACCAACTAGCTAGAGGAGACTAAGTCAGACACAACTTCAACAACATGCGCGGGAATCTCTCATTCTTCCCACAAATGGGGAATTTGTTACATTTTGAATTTTGAATGTTTATTTGTAATATAAATGTAATAAATATAATAAAATATCCCTATTATAAGGGGATATCAGTTGAGGATCCCATCTCTATAAATAGAGAGCTTAGGGGATGAGAGAAGGGCCCCTTCTGCTTCTTCTTTCTAGAGAGATAAAATTGGGTCTGTCTATTCTAGAGAGAGAAAGTGTTGAAATTAGAGAGAATTCTTGTATTTTCACAATTTATACTGAAGAAACTCAGTTGGCATAGTCCATCTGATCTTGAGTATAGATTTATAAATCACAACTCTAAGTGGATTAGGCTATTACCGACAATCGGGGCTGAACCACTATAAAAATCTCCTGTGTTCTTTACTTTTCTTGTTTATACCGTTTGTTGTCGTTTTGATTTCTCTTGAAGGCTTGTCGTTATCTACGTGCTCACGTCGTTGGCTAAAAACGCAGTCAACAGTTAATATTTTATTTAAGATTTAAAAAAAATAAAACTAAAAAATTGTTTTTAGAAAACATTAACCAAACAACTCTTGTTTTTTGAAAACTACAAAAACAGTTTTCTGTTCTCATTTCTGAGAACACAACTTTGAAAACAAAAAACAGAAAACAATGCCAAACAAGCCCAAAGTTTTCAATCAATTATTATTGATTAGATATTTATTGTTGTCGACCCACTTGTAGAGAAGAAACGAACAAGGGGAAGAAGAAGAAACAAGAACATGTGAGAGTTTAAGTAATGAAAACAAGAGAGAGTGAGAGAGGGAGGGAGAGAAAGCAGACGTCCCAGCATCTCGTCAGCCTAGATCTCTCGGTGTCGCCCAGTCGCCGTTTGTGCTCTTTAGATTGCCTCGTCGTCATCCGTTCGTCCAACACCGGTGAGCCCAACCCAGATCCAACTCCTCCTATCGACGAAGGCCTCCCATAGATCCTGCCGCCCCCAACCCTGATCTCATCTTCTCCTCCCTAGCCACCGATTTGTATTCCACATCCCTAGCCACCGAATTGCAGGAAGAAGAATTGGCTGTGAGGGGAATAGGTAGTCGGGTAGTGAGAGATAGAGGGAGAGAGTCTGATTTTAGGTTTTTTTATTTGTTTTTATTAATTAATTTATAAATTTAAATTTTTTTTAATTAATTTAATTATATATATTAATTTTTTAATTAAAAATAATTAAATGTTTATGACGTGACATTAGTTTATATCGTCACGTGGTTCCATACTGGCAACTAACATAAAAGAAACTAATTGGAGTGTAGATATGCTAATAAAACGATAGATTGAGAGATTTCACAGGCGAAAAAAATTCGGGATTAAGTGTATAAAAATGTAAAAATGAGGGGGTTTGCCGCTAATTACTCAACTTAATATAAAGATTGTGCCAAAGAGTTTTTGAAAAGAGAATCTTAGATTCTAAAAGGACTCCTTTGGAAGCCAAGTTGAGGGAGCATCTGATTCACATGGCTAGTGCATTTGGTGTCACTAGTGTCTGCCTACTCCCAAAAATATTTGCATGTGAATCCACGAGTGACGAAAAAAGCTTTAGTAGTACAAGTAATCTAAAACTAAATCTTCATTGTTATATCTATTTTGGTTTATTTCAAATAATCACATGAAGTGAATTAATTATATGATTTCTATGTTTGCATGGAGTTTCTCAGTTAGTTTAGAAACGATTTGATGCGTTTGGTGTGGTGTATATATAGCTTTCGTGCTTGTCTTTGTAACCCAAATCTTGGTTAACCGCTGAATTAGGCTTCTTTTTCTATTGCATTAAAATAAAAAGATTATAATGTGAAATTCTTAATTGGACTGTCTCTTTATCCAAAAACATAAAATAATAATATACATGTATATACGTTTTCTTTGGCTCTTTCCGTAGCTGTACTTGATTCCCTGTTTTCTTCTATTAATATATATATATTTATATAGTTGTGAAGAAAAATAAAAAAATGACGCTGTATGAAGGTTTAAAACTATGATATCATCTGGTCTGAGTAGCTAGTTAGTGACATCTAACTTTGTATGGTACTTCTAATACACACTCATCTCCGCCGACGCCGCCTAAAGTACAGAGCCATTATTATTGCATGTCGTTTTTGGTATAAGCTGGCGCACAAACTAATCACTTTTCTTATTACGTTTTGGGTCAAAAAAAGCTAAAGAAACTCCAATTTCTCTTGCATTGCGCAAACGCAAAAGTTTTTGATTGGAAAAAGGAATTCAAATTTCTTTCAATTGCCTAACTATCGTCTTAACTTTTTTTTAATCCCTTCATTTCTTTATAAATTTCTTTTACTTTTAGTGGAGATAAGAAGATGACGAAAAAGGGCAAACTTTTATTATTATTTTTTAGGACAAAAATGAAAAGAAAAGTGCTTGATAAAAAAACGTGGTTTGTTAGGAATGAAAAGGGCATGCACAACAAGAGTCAGCTATTTCTTTTGTTCTTGTGTTTTCATGGTTTTTTCCTCAATTTGGCACCTAGAAAGTGTTCAGAAAGTGACAATGTTACACACGCGTGTATTAGAGTGACAAGAGCGTGGAAAACTTTTATTTTCTTACTTTTTTAATAAATAAATGTGTATATATATATGAAATTTCTTGGCACTTTTTAATTTGGAAAATTTACAATTATATTCTTCGAATATAAATTATTTACAAAAATACCTTCAACTAAATTATTTTCACAAATACCTTCAACTAAATTATTTTCACAAATACTAGTAACATATCAGCATAACATATTTCAGATTTTTTCTGAATTGTAAAAAATTACATTTTAATTGATTACGATATCGATAAGACACCAATTAGGCATTTTTTTTTATTAAAAGCTTTATTTTATATCATATTGTTTCAGTACTTTTTAGTTACCTTCAAAACTCGTTTGTAGACATCTTAATATAGCAATTAATTATTTTTATGTTATATTATGGCATCTTACTATTTAAGATACATTTTGGTAACTTTCAAGCTTATTGAGGAAACTAATGGGTTGTCATATGGTATAATAAGTTGCTATATAGTCATTAAAAAAATAATTTAGTATACTACACACTAACTTTTAATAGATTTTTTTAGTCACTCATGTAATTTACATATCTTATTATTAAAATATTTTTACGTTACCTTCAAGTCTATTTTAAAAACTAATTAGTTATCATATAGTATAAAAAGTTACTCATATAATTCCAAGTTATCGTGAATAACTTATTGGAAAATGATATTATTTAGTATCCTGCATAGTTACTTTTAAAACTTATATTTTTGTTGCGTTTTATAAATAATTTAAGATACAAATTGGTTACCTTTTGATATATGACTAAATTTTTTAGTATGCCACAAATTTAAAGTGAGTAACAAACTTAGTGAGTTACCAAAAAGAGTCTTCTTATGTTCTATTTAAAAGTTACCAAACAATATCTTAAGAAATTTATTTTAAAAAAGTTACTTGAAATGTTTTTAAATAACTTTAAAGTTGTTTAGAATAACATATGATATCTTTTAATTGTAAAATAAGAATACAAATTTTAGTATATTAAATTTTAAAATTTAATTACTTTTTGGTCAACATAATATAAAAAAGAAATTAAAATGTTACTTTTTATTCTGGTCATCTTCTGTGACGACGACGAAGAAACATATGCTTCCCACATATCAAAATGATTCCCTTTAAGAGTAGGTCGCGATGGTACTACTCTTGAGCCCAACCAGCTAGCGGTGTGGCCGAAAAAGATTTTGAAATCAAGGAGAAGAGAGAGAATGTAAGAAACTTAAAAATGAAAGAAAGAAAGGAACCGTGGAAAACACAGTGGAAAGAGACTGATGTGCAAAAGATAAAACATTATAATATTTATATATACGGTATGTATGAAATAGTAAAAGTGTAATTTAAATAAGCAAATGTATTTTTGTAATTAAGTTAGAAAAAACGTTGCTAGATGTAAAATTTTCTTTTAACTATCTTATGAAATGGTTTTGGACCCACAAAACAACTACTTTTGTCTGGTTAAGGTTGGCAACAATTTTTTTGTGGTTGTCCTAGCAATCGGTGCATACGTGTCAAAATAATTGATTCCTTCATTTTATTTAACCATTTAGCTACTCATCTAGCTTTGAAAGAGTGTATGTGTCATCGGCGTGATATTTCCTTTGAAATACCTACTTGCACCCAATTGGTTTTGAACCTTGTGAAAGGTCTACCAATTCTCATATGTGGTTTTACATAATTGAATCCATTTAATCATTTATTGCCTCATTCCAAAAAATATAGTCTCTCAAAGACATTGCTTCTTGGTAGGTTTTGGGATCATCCACAACTTGAAGAATCATAGGAAATTTTTATGTGACTTCTTCAAGTCTACTGTAGAGTATCCCTAATTGAGAACATTTCTCAATTGACCCCAAATCTTTAAGCATTTGGCTTCTCCGAGGCAATATAGGTTGCTCATCAACCTTTGGATCTTTCTCATTAAGAGATTCTCCAACACTTGTGGGTTCTAGATGTTGGGTTTTATGCCCTTAATAAAACCATATTTCTTATGTAACATGTTAATATTATCAATAAAAGAAGTAGAAATCATTTTGTTTATTCAATTACATTGTTCGCTTGTTTTATTACATGTTTATTCAATTAATACAAACATTCATAAAATCCTGAACATATGGATAGTTACAGTTATAGTGACTAGGTCATAGTGGATTATAGTTGTAATTATATATTCAAAAGAACGAGTCTTAAGATTAGATCAGTGCATTGGATTTTAGTGATTAGGAAATCTACGATATGATCTACTTACACATTCGGGGTGTGATGTCTTGTCCAATGCATTGACCAAGTAGATAAGATCAGATGTATTTGGTTACATCGAACTAGGACCGATATTGATTATTGATTGATAAATAAATATCATTGTTATCGAATCTAATCAATGTCACAACGTTGGCCATAGGTTAAGTCGATCTTAATTCTGAGTGATAACATTATGCTAATTATATTATTTAAATCTTTTGACTTATTCGTTATCAGCTTACCCTACGATCTAGCCCATACTTACATCTTGGAGATTTAGTAGTGTAATTGAGTGAATGTATTATTCATAGATATGAAATCTATAACTTCTGTATGAGAAATGAAAAAAAATGATTTCCTTAATTGCTTTGTTCAAAAGGTTAAATGATTGAGATCTTATTTATGTGATTAAGTTCAAGGAAATATTATTTATAAAGAACTTAGTGGGAGTTAAGGATAAAATACTGATGAGGGGTAAAATAGTAATTTGTACCCATCTCGCTAGTAAGTCATCAATAGAGGATTGACTGATTATAATGGTTTATAACAATTGATAACATATTTGTGGTTTGGAAAATATCTTCTATGAATTCCAGAGTTCAATTCTGAGTCTATAGTGGAGTCACGAGGAATTAATAAGGTAGTGAAATTATTCGTAAATAAATTCACGATAACTTATTGGAGGTTGATTTTATGGATCCATGGTCCCCGCATCACATTTGAGTAAATCATCTATAATGTCTCAATTAATTGATTTACTTATCAATTATGATTTTTAAAGTTGACTTGGTCAATTTTGGAAAATTTTACAGAGATATGAGATTTAGAGAATAAAAGAGAATATTTGGGCAAATTTATTAATTTTGATAAATTGGTGTCAATATAAATAAATAATATTAAGTCAAGTTTCAAATTATAAGAAGTTAATTTGAATAATGATTTAATTAATTAATTAAAAGATAAATAAATAAATAAAATATTTTGAATTTAGGCCCAATTGAGATTTAAATTCAAAATAAAGAGATTGGGCCCAAGTCCATTTATGGCAGCCCAAGGCTTTTATTTTTGTTTATTATTTTTAATTAATTTAAATTTTAAATTTAAATAAGGCCCATTAAGTTGCCTATATAAGGAATATGATATCTAGGGTTTTGATAAGTCAGTCTGAGTTGTAAGTGAAAATCTAGACAATCTAATCTTTTCTTAGCCATTATCTCTTCTTATCTTCTAGATCTTTATCTCATGTGTTGAGAACCAGCCCACACTAGTTCTAGGTTGATCAAAGGCTTGGTGAGGAAGACTGTGTTGTTGATCTAGTTCAATCTCTTGATAATACTCTGCTACAGAAATGAATCAAGAGTTAGAGAGATTGAAGGAAGGTGTTGTTCCAATTCCACTGCGTATTCGTAAGTTTCTACATCTTTGTGTTTATGTTAATTTACGAATCTGATGTTCATATGTATGTCATGTTATTCTATTTTTCTATTATATGTTTGGAAAAATAATAGGAAGCATGCATCTAGATTTAAATTCCAAGATCCTACAATTGGCCTCAGAGCCTAGGTTGTCTAGATCTAGATGTTAAGAATGCATGATTATATATGTTTGTTGACATGTTTAATTTTAAAAGTTTAATTGGATGATACATGAAATTTTATATGCATGTTTTGAATGTTTATGTATCATATTTATAATTTAAGTTGTTTTTCTTGTATTTTGAGATCTTAATTGATGCTTGGTAGAATGCACATTGAAAAATTGCACAATTTTTGTTTGTTTGTTTTTTTTTTTTTTGTTGTTGTTGGCGGGTGCGATTTTTAATTGTGAATGAAATGATATATATATATATATATATATACGGCAACTCCCACATATATTGAAAAAAAATTGATTGATCTTAATTTTTTTGTTTTATATGGCTAATATTAAATATATATATTTTAAAAATAACCGTATATTTATTTTAAAAAAAAGTAGTTAAGATATATTTTTTGTTTTTGTTGTGCTAAAGAAATATCTAAATATCCAATTTTAAAATAATTGAGATATTTTCTTTAATGACAATTAAATTAATTTTATGTTTGATTAATGATATGGTAAGTTTTCAATTGGGAAAATTTTTATGATAATTAATTAATAAATAAATTAATTTTGATAACTCAATTAATTGTTCTAGATATTTATTGATTTATTTATTTTAGCAATTGATTTATTTATTTAGGTAATAGATGTAATGATGCATAAAGTTGTGTAACATGTCATATAGGTTTTCATGTTAGGCCCATCCAATTAATAAGAAAGTTAACATATCTAGCATCATTATTAAGTTATTTTTTTGCATTTGGGCTTTAAATATTAGTGATGACCCATTTTTTGTTTTGAAAAATGTGGGAAAACTCAAATAAAACTTTCGTAAAATGTTAGGTTTTATTTTGGCCCAATTGAACATGTAAAGTTTAAATTCTTTTCTTGTGAGTGGTTCCACTTGTGAAGGCCAATTTGCTTTGCATTACTAGATTGAGCTTAATCAATTGAACAACAATTAATAAAATGAATGTTCAAATTCCTGTCTTTTTGGGATTTGTGTGGAAGTTAGGAATCCTTAGTAGTAGGTCTAACATACTGAACCCAGCTCTCCTCCATGCAAGCTCGAATTGTTAAGGCCCATTTACCTAAGTTGGACTTAATTGTATTAGGTTATTCTTTTTAGTTGGACCTAATAATTGATTAGAAACAAATTAATTCTAAATTTTGGATAAATTTTAGAATTAATGGGAAAATTATAAACTATGGTTTATTGATTATTTTAATAATTTGGCAAACCCAAGTTGGTAATTTTAAAAAGAATAAAATACTAAATCAAGAAAAATTAAATAATGAGATTTTTAAATTTTAGATTCGATCTCCACTATTGATTTAACAAGGTTAGGGTTTAGTGGGGCCTAATGGCACTTAGATTTCGTCTCCCTACGGAAGGTGTTCACTGGACTCTTAACATGATTGAATTTCTTAGGATAGATGTTATAGATGTACCTTCTAGAGACTCATCCCTACGACGGCTATAGGAATTAAGTCTATGATAATCAAAACTGTGGGTCAAACTCATAAAGTAAGAAATAATTTGTTTTCATTACTTTGATCGAATCGATAGGTTATTAATAAAAGTCTAGGACGTTTTATTAATTTGGATGTTTCTCTATTTGACTCAGTGAATATTTGTGACTCTCGCCTACCGTGACACATAGGTTCATGGCTAGTTGAAATACCAAAGAAATAGAAAGATAAGTTTTTAGTATTTACTTATCTTTAAACATTGTTTATATGTTGTGTTATTTCTAAAACTTGTATGAATAAATGTTTGTCAAACAATGCGTTGATTTCTACTTTATTGAAAATTGTAGCTCTATGGCATCCAACCCCATTATCTCTCTTCTGTCCAAGGAGTTGTTAACCGGCAAGAACTTTATGAAATGACAGTATAATATCAACATAGTGCTGATCAGCGACAACTCAAAATTCATGATGACTAAAACTGAACTTGACTTTCCCGGAGAGAACGCCTCGAAGGCCGTGAGGGAGAAGTATGAACGTTGGACTGCTGCCAACTACAAGGCCAAGGCCTACATGCTCGCTAGCATGTCAGAAATGCTACGGACTAATATGGAGAATGTTCAAATTGCTTACGACATCATGGATCAACTCCAAGAAATGTTTGGGCACAAGTCAGCGCAAACTAGTTTCGAGGCTACCAAGAAGTATGTGAACTGTAGGATGGCACTTGGCCAACATGTTCGTGATCATTTTATTAAGATGACGAACTACTTCTAAGAAGCTGAGCTGCATGGAGCAACAGTAGATGAGAAGACTCAAGTTGGAATCATTCTCAATAGCCTTGCACCCAGTTTCCTTACGTTCACCACGAACTATTTTCTTAACAAGTTGGACAATGGAATGACTCAGTTATTGAATGAGCTCCAGATGTATGAAGAAATAAATGGTGGATCGAGTAAAGGACATGAGAAGAAGGCTGCTGTGAATGCCAAAAATTGACTAGAGCCATAGTCAATAGTTACCCTTGTAAATGTATGAATTCTTCCCTTGTGAATTCCACTCAAGAGAACCTCTACATTACGAGGCACCCTAGAAACTATGAGGCGCATGTCAGTGGGACGAAGGGGGCGAGAGCCTCACTGTGCTGCTTACCACATGCACAAAGAGACAAGGGCGTCATGTGGCATAAGAGGAGTTGGGCTAAGGGAGTCACCCTCACCATTCGAGGGTCCCCAACCGCTGACCAACACGGACACCACCCTCACTATGCGAGGGTTGTGAGGGTTCAGCCTTGTGGCCTCGTCGCGCCGCACACGTCTCGAGCCTCGTCTACACCCGAGGGAAGAGGGCCAGCCTCGCTATGCGAGACACCCTCGCTATGCGAGGGTGTGGCCTCTTCGCGCCGCACATGTCTCAAGCCTCGTCTACACCCGAGGGAAGAGGGTCAGCCTCGCTATGCGAGGGTGCGGCCTCGTTGCGCCGCCCATGTCTTGAGCCTCGCCTCCATGTGACCTGCCTAGGTCAGCCTCGACCCCTAGCACCTTGGCTTCTCATGATACACATAGGTTCAAGCTTCCTTGGCCTAGGCACGAGGAACACTTGGGGACACCTAAGGGGTGCGTCAAACGAACATTAGGCATCTACAGGGATTGATAAGGACGGCCGGGTACAGGACACGTGTACTGACATGAGATGTACGGTTGTGAAGGGAACAGAGGCGTGGCCCTGTCATCTACGTTCGAGGAGTAGTGGTAGTACGGACTTGTACGAAGAGTAGTGGCGCCACTTGAACACCCCCGACCATACACCAGAGCCGACAGTACTATGTCCTGAGCCACGACTCTGGCATTGTCAGGGCAGACACCACTACGCCCTGAGCCCCTGCACTATCATTGTACCCGCATACGTCCCTATCTCCTGGGACTTGTTTGTATCAAGGGCCAATAGAGCCCACCTATAAATAGGCCTCAACCCCTCAGGTTAAGGGGTTGGAAAACAGAGTGTATGAGGAGACGTAAGAGAAATACATGATCTTTGTTCCATTGTTGCTCTGGTTTTTTCTATTGATTGAAGTTCTTTCCTCCTGATTCTAAGCTACCCTTAGTATAAAAATCTTAGTTTTCTAACCTTTAATCGTTGACGAGATTTCACCGTCAACAGCTGCTACTACCGGGGGTGCTCAGGGTGAGGCTAACCTAGCCTCATCTTTGAAGAGCAAGAAGAGAAAGGCAAGGAAGGACAAAAAGAAGGCTAAGAAGAAAGCAACTGGAAAGGCACCGGCAACTAAAAAGCCTACTGGAGCAAAGCGAACTAGCAATAAGGCTAAAGGACAATGTTTCCATTGTAAGGAGGAGGGACATTGGAAGTGTAGCGTCTCAAAATTTTACTTAGCTAGATAGATAGTAGTAGTAGCATAGTATTTTAGTTTTCGTGGTTATTGGTTCAAGTTGGGATTTAGTTGGAAACTCGTAGAGCTAGTAATGGATTTTATAAGTTTAGCCTATAGTTTAGAAATATTAATTTTATCATAAGGTTTGATTAACGAAGATAGTCCTAAGAATATTATTTATTATAACTTAAGGTTTAGATAGAATAATTAAGAATGTGACATTTGTCACATATATTTTTATTAATTATTTAAAGTTTTTGATGAACAAAAATAATCATGGATAAGTCTAGGAAGTCTAGAACCTTCCCTCATCTGTTAAGATCACGTTTTACTCAGTCAAAGTGGTTTAAACAAATTCAAGTATGCTGAAAGTGTGCAAAAATGTGTTTGATATATATCAGCGTATGCCGATATATCACTGCTATAAGGGCCGATATATCGCCTATGCTTTATGAAAAAACACGTCGACTTTGCATGAACGAAACCACGGACCCTCAAGATTATGGTGCAGGCGATATATCGCCTATAGGAGGCGATATATCGGCTCCAATGACCATTTTTGAATTTTCGTGGAATCTGAAACTAGAAACAACCCTCAACAACTTTGACTTGTTCCTGAACGTTTTTGACCGAGTTCTGGGCAACTGTTGAGCAGAAAATTCAATTTTTATTCAATTATTTATTTATTTTAAAAGGAGTTAGTTTCACTCCTTGAACTCTATAAATAGGACCCTTCACTCAACCCTTTTTCATCATCTTTCAAGCACAGTTTAGAGCCTCCAAGCTGCTAAGTTCATTCTAGAGAGAAACACTAGGGTTTTGGGGTTAAAAGCGTTCCAATCTAAGCTTTTATAAACACTTGGGAAGTAAGATAGAGTGATATTTTGGTATTGAAATGTAGATCGAAGTTCTAATCTATCCAAGGTATTCTTTATCCTCAGGTTTAGTTCATTATAGTTCCTCTTATTCGTTTCATTTTCTTCCAAATCCTAACTCGTTATAATGACTTTTGGTTAGGTGTTCGATTTCTTTGAAACTTAAGATTTTCAGTAAGTTCTTATCTTGATGGTTTAGATCTTCTCTTCATCTTATTTTATTTAGGAAACTTATGATTTTTACTATTTGGTTTTAGGAGTTTCTAATCCCGCTCTTGTCTCCAATATCCCGATTTTTGGTAAGGAAAATTAGGTAGTTTAGTTTATGATCTACTTTATGTTCTGTATGATCTAACATTTCAGGTACAATAATGGGGTAAGTGTGTCTGGACCTAAGGTGTCCAATGATGTATGGCAGACTTATGTCTGGTAGGCTCGGTTGCCAAAATTTTATGACGGACCTAAGTTAATGTTCGGTGTATGACGGCCTTATGTCTGGGGCTTAATTGCCACCCATGTATAAGCACTTATCTTTTTATTATATCTGACTTGTTATTATGATCTATGACCTATAGTTACGATTATGACTTATGACCTATGATTTATGATTTATGATTATGACTTAGGGTATGATATGACCTAGGGTTTTATGATGTTGTATGATTAGTATAAATAAGTTTTGTTATGACTCTTGTGAAATTTATGATATGTTGATTAAATGATTATATGACTAACTCTTGTTTGAACTTTCCTTACTGGGCTTAGAAGCTCACCCCTTATGATGTTGTTATTTCAGGCGATTAAAGATAGAAAGGTCGGTGGCGAGTGGGACCTAGGAGCTTCGTGATGTACTCGTGGGGACCATATAGTCGAGTAAGATCAAGCATGCCTATTTATTTTTATTAAAGAATATTTTCTTTTAAAGTTTTATTTAAATGTTGCTCATTTTAATATGTTAAAGACAATTATTATATTTTTTGTAAAACTATGGATCCATATATTTATTTTTAAGTTTTCATTCAATAAAAGAGCAATGTTTATGATTATGGTCCAATGCTGTGTTCTTGATAATTTATGAGAAATTAGGGCGTTACAAGTGGTATCAGAGCCAAGGATATATTAGTCCTGAACGTTCCCACGAAATACACACGATAGCTACAAAGGACCAACTCGTTACCAAGTAAGTATACACATTGTTTTCAAAATATGTTTGTAATGTCTCTCCTGTGTTATTTTTAGAAATTAGCTCAATGGACTCAAGTGTGGTGAGAAAGGTTAAAACTATAAGAAGAATACCTAACCTTGAGTATGACAATGAGTTCGAGAGAGTGTTTCTTAGAATCAACCGAATTCACAAGGAAATAGAAAAGATTATTGATAGTCATACAACCCTTTTAAAATCACATGAGAAGTTCATAGTTCTCATGCACTCAGTCAAACTACCGTTAGCAGAACCAAGCTTAAGGATAGCATGAAGTTTTATTTGATAATGATGTACCTATTGAAGATAAATATGACATATTTATGGATAGGTTTGCACAAAATTTTAAAATATTCGAGGATATTATATTACCAAATGGAGAAATAGGAGAAAAGGGTTCATTCGTTATCAGATAACCTTAGGGAAGGATTTCTTAATCAAATTCCTTTTACTTCAAGATTTATCTACACTCGAGAGGATTATGAGGACTTCACTCAAGATATGTTAGAAGAAGGAATTGATGTGGAGGATTAGACGTATATAAGAACACATCGTTAAATTTTATTTTATGCTGTTTTAGAAAATTTTCACTAATTTGTAATTAATTTGTTTTTTTAATAAAACATGTTAATTGCTTTTGTTATTGTTTCATTGTTTAGTAAGTGTTAAGAATTTTGGATTCAATTGAAAGTGTAAAGTTTAAATTCCTCTCTTATGGGTTAGCCCATTTGCGAATTCCCATTTGCTTTCCATTATTAGATTGAGTCCAATTTAAACGAATAACAATTAATAAAGCAAGGGTTCAAATTCTTGTCTTTTGGGTTCAAATGGAAGTTAGGGGGCCTTATTTGTGGGTACGATATACTGAACCCAACCCTCCTCCATGGAAGATTCAATTGTTAAGGCCCATTTACCCAAGTTGGACTTAATTGTAATAGGGTAGTTTTAATAGATAGATGGACCTAATAGACAGTAGTACATTAGGCTAAGTTGTAACCTCTACTTGTTTTGTTTGTTTTTACAACTTTTCTATTTTGGGGAAACATAAAAGACACATGGAGCAGGAACCAAGAAGATCTGAAAGACTAAATGGCTAGGGAAGAGGCCGAGGAAGGGGAAGGGGGCAAGGAAGAGGAGCAGCCGCCACCCCCATATATGAAGAAATACCAGCAGCCCCGGGAGTGTCAGAAGCACCAATGTAGTGGAAGAATTGGCAGTTGCTGTTACTCGAGAAAATTTGGAAAGAGAAAATGCCTGTCTTAGGGCAGAGCTAAGGATAAGGGAAGAAGAGTTCCAAATAAACTCAGAGCAACAACAACAAGTGGCACAACAAGTCATTCGTCTAGCACAATTACTACAATTGGCAGAACCTCGCTACGAGGCAATGTATGAACACTTTAGAAAGCAGCAACTGCCAAACTTTGACGGTGGATCAGACCCAATAGAAGCAAAAGAATGGCTTCGATCGGTGGAGTCCATATTAGAACACATGCTGCTGGGAAACAAAGATTGAGTCTCATGCACTTCAAGCTTTCTAAAGAAAGACGCCCACATCTGGTGGGATATAGTGAAGCAGACTAGAGATGTGAATGTTATGATATGGGATGAGTTTATCCAAGTGTTCAACAAGAAGTGTTATAGTCCTAGAATTCTAGCCATAAGGGTGGAAAAATTCATCGCGCTTACTCAAGGGAATTCGATTGTGACAGAGTATGCCAGGAAGTTTGATAGGCTGGCTAAGTTCACGACGGACATGGTACCCACCGAGACACTAAGAATTCAAAGATTCGTGAAGGGACTGAAACCTATGATAGCCCGTGACGTAAAGTTGATTCAGGGAATAACCACTTATGCAGAAACATTAGTGGTAGCCTTAGAAGCTGAGCAGGCGGAAGAAAGGATCTTGAAGGAAGGCACAGCCAGAAGGGACGCCAAAAAGAATAACAATGAACATAATGACCAAAAACAAAAACATGACGGTGGTCAAAATAAAAAAGTTGACAAGAAGAATAAGACTGCATCAAAAAGTAACAAGAATAAGAAGTCCTATGTGGAATATCCCCAGTGCCCTATCTACAAGAGGAAGCATGAAGGATGTATATATTCAATGTGAATTTCTCGAAGTATTTCTAGAATATCTACCAGGATTACCTCCAAGTAGGGAAATCGAGTTTGAAATAGATTTGGCACCTGAGACGACACCAATCTCGAAAGCTCCCTATAGAACGACACCTACCGAGTTAAAGGACTTAAAGGTACAACTGCAGGAGCTTCTAGACAAGGGTTTCATCTGACAGAGTTATTCGCCTTGGGGAGCACCAATGCTTTTTGTCAAAAAAAGTACGGGAGCATGAGGATGTGCATCGATTATCGAGAACTAAATAAAGTGACGATTTTGAACAAATACCCTTTGCCTCGAATAGACGATATTTTTGATCAATTACAAGGATCTATGATATTCTCAACGATAGATTTACGGTCAGGGTATCATCTACTAAGAGTACGAGAAGAAGATATCCCAAAGACGGCTTTTCGAACCAGATATGGACACTACGAGTTCCTGGTAATGTCTTTTGGTTTAACGAACGCACCAACCGCGTTCATGGATCTTATGAACCGGGTATTTAAGGACTATCTGGATAAGTTTTTTGTAGTGTTTATAGACGACATATTGATCTACTCAAGGATGAAAGCTGAGCATGAAGAGCACCTGCGACTAACGTTAGGATGACTCAAAAGTCATCAATTATATGCTAAGTTTAAGAAATACGAATTCTGGCTAGAGAAGGTGGCATTTCTAGGACACATTGTGTCTAAAAATGGTATAGAAGTAGACCTAGACAAGATCGAAGCAGTGAAGGACTGGCCCAAACCAAAGAGTGCCACGGAGATGAGAAGCTTTTTGGGGTTGGCAGGATACTATAGAGGATTTGTTGAAGGGTTCTCCAAAATAGCTACACCCTTAACAAATTTGACACAGAAGCAACATAAATTTGTATGGACGGAGAAGTGCAAAGAAATCTTCCAAATGTTAAAGGACAAGCTCATATCAACCCTCGTTCTATGCGTCCCAAACGATAAGGGCAAGTTTTTAGAGTATTGTGACGCGTCGAAGCAGGGACTTGGATGCGTTTTGATGCAAGAAGAAAAAGTGATCGCATATGCCTTGAGACACTTAAAGGAGTACGAACAGCGGTACCCAACCCATGACTTAGAATTAGCAGAGGTGGTTTTCGCTCTAAAGATTTGGAGGCACTATCTGTACGGAGAAAAGTGCAAAATATATATGGACCACAAAAGTCTAAATTACTTCTTTACACAGAAGGAGCTCAACAAGAGGCAACGAAGGTGGCTGGAATTAGTAGAGGATTATGATTGTGAGATCTTGTATCATCCAAGAAAGGCTAATTGTTTGGCAGACACACTTAGTAGGCGGAGTTATGGAAGCATGTCAACACTTAAGGGGATAGCTCAACTAGCTGACCTCACGATCAAGTCGACACTAATGGAGGAAATAAAGGAGAAACAACAAGAGGACGAGTTTCTTCTTAAGAAAGCACTACAAAGCTTAGATAATGCCGATTTCTCCTTGACAAAAGAAGGCATGCTACGATATAGGAACCGAGTATGTGTGCCCGAAAGTGGTGAATTAAGAGAAAGTATTATGAAGGAAGCACACACTACTCCATATTCACTTCACCCAGGATAAAAAAAGATGTACAACGGTGTCAAAACAATATACTAGTGGCCGGGGATGAAGAAGGATATAACAGAATTTGTAGCAAAATGCCTTTCATGTCAACAAGTTAAGGCCGAACATCAAAGACCCGTTGGAACTTTGCAAACATTAGAGATTCTCAAATGAAAATGGGAAGATATAGCGATGGACTTTGTGACGGGATTACCAAGGAGCACCAAGCAACATGACTCTATTTGGGTGATAGTAGACAGACTTAAAAAATATGCTCACTTCTTGTCAGTAAGAACAATTTATAACGCTGAGTAGTATGCAGAGCTTTACGTGGCGAAGATTGTAGCATCCCAAATTTGCTAATAAGGCTTAGGGACTTGATTAGCGTGTCCGGAGGGCAATAATTGATTTAATTACGTTAATATATTAATTTGATGATTATGTGATTAGAAATGCATGTTTACGTGCATTAAATATGCATGTGGGCCCCATTTGGCTATTAGGGGCATATTTGTAATTTTATCCCATTGAGGGCCTAAATGTAATATTTGAGTAAATTGTGACTGATACCATGAGTGAGTGGTGATATATTTGTGATGCACGATTCAAGACGGTCCTAGGGAGTAGTTTAGCTAGATAGTCACAACGGGGTCGAATATCCGGCTCGGGAGGAGCCTAGGGGTATTTTGGGAACGTAATATGTGCTTGGGATTTATCTAGTAATGGATACTAATTTAACAATGATTTGGACATGTCGGGATTTAACAGGGATTTATAGGAACACTCGAGGAATTAGCGGGACCTAACAATTGACAAAATTGCCCTTGGTGGCACTTGAGGGTTTAGATAAGCTTAAGGGCATTTTAGAATTTTTGGTAAGGGTGGATATACACTTAGATGGCTTGATAAACCACTAGAACTAAGAAGAAGGATCGGTGTTGAGCACGCTGAGTGCAGAACGTTAGGGCGAGACCCTCCTAGGGTGCTGGAGCCATCCTCTTGGTGAAGATCATGAACCCAGGGCCTGGTAAGGCGCTTGGGACGGCGTTGGCCATTATGTGTTTAGCATGCTAGTTGTTTTGTTATATGTTTTGTGTTGAGTTTTCTTGCTGGGCTTCGACTCACGGGTGCTCTATGGTGCAGGTAAGGGCAAAGGAAATGTCGACCAACCATGAGTTCGGAGAGCGTGGAGCGACGTGTACATGTTCGACCTGCCTGGCCACCACAGCCAGGATTATTTTTGGGAAAATGTACTGTAATAGTTGTGTTGACGCGATTTTTTGCCAACAGTGTATTAAGAAATAATAGGGGCAGATTAGTGCTTGATGATAAACCATAATGAAAATAACAAGAATTCACTCAAAAAATACAAAACTTTCATGTGGTTTAGTGGTTAAAATCCACCTAGTCCACAAGTCAATATTATTGCTGTTTCTCTCTATTTTGGCAGAGTTTCGCTATTATAGAATAAATGGTCCTTCCCTGTTCAATATTCCCAGTATTTATATGGGAATTCCATGAACAGGTTTGGGTAACTGCATGAGTCAATCACGTAATTACATAATGTCTATATTTAACCCAAATCATTCCCAATTATGTTGGGATATGATTTGATAACAAAATAAATATGTTCCTGCTATCTCGGATAATAAATATGACAGCCTGGTCATGAATAAGCATAAAAAAAATCCCGAATCTTTGGGGATCCTTTAGTATGCATTATATTTGAATCACCACGAGCTGCATATCTCTCACGAGCTTGTGCTTTGACAACTATCTGATTCTTAGTTCGTTGGTAAAGTCAGGACGCCTAACACTAGGTCTGACCATTGTGAATCTCGAGTTGTCCACATGGATAGGAATCATATATCCTACTTGGTTATTTTTCCACATATTTATCTGCCAGTTGTACCCGAGCTGAGTGAATGAACTCGTGCTGAAATTAGGGTACAACAAGTTGTTTTGTCGCCTAAGTCGACCATGTGTATATTTTGATCTGTAATGTATTTTTTAAACAGTATTTTGGGATCCCAACTGTAAAACTTTCTAAGGTTTCAATGAATAACCAAATATTTTATATTTAATGTCTTTAAATGAGTTTTGTTATAGTTTAGTCACACTTTTAACCTAAAACCTCGATTAGCGAGCTAATGGCACATTTTTAACTCACTTAGTAACGACTCTAAGGAAGTAGGGCGTTACAACTTGGTATCAGAGTGAGCCAAGGTTTATGGTTCCTAGAGATCGACCAAACATGTACGCTCTCTGCCAGTGACAAGATCGACTCCGGGTTGGTTGGTATTTAATGAATTATTTGCTCGATTGCTTGTTAAAGTGCCCTGATTGCCTGAATATTTAAATAGAGCATGATGAATGAGTTGACATATGCATGATGCTAGGGCATGACCCCCTTGATTGTTGTATGCTATCTGTGATATGTGGATTTGTTGGTTATGATTGGTTGATGAATTTGGGAGGTGGTTTTGATGTCGTTATCATGCCTGATAAGCGGCGTCATTGATTGCAGGCATATTGTGGTAATGCCTCGACGATCAATCAAACTTTGCGACCATAGGGCCGAGGATGACAACCAGGGTTAGGACCCTCCACCTGCCCCACCAAATTGGCAACAATTATTTGCCTAGATGGAAGCTAGACTTCACCAAACATAAGAAGAGATTCGATAGTTGAGGCAACATGCCCCTTCTCAGGGCATTAGGTTACAGGTTCCACAGGCTGTGGCACTAGTGCTAGCCCAACCTGTTGTTGAGAATAGATGAGAACCTTTGTATGAGAGGTTCAGGAAACAGCATCCTCCCACCTTTGAGGGTGGTCCAAATCCACTGTGGGCAGAGCAGTGGATGAACATGATTTCTTCCATCCTGGATTTCATGAGGGTGGAAGGGAATGAGAGAGTAGCTTGCGGCAGCTACATGTTGAGAGAAGATGCCCAAATCTGGTGGGATGTTGTGTCTTAGAGAAGGAACATCGTAGTCATGACCTGGGAAGAGTTCAGAAACATTTTCAATGAGAAGTATTATAGTGTCAAAGTCTGAGTTGCGAAGGTGGATGACTTTACCAACCTGACTCAGAACCGAATAACAGTTACTGAGTATGATTTGAAATTTGACTGGTGAGCAAAGTTTGCGTTGGATTTGGTGCCGACTCACATGGTACGAAGAGATCGGTTTGTGTGGGGATTGAATGTCATGATCGCCCGTGACATCAAGATAACTTTTGATCCAGGGACTACCACTTATGTACAGGTAGTGGACAAGGCCCTTACAGCTGAGGGGATCGAGGATCAGATATGGAGAGAGGGTGCTGCTAGACACGATGCTCGGAGGACAGTGCCTACTTTTATTGGATCTAGCTGGGGTAGTGGCCCCAGTGAGCAGAAGAGAAAGGCCCCAAACTCTTTTGTTCCTCCTAGCTCGGATAGTGGCCGTCCGGGTGGGGGAGACCACTGGAGGAGTTTCCCAGTGCGTCCTCGATGCAGACGACGACATCAGGGAGAGTGTAGGATCTAGGCCTGCTTTACTTGTGGGAGCATCAATCATTTGAGGAAGGACTGGCCATATGCCTGGAACAAAGAGCCAAAACAGAGCAACGATCTAACTTCTGCCAGAGTATTTTCCTTGACCCAGACTGAGGTTGAGACTAGCCCCTCGGTCATGACAGGTTAGATTTCTAGTGCTGGTTCTTTTTTTACTGCATTGATTGAATCAGGGGCTACTCATTCATTTGTTTATACTAGAGTGATAGACCACCTGTGTATACCTAGTGATTTGTATGCTAGGGGATTTCAGACTTTGTTGTCGACTGAGGAACTGGTAGTCTCTAGGAGATGGGTTAGAGAATTGCCAGTAGAGATAGACAATAGGGAGTTTTCTGTGGATCTGATTGAGCTAGCAATAAATGACTTTGATATTATCCTAGGGATGGATTGGTTATCAAAGTATGGGGTGATGATTGATTGCAAGCGCAGAATGGTGACCTTTGAACTGGAAGGGGAGGTACCCTTTGTATTCATTGGGACAGTGAGTGGATCGCGAGTACCTATGATTTCAGCACTGAAGGCTAGAGACCTGATGCAGGAGGGTTGCATAGGATTCCTAGAAAACATTGTAGATACCTCGAGAGTAGTGTCGGTTGGACCGGATGAGACTAGACTGGTATGTGAGTTTCCTGATTTGTTCCCCGTAGACTTGCCAGGGTTGTCGCCACACCGAGAGATCGAGTTCATCATAGAGTTAGTGCTAGGGGTGGAGCAGTATCTAGAACACCTTATAGAATGGCTTCGTCAAAGTTGAAGGAACTAAAGATTCAGTTGCAAGAGTTACTAGATTTGGGATCCATCAGACCGAGTTATTCGCCAGGGGGTGCTCCAGTGCTGTTCGTCAAGAAGAAGGATGGATTCTTAAGGATGTGTATTGACTACAGAGAACTGAACAAGTTGACCATTAAGAACAAGTACCCACTACCTAGGATCGATGACTTGTTTGATCAACTACAGGGGAAGACAGTGTTCTCTAAGATTATTCTTTTGTCAGGCTACCACCAGTTAAGGATTAAAGAGGAGGACATACCAAAGACCACTTTTCGCACGAGGTATGGACACTATGTGTAACGACCCAAATTTTCTAATAAGGCTTAGGGCCTTGATTAAGGGGCCAGGATGGCAAATCTTGAAATTATATGATTATGTGATATTTATGTGTATCATTATGTGAATATGTGAGTTATGTCATAATATGAATTGATATGCATGTTTAGGTGTATTAAATATACATGTGGGCCCATTTATGATTAATTGGGAAATTTTCATAATTTGGCCCGTTTGGGGTATATTTGGCATATATGTGATATATGTGTGGTGCTTCATTATTATTTGGTTATGCTAGGGTTACTCAGCACGAGACGATCCTAGGAGGCAAGCCAGTGGGAAAGTACAACGGAATCCATACTTGGCTCGGAGTGAGTTAAGGGGTATTTAGTACATTATCGGGATATTGGGTAATGGGAATTAATATTTGATGATATATTGGGAGTTAGTGAGATCAGGGGAAATTCTGGGAATTTTGACAATTTTACCCCCGAGGGCGTTTTCGGGACCCTGAGCACTAGGATTTGTTGAGGCTACTTAAGCTTGAAGTAACCTGTCAGAAACATAAAAAGAACATTCAGAACGTTCTCTCTTCCTCCCGTTCCCTTTTCAACACCCGATCGCATTTTCGAAGGAAACTTGAGTTTTAGGACTCGGATTTAAGTGAGGATCAAGGCATAGTGATTCTAGGAAAGATTAGAAGCTTATTAGCCAGATGATTTAGCGAGGAACAACATAATCAGAGGCAATTTAAGCTTTAAATTCCTGAGTTTATTCGATGTTCTTGGTGTTCTTGAGTTTTATGAACTCAAGACTTGGATTATGTGTTCCTATGGGGATTTGGGTATTTGTTGATGTTTTAATGTTGTTAAGCTATTGGGTGAACTGTTTGGGGGATTAAAATGTTGATTTGAGGGGCTAGGGACCCGTTGGGGTCAGATTTGGAGCTTTGAAGCTCGAAGAACACGAGTTGGAGCCCATAATTCTAGTTTGGGTACTGTAGCGCTAGGTTGGTAGTGCTACAGCAATGGGTTATATTTTTGGGGGTTGAGGTTTCTGCCAGTAGCGCTTTAGCATCCATAGGTAGCGTTACTAAGTCTTTATAATTTGTTTTTTTGGTACTTTTTGGGGTTTTGACCCGAGGGCTCGGGGGATGATTTCACCACCCTTTTTGGTGGGATTGGAGGTCCCGAGAGAGCGTAGGATTGGTCCCGGGATTGGGTTTTTGAACTTGAACTCATTGAAACACCGTTTATGGTTGTGACTAGGTTATCGCTAGGGGCTTGGAAATAGGATCGTGCTCGAGGGTCGTTCATTGGTAACCTGTGCTTGGACCAAAGGTAAGAAAACTACACCCAGTATGTGATGCATGTGATGCATAAGTTACATGTGATTAGGGCATGGCATGAATGTTGAATATGAGATTGATCAGAGCTTGAGTCTCTATAAGTGTGCATGATCATAATTATGCTAGTGAATGTTGAGTAAGCATGCTGAATGCCCTGTATTTGGATATTTGACATATGATATATGCCTGGTTGCATTGCTTACTTGTGAGTGGAACTAACTCCATAGTCAGAATCGAAAATGGTGTTAGTATTGACTGTGAAGCTGTGACTCATTAGTCAAGTTTGGCAGTGGTACTGAGCACTGGTCGTGTGGAATTGACCTATGAGTCAAGAGCGACATAAGCATAATGAACGCAGAGCCGAAAAGATTAGATCTAATCGACATAAGCATTATCAGCATAAGCATGAAATGCTTGACCGACCTCAAGTTCGATGAAAACAAAAGTGCTTGTCTAGTCTAAAGGCTAGTTACTTAGAGCTAGAGCCAAAAGGCTCAGGTGACCGTAATGTCATATGGCTTAGGGTGCAGAGCCCAAGTTCGTGACTCCATAGTCACTTATCTGGTTTAAGTTCGTGACTCTATAGTCACTTATCTGGTTTAAGTTCGTGACCCCATAGTCACTTATTTGGTTCAAGTTCTTGACTCCGTAGTCACTTATCTGGTTCAAGTTCATGACTCCATAGTCACTTATCTGATTGGGCTGCAAGCCCCAGCATGATTACTAGAATCATTAGTGATATTCACTTATGATTGACTTGATAGTCATCCATACATGAGGGTAGGACCCACAATCAATTACTTGAACTTACTTGCATGCATGAATAAGGCTATTATTGCTAGGCATGCTATTATGATTCAGTGACATGTTATTACCTGTTCATGAGCATATTGAGTTTTCTTGCTGAGCCTCGGCTCACAGGTGCTATGTGGTGTAGGTAAAGGCAAAAGAACGCTGGACCATAATTGAGTTTGAGAGCTTATGTAATGCCCCGAATTTCTCTGATGTGTTTAACGGTGTGAATAGTAGGCCGGGAGGACCATACTTGCTTAATTATGTTATTAATTGATAAAATGCATGTATATGTTGATTATATTATAATATGATGTGAAATGCATGCATGTGAGTCCATATTTTTAATTACAGGGGTGTGATGGTAATTTGGCCCGTTGAGGGTAAATTGTTTATTTGAATGCATGTTGGTGATATATTTTGAGACCACATTATGATGTGGGTTTGTTCGAGCCATTTGGCATGAGACGATCATGGTATGTTAATTATCGGTTTGGTCATAACAGGCTTAAGCTCGGGGCTTGGGGTGAGTCTCGGGGCGCGTTTAATGATTAGAGTGTTACCGGACATTAAAGGGTAACGGGATGTGAATTATTGGTGTTTGAGGATTTTGAGATTAGCGGGAATTGGGAAGCGTTAATTATGATTAAAGGTGTAGGTGGAAAGTGCCAAAATTACCCTTGAGTTGGTTTTAGAAGCCTTAAATGACCTAGGGGCATTTAGGTCATTTGGCTAGGATATATGTGAGGGTTAGATGGCTGTAGAAACAGAACTGAAACAGAGCAACACTTCTCCTTCCCGTACGTTCTTTTCCCTCATTTTCTTCTTTGGAGTTTTTGAGCTCAAGGTGTGGAATTAAGCTAGGGAACTTAAAGGTTGAGGTTGTAGACTTGGTTCAGCCATTGGAGAGGGTTCAAAGCTGGTTTGAGGTGAGTTTTATCCATCAATTTTCTGGTTATACTTTGTTTTAAGCTTGAGTTTTCAACTTGTAATTGTCTAGTGGATAGTTGGAATCAAAGGGAGTTGGATGGATGTTTTGTTTTGGTTTTAATGAGGGAGAGTTATGGGTGATGTTTAGAGGTTAAATTGGGTGTTAGGTTGGTGTTTTGGATTGGTTTGAGGGGGTGGTTTCAGAGGAAAACGCAGGGGAGGATTTCTGGTGCGTTGCTGGTTTTTGGCTGAAAGGGGTATTGAGCCGCGGCATGGCATAGGTGCGCCGCGGCCCAAGGTGCCTGTCAGGGTTAGGCCGCCTCTGTTTGGAGGTGCGCTGCGGCGCGGCTAGGGTGGGCCGCGACCCTTAGGGAATTTTTGGCCAAAATGGAGTTTCTAGCATGGGGATTCAAGCCTAAGGCCTCGGGGTTGAACCTACTACCTGGTTGAGTAGTGTTTGATGTCTCAGAGGTTAGGTTTTGGTTTGGGAACCTTTTATTATTCATTTTATTGATGGAATCCCATAATTGGTTATGACCAGGTAACCGCTAAAGGACCAAAAGGTTGATCGTTCTCAGGGTTGTTCTTTTATTCATTCTAGCTCGAACCAGAGGTAAGAAAACTGCACCCCAAGTGTGACATGCATGGGTATTCATGAGGCATGCTGGTTGTGTAAATATGGACTTGGATTGAATATAGAATGTTTAGCATATGTTGCTCACTTGTGCATGGTACTGACTCATTAGTCAGATTTGGCAAAGGTGCTAGTATCAACTGTGAAGCTGTGACTTATTAGTTAGGTTCGGCAGTGGTACTGGGCACTGGTCACGTTGAGCTGACTCATTAGTCAGGATGGCCTTAGCGTGTTAACGCAAGACAACAAAGATTAGATCTAATCGACTATCAGCATTGAATGACTCAAAGAGCATTAATGCCAGACCGACCCCGAGGGTCGATGAATGAAATAAGCGCTTGGAGGCTAGTGGCTTTCCTAGCAGCCACTCTCCCACTTGAAACAGTGACATGCTTGATAGTCACTCAGTATGGTTTACCAGAACCTGTTGAAGGCTAGTGGCTTACCTAGCAGCCACTCTTCCATTTGTTTCAGTGACATGCTTGACAGTCACTCAATATGGTTTACCAGAACCTGTTGAAGGCTAGTGGCTTACCTAGCAGCCACTCTTCCATTTGTTTCAGTGACTTGCTTGTCAGTCACTCAGTATGGTTTATTAGGACCTCATGTGATGTTCACTCACTTGTTTGAAAGCTTTATGCTCAGTGTGATTATAATGATAATTATTTGATAGTGTTATTGGATAGTATTATGTTTTCTTGCTGAGCTTTGGCTCATGGGTGCTATGTGGTGCAGGTAAAGGGAAAGAAAATCTCACCTAGCCTTGAGTGGAGAGCTGATGTGGTGATGTGTACATATGCGGCCGCTTGACCACCACGGCCAAGGAGTTCTCAGAGGAACTAAGGAGTTTACCCTATTTTGCCGCTTAGGTCGGCGGGATTGTAAATTTGAAACAGTAGTGACCATTTTGTACTGAGAACAACTCGTAAACATTTTGTTTAGCTCTGCAAAGCAGTTTGTAATGAAAATCTCCATTTCCTTTTTATTGGTTTTATACCTTAACCTGTTAATTACACTTAGAGCACGTTTTTGACCAAAGGACTCAAGTAGCGAGTCAAATTTCCGGTCCACCGTTCACCGTAACTGTTCTGGAGTAACCAGGGCGTTACAGCTTAGGTGACAATGTGTACATATGCGGTTGCTCGACCGCCATGACCGAGGGTTTAAAGAGGAACTAGGGATAAACCTTATTTTGCCGCTTAGGTCGGCTGGTTGTAAATATTTTATTGTAATTAACCTTTAAAATATATTTTTGGGATCCCAATGTATACAGTAAATGTTTTAGTGAAACGTTGTATCTTTAACCAAAATGTTTAACCCTAAACCGTTAATCATACTTAGTTACATGATTATGGCCAAATGGCTCGGTTAGCGAGTTTATCACTGTTTAAAATGCACAACATAACGATCCCTGGGTAGTAGGGCTTTACACTATGAATTCCTTGTTATGTCCTTTGGATTAACCAATGCCCCAACAACCTTTATGGACTTGATGAATAGGGTCTTCAAGGATTATCTTGACAAGTTTGTGATCGTATTCATTGACGACATACTGGTATACTCTCAGTCAGAGCACGAGCAACATCTACGCTTGGTATTACAGCGGTTGAGGGAGCATAGGTTATATGCTAAGTTCAGCAAGTGTGAGTTTTGGCTACCCCAAGTAACATTTCTAGATCATATTGTCAGTAAGGAGAGGATTATGGTTTACCCAAGTAAGATTGAGGTAGTGAGGGATTGGCCCAGGCCGAGTAGTGTACCGGAGGTTAGGAGCTTTTTGGGATTGGCAGGGTACTATCGGCGGTACATCGAGGGATTCTCCAGAATAGCCACACCATTGACCGAATTGATGCGTAAGAAGACTAGGTATGTATGGACAGACATGTGTGAGAACAACTTTAAGGAGTTGAAGCGACGACTGGTCACCGCTCCAGTATTGAGTCTACTGTCAAACAATGAGAAGTTTGTAGTCTATTGTGATACTTCCAGACAGGGTTCAGGATTTGTATTGATGCAAGCCAGAAAGGTAATAGCCTATGCATTGAGACAATTGAAGGAATATGAGTAGAGGTGTAATGTCCCAAATTTCCTAATGAGGTTTAAGACCTTGATTAGGAGGCCGGGAGGGCCATAATTGATTTATTATGTTATTAAATGATAATATGCATGTTTAGGTGTATTAAATATGCATGTGAACTCATTTATGAGTAATTGGGTGATTTTCATATTTTGGCCATTTTGGGCATATTTGGCATTTATGTGATATGCGTGTGGTGCTTTATTATTATTTGGTTATGCCAGGGTTACTCAGCACAAGACGATCCTAGGAGATAAGTTAGTGGGAAAGTCACAACGAGATTTATTCTAGACTGAGTGTGAGTCAAGGGGTATTTAGAGCATTACCGGGTTATTGGGTAATGGGAGTTAATATTTGGTGTTAAATTGGGAGTTAGTAAGATCATGGGGAAATTCTGGAGGTTTTGGCTATTTTGTCCCCGGGGGTGTTTTCGGGACCCCGAGCATTAGGTTTTGGTTGAGGCTACTTAAGCTTGAAGTAACCTTTTAAAAGAATAAAAGAATGTTCTGTACGTTCTCTCTTCCTTAAAGTTCCATTTTCGTCTCCTGATCGTATTTTCGAAGGTAACTTGAGTTCTAGGACTCGGAATCAAGCGAGGATTGAGGCATAGCAATCCTAGGAAAGATTAGAAGCTTATTAGCCGGAGGATTTAGTTGGAAACAACTCAATTGGAGGTAATTCAAGTTTAAAGTTTAAAGTTTTTAAATCTTGGATTAGACTTTGTGTTTTGGTGAGTTTTTGTTAGATTTGAAGCTTGGGTTTTATGGGTTTTGGATCATGGGGATGTTTGGCAACTTTGATTTGTGGATTTGGAGGTGTTTAGGTATGTTTTTGGGAGGTTTTAAAAGGTTGAAATCAGATTTATGGCTGGTTCTGGGTTGGGGGTCGCGATCCTAGTTCGAAGAAGCCTGTGGGGACTTGTTAGTCTTGCTGGGCGCCGCGGCCCTTGCTCTTGGAGTGGCTAGGGGCCGCGACCCAAGGTGTAAGGGCCGCAGCCCTTGGGCAGGTTTGGGCCCGTTTGGGTGTTTTGACCTCGGGAACTTGGTTTTAGGCCTCGGGATAATTCATATTACCTGGATTGGTGGGGTTTGATGTCTTGGAGGCTAGGTTTGGGTTCCAGGATTGGTTTTAGAATTTGAACTCATTGGATCACCATTTGTGGTTGTGACTAGGTTATCACAAGAGGCTTGGAATCGGGATCGTGCTTGTGGCTCGTTTATTGGTAACTTGTGCTTGGACCAAAGGTAAGAAAACTGCACCTTGTGTATGTATGACATGCATGGTTATTCTTGATGCATGTTGGATTATTAAATGTGACATGCATGGTTATTGTTGAGGCATGTCAAGTGGTTAAATATGATGCATGTGATGCACGAGAAATATGTGATTAGGGCATGCTATGATTATTGAATATGAGAATGTTCAGAGCCTCTGTGTTTATGCATGGTCCTAATTATGCTAGTAATTGTTAAGTAAGCATGTTGAATGCCCTGTATTCGAATATTGGATATATGATATATGTTTGGTGGCATTGCTTACTTGTCTATTGTACTGACTAGTCAGGGATACTGACCTAAGAGTCAGAAACGGCATAAGCGTCATGAACGCAGGGCCGAATGAAGATTAGATCTAATCGATATCAGCGTTGAATGACTCTAGGGCATTAATGCTAGACCGACCCTAAGGTCGATGAAACTTATAAGTGTTTGGCTAGTCTAAGACTAGTTACTCAGAGCCAGGGCCTAAGGCCTAGGTGACTGCTTGTCACATGGCTAGGGAACAGTGTTCCATAGTTATGACTCTAGAGTCATGAGGAAGGTTATGTTGGTGACTAGTCATCATCCACCTATCCTACTTAAGCTAGTGAAAGGATCACTTATCTATAAGCCCGGTGACCCTATCGTCACATGGCTGTTGGGAACGAAACCCACCTCAGTGACTATTACAATTGTCACTCTTCTATTTTGGGCTAAAAGCCCTAGATGATTATTATGATCATTAGTTGATGTGTTATAATCAACATTACATGAACTCATTTGCCTGCTTGGAGTAGGGTTATCTCTGCTAGGCGTGTGCCTTATGATTTGATGTCATGATATGACTGTTTATAGGCATATTGAGTTTTCTTGCTGGGCTTCGGCTCACGGGTGCTATGTGGTGCATGTAAAGGCAAAAGAAAGCTGGACCATCCTTGAGTTGAAGAGCTCAGGTGATGATGTGTACATATGCAGCTACTCGACCACCACGGCCGAGGTTTGAAGAGGAACTAGGGTTAAACCCTGTTTTGCCACCTAGATCGGCTGGTTGTAAATATTTTCGTGTAATAGACCTTTAAATTATATTTTTGAGATCCCAATGTATATAATAAACGTTCCAATGAAACGTTACATCTTAACCAGAATTTTTAATCCCTAAACCGCTAATCATACTTAGTTACACGATTTTGGCCAAATGACTTGATTAGCGAGTTTAGCACTGTTTACAAGGCACACCGTAACGGTCCCTGGAGTTTAGGGCGTTACAAGAGGTATCCCACACATGATCTGGAATTGGTGACAGTGGTATTTGCACTTAAGATATGGAGACATTATTTATATGCTGAGAAGTGCGAAATACCATAAGAGTTTGAAGTACTTATTTACTCAGAAGGATCTGAATATGCGCCAGAGACGTTGGTTAGAATTGGTAAAGGATTAAGATTGTGATATTCTATACCACCATGGGAAGGCCAATGTGGTGGTCAACACACTGAGTCGGAAGGGCCCAAGATAATTGTTCAGTTCGAGGCAGATATTAAATAAGTTACCTGAAGAGATGACTAGAGCAGGTATAGAGTTGGTGGTTGGAGTTAGCCAACATTACTCTTCAGTCTATGCTCCTTGAGGGGATCAAGGAGGCACAGGGGGAGGATTCCCAGTTGAGAGAGCACAAAGAAGGCGTTTTAGCTGGAGCAGCTAAAGACTTTTCTCTTTCGGAGATGGGATTACTGAAGTACAAAGGCTAGATTTGTGTTCCGATGGATTCTAGTATCAGGCGAGAGATCTTGGATGAGTATCATACCACTCCCTATTCTTTACATCCGGGTAGGACAAAGCACCAAGATTTGAGAACTCTATATTGGTGGTCGGGAATGAAGAGGGATATGGTGGATTATGTGGCCAAGTGTTTGACTTGTCAACAAGTAAAGGCTGAACATCAGAGGCCAGCGAAGTTGTTCCAGCCTCTAGGGATTCCGGAGTGGAAATGGGAGGATATCACCATGGACTTCGTGGTTGGATTAACGAAGACCGTGGGACAACATGATTCAGTATGGGTGATTGTGGATAAGTATACCAAATCCGCCCACTTTTTACTTATTAGGACAACTTATACTGTGGAGTAGTATGCTGAATTATATGTGAAAGAAATCGTATGACTGCATGGGGCTCCAAGGTCAATAGTATCCGATAGAGACCCCACCCTCACCTCCAAGTTTTGGGAGAGCATGCAGAAGGCTATGGGTACATAGTTGCAGTTTTGTACCGCTTATCATCCTTAGACAGATGGACAGTCTGAGAGGACGATTCAGATACTGAGGATATGTTACGAGCTCGTGTGCTGGATTTTGGGGGATCTTGGAGTAAGTATCTCCCTTTGATTGAGTTTTCGTACAATAACATCCATCAGGCGACTATCGGAGTGGCTCCGTATGAGATGTTATATGGTAGGAAGTGCATATCACCCATTCATTGGGATGAAATGAGTGAGAGGACGTATCTAGGTCCTGAGGTTGTTTAGAGGAATAATGAGGCAATTGAGAAGAATAGAGCTCGAATGCTTGCCTCCTAGAGTCGGCAGAAGAGTTACCCAGACTTGAGACGTAGGAGTGTAGAGTTTCAAGTCGGTGACCATGTGTTTCTCAGAGTTTCTCCCTAAGAGGGGTGAAACAGTTTGGTGTATAGAGCAGGCTGAGCCCTAGGATTGTTGGCCCCTTTGAGATTCTGGAACGGGTTGGAAAGGTAGCTTATAGATTGGCGATGCCTTTAGCTCTATCAGGGGTTCACAATGTGTTTCATGTTTCCATGCTCTGGAAGTATGTATCAGATTCTACGCACATGCTGAGTTATGAGAACTTGGAGCTGGATCAGGATTTATCGTATGAAGAGAAGTCGACTCAAATTATCGACCGAAAGGATAAAGTCTTGCAAAGCAAGACCATTTCCTTAGTGAGGGTGTTGTGGTGGAAGAAACGACTTGGGAACTTGAGACAGATATGCAGGATCGGTATCCCGAGTTATTCAAGTAATTTTGAGGATGAAATTTCTATAAGGAGGGGATAGTTGTAGCATCCCAAATTTACTAATAAGGTTAGGGCCTTGATCAACATGCCGGGAGGGCAATAATTGATTTAATTACGTTAATATATTAATTTGATGATTATGTGATTAGAAATGCATGTTTAGGTGCATTAAATATGCATGTGGGCCCCATTTGGCTATTAGGGGCATATTTGTAATTTTATCCCGTTGAGGGCCTAAATGTAATATTTGAGTAAATTATGACTGATACCACAAGTGAGTGGTGATATATTTGTGATGCACGATTCGAGACGGTCCTAGGGAGTAGTTTAGCTAGATAGTCACAACGGGGTTGAATATCCGGCTTGGGAGGAGCCTAGGGGTATTTTGGGAATGTAATATGTGCTTGGAATTTATCGAGTAATGGGTAGTAATTTAGCAATGATTTGGACATGTCGAGATTTAACGAGGATTTATTGGAACACTGGAGGAATTAGCGGGACCTGGCAATTGATGAAATTGCCCTTGGTAGCACTTGAGGGTTTAGATAAGCTTAAGGGCATTTTAGACTTTTTGGCTAAGGGTGGATATACACTTAGATGGCTTGAGAAACCCCTGGAACTAAGAAGAAGGACAACAATAACTCTCAACCTTTTTCTCTCTCTCAGCTCACTCCTTCTCTCATTGAAGCTTATAGGCTTTTTGAAGAAAATTTCCAGAGACTAAGGATTCAAGGCTGGAATTTGGGAGGGTAGAAGCTTGAAGATTTGGGAAGTCAGCTCAGGGTTTGAGATATCACTGAGGTAAGAATTGATGCTAGTTGTTTCTGTTAGAAATCTAGCTAGAACTTTAAGTATGCATGGAAGGTAGATTTCAACTTGGTTTTATGTTTTGATGAGTATATGATTGTTTCTAAGATTGTTATGAAGTCTAAGTTGTGTGAAAGGGAAGTCTAGGCCTGATTATGAGTTTAATTAGTGTTTGGGGTATGAAATTGGGGTTTAGGCTCAAGAAAAAATGCAGGAAGAGTGTTGGTTTGCTGGGTTTGGGGGCTCGGGCAGCGACCCTGTTCTGCAGGCATTGCAGCCTGTGTGTGTCGAAGAGGCAGGAAATCCATTGTTTGCCTAGGCGCGCTGCGGCGCAAGGTATAGCGCACCGCGACCCGTGTCCCTCAGCAGAGAGGCATTTTGTCTCTGACTTGAGTGCGCCGTGGCCCTTAGGGGGCTGGGTCGTGGCTCAAATGCAAAATAATAGCTGTTTGAAGGTTTTTAGATCGGAAACTCAAATGTTAAGGCTCGGGAAGGATTTTACTACCCAGATTGGTAGAATCCAAGGTCTCGGAGGCTAGATTTATATTCTGAAGTTATTTATTAGTTTAGAACTTTATGGATGGCTATTATGAATGCATTGTGACTAGGTTTTCAACGAGGCTCGGGTTAAGGGATTGTGCTCGGGATCACGGTGCTTAGACAACTTGGGACACACGTAAGAAAACGGTTGTACTCGCAGAGCAGGGCGTAGCCCTATTGTTTGTATTATAGGGTGTATCCCTAATGATTGTATTGCTGGGCGTGGCCCTAAAGTTTATATTCAGTATGTGTTTAAATATCTGTTGATATTGTGCTGTGTGATGCATATTTGTGAGTGAACGGCGAAGGGTAGGAACGACGAAGGCCGAGAAGGGCAGGAGCCGAGTACGGTAAGGGGCTGGGATCAGCATTGAGCACGCTGAGTGCAGGCCGATAGGGTGAGACCCTCCTAGGGTGCTGGAGCCACCCTCTCGGTGAAGACCGCGAACCTAGGTCCTAGTAAGGCGCTTGGGACGGCGTTTGCCGCTATGTGTTTAGCCTGCTAGCTGTTTCGTTATATGTTTTGTGTTAAGTTTTCTTGCTGGGCTTCAGCTCACGGGTGTTCTATAGTGTAGGTATGGGCAAAGGAAATGTCGACCAACCATGATTACGGAGAGCGTGGAGCGACGGGTACATGTTCGGCCTGCCTGGCCACCACAGCTAGGGTTATTTTTGGGAAAATGTACTGTAATAGTTGTTTTGTCGCCTAAGTCGACCATATGTATATTTTGATCTATAATGTATTTTCTAAACAGTATTTTGGGATCCCAACTGTAAAAATTTCTAAGGTTTCAATGAATAACCAAATGTTTTATATTTAATGTCTTTAAACGAGTTTTGTTATAGTTTAGTCTCACTTTTAACCAAAAACCTCGATTAGCGAGCTAATGACACATTTTTAACTCACTTAGTAACGACTCTAATGAAGTAGGGCATTACAGAGATAGTAAGACTACATGGAGTTCCAAAGACGATAGTCTCTGATAGAGGATCAATATTCACATCAAAGTTCTGGGAAGGTCTACAGCGTGCAATGGACACTAAGTTAAAACTAAGTATGACATTTCACCCTCAAACCGATGGTTAGTCAGAACGTACCATACCAATATTAGAAGATATTTCGAGGGCATGTGCGTTGGACTTCCCAGGTTCATGGAGCAAGTATCTTCCATTAATAGAATTCTCTTACAACAATAGTTATCAAGCAACGATAGGCATGGCACCTTATGAGATGCTATATGGACAGAAATTCCGATCACCACTTCATTGGGATGTGGATGGTGAAAGACGATATTTAGGACCCGAGGCTGTAAGAGAAGCAACTAAGGCAGTAGAAAAGATAAGACAATGAATGGTTGCCACTCAAATTCACCAAAAGAGCTATGCCAACGCTAAGAGGCGAACTGTTGAATTTTCAGTAGGCGATCAAGTCTTTCTCAAAGTTTCTCCAATGAAGGGGATTATGCGAAAAGAAAGGAAATTTAAGCTCGATGTTTATATGTCCTTTTGATATATTGGACAAAGTAGGGCATGTTGCATATCGGTTGGATTTACTGCCATCATTAGTTGAAACGCATAACATTTTTCATGTATCGATGTTGAGAAAATACATATCAGATCCATCCCATGTGCTCGATTACAAGGCTCTGGAGTTAAAACAAGATTTCAATTATGAAGAATGGCCAGTACTCGATCTAGAGCGGGGAACTAAGGAGTTAAGGTCCAAAATTGTCCCTATGGTTAAAATCTTGTGGAGCAATAGCACAGAAAGAGAGGTAAAATGGGAATTGGAGGAATATATGAGGGAGCGATATCCTAAGATTTTTGTTAAGTAAATTTTGAGGACGAAATTCTTTTATGTAGGGGAGAATTGTAGCGTCTCAGAATTTCACTTAGCTAGATAGATAGTAATAATAGCATAGTATTTTAGTTTTTGTGGTTATTGGTTCAAGTCGGGATTTAGTTGGAAAATCGTAGAGCTAGTTATGGATTTTATAAGTTTAGCCTATAGTTTAGAAATATTAATTTTATCATAAGGTTTGATTAATGAAAATAGTCCTAAGAATATTATTTATTATAATCTAAGGTTTAGATAGAATAATTAAGAATGTGACATTTGTCACATATATGTTTATTAAAGATTTAAAGTTTTTGATGAATAAAAATAATCATGGATAAGTCTAGGAAGTCCAGAACCTTCCCTCAGCTGTTAGGATCACATTTTACTCAGTCAAAGTGGTTTAAACAAATTCAAGTATGTTGAAAGTGTGCAAAAACATGTTTGATATATATCAACGTATGCCGATATATCGCAGCTATAAGGGTTGATATATCGCGTATGCTTTTACAGAAAAGCACGTCGACTTTGCATGAATGAAACCACGGACCCTCGAAATTATGGTGTAGGTGATAGGAGATATATCGTCTCCAATGACCATTTTTGAATTTTCGTGGAATCTGAAACTAGAAACAACCCTCAACAACTTTGACTTGTTCCTGAACGTTTTTGACCGAGTTCTGGGCAACTGTTGAGCAGAAAATTCAATTTTTATTCAATTATTTATTTATTTTAAAAAGAGTTAGTTTCACTCCTTGAACTCTATAAATAGGACCCTTCACTCAACCCTTTTTCATCATCTTTCAAGCACAGTTTAGAGCCTCCAAGCTGCTAAGTTCATTCTAGAAAGAAACACTAGGGTTTTGGGGTTAAAAGCGTTCCAATCTAAGCTTTTATAAACACTTGGGAAGTAAGATAGAGTGATATTTTGGTATTGAAATGTAGATCGAAGTTCTAATCTATCCAAGGTATTCTTTATCCTCAGGTTTAGTTCATTATAGTTCCTCTTATTCTTTTCATTTTCTTCCAAATCCTAACTCGTTATAATGACTTTTGGTTAGGTGTTCGATTTCTTTGAAACTTAAGATTTTCAGTAAGTTCTTATCTTGATGGTTTAGATCTTCTCTTCATCTTATTTTATTTAGGAAACTTATGATTTTTACTATTTGGTTTTAGGAGTTTCCAATCCCGCTCTTGTCTCCAATATCCCGATTTTTGGTAAGGAAAATTAGGTAGTTTAGTTTATGATCTAGTTTATGTTTTGTATGACCTAACATTTCAGGTATAATAAAGGGGTATGTGTGTCTGGACCTAAGGTGTCCAATGATGTATGACAGACTTATGTTCGGTAGGCTCGGTCGTCAAAATTTTATGACGGACCTAAGTTGATGTTCGGTGTATGACGACCTTATGTCTGGGGCTTAATTTCCACCCCTGTATAAGAATTTATCTTTTTATTATATCTGACTTGTTATTATGATCTATGACCTATAGTTACGATTATGACTTATGACCTATGATTTATGATTATGACTTAGGATATGATATGACCTGGGGTTTTATGATGTTGTATGATTAGTATAAATAAGTTTTGTTATGACTCTTATGCAATTTATAATATGTTGATTAAATGATTATATGACTAACTCTTGTTTGTATTTTTCTTACTGGGCTTAGAAGCTCACCCCTTATGATGTTGTTATTTCAGGCGATTAAAGATAGAAAGGTCGGTGGCGAGTGGGACCTAGGAGCTTCGTGATGTACTCGTGGGGACCATATAGTCGAGGAAGATCAAGCAGGCCTATTTATTTTTATTAAAGAATGTTTTTTTTAAAGTTTTATTTAAATGTTGCTCATTTTAATATGTTAAAGACAATTCTTTTTTTTTTTTGTAAAACCATGGATCCATATATTTAGTTTTAAGTTTTTATTCAATAAAAGAGCAATGTTTATGATTATGATCCAATGTTGTGTTCTCGATAATTTATGAGAAATTAGGACGTTACAGGTTGAGTAATTGCCCCGCCCTCAAGGCAACTGGAACCCAAGGTAATAATAATTTATTAGTCTTGGATGCATGTGTGTTTAGAGGATGATTCTTCTGTTTGGATATTTGATTCAGGATCCATTATTGATGTGTGTACTTCTTTGTAGCTACTTAGCAATTGGAAAGCAATGAAGGAGGGCGATTTCAAGCTTGGAGTTGGAAATGGTGAATTCGTGGAGGTCAAAGCGAAAGGACAAGCCCGTTTAAATTTTCGAAATAAATTTATGTTGTTGGATGATGTTTATTTTATTCTAAACTTTAGTAGGAGTTTAGTTTCAGTTTCTTTATTACATCAACAATGATTTGCTGTTACATTCACAATTTTTAATATATCTATTTCATTTAATGGATGTGAATTGTGCATTGGATGTATGGAAAATGGCTTGTATATTTTGCGACCTAATGAATCACTTGCGCTTAACAATGAATTGTTTAAGGTAGCTACCACCAAACTACAAAAGATTGATAATGATCACATGACATACCTTTCGCATCTTTGCCTTGGTCATATTAACTATGATAGGATTAAAAGACTTACAAAGGCTGGGCCTTTGAAGGAACTCACAATGGGTGACTTACTTGTCTGCGAATCTTGCTTGGAAGGTAAAATGACCAAGTGTCTATTCTCTGCAAAATGAGAAAGGGCCAAAGTGCCCCTAGGGCTCGTTCATACTGACGTCTGTGGACCGATTAATGTTATAGCAAGAGGTGGTAATGAATATTTTGTCACTTTCATTGATGATTATTCTCAATATTCATGTATTTACCTAATGCAAAGGAAATATGAAACTTTTGACAAGTTTAAAGAATTCTTAGCAATGGCCCTGTAATATTCGATTTCTCGAAAGGGTCATTTTGTAATTTTGCCACTAAGAGTATTTTGTCATTTTACATATTTATGGGTTTAGATATGTATGGATTCTAATGATAACAAAGATTCTTGATTTCTTATGTTTGAGAACCTGGAATGAGATTTAAATCTCGACATGTGCATAATGGCTAATAAATAACTAATTACGTGGGTTAATTTAATTATTTATTTATGTTGTGAATATTATTATTATTATTATTATTATTATGTGCATAATAATATTAATAATATGATATGAATTCATTTTATTTTATTTTACAGTTTATTGCATTATTATTTAAATGGATTAAATAATGGTAATTGCATGTAATTATGGAATGACCATAATGTCCCTATGTTTGAATTTACTTGAGGGGCATTTAAATGGCATTAGAATATGATTTCAAATGCAATTAACTAATTAAATTTGAAATTTAAATAAGTTATAATAAGATCACAATTTCTTTTATTTAATTTTAAAAGAAATTCCTTAACCATAGGCTTAGAATCGGTCAACAACAACCAAGTGGTTAAGCCTTAGTTTCTTTTTGTTTAAGCACGATTTAGAGGGCCTCTCAACAGTTCAAAATTGTGGGAAGAGAGGGAGAGTCACACTAGTGGAAGAAAATAGACGTTCTTGAATTTTCTAGAGAGAAAAAGGGGGATTTCGGGTTTGAGAGCTCTAGGAAATTTCAGGGTGGTTTTAAGTGTTTGAAATATCTTTCCTATGATCTAAGGAACGTTTTTTACGTGACAAAAAGCGGCTAGAAGGGTCGTTTTAAAAAATCACAAAATTTCCCCATTAAAGTGGGTGTTCTTGAATAATTTCGGATCTAAGGGAACATGAGAGGTTCCGGATTAGTTTGAAGTGTTTAGAAAGTTTAGAGGGACCCTAAGAAGTGTTTTGGGCGTGAAGAAACGGATCAAAAAGCTCTAAAACAAAATTTTGTATTTTGACCACTATTTTTGGCAGTACACCGGCGATGGGGAAGACAAGCACGATTCGGCCATCATGGGTTGGTTTTCTTGAGCTTCAAGGGTTATTTGAGGTGCTGGGATCTTTGGAAACAAATTCCAACCAGTTTGGAGTGTAAAAAACAAGTGGAAAGAGGAGTTAGAATCTCGCCGGCGACGGAGAAGAAGAAGATTCCAGCGAGGCTCCGGCGAACCCGATCTGGGTATTTATGAAAGTTTTTTTCTTTGATTTTTGATTCCTAAAAATTAGTACATTTATTTTAGAGCATTTTCCAACTGGTTTGGTATTTTTGTGATTTTTCTTTGAGTTGCTATGATTTATTTAAGTTTAAATAGAGATTAATTATGAAAAATATTTTTATTCTTCAGAAAAATATGAGTTTATGTTTGAATGATCTTTGTATGATTTAGAATTGTTTTGTATATTTATATTTAATTTTTTATTGTATTTGATAATTTTCTTCAATTATTTTCTTTTAAATATTTGATTTAAGAAAATAAATGTGGAAAAAATATTTAAAGTATTCTAAAATCCTGAGAATTTTTTTATATGTTTAAAATGAGATTCTAAGGCTCTCTATAATTTTATTTCTAATTTGTATCATTTATGTAATTTCCATGATTTATTTGGCTTATTCTATATTTTAAATATGAAAAATATTAATGTTACTGTTATGAACCCTAGGTAATTTTTGTGTATTACTTTAGGGTATAGAAACCAGTTTGTATAGTTAGATTTTATTTTTAAATCATTTATGTATTTTTCTTGAACTAGTTGGTTTTTCTATTAAATCAATTAAGAAAAATAGTTATTTTACCCAGAAAATTCTAAAATAATTTTTATAAGTTTATTTTGGCTTTTTGAACAGTTCTGTATGATTAGTTTGAATTTTGGGCTGACTCTATAATTATTTTGAATTATTTAAATTATTTGGGAAATTGAGGAAAAATAATTTACAAATGTTAAAAATTATTTATATAGTCTTATATGAGCATTTGCTGATTATTTAGGGTTTTGAAAAAGTTATTTATTAAATTTTGTTGTCATATGATAATTTTTAGAAAATTATTGAGTCTTTAATGTAATTATGATATTAAAGGGTATTTTGGTAATTTTCACATAAAAAGTATTTATTTGAATTCATGCGATACGTTAGAAACATCATTGTTTGTGAATGTGACATGATGGTTTGATTTACGTGTCATGCCTGTTAAAATGGCATAGTTAAATTATTTCGATAATTAGGGTTTCGAAATAAAACCCTAACGCCTATTTTTATTTTCCCTGAATTGTCGCTGTGTAATTGGACGTCTAGAAGCCAGCGGTCGTCGATGTGACACAACAAGTGGTTCGGGACACGTCAGCGGACAGTTCACTGCTTAAGGTAAGAATGGTGGACATTTGCGCACAGGGTGTACGTTGTGCGTACAACCTTATTTTCTTATTTGTATAGTTATGTAATTATATTTGTGACCTGAATTGTTACATTAGGTTGACTAGCATGAGGATAGTGCTAGGGATTTTAGTTAGTAGACATGCTTAGATGATAGAGTAGGCGTGTTACTAGATTATAGCTGCTTGTGTGAATATAGCACTCGTAGGAACTATCTTGGGTGTGTATAACTCACGATAATAGGATGCCACCACGGAACTGCCGAGTGTGAGTACAGCGCAGGCAGGGCAATGATGTCTCGAGGGAACGACCAAGTGTGAGTACAGTGCAGGCTAGACTAGGTGCCACCGTGGGAATGCCAAGTATGAGTACATCGCAGGCAGAGCAGATTACATTTCATGTTCTATCAACATGACTTGTTAGTATTTATGTGTGTAAGTATAACACACAATATGTTAGTGTGATATTGTGTTTATATATCACATGATGATTATTATGCTTATGATGTTTATTTTTTTTGTTTTTTAGTTTGGGGAGTTATGTCCTACATAACTCTTCTTACTGGGCATTAGCTCATGGGTACTCTGTGTGCAGGTAAAGGCAAAGCAAAACAGTGAGTGGTGCGGGCTCAAGGCATGGACAAGACATGTTAGAGGCTGGGCTCCACTTATTTTATTGTTTTTTTTTGGAAATGAATGTCATGTTTTAAATTTTCAGACTTGAACGATTATTTTCTTTATGTTGTTGTTATTAAACCTAGCGTCCAACATTTTTACTTTTAAATAATGAGATCTCATTGTCTGATTAAATTTTAAGTAAATGTTTTCTTTTAGTGTCGTAAAGTATTTATTGTTTATTATTTTAAACAGACTCCCTAAGTAACATCTTAAAAAATTGGGGCGTTACAGGCCCAAAACCAGTTAGGTAAAACTTTAAAGATCTTGAGATTTGATAGGGGTGGAGAATATTTGGATAATCAGTTCCAAGATCATCTTACTGAATGTGGGATTTTGTCTCAACTCACTGCCCAGGGACTCCACAACAAAATGGTGTTGCTGAGCGTCGGAGCCGAACGTTGTTAGAAAGGGTTAGGTTAATGATTAGTTATTCAACTCTATCACCGTCTTTCTGGGGGTATGTCACTCAGACCGTTAACGACATTTTAAATGTTGTACCATCTAAGGCTATCTCCTAAACACCATGGAATGGATGTGAACCTAGTCTACGCCATTATAGAATTTAGGGGTGTCCTGTTCATGTCCTGAGGAAAAAGGAATGAAAGCTAGAATCGCGAGCTGAGGTTTGCTTGTTTGTAGGCTATCCTAAAGGTACTCGTGGTGGCATGTATTATAGTCCAGTTGACAAGAAAGTGTTTGTTTCCAAAAAAGCTAATTTATAAGAAAATGACTACATGAAAAACTTCAAACCTCAGAGTAAAATATTATTGGAAGAAATGCAATCAGGAGGAAATGTTCAACCCATGCCAATGCAAATCAACGAGAACGTGGAAGAAGAACAGGCAACTGGTCCAAGTCAGACATTTACGGTGCCTCGCCGTAGTGGGAGGGTTTGTCGGAACCTGGATCGCTATGGGATGGATGGTGAAACCAATATGTTAGTAACCGACACTCGTGAGGATCATCCATTGTCCTTTAAATAGGCAATGGTTAGTTCTGAAAAGGATCTGTGGCTCGAAGCCATGAACCAGGAAATAGAGTCCATAGGTTAAGTTGATCTTAATTCTGAGTGATAATATTTTTCTGATTATATTATTTAAATCTTTTGACTTGTTTGTTACCAGCTTACCCTACAGCCTAGCACATACTTACATCTTGGAGATTTAGTAGTGTAATTGAGTGGGAGTATTATTCATAGATATGAAATCTATAACTTCTATAAGAGAAATGAAAATATGATTTCCTTAATTTCTTTGTTCAAAAGGTTAAATGATTTAGATCTCATTTCTATGATTAAGTTCACAGAAATATCATTTATAAGGTATTTAGTGGGAGTTAAGGATAAAATACTGATGAGGGGTAAAACAATAATTTGCACCCATCTCGTTAGTAAGTCATCGATAGAGGATTGACTGACTGTAATGGTTATAACAATGGATAACGTATTTGTGGTTTGGAAAATATGCTCTATGAATTCAAGAGTTCAATTCTGAGTCTATAGTGGAGTCATGATGAATTAATAAGGTAGTGAAATTATTCGTAAATAAATCCACAGTAACTTATTGAAGCTTGATTTCATGGATCCATGGTCCCCACATCACCTTTGAGTAAATCATCTAGAATGTCTCAATTAATTGATTTAATTATCAATTAGGATTTTTAAAGTTGACTAGGTCAATTTTGGAAAATTTTACAGAGATATGAGATTTAGAGAATAAAAGAGAATATTTGGGAAAGTTTATTAATATTGATAAATTGGTGTCAATATAAATTAATATTAAATCAAGTTTCAAATTATAGTAAGTTAATTTGAATAAAGATTTAATTGATTAATTAAATATAAATAGATATATAAAATATTTTGAATTTAGGCTCAATTGAGATTTAAATTCAAAATAAAGAGATTGAGCCCAAGTCCATTTATGCCAGCCCAATGCTTTTATTTTTGTTTATTATTTTAATTTAATTTAAATTTAAATAAAGCCTATTAAGTTGCCTATATAAGGAATATAGTATCTAGGGTTTTTGATAAGCCAGTCTGTAACGCCCTGGATAGCCAAGACCGTTACACTGTGTGTTTATAAAGTGCCAGACTTGCTAATCAAGTCATTAAAGTAAAATCGTGTTACTGAAACAGTAGCGGAACTAGGGTTAAAAGTGTTTTGGTCTCAAAAGTTACGTTTTTACTACTAAACATCGTTTATTTACATGGGATCCCAAAGATGACAGTTTAAAAGCCATTTACAAAAGTTACAAAGTTTAAATACATTGACTGGCCATATGAAGGCAAAAACGAGCAGTTAGGTAATCCCTGTCCTGACACACTCCTCGACCATGGTGATCGATCAGCTGGCTATGTACATTTCACCGCGGAGCTCTCCACCTCAAGCCTGGTCCAGCTTGCTCTTGCCCTTACCTGCACCACGAAGCACCCGTGAGCCAAGGCCCAGCAAGAAAACACAGCAACAACAGAGCATGAACAACTAGCAAACAAGTCAATTACACATATAGCATCTCATAAGTTCAAGTATATCATCAGTCAAGTACTTCATATACTAAGCATCTCAGCTCATAATACATAATGCACAGACGATAACCAGGGCTAGCGCTCACAGGCTGCTCCCTCTGTTATCCTATTGTTTCTGGCTCCCAGTGGCCAATTCACGCCCCGTGCGCTAAAATCATGTACGGTACTCTTAGACCGCTTTTACGTGTCCCTTGGCATAATACCAACATTGACACAATACAACTCTCGGGAGCACTTAGTCCCATTACAACCATACATTCGGGTGCAGTTTTCTTACCTTTCAATTCACTGGTTTTCGATGCCACGTAGCCGCAAGCACGGTCCTCTACCCCGAGCCTCTCCAAAGTCCTAATCACAACACAAATAAAACGTTCTTTGTCACTAACCAATCCAAAACTACCTTCCCGGAACCTAACCCACACTCTCGGAACCCCCAAAACCTTAAAACAATACCCTGGAGACATCCCCCGAACCCCCGGAGCAAAGGCCTAAAATTGCCAAAATTGATGTCCTGAAATTGGCCTTGGGCCGCGGCACAGCTTTGTTGTGCCGCGGCACGCTAGAACAGCGTCGCGGCACGCCTTCGCGGGCCCAGAATTCTGGGTTTTCCTTCGCGTTTTTCCCGAGCCTAACTCACTCCAAACCACCCCAAACTCCATCCTAAGTCCCAAAACCAACTCTAAATCCTTAATAAACCTCACAGCAACCTAGAAACATCATGCTCAAGCCCATTCACACAATTATTCCCAAGATTCACTCTTGAGTTTCATGCTTAGTAACTCAAACCAGAAAATTAAAAACAACTTGAACCCAAACACCAACCACACTCCAAACTCCCTAAACCTCAACAGAAGTAAGCCTAATAATTACACAGAAACCTTACATTGAGTGGTGAGTCCAAGAGTTAGAGAGATTGAAGGAAGGTGTTGTTCCAGTTTCGTTGCGTATTCGTAAGTTTCTACATTTGTGTTTATGTTAATTTACGAATTTGATGTTCATATGTATGTCATGTTATTCTAAGTTTCTATTATGTGTTTGGAAAAATAATAGGAAACATTAATCTAGATTTAAATTCCAAGATCCTATACTTAAGAGTTTCTATCACAATATAACATATTCTCAAAGAACTCCCATTTCTCTTGATTCAATTATCACATTAAACTCCAAGTCTAATAGCTTATAGGCCTTACTATTTGAGGTATAGCCAACAAATGCACACTTTACGGCCCTTAGACCCAACTTGGTCATTTTAGGATCTATGCTCTTGCAATAAGCAATGCACCTACACTCTTTAAGATAGCCTAAGTTAGGCATCTTTCCTCTCCATAACTCACATGGAGACACATTGTTCTTTTTCATAGGAATTCGATTCAATATATGACACGTAGCAAGCAAAGCTTCACCCCATAAATTATAACACAGTTTAATCATCTCAAGATAAGTCTTAATTTTTTCTTTCATCTATTCCATTTTGTTGTGGAGTGTATGGTGCAGTGCATTCATGTATAATGCCATGTTGTTTACAAAACACATTGAAATCATTTGAAAAGTATTCACCACCTCTATCACTTCTATAAGCCTTTATTTTCCTTTCAAGTTGATTTTCTACTTCAAATTCATAGATTTTAAATGCATTAAATTCCTCTTCCTTACTCTTAAGTAAATACACATAAGTATACCTAGATCAATCATCTATAAAAGTTAAGAAGTATCCATTTCCTTCTCTAGTTAACATGCCATTCAATTCACATAAATCACTATGTATTAAATCTAGCAAGTTTGAACATCTATCAACACTTGAAAAATATTTCTTTACCATATTATATTTAACACATAATTCACATTTATCATGCTCATTCACATCACAATTAATTAATCAACATTTAACAACTCTTTTAATTGTGCTATAACCTATATGAGCAAGTCTATTATGCCACAAACAAATAGAATTATAATTAATCACATTGCAAGATTTAGATGCCATATCATTATTGTCACTATCAAGAGCACAAAGTTTGATCATTCCATCACATGTATAGCCCTTTCTAGAAAAGTGCCCAATTTAGTTAAAGTGAGTTTACTGAATTCAAACTCCATTTTGATACCGGATTTACTCAATATACTTCCACTCATAATGTTTCTAGTCATATCGGTTGTTGACGGTGAGAACTCGTCAACTAAGTTAGGTTAGAAAAAGTGCAAAGTAAAGATTATCAAAAGAAAAGCTTTAGAAATCTAAGTATAAACTCCAAGAACAATTGCAGAAGAACAATGGTGAAATCAGTTCGTATTCACTATGGTTCACTTGCTACAGTAAATTTTCCAACCCCCTTCAAAGAAGAAGAGGGGTTCCCTTTATAGCGGGCTCTAATGGCCCCTGATACATTGTGGTCCATGGGACCAATCTGTGCACAAGTACACTATCAGGAGAGTGGTATCAGATGTAGTGGTGTCGGCTCTGGTACACGATCAGAGTTCGTGGGAGCACCTCAGCTTTTGTACCCGGTCATGACTCCACTACTTGCCTTGTACAGGTGTCAGAGACGTGGTGGTGGTGGTGTAGCTATTCCTCGTACTATTCCCAACCGCCACTATTTGTCTGGTACAGGTGTCAGGTCTGTCCCGTGATCCTTGCAGGCACGTACGTACCCCTTTAGAGGTACCTTGTTCGTATTCTTTATGTCTCTTGTGGGCCACCTAGAACACTGGCATCATGCACGCGAGGCCTTTGGACGAGACCCATTGGGGCGAGGACGCCATATACGCGTAGCCCTTTGGACGAGGCCCTTGGGAGAGGGCACTAGGCGTGCGTGGCCTTGGGTGAGGCCCTTTGGGGCGACGCCACTAGGCGCGCGTGGCCCTTGGGCGAGGCCCGACTTGAAGGGTGCGAGGCCCTCACGAGATGCCTCTCACGAGGCGAGGCGCCTAGGTGGCACGCCGCACGCGAGGCGCTCTTGGCAAGGCGCGGCTTGAAGGGTGCGAGGCCCTCACGAGATGCCTCTCACGAGGTGAGGTGTCTAGGTGGCATGCCACACGCGAGGCGCTCTTGATGAGGCGCGACTTGAAGGGTGCGAGGCCCTCACGAGATGCCTCTCGTGAGGCGAGGCGTCTAGGGGGCACGCCACACGTGAGGCGCTCTTGGCGAGGCACGACTTGAAGGGTGCGAGGCCCTCATGAGATGCCTCTCGCGAGGCGAGGCGTCTAGGTGGCATGCCATACGCGAGGTGCTCTTGGCGAGGCGCGGCTTGAAGCGCGAGGCCCTCGCGAGACGCCCCCCGTGAGGCTGCTGGGCGCGCCAAGACGTTGCACGCGAGACGGTTGTGGGACACCAGGGGCGTGCGAGACCCTCACGCGTTAGCGGGGCCACAGGGGCGCGAGGTGCCGTATGCACCCGTGAGGTGCGAGGCTCCTTGGCTGGTGCATGGCGACGAGTCCTGCGAGACGTCTGGGGTGCCCGTGGGTGTCCGAGGTGAAGTGGTCATTTGGAGCAGGGTCGATTTGAGCACTAATTTGAGGGTTCAAATGAACTTCAAATATGGTTGCTTTGGACCTCCCAGGGACCTTAGGCGTGAGATGCGGGCTCTTCACCAGTGTTGAACTTTGAGCATCCACACTTGCCCCCCAGTCTAGGAGAGGACCTTTAGGTGCTCTTGTAGACTATTCTCTTTGATTCTTATAAATAGGCCTTCATGCAAGGCTTATTATTTACGCCTTACTTCCTTGGCTTAGTGGTTTTGAGAATCCTTCCTCTTTCAAGAGGTAAGGGGTTCAATCCCCCACATCCTCATTTTTGCCATAGTTTCCTTCATTTAATTTTTTTTTATACATATGAGCTAATTTTTTGGTATGTCTATTTGGAGGCTAACACATCCTTTTTGTCTATTTTTGCAGACGCGTACTTCCGACCATTTGGTGCTTTTGGCCCTCGACCTCCTTTTGACCTCGACAACGCTCCATTTTACCTGCTTGAGGTATATTTTATTTTCCCCTCATATTCATTGGGTCCAAATTAGCATTACTCGGGATGGGGTACCTTGGTCTGAGCTTGCAATGAGTTTGCCCAGTTGCATGCCCCTCTTTTTTATACCCTGTAGTGGATCATTTAGGGCGTTTGCATCTAGAGGTTTTAAGCCCATTCCTTTGTGTTTTGTAGCCATCCCCTCATTTATACGTGAACCCCTTTTTTCTTTCGGGACGAGGTCTCATGGCCAGTGACGGTCCGTTCGACATACCTCCGGGGGTTGAGTTTATTGACCTGTCCTCAGACTCCGAGTCCCTTGAGGAAAACCCTTATTAGGACTATGACTCCTTAAGGCAGGCCCGTATCCGCCATCTTGAGCATATGGCTGAACTTAGGCGTAAAATTTGGGTGGTGGAGAGTGAAATCGACTCGGCGCTGAGAGGAGATAGGGCACCTTTCCCCCCTTTCCTTAGTGACCATGTAGCGAGCCTTAGGGTGACCCTTTTAGAGTTGCAGAGGGAGTTGGAGTTTATGGAGGGACACCTTCCGCCTGAGCCCTCCAGCCCATCCTCACCTAATGACTGTCATGGAACCGCTCCCATTTTCCCTAGCTTAGCGCTTTCGCAGTCGGTCCCCCGATGGAAGACTTGCTAGGAAGAAAAAATGGAGGGTCAAATGTTCCGTCTCTTTCTCACCTTTTTCTTTTGGTTTTGCAGATATGCCGAGGGCACGACGACAGGTAGCTTCCAATGAACCGGACGATGCTCCTTTACCGGCATCCGAACTAGTGTCTCATGTGTCAGAAAACAAACTGAGGGAAATTGTGAATCACTATCGCGTCCCTCCGAAGTATGCTTTATACATTCCTCAGGGGACATGCCGGGCTGACTGCCCTAGGACCGGCTTTATGGCCCTCAGTGAGCACATCCTGAAAGCGGGTGGTACCATCCTGTTACATCCGTTCTTTATTGCAGTCCTCAACTACTTTGACCTTGCCCCGCTTCAGCTGGCACTCAATGGCTGGTTGACTTTGAGCTGCCTTTTCGTTGCGTTTATGAAACTGTTTAAACGCGCTCCTACGGCGACAGAGGTGCATTTCCTTTACAACCTCATGCCTACTCCCAAGTCAAAGGGCTTTTACTATTTACAAATAGCCAACAGTGAGGCCTCTTTGATAGAGGGCTCGGTGTCCAACCCGGGGTCCTGGAAGCAGAACTTTTTCTTCGTGCAAGGCCCCCTCTCTGTCCGCGAGCATTTCCGAGCCACTCCCAGTAAGTACCCTAAGCATCACTTTCTCTCTTTTTCTTTTTTGCAACTTATTGCTTCGCGACTTACGTTCGTGTCGACTGTGACGTGTATTATGCAGAGCAATTTGCCGAACCCACAGTCGTCGGGTCAGAAGCGAAGGATATGAGGAAGTTCCTCAGCACTGACCCCGCAATCAAAAAGGCGGTGCACCTATTCACTATGAGGAATCTGAACCTCCACAAGCTGTCCCCCGTCTCAGATCCCAAGTTGCTGTGGACCATCTCTGGGTCCAAGAAGATGAAGGGAGTATTGGGCGAGCCTTGCCCAGATGACGATGAGGCTGAGGAAGAGCCGGAGGAAGCCCCCCTTGAACGCTGGGGACCTCACCAACTGCTTCATCTCCTGGGGGATGCCCTCCATGTGCCTCTTATGATCCGAACATAGCCTCTCTTTCTCCAGACCAGCAGGCTGTTCCGGGGTGTTTTGTCTGCCCCGACCCTGAGGGCTATGATGCTTTCACTCAAGCTCCCCTCGACCCTGGACCATCGGGGGCTTATTTTGCCGATCTTCCCGAGCCTCCCTCTGAACTACCGAGGCCTCACTTTTCCAGTTTCACCGTGCCCGCTCCAGTTTCGGTGAGCGGGTCGTCTGTCGTCATCCAGCCAGGTGCCCCTGGTGTGGATGGGGAGCCCTGGGTGACTCGGATGGCGACGTCCTACGGGCAGCGATACGTCCAGCTTGCCTCGGGCCTCCCCGTATCTGACTGGAACGGTCTTGGGAATGTTGCTCTGTCAGACCTTGGGGAAAACCTAAGGTGCACCATGGCTTGGGTGAGTTCCTGCACCTCGCGTCGGCCCTATTATGTATAGATGTACATGCATATTTTTTTTGTTACTTATTGTTGCTGTTGTTAACTTTCTTGTGCAGGCCTATACTGTGGCTCTGCGGTTTGCCGAATCGGCTGGCAACCTCTCCGCGTCTAGTACTGAGAGGGACTATCTCACAGCCCGGGTCCAGGAGCTTGAGAAAGAGCTTGAGGAAAACCAGACTGAGCTAAAGAAGGTTCGGACCAAACTTGCTGCCTCGTCAGAAAGGAAGCTGAAGGTGGTTGCCAAAGCCACGAATCTGCGGGGCCAAGTTACCAGCCTGAAGAGCGAACTCCAGGAGACCAAGGCTATCGCGGCGGCGTCGCAGGAGAGAGTTACTTATTTAGAGGCCGAAGTCGAGGCTACCAAGGCCAAACTCTAGGCTGCAAGGGCCGAAGTTGAGGCTACCAGGGCCGAACTCCAGGCTGCAAGGGCCAATGTCGCCTTGTTGCAGGAGAGAAATGCTTCCTTGGAGGCGGAGAAGACTGCCATTGAGTACAGGTCCATAGACCGCGCCCTTTACAGTGTGCGGAGGCAGGATCCCAATTTTGATTTTTCTTCTTTCGGTGAGCACGTCGTTGCTCGAGAGGTCGTGTGGAGCGCCCGTGGCAGGAAGCCCTGAAGTTGTTATTTCATAACTTTTGTCAGCTAGCCCGCTATGGGTGTATGCTCTTTTCTTTTTTAAATCTTGTCATGTCCTCAAGACTCCCTTTTTTAATGTATATATACATGTGTGGTTATTTATCTCTTATTCCACTGCATTTGAGGCCCTTTTGAGCCTGTATGACGGGGTCTGGCGGGTTCCCCTCTTTTATTTACCAGGCTGGAGGTCCTTCGGAGCCCATGTGAAAGGGTTCAATGGGACCTCTTTTGGTGCCTCTTGATTACTTTTATAAGGATATTTTGACCCCTTGGGTCCTAGCTATCCTTTTATATATTCTTGCGCACACTTTTTATTTTTTGCGAGAAGCGTCCTTCTCGTCGTTATTCATAGTACTATTTTTGCAAGGGTCTCTTTTAGGACCCCTTTTGGCTAGACGCCTTGGTGGCCGCTCTAGACTTATTATTTTTGTTACTATACTTTTTTTTTTTGTAAGTCCCTTTGGCCTCCTTGATGTTCACAAGGGTAGCTAATCCTTGTGAACCCAAGGAATGCCTTGCAAGGTCCTCTCCCTGTTTTCTATATATAAGGACTTCGCCTAAGGCCCCGATATAAGGGGTCCTTCTGGGACCCCCCGTTAAAGGGTCCTTTTTAGGGTCATGGTCCCTTTTGGGTCCTCCTGATGCATAAGGTCCTTTTTAGGATCCTCCTAACAGAGGGTCCTTTTTAGGATCCTGGTGCAAGGGGTCCTTCTTTGGATTCTCCTGTTTGTTGTATGCTTTATCTTCACGGGCCACTATTGCCCTCCAAGTGTCTGGTGAAGTTTACTTCGACAGACACTTTGATTGATGCCCATATAAAGTAGAAAAAATAGCGTGCGAAAATGTGACCAGTTTCATTCATAGAATTCAGGTTACAACGATACATATAAGAACTTACACCTACTTGGGAGGTTATCTAAGTAACCTCTTTAATTTTTGCCTACCGAACTAAGATAAGATGCAACACTTTGAAAATTTTTCCTTCTAGAATTGGGTGTGGGCGCCTCACTGGTAGTATTTCCTAAGGTGCTCCGCATTCTATGCTCGAGGTATGACGGTGTCGTCCATGCGCGCTAGCTTATAAGTGTTTGGGGGTATGCACTGAGCGACTTGGTAGGGCCCCTCCCAGTTCGCCCCTAGTACTCCCGCCCCTGGGTCTCGTGTGTTGGGGAGTACCTTTCTTAGCACCAGGTCGCCAACTCTGAAAGTTCTCTCTCGCACCCTCGAGTTGTAATACCTTGCCGCGCGCTGCTGGTATACCAACATTCTCATCTGTGCCTTTTCCCTTTTCTCTTCTAGCATATCCAAGCTCTCAGCCAGAGCTACGCCGTTGGCCTCGTCCCCATAGGCCTGTATCCTGTAGGATTTAACCTGCATCTCAATTAGGAGGACGACCTCGCATCCATATGCTAAGGAGAATGGGGTCTCTCCAGTGGTCGTGCGCGAGGTGGTTCTGTAGGCCCACAACACATTTGGTAGCTCTTCCACCCAGGCTCCCTTCATCTTCTCTAGCTTGGTTTTCAAGTTCTTTTTAAGAACTCTGTTAATGGCCTCCACCTGCCCATTGGCCTGTGGGTGCACTACTGCTGAGAAACTTCTTCTTATCCCTCTTTCCCTACAATATTCCTCGAAGCCCCCCCCCCCCCCCTCAAACTGGGTACCGTTGTCCGAGATAATTTTGTAGGGCACTCCGTACCTACAGACAATGAATTTGTTGACGAATGAGGTGATATGCTTAGCCGTTATCTTCACAAGGGGTTTCGCTTCAACCCACTTGGTGAAGTAGTCCACATCTACCACCGCATACTTCGCTCCACCCCTACCTACGGGAAGAGCGCCGATCAAGTCTATCCCCCAAATAGCGAAGGGCCAGGGGCTGCTCATGCTAGTTAGCTCATTTGGGGGCTTCCAAGTGTAGTTGGCGTGCCTCTGGCATTTTTCGCATTTCTTGGCGAAGTCGTTTGCGTCTCTCTCCATGGAGGGCCAGTAGTACCCTTGTCTCATTGCCTTCCTTGCTGTGGAGGGTCCACTCTCATGGTTGCCACACTCACCCTCATGTATCTCATGCAGTACTTTCAACGCCTCCTCCTCTTCCACACATCGCAGGAGTGGCATCGAGAACCCTCTCTTGTATAGAACCCCTTCTACCACGGTGTACCTAGTGGCCTTATACACCAAACTCCGGGACCCTTTTTTGTCTGCGGGTAAGGTTCCTTCCTCCAGGTATCTCTTAATCGGTTCAGTCCATGACTCTTTTGGGGCACTGACCATGTGCACGTCCGTACTGACGATGCTGGGCCTAGGTAAGTATTCCACAAGTATCGACTCCAGGATATCCCCATCCTTGGTGGAAGCCAGTTTTGCGAGGGCATCGGCATGGGTGTTCCTCTCTCTTGGGATTTACTCTATGTTGTATTCCGCCAATCGTCCTAGATAGCCCTTCACCCTTTCCAAGTACGCGGCCATCTTTGGGCCTCTTGGTTGATACTCACCTTTCACCTGGTACACCACCAGCTGTGAGTCGCTAAAAATACATAGGCGTGTCACCTTTAGCTCTAGGGCTAATCGCAAGCCTGCCAAGAGTGCTTCGTACTCTGCCTCGTTGTTGGAGGCCTCAAACCCAAACCGGATTGCACAATACATCTTGTGTCCTTCGGGCCCCATCATCATGATACTAGCTCCAGATCCTCCTTCATTGGACTCCCCATCCACATGCAGGCTCCATTCCTCTAGACCTCCTTGCTCCTTTTCCATGACTGTCCACCCTCCTTCTTCACTCCTTCCTTCACTCGGCTGATTGATGAACTCCACTATGAAGTGTGCCAGCACTTGCCCATTGATGGAAACTCTCGGGGTATAAACAATATCGAATTGGCTCATCTCGATCGACCACTTCATCAGCCTTCCTGAGGTCTCAGGTTTATGCAGGACCTGTCTCAAAGGACTATTAGTGAGAGCTTCGATTGCATGAGCATGGAAGTAGGATCTCAGCTTCCTCGAAGCCACAACCAATGCATATGCCAACTTTTCAATTTCAGGGTACCGGTTCTCCGCATCCACCAACCGTTTACTGATATAATAGACATGTTGTTGATCCTTCTTCTCCCCTCTCACCAAGGCCGCGCTTATGGCATGTTCAGACACTGCCAAGTATAAGTATAGCTTTTCTCCTTTTTCAGGTTTTGCCAAAAAGGGGTGGCTTCCCCAAGTGCTCCTTCAGCTTAATAAATGCCTCTTCACATTCCTCATCCCAAGTGAACTTTTTGCTCCCTTTTAGGATGTTAAAGAAGGGGAGGCACTTATCAATTGACCTCGAAATGAATCTATTAAGGGCAACCACCCTTCCCGTTAGACATTGCACTTCCTTCTTGATCTTTGGTGGGCTCATTTCTATCAGGGCTCTTATCTTATCAGGATTAGCCTCGATGCCCCTAGAGTTGACCATGAAGCCAAGGAATTTTCCAGAGGATACACCGAAAGTGCACTTGATGGGATTCAATTTCATTCTATACTTCCTGAGTGTGTCGAACATCTCATCTAGGTCCTTGGTGAGCTCTGCGATATTCTTGGTCTTCACCAACATATCATCATCATATACCTCCATGTTTCTCCCTATCTGGTTGGCGAACATCTTATTGACCAACCTTTGATAGGTGGCACCCGCGTTTTTCAACCCGAAGGGCATCACCTTATAGCAATAGAGTCCTTTATCCGTTATAAATGACGTGTGCTCTTCATCAGCTGGGTTCATGGGAATCTGGTTGTACCCAGAGTAGGCATCCATGTGATCGCAAAAATTTAACACGCAAGTATACGTGGTCTAATCAAGTAATATATGATAAGTTAAGTGTCGATCCCACGAAGACTGATATTAATCACCAACAATTAATCCCTAATTCTAATTGATTTGCTTAATAATTTCAGATTACAATTAAAATACTTACTACTAAAAATTAGGAAACTACTAACACTTAAATAAATGCAGTAATAAGAGTTGATTTAATTTAATAGATGCAAAAGTTAGGGCTTTAGTTTCATCAACTTTCCACTTATGAGTTCTACTCAATTCTCAAGATTTCTTAATTCTGTTGTAGTAGCAGATTATAATTATATATTATAGTCTTGTTAGGATCTATAATTCTCTACAATATACTATTCCCTACATCTCTGTGGTAAATCAATATATTGCAGGCTTTAAGCACATAATCCCTAAACTACACAACTCATAAAAGTACTTTCGTCTAATATGAAATTGTGATTATTTATCTATAGCATAATTATCCTTTTCTTTTCAGAGTTTAGGTTAAAATCATATGGACATGTAAATGACGATCAAACATTCACAAGCATTAAGTGTACGATAAATAATCCACAGCAGAAGAAAGAAATTCAGAAAAATTTCATTAAGAAATCATAGTTTCAAGAAGAATCCACTAAAACCCTAATAACAAGATTAGTTCAAAGCAGACATAATGACATCAATCAAATTAAATATAAACATAAACATCAGTAGAAAGATTACAGAAGAGAAGAAGAATTCAAACTTTTAGATCCTCAATGTTTTTCTTCTGCCTCCAAAGACTTATCTCTCTCTAATTCTGCATAATCCCTAAAATTAACTCTAAAAACGTATTTAAACCAAAACCCTAAAAAAAAAACTAACAAATTCGAAAATTCACGTGCAGCCACACGCGCCGCGGCGCTAGCATCCAAGCGCCGCGGCGCGTGTCAATGCTTCAGCACATCTTCTCTGACTTCAGCAAGCGCCGCGGCGCGTCCCCCAGGCGCCGCGACCCTTCAAAATTCCAGAATTTAGGCAACTTTCTGTTTCTCCCTTGCGTCGCAGCTCTCCATTCAAGCGCCGCGGCCCCTAAAATTCTTCCAAAATCTCAATTCCAAACTGCAAATCTACCAATTATCTCGGCGAATGAGTCTTCAGCTTCTTTCTTATCAACTTTTAGCACAAATTGCTCAATTTCAACTGATTTTTCAGTCATTTGCCAAACTTCACGATTTCCTCTCCTATTTCCTGAAAACATACCAAAACAAGCATAATACCGCAACACACTCCACCAAAAATGACTCAAACTGATCCTAAACACATGTTAAAACTATGCTAAAAACAGACTCATCACCATGAAGCTAAGTAATTCATGCCCAGCCGTTGCATCCACCAACTAATCTATTCTCGGGCGCGGGAAACTATCCTTAGGACAAGCTTTATTCAGGTTTGAAAAATCGACGCAAGTCCTCCATTTTCCATTCGGCTTTGGGACTAGCACTGGATTCGACACCCATAAAGGGTAAAATGACTCACGAATAAACCCATTGGTCTTCAGCTTGTCAACCTCCTCCTTTAAGGCTGCGTACCTCTCTGGGTCCAGCGCCCGCCTCTTCTGCCTGACGGGCCTCTCGTCAGGAGAGATATTCAAGTGGTGGCACATGACGCTGGGATCTATACCCACCATATCTTCGTGACTCCACGCGAATACATCCAGATTATCTTTCAAATCAACTCCTCCTTCACGTCACCCTGCAAGCTTTTTCCTACCTTCAGCTTTCTCAACGGTTCCTCCACTACTACAACCTCCTCTACTTCTTCCGTAGGTTATGCTCCTGACTCCTCCATGGTTCGGGGGTCTAGCTCCTGTGGGCTTCTCGTGGGCACCCATGGCGCCTCATGTATCACCATGGTCATTGGTCCCTGCGGTTTCATGGACGTGCGGAGGGAGGTGTTGTAGCACTCCCTCGCCTCTCTCTGTTCTCCTTTCATACTAGCTACTCCTCCTGGAGTTGGGAACTTGATGACCAAGTGATATATAGAAGCTATGGCTTTCAATTCTCTTAGGGATGGTCTCCCCAATACCGCATTGAAAGCCGAGACACAATCTACTACGACAAAATTAGCCATGACTGTAGTCTGCCGGGGTTGCTCCCCCATGGTGAGTGCCAATTCAATCATCCCTAGGGGCCGCACCGAGTCCCCCGTGAAACCATATAGGGAGGATTGGCAGGGTTTCAGGTGGCGGATACCCAGTCCCATCTTTTCCAAGGCAAGGCGTTACAGGATATCCACTGAGCTTCCATTGTCCACCAAACCCGATGCACACGCATATTGGCCAACTGAACTGTCAGCACCAGTGGGTCGTTGTGGGGGAAATGCACACCCCGTGCATCCTCCTCTATAAACGTGATCAAGTTGTTTTCCCCCTTGAAGCTTTTTGGGGGTCGCTGCTCCAAGCTCATGACACAGGGTGGCGGACTTCGCCTGGCTTCCCTAGCATATCTGTCTCGTCCCTTCCGAGAATCTCCCCCAAACCCTGGACCTCCAAAGATGGTTTTGACTTCCCCCTGTATTTCTGGGGCTCGCCCTTGCGTCTGGGATATCGCAGGCTCGTCCTCCGGCTTCGACCTCTCTCTCCTGACATAACGGCCTAGATGCCCCCTGCGGATGAGTTCCTCGATTTCTTCCTTCAGATGGATACACTCTGCTGTGGTGTGACCGATATCCTTGTGGTACTGGCAGTATCTACTGGGATCTCTTTTGGACCGGTCCTTCCTCATCGGTGGGGGCTTCTTGAAGGGAACCCGATCTTCGTTGGAGAGGTAAATATGCTCCCTGGTGTCTGTAAGGTTCGTATAGAAAGTGTAAGCCGTTTGCCTATGATCACTCCCCCGTTTAGTCTTTCTTTGTTGATCATCCCTTGACCCATCATACGCCCTCCTCTTCTTTGCTCCATTCGTCCCTTCGTTGGCTAGGGGCTTCGCGTGGGGCTCCTCTTTTCCTGCCTTTAATTTTATGTGGCCATCCTCCACCCGAATGTACTTCTGCGCCCTCTCGTAGAAGTCATCTAGGTCGGTGACTTCCCTCTTCAGGATGTTGTCACACAATTTGCTTCCCGGGCGCACCCCGGCTGTAATGGCCATTTTTAACTCCCGACGGGTCAGGCTCCCCACTTTAGCAGCCTCCATGTTGAACCTGTCAATGTAGCTCTTTAGACTCTCCTTTTCTCCTTGCTTCACATTGGCAAGGCTGGTGCCTAGCATCGTGTAGTCCCGCACGGCGTGATGCTGTTGGAGGAATTCATCAGAAAACTGCTGCCAGGATCTGATAGACCCCGGCCTTAGTCTTTTGAACCATTTGTATGCGGGTCCTTTCAATGTGACAGCAAAGCAGTGGCATCTGGCACCGCTACCAATTCCCCTCAGCTTCATCAGGTCATTAAACGCGTCCAAGTGGTACTTTGGGTCGGTGCTTCCTTCGTAGGGGGTCATATTGGGTTCCTTAAAGTTGGCAGGGAGCTAGGTGGCTTGGATCTCCCTCACGAAGGGTGACTCATGGTCAAACTCTTCCTCAACAGCCTGAGCGCCAGAGGCGGTGATGATCTTGCTTCGCAGGCTCCTCATTTCTGTGTCCAAGTCCTGCCTCCTCTTGCTTAGGGAGTCCCTTAAAGCAGACGGGTTAAGATCCCCTTTTCCTTTGCCCTCACGAGGCGCCATAGGGGGCGTGGTCCCTTTACCCACCCTCTTTTTGTTGAGCTCCTCCCGTAAATCTGAGGGTGCTCTCTTAGAGGTGACCTCGTCCTCGTTGCGAGGGGTAGCGTTGGTCCTCGGCTCTGGTTTTTGGGCCTGCTTTGGTGGTTCAGGATGTTCGCGTTGCTTCGCTCGGGGGGTGTTACTGGTGGAGTGTCGAGTCCTCCCATCGTCTACCGGTACGGTGGTCTCTGCCCCCTCCTGACCTTTCTCTTTTCTCTTGGGCAAGGTCACGCTCGACTTACCTTGCAATAGGCCATTCAGCACCTCTTGCATATTCTATAGGGTGGTCTCCAACCTTTGGTTCTTACGGTGGAGCTCACGTATTTCCTCTTCATAGAATCGAGATTTAGAACTCGAGCTCACGGAATGGACCCGGGGATGCTTATCATATCTACGCATCGAGGGGCCCGGGTCCTGCCGGCCGGAGTTCGGTACTTGTGGCGGTTTAGGGAGCAGAAATTCGTTGGCATTCCCCGGTGGTGCCCTTGGAGGACTCCCTCCGGGTGGGACGACCGGTGACGAGGCCTCTCTATCACCCTCGTGAACCTCAGGGTCCTTTGGGGGCTCCACATCTCTGGGTGGAGGAGAATCCTTCATGGAGGCCTTCAGCTGGACTCCGTTAAGGTGGACCTCCACCTCTCGTGGCTCCCTGAGTCGCTTTGAACGTCTCGGCATTTCTTCTTGCCGGAAGTAATGGTAGAACAGTAACTTGGTACTTAGTTTCCCATAGACGGCGCCAAACTGTTGACGGTGAGAACTCGTCAACTAAGTTAGGTTAGAAAAAGTGCAAAGTAAAGATTATCAAAAGAAAAGCTTTAGATATCTAAGTATAAACTCCAAGAACAATTGCAGAAGAACAATGGTGAAATCAGTTCGTATTCACTATGGTGCACTTTCTACAGTAAATTTTCCAACCCCCTTCAAAGAAGAAGAGGGGTTCCCTTTATAGGGGGCTTTAATGGCCCCTGATACATTGTGGTCCATGGGACCAATCTGTGCACAAGTACACTATCAGGAGAGTGGTATCAGATGTAGTGGTGTCAGCTCTGGTACACTGTCAGAGTTCGTGGGAGCACCTCTGCTTTTGTACCCGGTCATGACTCCACTACTTGCCTTGTACGGGTGTCAGAGATGTGGTGGTGGTGTAGCCATTCCTCGTACTATTCCCAACCGCCACTATTTGTCGGGTACAGGTGTCAGGCTTGTCCCGTGATCCTTGCAGGCATGTACGTACCCCTTTAGAGGTACCTTGGTCGTATTCTTTTTGTCTCTTATGGGCCACCTTGAACACCGACATCATGCACGCGAGGCATTTGGACGAGACCCATTGGGGCGAGGTCGCCATATACGCATAGCCCTTTGGACGAGGCCCTTTGGGGCGAGGCCACTAGACGTGCGTGGCCTTGGGCGAGGCCCTTTGGGGCGATGCCACTAGGCGCGCGTGGCCCTTGGGCGAGGCCCGGCTTGAAGGGTGTGAGGCCCTCATGAGATGCCTCTCGCGAGGCAAGGCATCTAGGTGGCACACCGCACATGAGGTGCTTTTGCCAAGGCGCGGCTTGAAGGGTGCGAGGCCCTCACGAGATGCCTCTCTTGAGCCGAGGCATCTAGGTGGCACGCCACATGCGAGGCGCTCTTGGTGAGGCGCGGATTGAAGGGTGCGAGGCCCTCACGAGATGCCTTTCGCGAGGCGAGGCATCTAGGGGGCACGCCACACGCGAGGCGCTCTTGGCGAGGCGCGGCTTGAAGGGTGTGAGGCCCTCACGAGATGCCTCTCGCAAGGTGAGGCGTCTAGGTGGCACACCACACGCGAGGCGCTCTTGGTGAGGCGCAGCTTGAAGCGTGAGGCCCTCGCAAGACGCCCCCCGTGAAGCTGCTGGGCGCGCCAAGACGTTGCACGCAAGACGGTTGTGGGACATTAGGGGCGCGCGAGACCCTCACGCGTCAGCGGGGCAACAGGGGCAAGAGGCGCCGTATGCACCCGTGAGGTGCGAGGCTCCTTGGCTGGTGCATGGCGACGAGTCCTGCGAGACGTCTGGGGTTCCCGTGGGTGTCCGAGGTGAAGTGGTCATTTGGAGCAGGGTCGATTTGAGCACTAATTTGAGGGTTCAAATGGACTTCAAATATGGTTGCTTTGGACCTCCCAGGGACCTTAGGCGTGAGATGCGGGCTCTTCACCGTTTTTGAACTTTGAGCATCCACATCGGTAACATGGAAAACATTAATTAGGGTCACTTTCTTTCCATTAGTGAAGAACACATCAATGAAGCCCCTTCCAAGTACCTTGGACCTCTTTTCATTTCCCATTTGGACTTCAAGTCCCACCTTTGCACTTTCAAAGGTTTTGAAAATAGTTTTATCATAGTTTGCATGAATGGTGGCACAAGTATCATACCACCATCCTTGCACCTTTCCTTGGGTTGCATTAACTTCACTCAAGGTTGCAATGATCTCAACATAAATTGCATTGACCTTAGTGTCTTTACTTAGGTTTGCAATGATCTTAACATCAAATGCATTGACCTTAGTATCTTCACTTTCTTTTGCAATGATCTCAACATCAATTGCATTGACATAATCACCTTCTCTTAAGGTTGCATTAGTCTTATCACTACATGCATGAATCGTGTCAAATCTCTTTAGGGTTATCATACATTCCTCATGGAATGCATTAATCTCAATTGGGGTTACAATGCATTCCTCATTAGATGCATTAAATTTAATCACAGTCACAAAGATCTCATCATTAATTAAAGTGACCAAATTAAATTCATTTAAAAGTGCAATGATCTCAACATCAATTGCCTTAACCCTAATCTTATTATGGTTAATTTTACAATTACCATATATCACATGATGATCAATAAATTTATAAACAAAACAAGTACAACAATAACCCTTGAATTGTTTATTAACATTCACCATTGTATTATTAATATAAACAATGATCTCAAGCTCACAAAAATATGGCAGCAAACACATTTCATTCAAATTCTTGAAATCTACACATTTAGAAACAAGGAATTTGATGATACCAATCTCATTAAGCATGTAATCCCATTGAGTTGTCTCATCCTTTATTGATGAAGACTTTGTATCCATATCCACATTCATGTAGAATAATTCCAAATAGAACTTTATTTGATCTGTCATGGTTATGTGTCCAAAACAAACCAAATCTTGAAACAAGGAATTGAAGGTTGTAGAAGATGAACCAATTTCCCTCATTGTTGATTTTTGGGAATATATGGCTTTACTTTTTGCAAATCAACAATGAATAATGATAATAATGCAATATTCCAAACCATAGATGTTGAACAAGATTAAAATTCAAAGTATAAATGCAATTCTTGATAATAAAATAAACATGTTCATGATATGAATGTTAATCTTGAATATAAAGAACTAAATGATGAAATGATGATAAGATGAATTTAGATACATTTAATCAATACTAACAATGAAAAAACATAATAAAACTACAAAATACAAGATTAGGGTTAGGAAGATAGAACCTTTGTATTGAGCAACTTGAATCTTCAAACTTAGGGAACTTCTAAGCTTATACACAATAATAATATTATTGTCCAAAATCTCTATTCCAAGCCCTCCCAATTGCTTGAAGCTTCAACTAAGTAGAATGAGATTTGGGATTAAACAAGCCTCAAAACTCATACAATTCAAGCAAAGCTTGATGATTTTCTTGGAGAAAACTTTGGTCTTAGAAAGCTAGAGAGAGAGTTGGAAAGTGTGATCAAAACTTTTCAACTCTAATAACCCATATATATAGTGTGGGTACCATCATTAGTCTAACCAATAGGATTAGAGCATTTAAAACACATAATTTGGAGCATTTTATGTGAACTGTACGACCCTAAAATACCACCCCAGGCGATGTATCACCTGCATGCAGGCGATAAGTTGCCAACAAGCAGGCAACGCATCGCCTGCTTGGGTTTTTGATGCCCTTCGCATTTTGGCGATGCTACGCCACTTAGGGGGTGACACATCACCACCCTCTCTGATTTTGGACCCCTCCAATGGTCCTAAAATTTCTCCAAATGGTACCAAAATTTTTGGAAATATTTGGATACCTCATTGTATCACTTTAGACCCTTAAAAGTCACTTTTAGATGCCTTCTACCCAATCTCATGTTTTCACTTCTCTTTAAGTGAAAACTGCTAAGTGTTTTGCATCTCAACGTGTAAACATCTTAACCATTATATTTAACCAATCTCAATATAACCCTTTGGTACTTTTAAGGTATCCAAATACTATTTCCACGACCTTCCAATGTAAGATACTTGGGTTGCTTGTAAACCTACTTTGTTTACTAACAGGAAATATAATGTTCGCTCTACTACAATGAGCGGCATACATCAAACATCCAATTACACTTGCATACTTTAGTTGAGCCACCACTCTACCTTCATTCTTTTCAAGCTTTACACTTGAATCGAAGGATGTGTTCGCCTCTTTGATATTAAGATGACCAAACTTGTCAAGCATTTTCTCAACATATTAAGCTTGACCTAAGGCCTAACCATCCACATTTCTTCTAACTTTGATACCTAATATGGTATCAACCTCTCCAAGGTCCTTCATCTTGAAGTTAGAAGATAGAAACCTCTTTGTTTCTATTATGCATTTCATGTCATCACTTAATATCAACATATCATCAGCATATAGACACACTAAGAGGACATAGTCATCACAAGTCTTAGAGTATAAGCACTTGTCTACACTATTGTGTCTAAACCCATTTGAAACAATGGCCTCATCAAACTTCTCATGCCATTCTTTGGTGGTTATTTTAAACCATATAATGATTTAACAAGCTTGCACACCTTATGTTAATTTCTCCTTAGAACAAACCCTTCCGGTTGTTCCATGTACGCCTCTTCATCGAGATTACCATTTAGGAATGTCGTTTTTACATCCATTTGATGAACGTATAGATTGTGTATTGATGATAAGACAAACAAAAATCTTATAGATGTTGTCCTTGCTACTAGTGCATAGGTATCAAAATAACCTATGCCTTACTTTTGTCTAAACCCTATGGCCACCAATCTTTTCTTATAGGCTTGAATGGTCTCATTAGTGTTGTATTTTCTTCAAAATACCCTCTTGCAACCTATTGGCTTTGATCCTTGGGATAGATCAACAATCTCCCAAGTTTAGTTAGACATAATTGAATCCATCTCATCATTTATTGCATCTTTCCAAAAGTTAGAGTCCTTTGAGGACATAGCATCTTGGAAAGTTTTAGGATCATCTTATACTTGAAGTACCATATGATACTTCCAAGTAACTCTCTTATGGTTTCCCTCTACTAAGTAAAGAGTCTCCACTTGAGAGGTTTCATGCCTTAGGCTTCTTCTAGGCAATATCGTTTGCTCTACAACCCTTGAAGGTAACTCCTCTTGAGTTCCTTCTAATGAGATCGATTCTTGAGGCTTATTGTCACTATACAACAAACTCTCAAAGAACTCAAGGATTGAATTAGCTATGCTCATCCACCAATGAATTCCTAGGAAATTCCAACCCTTCCTCAAAACCAAGGAATTATGCCTCTAAAGCCTTCCATATAGTACTCTTATCTGTTTGCATCTTCAAGTCAACCAACACTTGAGCCTCTGCTGTTACACTATACCAAACAGTTCTTTCCCCAGAAAAGACCGGCTATTTCACCCATCTAGTCTCCTTTATCAGACCTCACAGCTTACTTAGATACCAATGAACATCCACTGCGACCTTCAGGGGTAGATGAAGGGTTCCAACTTCTATCTTGCAACCCTAACCGTATCATTACCAAGTCCATTTAACTATTCCAGAGCACAAATAGTCCGAATTTATTCACCATTACTGACTAAACCCTCAGCCCTGATGTTCATATCCAGAACCATTCCACAGGCAGGTCCAAACAATCACAATAACCATTCACACATAAAACATAACAAACATCAATCCACATTACTATGCATTAGTTAACAACTTCATTGCCACCAAATATAATCATGTTCATCATGCTTTCCATATACCAATAAACAGACAAAACATGTAAATTCACTTTAACCAATTAACCACTTGTAATAAATATACAAACTGTTATTCAAATATCCATCCACATGAAATAGCAATGCTAATCAGCATACCTTAATATCATCACACATCAGTGAAGGGCCAGGCCTTATTAGAATCTCATGCTTCCTATTGCTCACACAAATTAAGGCATTCATATTCCGTTTAAGCACTTAGGAATATAATCTCATATATTCAATTATGAAACCCTGAGTAGAGCATATCTTCGGCGGCAAGTGTACATGTCCAGCCAGTCTTCAGGAACCCTTAAACCTAGACGGCTCTGATACCAAGTTGTAACGCCCTGGATAGCCAAGAATGTTACACTGTGTGATTATAAAGGTGCAAGACTTGCTAACCAAGTCATATAGTTGAAAACGTGATCCTATAATCATAAACAGGTTTAGTTTAAAAGATTTTAGTCAAAACAGATAATCTTCATTAAAATAATTATTTAGTACATGGGATCCCAAAACAGGGTTTAAAAGTCATTTACAAAAATTCCAAAAGTTATAAGCAACCATGGCCACTCTAATGGAAAAATATACAATTTTAGGTTTCCGCCCCTGAAAAAACCCTCGACCGTGGCGGCCGAGCAGCTGACAATGTACACCTCGCCCCCAGAGCTCTCCAACTCATGGCCGAGCCACCAAATCCATGTCTTTACCTACACCACGAAGCACCCATGAGCCGAGGCCCAGCAAGAAAACATAATATCATAGCATAATCAATATCAATAACCAAATATTCCACCAAGCATAACTAAGTATTCAACAATTCATAATATTCACCTATCTAGTGAAAACAATTAGCAAGTTAACAACTTGTCGTCCAGATAATCAACATATCACATTCATCAAATTAACAATGATAACCACATTCATAACCAATAGTTGTTGCAACCATTTACACAATATTCAGGGTTGGCACCCTCTGTTTAACCCACTGTCTTCAGCTCACTTAGGCTGCCCCCAATGTTATACCCACTGACTCCGGCCAGCTTAACCGAGCTTAGTGATAAATAAGTTGTCCTTAGCTACCAATGGTTGAGCCGCGTCCTGTGCGCAAATATTGATTCTGGCACTCTTAGGCCGTTTATCACATGTCCCCATGGCATAATACCATCTCATGACATTATACAAATATAGGGAGCTCTTAGTCCCAACATATTCACATGGTTTATCACAATCACATAACAATGCATGCAAATACAAGGAACACTTAGTCCCAACCTAACCACATAATCGAGTGCACCTTTGATTCCAATAGCTTTGACTAGTGAAATCAACCTTCAAGCATGATCCTGTCCGAGCCCTAGCGTACACCTTTAGTGGAGAATTTTGACCTTAGGTTATCCCCAGTATCCTTCCAGCCTCAAGCCCTTCAATTCCTCAAGTTTATTTCCTTAGTTAAGGTTAATTCCAGTAAAACATCCCAGTTTCACTAAGGATCCAGGTGCTAAGATTTGGCCTACTCCTCCTCTGAACCACGGCTCCAAAAGCCCCCAAGAAATGGTGCAAAGATAAGGGAACGAATGAGAGAAAGAGAAGCTAACTTAGGAGTTCTGTTTTTCCTTCTTCCCTTTTGTTTCTTTCCCTTTTTCTTTCAGTTTCCACTACTCTCTAAACAATCCACTAAGTGTAAAAAGGCAGAAAACATCCTTATCCCTTCTTAACCAGAAAAATGACTATTTTTCCCTCCCATTTTAAACCTAAGTATTAAATCATCCTAGGGCATTTCAGTCATTACTCCCAATTCCCGTTAATTCCTCGAGTGTCTCTAATAATTATCGCTTACATCCCGACACCTAAATAATCACCAATTATTTTCCTTAATGTCAAATAGTTTCCAATATATTTCCCAGATTCCCAGAAATACCCCCGAGCTCTCCCGAGCCGGGTATAAATTCCCGCCGTGACTTTTCCGCCAAACCGCTCACTAGGATCGCCTCGAGTCTGAAACCGCAAATATATCCACATAATAATGTGTTCTCAACAACTTATCGCATATAATCATGTTTATGCCCTCAACAGGCCAAAATTACAATTATACCCTTATAACCTAATCAGGGCCTACATGCATACTAATACTCATAGTCATGCATCAGATATATGTTGGGGTTTTATGCCCTAATTAAAACTCAAATTCTTTGTAATCTCATTTTATTATCAATAAAAGAATAGAAATCATTTTTTGACTTGGTCAATCACTTTGCTCACATGTTTTATTTTCGTGACTATTTGTTTAATATAAACTTCTATTAAATCCCGAGCATATAGCTAATCTTATTTATAGTGACGTAATCACAGTGGAATATAAATATGATTATATGTTCAAAATAAGTTAGTCCTAAGATTAGTCAGTGCACTGGATTTACACTGACATGCCAATCTACGATATGATCTACTTACACATTACAGTGTTATGTTCTTTCCAGAACATTAGCAAAGTAAATAAGATCGGATGTATATGTTACATCGGACAAAACTGATATTGACAGTTGATAAGATAAGTAAACATACTGTTATTATCTATTCTAGTCATATCATATAGTTGACCATAGGTCAATTCATTCTCAATTCTGAGTGGTTAGTATTCTAACTGATTATATTATTTGAGTTCTTTGACTTGTTCGTTACCAGCTTACCCTACGGACTAGCCCATACTTACATCTTGGGAACTCGGTAGTATAATTGAGTGGGAGTGTTAATCATAGATATGAACATCTATAGCTTCTGATGAAGAAGTGAAACGATGGTTTCCTTTAGTTTGGTTCAAGGTGTTAAATGATAGAGATCTCATTTCAGTAATTAAATTAGTTTACTGATATAACATTTACAAGGAACTAAGTGTTTTAAGGATAAAATACAATGAGAGGTAAAACGGTATTTTAGTCCTGTCTCATTCTAGACCGTCTATAGAGGATTGAGTGACAATTATGGTTGTAACAATGGATAATTAATAGCGTATCTATATTTGTTATAGAGCGTTCTATGAATTCAAGAGTGCAATTCCGAGTCTATAGTGGAGTCACGAGGAATTAATAAGTTAGTAAATTTATTTGTTAGATTTATGATAACTTATTGGAGCTTGATTTCATAGGCCCATGGTCCCCATTGTACCTGGATAAAATCATCTAGATAGTCTCAATTAATTGATTTAATTATCAATTAGAATTATCAAAGTTGACCAGGTCAATTTTGGATAGTTTTACAGAGTTGTGTAATTTTGAGAAGAAAAGAGAAATTATGGCAGATTTATTAATTAAGATAAATTGGTATCTAAAATAATAAATAAATTTAAATCAAGGTTCAAATTATAAATAATTAATTTGATAAAGGATTTAAATAATTATTTAATTAATTAAATCAATAGAAAATAATACAGACATTGATTTTAAGTCCAATGGGCTTATAATCAAATGGGAAATTTCACGGGCCTATAGCCCATGATAATTTCGACCTAGGGCTTCAAAATGGCTGTTATTTTATTGATTTTTTAATTAAATTAAATGGCCTAATTGAGTCTATAAAAGGAGTGCTTAGAGAGAAGTCAAAATAGAAGTTTGATAAGTCACAAGTCAGATTTTCTGATAGTTTTATATTCTCTCTAAACACAAGTCATTTTCTAAGCCACTTTGTTATTTTCTCTTCTTCTCTTTATATCTATCTCATGTGTTGAGAATTGCCCACACTAGTCTAGGTGGTTCTAAGAATTCATTGGAAGATCGTGAAGAAAATAGAAGATCAGTTCAGTTTCTTGATAATACTCTGCGACATAAAGGATACATGAGTTAGAGAAACTGAAAGAAGGACTCTTTAATTCTGTTGTGTATACTGTAAGTATTCTATTCTTTGTTTCTCTTGAATTCAATTTTAGAAACATGTTTTAGGCTATCTCGTATTAATTTGTTTAATATTAGATATACATGAAAATAAATAAAGATCCTGTATAAGTTTTTCCAACAATATATTCATATAATCATATAGGCATGCTTATCACATAATCATGCTTCTAATCATATCCATATACTCATTTAATCATGCATGCCATAAAATCATGCATTTAATCATTCATTCACATAGATACCAATTATGCCCTCCTGGCACACTAATCAAGGCCCTTCAGCCTTATTAGCAATTTTGGGCTTACAAAATTATTCCCTTATCAATGACTTGTTCTTACCCATTGAACTCTACACTTGATGTATACAAGTTTTGAGTTGGGTTGTCATCACTGGGGATTCTATTTATCAAGGAGTTTTAGTCTCATTCATTTATTTGCAAAACTAACCAAATCTCTCTCAAGAGGTTTGGTAATCGAATCCGCTAAGTTCTTATAAGATTTCACATATGAAATTAATATGATATTCTTATCAATCGTTCCCTCACATAATCATGTCTTGGAGAAAACTAGTAATATTGAAAGCTAGAGAGAGAGTTCTTTTTAGAGAAAGAGAGAAATGTGAGTGATCAAGTCACCAATTAACTCAATTGAAATCTTTAAATAGTATAGGAAGCTCATTACACTCAAGCAATTAGATTAGATAATTTTAATTTGAGTTTTGGAGCCAAAAATATGTCACTGTATGGATTCGTAGGGACGGCCCAGGCGATGCGCCGCCTAGCACTAGGCAACATGTTGCTTGGTCTATACAAAATTGGCCGTGCGACGCGTCGCCTCCCAGAGGCGACACATGGCCGAGGCCTCTGTAATGATGCTCCAAACTTTGTCTCAAAATATCCCCAAATGCTCCCAAACATTTTGGGTACTCTCATATACTCCAAAGAAAAACTTTAGAATAAAAAAGATTATTTATAAATGCCTATATTGCAATTCAGCTCTCACATGTTGACTTTTGTGAAATCGTTATGGTTTTTGCACCTCTTCGTGCCTAACCAATTTAACCAATCACAACACATTTATGTAAGTCATATACAGTTAAATATTTCAGTTCTTAACATAAATTTAACATTCAATGTTCAAGTATCGCTATCAATACTGAAAAGAATAATTAATCTACTTCCAATCAAGGAATGAGTGAATTCTATATATGTGAATTATGTTCCCTACCACCCATATTTTTATGACTCCAAGATATGAGGAGTTAGGTCTACATTTTCTTTCGTAAACTATACCTGATAAGTCAGCCATAGGATTAAAAGTAGGAGTCTTTTACTCACTTCAGGAGTAAGGTCAAGTCTTAAACGACCATCGAGTGATGAATAAAGAACTTCTATATTTTAATGGAGATTATTATAAGTTGTTTTATTTTCATTGTGTCCCTAGTCCTATCAATTTCTATTGCGTAGGACACCATCTTAATGTATCAACTACACGTAACAATTTGAATAAAGTGTCTTGTCTAAGACAGAATATAGATTGTTCTCATAATCTTAATTAATACAAAAGCTCCCACATTTATATTAGCGATATGGACAATATCTATGCTATTATCTTGAATTAAATCATTTTTATATACATCTATATGTATATATACTTAATTCAAGATTACATGTAATAACATTAGATCTTTGTAGACAAATGGTATGTAATTAAAATACAAATATGAGTGATATTATTTCTTTATTTAATTTTCCAATAAATATTTTATAGAAATACGCTTTAAGGGAACATTTCCCAACAATCCACAGTGTTCAAATTCCAATCAACACCAATTCATCAGAGATTGGGATAAAGAGCTTCCATTTCAAGAGACCCTAATTTGAGCTTCATGTGCACTAATTCAGCCAACCATAATACTCGAGGGAGATCGTAGTCACTTAGAGGTCGAGGCCATGGTAGAGGTGGGGTGGGAAGAATCTAATTTCACCTTTCAATAGATTGACAATGTAACGCCCTAAACTCCAGGGACCGTTACGGTGTGCCTTATAAACAGTGCTAAACTCGCTAATCGAGTCATTTGGCCATAATTGTGTAACTAAGTATGATTAGAGGTTTAGGATTAAAAATATTGGTTAAGATATAACGTTTCATTAGAACATTTACTGTATACATTGGGATCCCAAAAATATAATTTAAATGTCTAATACAAGAAAATATTTACAACCAGCCGATCTAAGCGGCAAAACAGGGTTTAACCCTAGTTCCTCTTTCAATCCCCAGTCGTGGTGGTCGAGCAGCCGCATATGTACACATCATCACCTAAGCTCTCCAACTCAAGGATGGTCCAGCTTTCTTTTGCCTTTACCTGCACCACATAGCACCCGTGTGCCGAAGCCCAGCAAGAAAACTCAATATGCTCATGAACAATAATAACATGTCATCAAATCACGAAGTGCATACCTAGAAATAACAGCCTTAATCATGGATGCAAATAAGTTCATGTAATGAACGAGTGACTGATCAACAAGTCACTAACAGGGGGTCTGTACCTTTAAATGAGTGACCAACTATCAAGTCACTACTCGGGGGGCAGTACCTTTAAACGAGTGACTAATCATCAAGTCACTATAAGGGGGTCAGTACCTTTAACAAATAAGTGATCATTTCACTAGCTTCATCAAGATAGGTATCTGATGAAATAGTCATCAACGTAAACCTACTGAGTGACCACAGAGTCACTGACGTGGAATTCTGCTCCCTTAGCCATGTGACAAAACAGTCAACTAGGCCTTTGGCCCTGGCTCTGAGTAACTAACCTTTGGCTAGTCAAGTGCTTATAATTTTCATTGAACTTAGGGTCGGTCCAGCATTAATACCCCATATGAGTCATTCAATGCTGATGTCGATTAAATCTAATCTTTTATCGCCTCTGCGTTCATGACGCTTATGCCGCTTCTGACTCTTAGGTCAGTAACACCCGACCAATGCCGATTCTAACTAGTCAATGCCACACACAAGTAAGCAATGCTACAAGGCATAAATCATATGTCAAATATCCAAATACAGGGCATTCAACATGCTCATTTAATAATTGCTAGCATAATTAGGAGCATGCACAAACACAGAGACTCAAGCTCTGATCAATCTCACATTTAACATTCATGGCATGCCCTAACCACATGTTTCTCGTGCATCCCAAATAAGCAAGATTTGTTAAGCATTTAATATGCATTTAATGTCCACATTTCAACATTCAACATGTATCACTAATAACCACACATGTCGCATATATAGGGTGCAGTTTTCTTACCTCGGGTTCGAGCAAGAACTAATAAAAGAACGACTCTTGAGATCGATCAATCCTTTGATCCTTTAGCAGTCACATATTCATAACCAAATATGGAATCACATCAATAAAATAAAACATAAAAAGGTTTGTAATGTAAAACCTCACTCCCGGGACCAATCTCGTGCTCTCGGGACTCCCAAAGCACCCAAACGAGGTAGTGGAACCAGCCTCGAGCCTTAAAAGTCATCCCGAGCCCTAAAATAGGCTTGCTGAAAAAATGGACTAGTGTTGCGGTGTTGCTAGGTGGCGCTAAGGTGCTATTTCAAGTCAGAGAGATCCAACTCTCTGCCCTGACTAGCGCTGAGGCGCCAGGAATGGTGCTGCGGCGCCAACTACAGACCAGAATCTTTTCTGGTTTCCTTCCTTGAGATTTCCCTTGAAAACTAAGCTTCCAAACCAATCCCAAAATCACCCAAGCATCAAATTCAACCCCTAAACTTCATTCATACCTCAACCTCACCAAAACCCAAGCAAACTTCTCCAAAAACCTCATTGAATTCTTAACCTACCACTTCAAAATTCTCAGCTGAAAACTAAATGAAAAAAAAAAATAGAGTATAGCTAAAGTTTCATGGATAAATTCTTACCTCAAGCTGGATTTGAGTCCTCTCCAATGGATGAATCAAAGTTCTAAGCCTCAAACCTTGATTTCCTAGCTTGGTTCTTCAAGTAAGGTTCAAAAATTAGAAAAGGAAAAGAGGAGAAGGAGAGGTACGGGAGAGAGATGAGATAGGATGATGATGCTCTATTTTTCTTATATTTTCTACAGGTTCCTTGTTTTATATCTATCCTTTTCCAATTGACCATATTGCCCCTAGGTTTAAATAAATTCCTTTATAGTCTAGCAAGGGCAAAATCGTCCTTTCTCCCCTATTCCCGTTAATCATAATTAACGACCTCCAATTCCCATTATTCTCAATATTCTCAAATACCACTAAATCATACCCCATTACTGTGACGCCCTTTAATTTCCGGCAATGTTCTAATCCTCAAATCACCCCGAAACTAACCTTGTTATGACTAGACCGATAACTTGCATTCCATGATCGTCTCATGCTGAATGGCTCGAAAAAATCCACATATAATGTGGTATTATTTATAATTCACCCACATGCATGAAAATACACAATCACGCCCTCAACGAGCTAAATTACAAAAATTCCCTTATAATAAAATGTGGACCCATATGCATGCATTTTTCATCATATAATAATATAATTCACATAAACATGCATATAATCATTTAATAACATAATAAATCAATTATGGCCCTCCCGGCCTCCTAATCAAGGTCCTTACCCTTATTAGGAAATTTGGGGCATTACAGACAACTTTGACAACGATCTGACAAAATTGTTGAAGAAGTGGATTACGTTGGGTTTGTGGTCGGTATCACTCTACCCAAGTTCCTAGGTTCAATGAAGGTGATTTTGGGTTCCCTAGTGTTGGGATACATTATGATTGGTTAAATGAGGTGCAAATTGTCTTACCCAAGTTGGTGTAAAATAATAGAAGGTTTCACACAAGTAGGTGTGAAATTTGAGTTTTTATAGTTAACATTTAAAATTCACCAATTTGGGTCTTAATTAATACAATGAGATATATTATTATTTCCAAATAGGTTCTAGGCATGAAATCATAGTAAAAAACTAGGGGTCTTAGCGTTGCATTGCTTGTTTTGAGTGATGTGTTGCTTGATACCCTTAAACAAGGTTTCAGGGTGTGGCGACACATTGCCACCAGCTCCCTATACGAGGATGTTAAAATTCTGTCTCCAAAACTTGTTCATAAAAGTTTTTATCCTATTAGTTGATGCTTATGATGGTGCTAACATTATATATAAAGGTTTTTAGAGTTCAAACGTTTTGATCACACTTTTGAACCCTCTTTCTAACCTATCTCTAGCTCTCAAAGATTGCCCATTTTCACCAAGAAACTCATTAAGAAATTGCTTGATTGTTTAGTTTCAAGGTTTGTTGTATCCTAATTCACATTTTATCTTTCAGAAACCTTAGGCAATCCTCTCTAGTGGTTTGGAAAAAAGAATTTTGAGAAATATCTATATCTTGTGTAAGCCTTTGTGTTAAGTTCTCTCAACTATTGTTGTTCATTGATTGTATTTTATTGCTATTGTGATTTCTCCATTAGTTACTATTCTCTCCATCTCCAACATGATATGTGCCCTCAAAGTATATTTTTCTGTAAAACAAATACTGCTAATTTAATAAAGATAATGTTTTTCACTTGTAGTTATATTTCATTTATATACATGTCATATATCATGATAATCTATTATTATTAATGTAATCTTGAATTAAGTGTGTGCATATATATATATCGATGTATATAAAATCAATACAATATGTTGGCACGAGTTTTCATAAACAAGAAATGAGAGAAGATTTAGAAAGCTAAGAACCAATTAGTAAGATGATTTTCACGTGATTCGACCAATAATGAGACCTAGTCCACGAGTCGATGTTATTGACTAAGAACTCGCAAGGCTTCTTTGAGGTTATAAATTGGCAGTGTTTTTGCTTGCTCAAATTGTGTTGTTGTTGTAATGAGATCCAAGTCTTATATATAGGTGGTTGTGGATGCTTAAGGCTCTTTAATGAAAGCTAATTGTATTGCTTTTCCTAATCACATGCTAAATACATGATTTACAAAAAAAGAATGTAGGAAAAATGTATTAAGTGTGCTAAATACACTAGGTTTCTCTTGTTCAACAAGAAAGTCAGTTTACTTGTGTTCCTGAGTAGCCATATCTAGAGCTGAATAGGGGGTTTGAATGTATAGAGTAAAATCACATCTTGGAAAGTGGCGGATAGTATCAGGAGGCACACCTCAACTTCTCGAGTATGATTATATTATTATGACAATCTAAATTGTCGATTGTACAGAGTAGACAACCACTCTTCCCATGTGACTGCCATGTTGTTAGTGGTAGGTGGTTATATGCTTTTGGGTCAAGTCGTGGTCTATGTTGTATCCTAAAATTACGAGCTCAACCATCTTGCTCGGGGCACAACTGGCACATAATAAATAAAGGATGCAAGACTTTGGATATGTCTTGCTAACTCCAAGTTAAACAGCTTGAGATTGTGTCACAGAGTCTAGGACAGCCTAGGATCCTTCAGATCGTGTGAAGTCTGAATGACAGAGATCAGTGTCCAAGTCCAGTGTCCAAATTGCCTTCATTAAGTTTGAGTATTATCTGAGTCAGTCTGTCTTGTGAAGGTTATATCCAGTTCTAGGGTGAACTAGCTCGAGGCAGTTCAAAGACGCATATGGAAGAATCCCTATAGACTCAAATGCCTGATATGCGCAATAAATGTACACAATCGTTATGTACATTTATTGATTGATGTAAATGACAATAGACTTAATTATGGTAGTTACATATCCATTAATTAGGGAAGTTACCCAATATTGTCCATCATAATTCCCAATAAATATAAGGGGAATTTGCAGTAAAAAAGGACCGACATCTTGTATTCCAAAACTCTGCTAAAACTGTCATAAACAATTTCTTCAAGAGCTCCAAAGCAAGAATAAGAGTAACTCGTGGACTAGGTGGATTTTAACCACTGAACCACGTAAAAAATTTGTGAGTTTATATTTGCTGTTTATTATCAAACTTAATCTCTCTAATCAAATTTCTTAATCTCTTGTTGGCGAAAAACCGTGTCAACAGTCTCCACACTCGTTTTGTCTTTATCTTCATGGTCGTGACTTTTTTTGCAAGTCATGCTAGGCGTGGCTATTGTCCTTATAGAATTCAGAGTCTAGTCAACTGGATATCTACTTTGACGTAAGCCTTTAAGACTCGAGAAGCTAGTTGGGTTCCTTATGATTTGGTCCCAAGTAGCATTGGTCATATACTCGGGGAGGTGAATAGTTGTATTACAGGCTACTAGCTAGGAATTAAACTATCCATCCTAAATGTGACATGTGTTCCCTAGATAGAACTTGCTTTTGAGGACACCTCACGTAAAAGAATTAAAAAAACACGAGTAGCACAATAATACAAAATCTGTACTTGTTAAATAAAGTGAGATTTATTTCATCAAATATGTCTTTCTTTTGTTTTAAATAGAATAACTAATTTTGACTATATAGTGTAGTGACATGAAAGAAAGAGGTGTCATATAAAATATAATCTTCTAATATTTTTTGTTAAAATATAAAAGTTTCATATTCATCACTCGATGGTCATTTGAACCTTTTTTCACTCGTTGAAAATTCCCACCGAACTATTGAAATTACCAAAACTAGATGCCCTGCCCAACAAAGTTGATGTGGCGTGTTGAGGAACCAACACTTAATATTTTCACACCCCTTGAAGTATCGTGTCTACAGAGTTGTAACCATTGAATGATCTATTTCTAGTAGTTTTAATAGTTCAGAGGAATTTTTAACAAGCAAAAAATTTGGGGGCACGATTTTGGTAGTGGTAATAGTTTGTTTGTTTTTTTTTTTTTTTTGGGGTGCAAAAATCCTACTAATTAATTCATAATGTATGAGGATATTTTAATCCTAAAGAGAGGATCCTCATTGATAATCTAAAAAAAGATTGACAAAATTGGATGAAGGGGACCTCCTTTTCTACTTAATGAAAAGTTGACATTGAATAACTTTCCATTCCTACACCCTTGGCAACATGCGCCACTCTAACCAATTGTCTTAGCATAGCTCGACTCAGTGGCAAACCCATGATTTAATTTAAGATGGGGGCATAATTTTTTTCGTTTGTAAAATAACATAATATGCTAAAAAATTAAGGATGTTTTATTTATCCTCTTTTTTTTATCTCTTCCCAATTGTTATTAAATACAAACCTCGTAAATTTTAAAAATTTCTTCCTTCAACAAAATTATCCCTATTATTAAACCAAAAATAAAGTCCACCTCTATAATATATGCATTGTTTAAAATAAATTATTACATTTTTTTACACTCTCTATTAAAAAATAATAATTTTTAAGAATAAAAAAACCAATCACAATTTTAGTTTAACTAAAAATATGAACAAATATAATATAAATAATTTAAAATTAAAAAAATATTAGAATCAAAATTATTTGTATAATTACAACATTAAACCTTTAGGATAATTCTATAGTAGGGCCTTCAAAAAGAGCCCTACTGTAGGGCTCTTTTGTGTTCTCAACCCGTGAATAGTTTTCGGCGTGATTTTTTTTTATGACCATGTATATTGTAGTTATTTAGAGCATCTTGCAAATTTTTAGAAAATTCTGAATAATTTACAGTGCCGAAAATAGATTATTACATGCGTGACTAATTTTTTTATGCGAGTGGAAAATAGCATGTTTGAACTTAGTTTTCGGCACTCTAAATTATTCAGAATTTTCTGAAAATTTGTAGGATGCTCTAAATAACTACAATATATACGGTCATAAAAAAATCGCGCCGAAAACTGTTCAAAGGTTGAGAACACAAAAGAGTCATACGGTAGGACTCTTTTTTAAAGCCCTACCAAAGAAATTTCCTAACCTTTATACTTGTATAAATTACAGGATTCCATAAATTATAACATTAAAAATTATCAATTAATTAATATATAAGTGATCTATTATAAATTTTAAACATATTAAATAATGATTACTTAGTATTTAATGAATATATTTATGTCAATTCGTTAAAATGATATATTTTGTAATAAGTAAAGAATTAAGAGATGAGTAAAAAAATAATATCAATAGTCTCAATGAGACGGTTTATTGTTCATTACAATGTGTAAATATCGATTATCAAGGAATTCTAGTAAATATTTAAAAAGTAAAATATACACAATATCATAAAATTTAGCAAAATAATTAATGAAATAACTAGATTTTTTAAAAAATATTTTTTTTTATCTTCCACTACCCAATATCATATTTTTTTTTAAAAAAAGTATAAACATTGTACAAAAAGAAACAAAGTCTATTTAATCATCCTATCATCACATCATAATATATAAATAATTATATATGTAACTCAAATAGAAATTATAAAATTCAAAATTATCTTCCAAAATACAAAGTGAACCATTATGTCATATATATTCACATAACTTTTGATAACACATAATACACACTTTTATATTCACAAAATCAATATTACCTAAATCATCTAAGTATATATACAAATATTATTACTAGTAGTACCTCAAGTTCATTACTATTTGTATCTCAAGTTATGGTGTTGGTGGTGGTTAGCAAGAGTGAGAAAGAGAGATTTGAGTTTATATGCTTAATATAGGGGCATAATACAAAAATATGCCAATTAATGTAACCATCTAAAATATATGCTAATGATTCTTAAACTACCCGTTCCATAATATTATCCCACTCTATGCCTCTCTCTCTCTCATTTAGTTGTCCACCACAAAATCCACCAAGAGGACAACCACCATCACCACCCACCCCATCCTTCTCTTTCTTAGTTTTTCCTTTCTCTCTTTCTTTCCCCCTCTCTTTCTCATCCTCTCTCTTTTTCTTAACTTCTCCATGAAGGCTATACAAAATATACCACATGATAGTTTTTAATGATTTATAACTTAAATTCACAACAAGTGTCACTTAAGACACTAATTCTGCATTTTAAACATATCTAAGCATGAATTTTTTTAGTTTTTTTCACGATTTTTTTTAGATATGAAACTTTAAAATATGCAAAATATCAATTTAGCTTGATTATTCTCGATGTCCCACTCGTTGGGGCCTTAAAAATCAAGATTTTACAACAAAAATTGAAATGGCTTGATGAAGTTCAATGCTGAGCTCGATACTGCTTGAAGCAATTCATTAAACATGCATAATTTTTCACTCGAGTGTCTTTTTGAGGTGATTATTTTTTAAATTTGGGTATTATTTTGAGATCTACACGTTTGAGATGTATATATACATATTTGGGAGGTGTAAAGCTTAAAAACATACCAAACTTCAAAACAATACTCCAACTTTGGTCGTAGTTATTGGGAAAGTGAGTAGTCACCACCCTAATTTTATAACTTTAAATAGTAAGTGCAATGTAAATATCAAAAGTAATAACAAAAAAGAACATGGGAAACTCAAAAATGAAATCAAAACTTCCTATCTTAGAGATACCGAAACCCTTGCTACAAAGCTTGCCATGACGAGAATCATTGTCTGAATTCTCTATTCCAAGTTGTTGACCCAGATTTTGGCCAACTGACACGGAGTCAGAATACGCTTGATGTGAATTAATGCATTGAGAAGAACGTGATGACAAAATGTAATAAGACACAATATTTTATAGTGGTTCGGCCCCAGGATCTGGTAATGACCTACGTCCACTTAGGCTGTTATTGATGTGAGAATCAAAGGAGTGATCAAAGAACTCGGGTTCAATGAGTTTCACCAACCTCTAAAGAACAATACAATATTTCAAATGGAATTATACTAGTATCCAGTAATTCGAAAGCCAAAAAGATCCCTCTCTTGAGCTATATTTCTCTATTTATAGGCTCAAGGGGGATTACATGATTTAGTTGCCGATTTTCTCTCCTGAATAACCGGATATTCAGGAGATTCTGTGAGTTAAATTCGGGATCTACAAAGATCTTTACAGTAATATTACATTGCATGCGGAACTATCGACCAGACTGGTCGCAGGTATGACTGGGTTGCTTACTGCTTCTAATACGTCCTCTGGTCGATACACTAGCAGAGTTTCTCCAGGTGTCAGCCACGTGTCCAGGGTTCACTTGCCACGTCATCAAATGCCAAATTTTTGGATAGCATTTGCCCCCCAAGTTTATTTGTTACGAGCAATAAATAAACTTTTGAGCGAACGACCCTTCGGTAAGCCCGCCTTACGTGTCAGAACCCTTCGTGTGTTCTTGGAAAAAGTAACCTACTCCTGTCTAATCATGACTTTTCGGTTCCCCAGTAATAATTCGACGGCCATTCCGCTTCCCCATGCTTCGAAAAAGGGAAACTGATGATTACACATTTTTAATGCCACATACAAACTTATATAATATCTCCGAAATCTTCCTTTTCTTTTTATGCACGCCACTACTCACTCCAGAAACCCTAAAACCAGAGCTCTCGTCTTCTCCCAGAAACCGTTCTTTTGCACTTTCCAAGTTCATTTTGAAAGCACCTTGACTTCCGAAGGCTTTTTTCACTTCTCAATGATCTTTTTCCTGGTAAGTCTTCGAATCTTTTTGTTTTATATTTTCGCAATGCATGCTTCTGTATGTCGACTATTTGAGTTCATCTGCTTCTGGTTTGAGATACTTGTGAGTAGAATGTCTTGTAGGCGAAAAAGGGTTACGAGTTAGTTTAATAGTCGGGATCATACTTTTAGGACGTAAAATCGAAGTAAAATTTCGATCTTTAGGCCAGTTGGAAAATAGGTTTTTCCCGCCCTAAGGGGAGTTGAAAAAGCTTTTCTGAAAAACTTTTTACTTTCATCCTCTGATCCGTTTTTCAAACTGTTCGTGTGGAAAAATTTAGCTTTTTGTTAGAATGCTGATGTATAAAAGCTTGGCTTTTATACTCGACCAGCGTTATTCAAAAAAGCCTTTACAAATTCTCCATCCTCACCTCCCCATTCTTCTGTTTGCAAACATTGATGCCAGATTTGTGGGGAGGTGAACGGCCCATCGACGACGATCTTCTCGCCTAGCTGCTCGAAGGCGAAGAACAACCGGCCGACCGAATCCACGAGATTCCCTTCTCACGATCCTCTTCCAGACCTCATCCTTCTCCTCCTCAAATGGCTCGTTCAAAATCCTCAGGCAAGAGAAGACCTGACTCAGACGATAGTCCAAACCTTCCTGCCCAGCCTGATTCGCAGGCTAGGGTTCCCTCAACCAGCGGTCGAAACAATCCTGTTCCTGACCCTAACATCCAAATTAGAGCCCGCCCTCGCCATCAGAATCTGCCTGATGTCGAGTGGTATACTTCCCCGACCAGCTCAGTGACTCTTCGAATGGTTGCTAACTATTTCAGGAAGTATCCCCTCACAGGGGTTTCCATTAAAATTCCTGCCGCAGATCAAAGGGCTAACCTCCCCGGAGGTATATATAGAGCCTGGTCTCGGTATCACATAGAGGCAGGGGCCTTCCTCCCTCTACATCCTTTTTATCAGGGGGTGGCTAATTATTTCGACGTCGCCCCCTTCCAAATTACTCCAAACGGATATAGAATGATGGCCGCACTCTATATCCTATACAAACTTAAAAAATGGCCAGAACCTACCCCCCACGAGGTCAATTATCTTTTCGACCTTAAATCCAACCCGCAACAATATGGGACGGGTTTCTTCCACCTCTGTCACCAAGAGACAAACCGTACATTCCTGAGTGACACCACGCACGTATCTAACGTGGGGCAGTACAGTAAGGAGTACTTCCTTACTTCGGACATAACCAGCAACAACCTGGCCTTCGCTCGAGGAGGTAAGTGTCGTCTTTTACTGGTCGATATTTTTAATCAAAGAGTCTCTCTTTATTCTTCTCAAACTATACTTTGTTTTTCAGGCCCATGGTTACGTCCGACCCCAACACCAGACATGGTGTTGAGGTCCAATGCATTGGCCAAGATGACTGACGCAGAAAAAAGCGTCAAGTCCCTGGTAACTGATGAAAACCTGAGGCTGTCTGGCCTCCTGCCTCCTCGCCATGAAACAAAAGGATCTGTGGTAGCTGATGCCACTGCCGAGGGGGTTCCTGAGCAGCAACCTCCTGCATCCCCTCCTCGAAGGAGGCCAACGGGGGTTACAATCAGGGAGCCCACGGGCAATCCTATCACTGAAAGGCCTTCTGCTCCCCAAGGCAAGGGGAAACAAAAGGCCAAAGAGCCGGTTGTGGACTTGGGGGAATCCTCTGATGAGAACGGTAAAATTATTTTGCTTTTAAATAGCTTGCCAATTCCCTGTCACTTGTTTGACGGGGAGGGCAACTTTACATATACTCCAAATCTAGGGCCAGACTTCTTCGTGCCAGATAGTGAGTGTGTGACTAATAGAGTCAATAGTATAGCGACCAGTAGTTGTAGCTTGGGTATTAACTTTGTGACCTTCTTTTCCGTTGGATAAAGAATTTCCATCTGCCTCTATCTTACCCTTTGCATGTGTTTACTTGTATGCAGACATGGCCACTCCCAATGTCTTCAACCTATATCAGGATGAGGAGGAAGAGGAAGTTCCTCAGCTTCGGCGAAAGTCGTCAAGGAGACACACCGACAAAACAAGCCAGGGGCCTGCCAAAAAGAGTCAAACAGAAGACCCTCCTAGGGACGTGCTAGCTGGGCAAACTTCTGCTCATCCCTCGGCTCCTGCTGAGAAGCAGACTCCTCCTGCCCCGCCAAACCCTCCAGCTGCGCCCACCAGGGAACAAAACAAGTGGGAAGAAACTCTTGGGGCCAAACTCTCGAGCCATGCCTTACGAGCAGCCAAAGACCGCCTCACGCACATCGCGAAGAACGACTGCGTCAAAAATGCGTTGGTTGAGGCAGAGAGCATGGCGGTCGACCAAATCTTGAATAGGACCCTGAACGAAATAGCCAGCGTAAGTGCTTCTTTATTTCTTAGGCCTTAGTCTTTTATTCTTTGCAACAGGTTCTAACTTTATCGTTTGTCCTCAGGCTTTGCTGTCTGCAACGGCTGCTCATACCCGCACCCAAGCCACCATCGAACAGGCTCGGGCAAAGGCTATCGAGAGGCACCAGGTGAAAGCGACCGAGGAACTTTCGGCTGCAGAGGCCAGGCATGCAAAGGAGTTGGAGGTGATGGGTCATCAGAGGGATGCCACGGTGACAAAGCTGTCAGAGGTTGAAGCTACGAAGGCAGCTATAATAAAGCAGAGGGAGGAGTATCAGGAGGCCAGCCGAGTCCAATATCGCGAACGCAAGAGACTGGAAGAGGAGCACAAGTCCAAGGACGAGGCCATTTCTACTCTTGAGGGCAAAGTAAAGCAGCTGGAGCTTGACAACTCCAAGAATCTGGAAAGATATAAGAGGACGACGCTCCGGTGTTTTTACAACTTCTAGAAACACAATCAAGGCGCTGACTTCAGCTATCTTTCAGAAGATGTTAGGACTGCCGAGCTGGCTCGCTGCACCGCTCAACTGGCTGAAGAGGAGGCAAGAGCCAGGGTCCCTGCTTCCCCAAGCATTGCTGGCGTAGAGGAAGAAGGAGCTGCTGAGGATGCCGCCAACCAGAATGCTGATAAAGACCCTCCTGCTCCTAATGCCTCTTGAGCTTTATTATTTTTTCTTTCTTTTGATTATACGACCCACGGGTCGTGATGTAAAGACAATACCTTTTTTGAATTTGCTGCATGGGCAGCAAACCTTTTCTTTTATTTGAACAGTTACATCCAAGCAGTGATGCTTGCAGTGTAAAAGATTACATCATGATGCTATAACATTTTCATTTATTATAACATTTGTTCGTATGACCGAACTTAGCATAGTACTTTGGCTTGATTTAACAAAATATAAATTTTGAAAAATACTCTAAGTACCTTAGCATGCTTTCACTCATTTTGTTCATGTGTTTACATACCTCATGGTACGCTTTGCTATCGATGTGCCTTATATGCCCCCCAAGTGATCAAGGAGCTTTAGGTCCTTGGTCACTTGCCTTGACCACGACCTGTTCGAACATCTTTGCTCGGGTGAAAAACAATACTTGTAATACAGCAAAACAACACACGTAATGAACAAATACTTGTAAATAAAAATTTACAAAAGTTGGCAAGAATGACTGGCTGCGCACAGTCCCTTATAATCTCGTATTAAAAATGGACTAAACATGTCTTTACGAGTGATTCTAAGATAGAATCTTACATATACGAGCGATTAGCCATACAGCGTGGCTAACCCTCTTTGCAAAACTTGTAAAAAGTAAAATTTTAATACAAGCCAGTCCTTTAAAAAGGACTGTTCACTGATAGTACTTGCGCAGGTGTTCTCCATTCCAATAACGTGGAACGAGATCTCCGTTTAGGCGTGCAAGTTTGTAGGTGCCCGGATGAAGGACTTCTTCAATTTGGTAAGGTCCTTCCCAATTAGGTCCGAGCACTCCAGCAGTAGGGTCGCGGGTATTCAAGAAAACTCGTCGTAGCACCAAGTCACCGACGTTGAATTTTCTTTCTTTAACTTTGGAGTTAAAGTACCGGGCGACTTTTTGCTGGTACGCAGCAACTCGGAGTTGGGCCTTCTCCTGTATCTCGTCAATCGAGTCTAGGGATTCCATCATCAATTGGCTGTTCTGGTCTTGGTCGTATGTTAGGCGTCGATGTGAGGGGGGATCTAATTCGACAGGCAACATCGCCTCATATCCGTAGGCTAAAGAAAATGGGGTATGTCCTGTCGCTGTTCGATGAGACGTTCTATACGACCAGAGGACTTCAGGCAGCTGCTCTAGCCACGCTCATTTAGCTTCTTCAAGCCTCTTCTTCAGGGTATCTTTAAGAGTTTTATTCACGGCTTCGACCTGCCCATTTGCTTGGGGGTGTGCAACTGAAGAAAAGCTTTTAATAACTCCATGTCTTTCGCAGAAGTCGGTGAATAAGTCGCTGTCAAATTGGGTTTCATTGTCTGAAACTATCTTTCTAGGCAAACCATATCGACAGATGATGTTCTTGATAACAAAGTCAAGAACTTTCTTGGTCGTTGATAACTCTACAAAATAGAGTTATTTTACCATATTTTATATGCTAATTGTTGCTTAGTTCTTGAGTTTTTAATTAACTTATTAAGTTTTTATGTAATTTTTAATTTATTAGTCTTATTGTAGTTCTCTAGATTTTTATGTTTTTATAGATATTTTATTATAATATGTTGTAATTTAATCATTTAAAATTTGTATTGTTAAGTTAGAAATTAAAAGTGTAATTCTTGTGAACTTAAATGCTATATTAAATTAAGTTATAATCAATATTTTAAAATAATTAATATGATGTATTTATATTTGAAAATATTTGATTGTTATTTAATTTATTTTTTTTCTTGTAGGAATTATATTGTAGTTTTGGGAAAAAGAAAGAAAGAAGAGTGGCATTTGTGAAAAAGAAGTAGAAAAAATTGGCACAAGGCCTTCTCCTTCAGCAGGCCCACTCCAAGGCCCAGCCTTGTCCTCCAATTTAGCACCCAGCCGTGTACTCATGTTCAGCATTCTCCAGCCAATTCATGAGGGAAATTTGCATATATTATATACCCCATCAGCCATATATGCCAATCTGCCACCTCACGCCCCCTGCTCCACACAGCTGCACCTCACGCAGCAGCCTTCCGCCTGCCACCAGCCAGGCCCAGCTTCTCCTCAGCCCACAAGGCCACGCCTGCCACCAGCAGCCTAGTGCTGCATTTTGCCACTTTTTGAGCCTAAATTTGCCCAAGTGTATCATTTGTCCTCTATGCTCAAAATGCCACTTTTTACCCATTTTCTATACACTTTTTACCCCAAAATCATCATTACTCTTACAATTTATCCCTATTTACCATATTATTATTAATTTAATCAATTTACTTAATTTAAATTGATTATTTTAATAATCTCATTTTGGCTATAAATAAGGGTTTTGAAGACCATTTTAGGGGTGCTTAATTTTTGGTTACCATCTCTTTTCTCCCATTTTCTCTCTACCATCCTCTCTTCCATTTTGGGTTTTTCAAGAGCATTTTGCAAGTATGTATGTCATTTATTTTGTAATTTCTACTCTAGTTATGTGCTTCTAATCTTTTTCATAAGATTATTAAGATCATGATGAAGCAACTTGTAACTAGGTAATATTTATGTGTATGTTGATTTCCCTTGTAATGCAACAAAGTTTATGGGTTTTTCTTCTTCATATATTTCTTTCATCTTAAATATCTTGTATTTTAGATTGTTAGAACATATTTACACTTTGTTCTTCATTAGTGCATAAACATAATATTCTTTGTGTAAGATGTGTCATTAAATTGTACACATCCATGCTTAGAACAAAAATATTATGTTTTGCCTTATAAATAATGTTCATTGATTTATTTGTTATTTCATTAGATTGATTTACACTAAATGCTTTGAAATTATAATTTTGAAAAGTGAAGAAAAATCCTATCTTTTTATAAGAAATTTGTGCTTAAAATTATAAATCTTTTTGGAAAATGATAGTTTAAATTATTTTAACTATCACTAAAACTTGGGAATCAATATACTAATAAATATTATTAAACTTACATTTTGTGGATTCTAGTATTTTAATAATCTTTTCTTTTAACACTTATTTTCAACTCATTATTGCTTTATTTTTATTCTCTTAAATAGCTTTATTTTTCAATCTTTTATTTTATGTTCATAATATTAAAACTCATCAATCTTTGGAACTAGGTTAGAATTTATTACTTTTGATTTAAAATAGTTTTCTCTTTTCAATTTTAGACAACTCCTTTGGGTTCGATCTCGTGCTTACACGAACACTATATTCCATATACGATTCGTGCGCTTGCGAGTTATAAATATTTAAAACATACCCATTTTGGGTCCATCAGTCGTGATGGTAGCGAGTGGTTCAGCTTCGGCCCATTTGGTGAAGTAATCAACTGCTACGACTGCATACTTTACTCCGCCTTTCCCTGTAGGTAGGGATCCAATCAAATCTATTCCCCATACTGCAAAAGGCCACGGGCTTTGCATCTGTTTTAATTCGTTTGGAGCTGCTCGTGGAATCTTGGAGAACCTTTGACATTTATCGCATCTTCGTACAAATTCCATCGAATCCTCGTTCATAGTTGGCCAGAAGTAGCCTTGCCTTAGAATCTTCTTTTCCAAACTCTGCCCCCCAGCGTGATCCCCGCAGAAGCCTTCATGCACCTCTTTTCCTTAGCTTTTTCCGGTGTAACGCATCTGAGTAGTGGCATTGAATATCCCCTTCGGCACATAATACCATCGACCAGTATGTACCTAGCGGCTCGCCTTTGTAGAGTTCTGGCTTTGTTTCTATCGGCTGGTAGCACACCGTTCGTCAGATACTCCAAATAAGGTGCCATCCATGTATCCTCCATTCGAATCTCCATATTGGATTCGACCACTTTTATGCTTGGCTCACTCAGTCTTTCTACTGGCATAATGTTCAAAGTGTCAGCATCCTTCGCGCTTGCGAGTTTTGCTAAGACATCTGCATTTGAATTCTGATCTCGCGGAATTTGCTGGAGGGTGTACTTCGTGAACTGGGCTAGCAGGTCTTTTGTTTTATTCAAGTAGGCCACCATTTTTAAGCCTCGCGCTTGATATTCTCCTAGAATTTGATTCACCACCAGTTGTGAATCACTGTAGATATCAAGCGTCTTTATGCTCATATCCTTCACCATTCTCAATTCAGCGAGGAGTGCTTCGTATTCGGCTTCATTATTTGATGCGGTGAAGTCGAATCTAATGGCGCAGTGAAATCGATGCCCTTCCGGCGTTATCAATATCACTCCCGCTCCTGCGTGGGATTCGTTGGATGACCCATCCGTGAATAACTTCCACGAAGGATCTTTCTCTTGAGGCTCAGGCGCACTAGGCTGTTCGCACTGCTCGCTGTCTGGGAGTTCGGTGAACTCTGCAATAAGATCGGCCAAGACTTGTCCCTTTACTGTTGTTCGCGATGAATAGGTGATATCGAACTGCCCTAGTTCGACTGCCCATTTTAATAATCGCCCAGCCGCCTCTGGTTTTTGCAAGACTTGTCGCAGGGGCTGGTCAGTTAAAACTGTGATAGGATGGGCTTGGAAGTAAGGGCGTAGCTTCCTAGAGGCCAGGATTAAGCAATATGCTAACCTCTCGATTGGTGGATATCTCAACTCTGCCCCGATCAGTCTCTTGCTGACATAGTAGACTTCATTTTGTACTCCTTCTTCCTCTCGCACTAGTACCGCGCTAGCAGCAACTTCAGTAATCGCCAGGTAAATAAACAAAGTTTCTCCTTCGATCGGCTTTGATAAGATGGGAGGTTGTGCCATATGGGCTTTCAAGGCCTGGAATGCTTGCTCACAGTCTCCTGTCCATTCAAACTTCTTATTTCCCCTAAGTAGATTGAAAAAAAGGACGCACTTGTCTGTTGATTTCGAAATAAATCTACTTAGGGCTGCGATTCTCCCGGTTAAACTTTGTACATCCTTGATCCTTTCTGGCGACTTCATGTCGATCAGGGCTTTTATCTTGTCGGGGTTGGCCTCGATTCCTCTTGAATTTACAATAAACCCCAAAAGCTTCCCTGATCCAACTCCGAAGGAACATTTGAGGGGATTTAACTTCATCTGGTATTTGTTCAATACATCAAAGCACTCTTGTAAATCCCTCACATGTCCTCCTGCCTTCTTAGACTTTACCAGCATGTCGTCCATGTATACCTCCATGTTTACTCCGATCAGCTCCTTAAACATGTGGTTGACTAGCCATTGGTAAGTCGCACCTGCGCTTTTTAGTCCGAAGGGCATTACTTTGTAACAGTATAAGCCCGTATCGGTCTGAAAGCTGGTGTGATCCTCGTCGGGGGGATGCATGCTAATCTGGTTGTAGCCCGTATATGCATCCATGAACGAGAGGATCTCGTGCCCTGCAGTTGCATTGACCAGCTGGTCGATTCTTGGGAGTGGGAAGCAGTCTTTTGGGCAGGCTTTATTGAGGTCTGTAAAATCCACGCAGGTCCGCCATTTGTCGTTAGGCTTGGGAACCAGCACTGGATTGGAGACCCACGATGGATAAAATGCCACCCTGATGAACCCATTCTCCTTTAGTCTTTCAACTTCTTCTTTTAAGGCTCTCGATCTATCCTTATCGAGCAGCCTTCTCTTTTGTTGCACGGGTGGAAAGGTCTTGTCTATGTTCAGGACATGGCTGATAACTGCAGGATCTATCCCAGCCATATCTTTATGTGACCAGGCAAAAACTTCCTGGCTCTTCCACAAAAATTCCACCAGTGCGTGCTTCATGGCAGGTTCTAAGTTTTTCCCAACCTTTACGACTTGGGTCGGATCTTTTTCGTCGAGTTGGACCTCCTCCAGGTCCTCGACGGGTCCAACGTTCTCTTCAAAATCCCCAAAGCGAGGATCTAGATCTCTATCATCACTTTGGGAAACACCCTATTTGGTGACTTCGCCACCGGATTGGGCTTGTGTATCAACTGCCATCTGCAACCTATCTGAGGTAGTGCTCTTCGGCGTTCCATTCTTCGCCTTTGTGATTGAAGCGTTGTAGCACTCTCTGGCTTCTCTCTGGTTTCCCAACACGCGTCCTACCCCTGCGTCTGTTGGGAGCTTCATGGCCAAGTGCCACATAGAGATGACGGCCCGTAGATCAACCAGTATAGGCCTTCCAATGACGACATTGTACGCCGAAGGACAATCGACCACTACAAAAGTGGCGAGTAATGTCCTTGTAGCAGGCGCAGTACCTGTCGTCACTGGTAGTTTGATTAATCCGGCGAGGGCGAGTCCTTCTCCAGAGAAGTCGTATATCGTTTGGTTGCAAGGCTCCAAGTCCTTAACGGAAAATTTCATGCGTTCCAGTGTAGACTTATACAGGATATTCACTGAACTTCCTGTATCGACCAACACTCTCTTTACCATCATGTTGCCCATCTGGATGTCCACGACCAGCGGATCAGAATGTGGGAAACGGACATGTTGGGCATCGCTGTCAGAGAAGGTTATTTTTCCTTCCTCTGACCGAGCCTTTTTTGGTGCGCAGTCTTCCACAGTCATCATCTCGATGTCCTGGTCGTGGCGCAGAGTCTGAGCATATCGTTCCCTGGCCTTTCAACTATTTCCCGCGAGGTGCGGGCCTCCACAAATGGTCAATAAGGTGCCAGTCACGGGGGCAGGTTGTAAGGGTGGCGAGCGTTGGCGCGTGGACGCCTGCTTCTCGTTGGGAATTTCCCGAGGCCCGTACGTATCTTCTCAAATGTCCTTGTCTAATAAGGAACTCGATTTCGTCTTTCAACCGGTTGCATTCGTTGGTGTCATGTCCGTAGTCGTTATGATAACGACAGAACTTGGTAGTGTCTCTCTTCGAAATATCCTTTCGAATGGGGCCAGGTTTCTTATAAGGCACACTAGAACTTGTGGCCTGATAAACCTCTCCCCGAGACTCAACGAGGGCAGTGTAGTTAGTGAACCGAGGTTCATAACGATTACCCTTGGCTCGTTTATTGTCAGAGGTGGAAGGCTCGTTATACGGCTGTTTTCCACCATTCTTGCCATTGCTGCCGTTCCCGTTGCCTTTGCCGTTAGGTTTGGACCCATTGGCGGCTTTGGCGGGCTCGGCCGCTTTCTTATCCTTGCCAGAAGGTTTCCCATCGTCAGCAATGGAATCTTCGAGCTTGATGTAACGATCAGCCCGGTCCAAGAATTCCTGGGTAGTTCTCACTCCTTCCTTTCGGAGACTTTTCCAGAGGGGAGAACGACGCCTAACCCCTGCGGTTATGGCCATCATTTTTCCTTTGTCCCCCACCGTTTTTGCTCCAGCTACTGCTCGCATAAAGCGCTGGATGTAGTCCTTCACTGATTCTCCATCCTGCTAGCGAATTTCAACCAGCTGGTTTGCTTCGGTCGAATGCACACGACCTGCATAGAACTGTCCATAAAACTCCCTTACGAACATTTCCCAGGAAACTATGCTTGCGGGGGGGAACTTAAAAAACCATTCCTGCGCGGCTTCAGAAAGTGTTGCAGGGAAGATCCTGCACCGAGCGTCATCGGACACTTTCTGAATGTCCGTTTATACAAACTTATTGACATGAGACACTGGGTCTCCATACCCGTCAAAGTTTGGAAGCGTAGGCATTTTGAACTTGCTTGGAGTTTCTGCATTAGCTATCCTCTGTACGAAAGGAGTGCCTTTCCTCCTATCGTGGTCGATATAAGATGTCCTTCCCCCGACCAGCTGTTGCACTGCTTGGTTGAGGGCGTTTATCTGGGCCTGTACAGCGGCAGGAATTGTTGTAGCCTCTGTTGCTGGGGGGACGTTCTCGCCATGCCGCTCACGGTGATCGTTGAGTACGTCTCTCAAATCCTCGTCTCTTCTCCGCTGCTCGCTACCTCCGAGCCGGTTGAAGACATTATTTTGCCTGGGCTGGCCCCCAGCATCCAGTCTATTGGGTTGGTCATCTTGAGGTACCTGGCTCCCGCCTTTACCTCTTTCTTCGTTCCTCCTACCAGCATTTCCTTTGCCTGAGTCAGCCTCATTATACCCATGGCCATCTCTGAACCTCGACTGGCTATGATGGGATCGATTGTTCCCTCGATTTCCATCCCTGGCTGAGGAATCCCGAGCGTTAGAGGGCGGCCTACGCTGGTCGTGGTGTCCCCGTGCATTATCATGCCGCGGGGGGCCCCGGACCGCAGAGCCTAACTCTGAGTCCCTCCTGTTACCAGGAGGGTACTGACCTCTGTTCGGTAGGTTTGGCCCATCATCCCTATGGCGTCTAGGACTGCGAGGCTGATGCTCGGCCCTATTCTGCCTTTGTTGTGGGGGATTGCCGCGACCAGCCTGGGATGGAGGCTGTGCCTCAGGGTCCATCGGGACATCGTCATGGGGAACCTGAGGCTGCTCGGGCCTTTGTGGACTCGAGGGCTGGATTGGCGGGCTAGGATTTGGACCCCTCTGGGGTGGCCCATTTGCAGGATGGTCATGCTGCGAGACAGGTGCGACCTGATTCCTAGCTAGTTGCAAGGCTGCCTCGAGGGCTGCCATGGCTTCGCTCTGACGGCGATCCATCTCCGCCTGCCTTTCACTTAACTCCGCGCGCTGCCGTTCAATCTCCTGCTGCTGCCGCGCCACAACTTCGACAGCAGTCTCTTGACTGGCTCTCAGGTTAGCCAGCTCTTCTTGCAACGCCCCCAGGGTACTCTTCAGCGTAGCATCATCCATCTCTTCCTCCTCGAAGTCCAGATGTGGCTCATCCTCCGCCACGCTTGTAGGGGGAGGAGGAGGTGGGTTTGATGGCGCAGTAGCGGCTGCCTGTCCAGCTTTCCTTCCAGTTTTCGCCATCGGTTTGCTCAACAATGATAAATCAAGCTCTCAATGAAAGCACCAGAATGTTGACCCAAATTTTGGCCAACTGACACGGAGTCAGAATACGCTTGATGTGAATTAATGCGTTGAGAAGAACGTGATGACAAAATGTAATAAGACACAATATTTTATAGTGGTTCGGCCCCAGGATCTGTAATGACCTACGTCCACCTAGGCTGTTATTGATGTGAGAATCAAAGGAGTGATCAAAGAACTCGGGTTCAATGAGTTTCACCAACCTCTGAAGAACAATACAATATTTCAAATGGAATTATACTAGTATCCAGTAATTCGAAAGCCAAAAAGATCCCTCTCTTGAGCTATATTTCTCTATTTATAGGCTCAAGGGGGATTACATGATTTAGTTGCCGATTTTCTCTCCTGAATAACCGGATATTCAGGAGATTCTGTGAGTTGAATTCGGGATCTACAAAGATCTTTACAGTAATATTACATTGCATGCGGAACTATCGACCAGACTGGTCGCAGGTATAACTGGGCTGCTTACTGCTTCTAATACGTCCTCTGGTTGATACACTAGCAGAGTTTCTCCAGGTGTCAGCCACGTGTCCAGGGTTCACTTGCCACGTCATCAAATGCCAAATTTTTGGATAACACAAGTCTTTCCCTTGTTGCTTGATGCTTTCACAGTAGTGAAATGAGAATTGGGATTCAACAAGCCTTAAAAATCATACAATTCAAGCAATTCTTGGTAATTTTCTTGGAAAGAAAGTGTGTTCTTGAGAGCTAGAGAGAAAATTGAGAAATGTGATCAAGGTCTTTCAACTCTATTTGCCCCATTTTATAGTGTAACCACCGTGATTAACTCTAGGATTAAAACTTTTAGGTTTAAAATTTGGAGCAAAAAAGCACATTAGCCATGTTAGTGACAGACAACATGTCGCCTGTTATATGGCGACATGTTGCTGGTCACAGGCGACACATCGCCTAGAAACAGGTTACATATCATCTTTTGCTTTTTTAGTGTTAAGCGTGTTTTATGCATGGGATATGCAAATTGTTACCTAATATCTAGTCAAGTTGCTCAAAATTGACCTTAAACGGATCCAATTGCTTCCAAACTTTTTTGGGCAATCTTAGATACCTGATTGTATCACTTTATACCCAAAAATATAATTTTTGAATGCCTACCACTAACATTCAAATTTCACACCTCCATTATGTGTTAGTAGGTTCCTCGTTGTATCACTCTAGCTCCATTTACAGAAATTGTTTGAAGAGATTTTTAGCTTGTGCTTCATTGATTCCTCCATCAGTCAACACTAAAGCAGGATGCATGAAAGTGTACATGTGGTTCAACCCCTTCGTTTGCACTAAATCATCAAGCACCCTACATATAAAAAATTCAACAAACTAATAAATTTCAAGTTACACTAATTAAAATATAACTTTATAAAAACCATTGTACCTCATATATAATGCCATCTCAGTCTGTCCAATCTTCTCATAGTTGCAAAAGTGGAGGATGTCCTTTTTCAATAACTGAGCATCATTTGAGAATCCAAATACCCTTTCTACAATCGGAATTTCTACCACGTGGTCACTTTGCCACCGATCAATAAACTTCATCAAACACTTCAAAATTCTTGTCATAGACACTTCTATAGGCTCATTTGTCAATGCCTCTACTATTCGCCTTGATTGTCTTGTATGTTGAGTAGAGGGCGCAAGTGGCTCTTTCATTTGTTGATTAGTAAGGACCCAATGTTGTGGCCATCCAACTCCGTACCCGACTGCTTGACCACCCAAGGTATAGCCTTCCATTGTAAGAGGACGCAGTAAACTAGCATTCTCTTGAATGGCTACCTCATCTCTCACATGATAATTTCCTAGAGGCGGTTAAATGCTATGTATTTCTGTGCAACAATTACTTAAAAGTTTTCCCTCTACAACTATATTTTGTGTCGAACTAAGACACAACTTGCAATTAATCTGTTACATTACAAAACAATCAAAGTCAGTCTTTTAGATAAACTAATTTATTTTTACCTTATCCAATAGATAGAATAATGAGTTAATAAGAAAATATTACATCATCAGGAAAGTTTGACTGAGGTGGTGGGGGAGCATGTAGTGCCTCCATGTCAGTGGTGGAGGAGCATATTGTGCATGTGTCAGTGGTGGAGGGGCATATGGTACATGTGGTGTGTTTGAGGATCCTCCAACACCCGAACCAGATGCATTTAATGATCCAAATGCACCACTCTATTGAGATTGAATATGCGCCACTGATTGGTTTAACTTTTCCTCATGTTGATGTGTCCTTTCTTCAAATTGGCGCCATCTCTCTTCAAGGCTTTTATAACAAGCATCTTGCACACCTTATTGTTTGTGATTGAATATTCTTGGCGGCGGGCTATGAAAAATTGCATGGGGAATGACATGCCCATCGACCCCCCTCACACGTCCCCTGTGCTCTGGAGTGCCTAATTCCACAATTAGTATATCATTTGAACCTTCCTCCACCAACTCGCCATCTACTACTTCTTGCCTATATACATAAAATAATTAAATCAGCTAGAATTTAACACATACATTAATAATTGAAATTAGTAAAAAAGAAAAAGGCAAAGAACACTTACAATCCTCTTCACCGCCTCTTGAGCTTCTTCGTCAACAACTTCTCCTTTCTTGTTCATCCGTGCCCGTGTCCACATCTCAGATTTATCATATTCAGTCAACTCATGACCCAATTCCTGCTCCATTTTTTGATCTACTGGTGCATAACAACCACATTCTGAGTGATGTGGATACTTGTTCTACCTTGAGCATCTTGTCTTATTTTCCTCATCTCTTCCCACTCTGGGGTTAGTCTTTTCGCAACAAAATTTTTCCAATCTTCAAGATCGTAATACTCGATGTAGTCTGATGGCGGTTTGGCAAGAAGCTCATGAGATACCTTCTTGTATACATAAACAAGATCTTTTGGTGGTCTTGTTTTTTAGTTTCTCCCTGTCTTTCATGCTTCTTTGAGAACGTCTGTTATAGCAGAATTTTGTAGTTTGAACGTACCCCACACAAAATTAACAAACTTTTTTCAATAGATTAATTTGTTAGGATAAATTTAATAGTTAATATTAAAGTTTACATGTATTTGACCCCATATAGTTTCCTTGTTATCCTTCAGTATTTGTTTCCATGACATGTAAAGGAAGGGTTGTACATGATAGAAGATCAATGGTGTTGTTCATCTTGGTCCCCCCTTTTCCCATCGCTCAACCAAAGAAATTGTACTCGACCTCATAATTGCGACCCTCACTTCTTTCTTTGAATACATCACTACAAATCATTTTTCCCCTATACTTCTTATCTTGTGTATTTGTTGGTGCGGTAGGATCGACCTCCTTCGGACCATTACCATCATCATCAACAAACAGATCACCCTCATCATCATATGGTGGATCCATAATCAATTAATTTGCAGTTAAGTTGAACAAAAATTGTATATGTTAGTGTACTTAAATCTTCACCATGCTCAAGTATATAGTATATTGTATAAAACTCACAAAATGCATAAAAAATAACAAAATTAATAGATATATACCTTTATTTATCTACCCATAATCATTTACCATTCTCGTGTATATAGTCATCATCATTATCAATGGTGATATCAATAGGCGATGAAACAATTGTAAATATTTCTTGTTCAAGTAAAATATCATCGCTCCTAAACTCTTTGAGTAGATAATCTTTCGGTTGTCTTGTTAGGACAACTAACCATCGAGCATCTACTGGATCACTCATATAAAATACTTGATTATCTTGTGACGACATTATAAAGCGGTCAGATTCATGTCCCATTCGGCTTAAGTCCACCAGTGTGAATCCTAACTCATATGTTATGACCCCATTGTCACTTTTCAACCAATCACACAAGAAGAAAGGAATCCAAAAAGTCACATAATCTGGTTCCCAAATTTCTTTGATCACCCCATAAAATGTCATATCACATTGTATAGGAATTTTATCTTTGGACTAGATTTTTGAAAAGTCTAGGCGATAATAGTAACACCACTATTTTGTGTCTTTATAATATTATCACGATCTGTGGTGTTGAATTACTGTTAATATAATAACATTGATACTTAATTACACTCATTGAAGGACCTCGTGCTATCCATTTTAGTGTTTCAGACATTTTTTTTGTGGTGTTATTCAAAACCTAGAATAGATTACGTAAAACCAAGTCTATCAAAACGTAATAAGTTAAAATACAACAAAACTCAAACAAGACCAACACAAGTATTTTACTTCATTCTCTAACCAAGTACTAAAATTTCAATAGTGTTCATCTTGTACCCATTTTTTATTGCGAGACCTATTATGATAGGTAGTCTTGATCCAATTAAAATGTTCTCTTCAAGAGAAACCATTTATATCAACAAACTACATTAGTTAATAATATAATGAAAGAGCAAAATAAGATTGATCATGTGTATGTATATGAACTTACTTGATATATGGTTGAACATCGTCAATATTCTGTAAGACTAGGCGATGTGCTTCATCTCTATCAAATTTATTTACTTCAGAGCCAACACCACCTTTACTTATTTCAAACTCAATTTAGGAGAACACAGTCCAATGCTCGAAACACCTAATAAGTATTCTGAGCAGAACTCCATTGCTTCTTTAACGATGTAGAATTCAACTACGCAACCCTCAAGTCTACTTCTATTTCTAACATAACATTTTAAAATCTTCATATACCGTTCAAATGGGCACATCCATCTCAAGTATACAGGTCCACACAATTTTAGCTCTCTCACCAAATGAACAAATAAATGAATCATTATATCAAAAAAATGAAGGTGGGAAATACTGCTCCAATCACACAAAGTTATCATGAGATTTGTTTGGAAATTGTCCAACTTTAATACATCTACCACTTTACAAAAAATAAATCTAAAAAAGAAACATAGTTTGGTAATTGCATATCGAACTTTTTTGGGCAACACTGAACATATAGCTACTGGTAGAAGATGTTCAAGTAGTGCATGGTGATCATGAGACTTTATTCCAACTAAATTCAAAATTTTCATATCTATCAATACAGAAATATTTGAAGAATAACCTTCTGGCATTTTTACATTCGACAAAGAATGACATATAATTTGTTTCTCTTCTTCAAACAGGTTATAACACGCAAGAGGTAAATATGTCTGTCTCTCACCAACCTCTGGTTGTAACTTTTTGCGTAGAACCATTACTTTTAAATCCAACTGAGGTTATTCCATCTTTACTCTAACCATGAATATTCATCAATGTACTAATTAGGCTATCCGATACGTTTTTCTCAATGTGCATCACATCCAAGGTATGTTGCAAAACCAAATGCTCCCGGTATTCAAGCTAAAAAAAAAAAGAGTTCTTCTTCCAACAACATGTCGCGCCATCTACAACCTCCTTTGTTTTTTCACGTCTAACCTTTCTTTTCTTATTTGTATAATCTCTAGGCTTACCGAACTTGCATTGGACTTTGTTCGACTTTTTTAACAATTGTCTAGCAAGTAAAGGTGGTGGAGCCCTTCAAAATTTAGGTTTACCATTGAAGGCATTTGTCTAACTTCGAAAATCATGTTCTTCAAGTAAGAACTTTCGATGTCCTATATAACAAATCCTTCTAGAGTGTTTTAAATATTCAAAATGATCCCCTCTTCACAAATGTGACATACTTTATATCCTTTCACACTAAATCCAGAAAGATTACCTAAGGTTGGAAAATCATTAATGGTCAACAACAACACTGCTTTGAGATTGAAATTTTCTTTCCTATAAGCATCGTAAGCACTAACCCCATCGTACCACAATGTGCTTAAATTGTCAATTAAAGGAGCTAGGTATATATCAATGTCATTTCCAGGTTGTTTAGGAACTGATATCAACAATGTCAACATGGTAAACTTCCTCTTCATACGCAACCATGGTGGTAAATAATAGACTACTAGCATTATTGGCCAATAACTATACTTACTTCTAAGAGGAGTGTGTGAATTAATTCCGTCAACAGAAAGACCCAGATGAATATTTTTTGATTCATTGCCAAATTTAGGCCAATTCACATCAATTTTTTTCCGAGCTGGAGAGTCAGCTGGATGTCTCAGCTTACCATCCTTTACTTTATCCGTTGACATCGAATCTCTATCCATTGTCAAACTTCACAAAAACAACAAAAAAAGAAAACAAACATTAAAAATTACGTTCATGAATTACCTAATTGACAAGTAAATAAAGGAAACAATATGTCCAAAAAAAATTGGGCAGCGTTTCCCCTATTTTTATCATATTTCCCAAATTTAAATCGTACATGTATATAACACATAATACACAATAGTGTTTACAAAATCAATCAACACATGCATAATTCTCATATTAATAAATCTAAATAAAATTGGGCAGCATTTCCCCTAAATCTATCACATTTCCCAAATTAAAATGAACATGTATTCGTCACATAAACACAACAAACTAATTAATTAATCAAACATGCATTTTTCCAAACTTATATCACTGCAGCACACAGTCCCATAACTTATCTCCTCTAATTTTTAAATCCTACATTCCACTAAGTTCAATACCTTAATTATATATTAAAGTCAAAAAATATCACCTCTAATATAAAATCCTCAAAAGCTTGATCTCACCAACAAATTCGTCAACAAAAAACCTATTCAAATATACCAATAAACAAATAAAATGAAAAAGTTAACAAAATATAAAGAAAAATTTACTAAAAATATTCTAACTAAATAAATAATAAAGTGGAGCTTAAAAAAATACATAATTTATTATATATAGCAATTTAAATACTTAAACCCGAAATTAAATTATTTTTTTGCAAAAGTTAACAGAATATAAAGAAAAATTTACTAAAAATATTCTAACTAAATAAATAATAAAATGAAACTTAAAGTAAACAAATAATTTAATATATATATACATATTTAAACAATTAAACCCAAAATTAAAATTTTAATTTTTTTTTGAAAAAGTTAACAAAATATAAAGAAAAATTTACTAAAAATATTCAAACTAAAAAATTAATAAAGTGGAGCTTATATATATATATATATACCCATTTAGAAACTAAAATCCGAAATTAAATTTAATAAAAAAATTGAAAAGTTAACAAAAAATAAAGAAATTATAATAAAAATATTCTAAAAAATAAAATACTAAAATGCATAGTTTAAGACTAAAACAATTACATAATCATCAATATAAAACTAGTGAAATATTAAAAAATCCAAAATATAGCTATTTCATTAAAAAAAAATCATAAAAATTAATAAAATTGCACTTACTTGTGATAATTGAGTAATGTGGGTTCTCGAAGTAGCAAACCACAAAAAACTAAGAAAGTTTTTGGGTTTTCAAACAATAATCTTCAAGAATCTAAAATCTAAAAAAAAAAACTATGTATAAGGTTCATAAACATATATAATTCATTATTTTCACCTTAAAATTGAAAAAAAAAACTCATCAAAATGGGTCAAGAAGCTTGGAGGCGCCTTTGGTTTGGAGGGATTTCGCGCATAAAACTTGAATGAAGTTTTTAGGTCAAATGGGCAATCGGGGGCGAAGCTATTAACTAATTTTGGGCGAAGGGTGTTAGCGTCAGTGCCTAACTGACGCTAACGATGTTGTTAACTGCGTCACGTGGCCACTGATGCAATTGGTCTCCACTAACACTGTTAGTGTTACAACTGACGCAAATACTCTTTCATTTGTTGCAGTGCTCAACTGCCACAAATGTTAATTCTCGTTCAATGGCATCAGTCAACTACGTTGATTGACGCGTTTGATTGACACAAAATGAGTATTTTGGTGTAGTGCCATTTAGGCTTTGTGTTTAACCAATTCTAATGTTCCATCACTTGGTTAAGTATAAACCTCAATCTGTAACTCAAAAGTATTGGTGCATAAAGTAAAATATCTTTCGATTAAAACTTTACCGTAGTGAAAATATTACAAAGCTTTATCAAAATCCTTGGTTGTTTACAAGCTTTAACCAAATATTCCTAGTGATAAAAGCGATAATACTTCACACCCTTCCACTTGACCACTATTTTTCCCATTTCGCATGCTCAACACCCTTAATGGCCTTGTGCTTATCTATTCATGAACTTTCTTAGGAGAAACTCCAACTCCCATGAGAGGCGACACCACTTCTAAGTTCACTTTGGTGAAGTTCTTACAACATCTTTGCCACATTAGAGATGTTTGTTGCATACAATTGAACTTCATTAAAAGTTTTAAGCTTAACCCTTATGTCCGGTAGCAACCAACACTAACCATCTCTAGATGTGACTCAACAATATGTTAGTGTTGAAACTTATGCACTTATCAATGATTTGTACTTACCCATTGAACTCTACACTCGGTGTTGATGGGCTTTGAGTTGGGATGCCATCATTAAAGAATCTATATTTCTAGGAGTTTCATTCCCATTTTGATGTAGAACTAGCCAAATCTCTTGTAAGATGTTTTATAAATGGATCTACTAGGTTCTCACTAGTTCTAACATATGAGATCGATATGATTGTCTCTTGAATCAATTGTTCACATACTCATGTCTTAGACTTATATGTCTAAACTTTCCATTATACACTTTATTATTCACCTTAGCTAAAGTGACTTAATTATCACAATGTATCGAGATTGTCGATCCGTCAATTGCGGTTTATGATATATCTAACATAAGATCTCTAAGCCACTATGCCTCTTTGCCAGTTGCTGCTAAAGCTTTAAACTCAGCTTCCATGGTTAAGTGAGAAATATAAGTTTGTTTCTTAGAACCCCAAGAAACTGCAACCCCACCAAGTGTAAATACCCAACCCGTGGTTGGGAGATTGTCTCCCACACCTGATATCCAACTTGCATCAGAATATCCTTCAAGTATCTTTAGAAATGTAGAGTAATGAAGGCTAAGTTCCTTGGTTCTTTTAAGATATCCAAGAACTTTCTCAATAGCCTTCCAATGCTTTATATAGTAAAACCTTCATAAAGTGTTACTCTATATTGGAATAACTCATATATATTCATAAAATGTTTTAGCCTTAACTTGAGACTAGTTATAAATATGAATAAACTTCACATTGTAATAAGTTATGATATTTCTTGGTCCCGCCTTTTAAAAATATGCCTCGACACAGTAATAATTGTCTTAATATTAAATATATTTATATATATTCTATCTTATACATACTGAAAATTCATGTAACGTCCCAAATTGCTAATAAGGCTTAGTGCCTTGATAGTATGTCAGGAGGGCATAATTGAATATATATGTGTGGAATTAATTGATTAAATGTGTGACTATGTGACATACATGATTTATATGGTAATATAAATATATGTGCATGTTATGTGTATTAAATATGCATGTGAGCCCGTTAATAAGGACATATTTGTAATTTTGACCCGTTGAGGGTATAAATGTGATTATATGCGTTAAATTATTGAGACCACATTATTATGTGGATATATATGAGGTATTCAGCTCGAGGTGATCCTAGTGAGCGGATTAGCAGAATAGTCACAATGGGGTTAAATGCCCGACTCGGGGTGAGCCTAGGGGTATTCTGGGGACTTAGTGCGCATTTGGGATTTATCGGGTAACAGGTAGTTATTTGGTGATTATTTGGGCACGTTAGGATTAATTGAGAATTTATATGAACACTCGAGGAATTAGAAGGAAATGGGGCTAATGACCGTTTTGCCCTTGAGGGCATTGAAAGGAATGGTCTTGACCTAGGGGAACTTTAGTCTTTTTGATGTTAGGGGATAGACTTGGGCAGTCTTGGGAAGCAATCAGAAGAAAAACAAACACTCAACTGCTCTCTCTCTCCATCACTCTCGTTTTTCTCTCTCTCTAGAGCATTGGGAGATATTTGGAGTCTTGGTGAATTCAAGGGGAAGGGTTGAGTTTTTTCTGAAGAATTGAAGCTAGGATTACTTGAGGATCAGTTCAGGCTTGGAATCGTTATCAAGGTAAGGTTTAAAACCTATTGATTAGGTGAATTTCTGTGATCAAGTTAAGTTTTTTTAAGTTTTTAGATTAAGTGTGAACCTTAAGATTTGAGGTAGTTTTTGAGCTAGTTTATAGGTCATGAATGTTGTATATGCCGCAGTGAACTTGTGTTGGGGGTTTGATTTTGGAAAAAATGAGGTTTTCAGTAGTAAATTCTGAAGATTTTTTTATTGAAAACGTTGGGGATTTATGGGTTTTGGGCTCGAGTCGCGGCCTGTTCTTTAGGCGTCGATGCTCGTGTGCAGGGGATGGCCTTAGCGATTCTCCGAAATCGCCTAAGCGCCACGACGCTGGTTGGGGCGCGCCGCGGCCCATGTTTTCTAGGAGAGAGCCCCTTTGCTCTCTGACTTGTAGAGGGTCGTGGCGCCTCTGAGGAGGGCCACGACTCAAATAAGAAATGTTTGCCAAAGAGGGTTTATAGGCTTGGGAGCTCAAACCTAAGTGCTCGAGAAGGATTCTACTAACCGGTTTAGTAGAACTCGAAGTCCCGGAGGCTAGTATATTATTCTCAAGCTTTTATTTGGTTTAGGTTTTAATGGTTATTTATTATTACGTTGTGACTAGGTTTACCGTTAAGGCTCGGCCTTGGGGATCGTGCTCAAGACCATCTTACACCTTCAGCTCGGGACTCGAGGTAGGAAAACTACACCCGGGTTGTGATCGGGGCTTAGACCCTTGTTAACGAATATGATTATGATTGTGAATATATTTGTATTTGATAATATCTGGATAAACATGCTTGTTTATGCTGCAATCGATTGCGTATTCTACAATCTATCCATTTTTTATATTTGATCTTAAAGTCTGGCCTAAGGGAGTCGGGGCTGATGTTAAGCGTGCGGAACGCTACCCGGCCTAAGCGTACCGGGGCTAGTTAAATAACATGAGGGCTTGACTTAAGGGCGCTATGCCTGAGCGTCACAGAATAAACAAAAGTGTCGTTTGCACTTAACTAACTGTATTGAATGTTGAGATTGAATTACATGTGTGGATTGAGTTGATTATCATTGCTTAGCTTATTGCTTATGCTCTGTTGTTATTGAATTGATTGATTTAAGTATACTTTTTATATGTTGTTCATTTGTGATTGTGAATTAAGTTTTCTTGCTGAGTCTTGGCTCACGGGTGCTATGTGGTGCAGGTAAGAGAAAGGGAAAGCTGGACCAGCAATGAATTTGAGAGCTTTAGGGGCAGTGTGTACATTTGTAGTTGCTCGACCATCACGGCCGATGGATCAACAGGGACTAGAGCCAAACTTGATTTTGCCACTTAGGCTGGCTTTAATTGTAATCATTTTGAGAGTCGTAAATGCCTTGTAAACACCTATTTTTGGGATTCAATGTACATACTTAACTTTTTAATGAAAACAACTAATTCTATGATCAATTTTTTTAACCATAATCCATTAATTAACCTTAGTAGCACATTTATGTCCAAAAAACTTGATTAGCGAGTCCAACATTATTTAAAACACACAATGTAATAGTCTTGTCTATCTAGGGCATTACAATTCATGATAAAATTAATTATCAATTTAGATTTGTAAAATAACTTTGTATATTTCCAACATTATATAGATTTGTATATTGTAGCTATTCATTTATGTCATTTTCGTTTATCAATGTCTATACATCGAATTTGACATGTTTTATCAATTATTATTTAATTTAAATATAAATATGTATATTTCCAACATGTTAAAGATATACTTCTATTAAGTTATAATCTCCTCATAATTATAAAAAAGGTTGGACCCAACATTGTTACTATAGAGGTGTTTTAGAGTAATTAATGCGTAAATATCTAAGTAAAGTACTTAGTTGATTTAATGAATTAAAGATATCAAAATAAATGCAATAATAAATATAAAAGGCATGAATTTATAGTGGTTCAGCCAGAAAAAAATAACATATGTTCACTTTAGGTAATTGTATTGATGAGGAGTTTTAAACACATGAGGACAGTTACACTTTGATTAATTTCTATTCTTGAGGTAGCTGAGATTACAAGAGAATCAATGCACTCTCTCACGTTTAATTATATTAGAAATGAGAAATATATTTTTAGAATTTTTTCAACAAATAATTTAAACTGAAATTTCAATTAAATAAAGAATAAATAACATTTTTCTTCTCAAACTATAACCAATTCAGATCTTGCCTCTGAATGATTCACGATCTTAAAAATTCTACTCCAACTATACACGTTATTAAATGTGAGACTTCTATTAGATTTCATCATAGACAGCTAACAAATTGATGACGTGATATTTTGGTCGCTGATATGACAATACCACATGTAGAATAATAAGCAATTTTGCTTCCTGAACTTTAATTATCACCAAATCGTAGACCTTTTATTAAAAAAAATAATTTAAAAATTGAAAAAAAATATAATTTTTTCTTAAAAAATAATTACAACCTTAAAAAATTAATTTTTTTTTTAATGATAATGTTAATTGTAATTTTTGACAAATGTTCCGTTTGATAAAGTTTTTGCTTTTGCTTATAGCTAAAAATATAAGATAAGTAAAAGTTTTGACTTTTTTTTTTTTTTTTCTTTTTAGTTTGGATAACTATTTTATAAAGAGTTGTTCAATGAAAAATTCTTTTTAAAATGTTTGGATATCAATAAAAAAAATTAGGAACAATAAAATTGGATAATTCTATAGTAAGGCATAAAAATTGCCCCTACTAACCCACATTTTGGCATTTTCTATTTTTAGTATTTGAAAAAGTTATTACCCAATTTTTTTTATGGCATTATATATTATAATTATATCACACATCCCACTAATTTTGGGAAAGTCCAAATAATTTACAGTGCCCAACTCAGAGTTCAAACCGTCTATTTTCCAAGCGTATAAAAAAAAATAGTCACGTGTGCAATTAACCGTTTGAACTATAATTTGGGCACTATATATTATTCAAAAAATTTCGAAAATTGATAAAATATCTACTATAACTATAATATACATTGTCATAAAAAAATTATAATTTTTCTAAATGCCAAAAATAGAAAATACCTATTGGAGAAGACATTTTCTATACTCATGCCAAAGAATTATCCAATAAAATTATTCTAATTTAGAAAATAACTTACTTACGTTTTTAAATTTTGTGTGTGTTTTTTTTAATTCTATAAGGTAAAAGTAGCTTAAAAAAAAAGGCCAAACGAGCGAAAGTACTCTTCTCTGCAGTCATATATTTCAATAAAGGGTCTGGAGTTTTTTTCTAAACGTTTCCCAAAAGTAAGCTGCTTTATTGATTTTGCATAGGTCTGTGATCGGTCAGTGATCACCATTCGGAGAAAGCAAGGTCGAGAGTTTTACTTTCGAGTTTTCCTTCCTGGTATTGCCTAGGGCTAAAATAGTTCTTGAAAATGGCTCCAAGGGGACGATCCAAGAAGGTTATCCTTCCTTTTTCTCTTCTCATACCTTCTCATCGTTCTGCATTTAGCATTTTTCTCTACTTGTTATTCTTCGAATGCCTTTTTTGGCTCGTTTTTTTTCATATTGTTTTATTGATAGTTTGATGTTTGATAATATGCTGTAGAGAGGTAACACGCGTATGGACGCTGCTGTGGATGCTATGGGTCGATTTGGATTTCAGAAGCAACGTGTTCGTGAAACTGTCAAAGAACTTCTGAAAGTGGGTTTTATTTCCTTTTCAAATTACATATAATATGTCTATATATATGTATATGTTTGAGGTTCTGAAAGGGTTTTGCTTTAGGTTTATGGAGGAGATGATGGATGGCCCTTTATTGAAGACGACTCTTACGTAATCCTACTTGATGCTCTTCTTGAGACACAGAAAAGTGATTCTCCTAAGAAGGTAGGTTGGTACTTCTATGCTATTCTTTCTTGCTTATTATATTATTACGATGATGATGATGATGATAGGTGATGTTCTGTTGAGGGAACAATTTGAAAAGCTTTTACTTTCTCTAATGGTTGATATTATTATGTTCACTCAACTAAACATACTGCATAGATCGAAATAAGGAATGGGCCCCCATTTAGCTAAAAAGAGTAGGGCAAAGTAAGAAGGATAAGGGCTCTTCGATTGTTCTGTAGATGATAACGGGGAAATTAATGGTGGGTTTGTAAGAAGAATATATGTATGCTTCTAACTTTTCCATTATTTCTTGATTCTAGAACAAGGTATTGAAATCCTCTTCTATTTTCTTGTTGTGTTCAGAAGGTACCCTCTATTTTCATGTGTGTTGTATTTGGTTACCGTAGAAGAAATGTAAAGGGAAGGAGTTGCAAGTATCAGTCTAAGTTGTTGTATTCTCTAGTGTGAAAATTAGGCAAAACAAAAGGTAAGGAACGGCCCTTCGATTGTTCAGATTGTAAGAAGGATAAAATACATGAAGTGCATGTAAGTTTTACAGTTTACTGAAATAAATATGTAATAGCTCATTTACACAGCCATATAAAACATCATCTGTTTCCTCATATTTTTGGTTGTTATTGTAGCTAACTAATAGATAAATGCGCTTAATTTAAACCCTCTTGGTTTAGTTGAGTTGGTTAAAACTTTCTCTGCTATTACTGTTTTAGCTGTATATATAGTAGTCAGTAAAATACTAATAAGTACTGCAGTCATGATGCTAGTTTGAACTTGTACTTTATTTGACCTAATTTTGTTTTATTTTGGTTTTTACATTTTTTTTTTGTCTCATTTTAAAGGATGTTTCACAAGATGATGCAAGAAGTTTGAAAGACACAGAACCATCAATTGTTGGGTCCCCTTCTGGAGTTACCACACCCAACTTTTCTGAGCTTCAGACTCTGAACGCCAACTTGCCAAGCGATGGTGCTTTGTACTCTATAAAAGACCCAGAACCAGTAACTGCTGGGTCTTCTTGTGGAGTTCCCATACCTGACTGCTCTGAGCTTGAGACTCTGCATACCAAGTTGCCCAGTGATACTACTACGAACTCTATATTGCAAAGCACTAAAGCTCTGGACTTTGAGGCACAGACTAATGAAGCAGGTAATTTATTTTTCTTTGCTGTTCAGATTTTTCTATTTACATTCCCCTTGGACACTTTAGACGAGTTAATCTTGGCAGACTTGAAATTATTTTTTCATGAGAATTGTTTCCTATTAACAATAATGCTGTAGCTTCATATTGCTTTAAACTGCTTT